>NC_140943.1:89966746-90669246 GCF_014529385.1 Adiantum capillus-veneris | reverse complement strand
AGTCCTTTTCTACCGAACTTACGGTACAATCCCCTTCACGATGCTCTATGTCACCCATTCTATGACGCATCAGAGATGTCCGTTCCCGGATGGTCGGATACTTCTTCCCGATACTCCCTGTCACCCATCCGATGTGACGGATCAGAAGTACCCGTTCCTAGTGGCCTTACAGATATTCTCGTTCACAGTGCTATCGTCATTACTTTGAATGACGCACCAGGAATACTCTGTACTCGAATGTCTCCAGTGAGAAAAACCCTCACTTAAAATTCCAATAATTCATTTAGAATTATTTTTCCTTGATGTTCCAAGCGAAAAAACCCTCACTTATAAATCCAATAATTCATTTATAATTATTTTTCTGTCAGATAAAGCCAATTTAGCAACATAAGACTAGTCTCGATGCTCTGAAGCGTAAGCTAAATTCAGCATTTGCTATGAAGGATTTGGGTGATGCAGAGCATATTTTGGGTATGCGTATTAAAAGAGATAGAAAGTTGAAATTGTTGTTTTTATCTCAAGAAAAGTACATTGCAAAAGTACTTGATAGATTTAATATTGTTGATGCTAAGCCTCTTGGAGTACCTTTACCTCCATACACCAAGCTTAGCAAAGCAGATTGCCCAAATGATGAGGTGGCATTGAAAGCAATAAAGGGAATCCCTTATGCATCAGCTTGTGGTTCTCTTATGTATGCTATGGTTGCCACTCGTCCCGAAATTGCTTATGCAGTGGGAGTTGTTAGTCGATATATGTCGAATCCTTGCAAAGCGCACTGGGAAGTTCTCAAATGCATTCTGAGATATTTGCAAGGTACACAATCAAAGTGTATTGCTATGGCCAAAGTGACTTAAAGTTGCGGGGATATTGTGATGCAGACATGGATACCGGGAAATCTACCAGTGGATATGTATTTGCTATTGTTGGTGGTGCAGTCTCGTGGTGTTCTTGGTTGCAGAAAATTGTGGCACTGAGTACTACTGAGGCTGAATACATTTCAGCCACAGAGGCTTCCAAGGAGGCCATTTGGTTGGCATACTTGCAAAAGAACTTGCCATGCTTGCTCATACTCCAGTGTTGCGATGTGATAGCCAGAGTGCTGTCTATTTAGCCAAAAATGCCATGTTTCATGCGCGTACCAAACACATAGATGTGCGGTACCACTTCATACGTTAGGTATTGGAGGATGGTCTAGTCACCTTGACTAAGATCAATACACAAGATAACCTTGAAGATGTTCTCACTTATAATAAAAGTGGGAAAGCCCAAAAACTCAATAAGTGAGTTTTCCCCAATCGTGCGAGCTCTCTCTCTCTCTCTCTCTCTCTCTCTCTCTCTCTCGCTCCGCTTTCAATCTGTAGCACTTCTGCTCTCTTGCACTCACGCTTGGCTACACCCGGCCCAGACCTGCACTCCTTCACCTCGCGCATCTCCAGGTAGCTTCTCCTTCGCGCTTTCAGGTACTGTGTCAAATGCTTTGCGGAAGTCCACAAAGCTACAATAGATCCGTCTCCCATGTGATCTGCCCTCCTCAATAATGGCTCTGAGTGTCAGGATGTGGTCAAGAGTAGAAAAACCTCTCGTGAATCCTCCCTCTCCGCCCATCTACTTAGCTACTGCGCAAGAATGGATGCGTACAACCGTACCAATGTGTGTCCAATCATGATGGGGCGATAATTCCCAAGCTCCATAGGGTCTCCTGATTTGAAGATAGGTACAATAGTAGATAAGCTTCAAGTATCAGGCGAGCCCTCACACATGGCACGGTTGAACATCACTGCTAGAAGCTGTGCGAGATGATCCTTGGCATGTGTAAAATGCTCAGCCACTAAGCCATCATGATCATATGCTCTCCTAGTCCTCATCCTATCAATGGCCTTCTTCACCATCTCAACGGTGAAAAAAGCACATGTGTGGGGGCATGGATCGGGGGGATCGGTAAGGGGTGACTATCCAGGAACTGTGTACAAACATGATGCATACTGGCCCCTGGCCTTTGTAGAGGTAATGGTAGGGGGACAAGATACTTCATGACAAGGGTTCAATTAGCTTAGGAAGTGTTCTAGCACCTTTGTGAGTCTGTTCGCAGACTGTGCATGTTCAGGCACTTAGAGTAGATGCATATCCTCTGGTTGCACACAACATGATCATGAGCATTACCATCGGAATCCATCAGGAGCATTTTACGGTGCACAGAACCTATTTTTTCCGTATTTTAGCCATTTTTCACTTACTATCAATAAGTGACTTTGTTGGGAAACTGGGTAGGGCAATTTGGCCAAGTCAGTATATAAGAAAACTAGCGCTAGCACTTTCTGGCAGTAGAGGCAGCAAGTACCATCTGGCAGTGCACCTTCTCAGCAAGTCCGGCAAGGAAACATAACATTTTCAGCTACCAAAGACTAGCCAGTGTTTTTCAGCAAATGCAGATCAGCCCCAGCGTTTTGCAATTGCAGATCAGCTCGGCGTTAGCAGATTTTCAGCAGTTCATTTGGTGTTTTCTATTTGCTACATCACCTAGCATTTTGCAGTTTCTTGGCGACAGTTCAGCCCACAACATCAGCGTTTTTCAGTTTTCAGCAGGCAGACTCCGCACAGCAGCCCCCAAACCTCGTAGATCTCACCTTCCGGTAGCAGATCCTCGCCGTACAGTTAGAGCAGTTAGAGTTTGCAGATTCAGCCCGCTCTTCACAGATTTCAGCATCTGCGTTTTCAGCGCATCATCATCGCCATCGTCACCGACATAGATTACCATCAGTATCCATCAGGAGTATTTTACGGTGCACATAAACTATTTTTTTCCCTATTTTAGCCATTTTTCACTTATTATTAATAAGTGACTTTGTTGGGAAATTAAGTAGGGCAATTTGGCCAAGTTAGTATATAAGAAAACTAGCGCTAGCACTTTCTGGCAGAAGAGGCAGCATGTACCATCTGACAGTGTACCTTCTTAGCAAGACCGGCAAGGAAACATAACGTTTTCAGCCACCAAAGACCAGCCAATGTTTTTCAGCAAATGCAGATCAGCCCCAGCGTTTTGCAATTGCAGATCAGCCCGCCGTTAGTAGATTTTCAGCAGTTCGTCTAGCGTTTTCCATTTGCTACATCACCTAGCATTTTGCAGTTTCTTGGCGACAATTCAGCCTACAACATCAGCATTTTTCAGTTTCTAGCAGTTAGACTCCGCACCGCAGCCCCCAAACCTCGCAGATGTCACCTTCTTGCAGCAGCAGATCCTCGCCGCACAGTCAGATCAGCCAAAGTTTGTAGATTCAGCCCGCTATTCACAGATTTCAGCATCTGCGTTTTCAGCGCATCGTCGTCATCGTCGTCGTCACCGACATAGAGTCAGAAATCAGCAGATACAAGATTTGCAGATTTCAGCCCTTGGCGTTTTCAGATTTCAGCCCGTCTCGTCGCCGTCCTCATCGTCCTCAACATCGTCGGCAACTCCATTACATTTAGACCATTGTACGAGATTTGTGCAATCAATATCATAGACTTCTCTCGCTATCGAGAGAGGTGCCCTTGGAGGAGGGTTTGACAACTTTTCCGGTGTCGTATTCTTCTCTCTCTATCTCTCAGTCTTCATCACCTTCATTCACAGTGTTTACCACTTTGTCGTGATCATTTGCACGCTCTCACTAAAGGAACGGAAGCCTCTCTCTTCCGTAAGTAAAAGAAACCCTTGAGCACAGTTCGGAGCACTCATCTTGAGCAAAGTTCAACATTCACTTCCGCTGCACCTTACACCATGCCTCATGTAAGTCCTGACTCAAGAATAGTTGGTATAGATCCCGCTCTAGTCGAGCCAAAAAAGCACTCTTCTTCCGCTGCACTAGGCATTGGAAGTGAATCTGTGATTGTCTGTGAGTTATGTCCCCGGAAAGCACCTCTCTCTGAAGTCCGACTCTTGTCTCGCGGCATTCCTCATCATACCAGCTATTCTGGGGCATGCTCCTAGAACGTCGTCTCTGGTCAGGTTGGGTGTGTGGGTATGCCTTTGCTATTGCATCATGCAATGTCTGTGTCAGTATAGTAGCTCCTCCAGAGGTCGCCCTGGCTCCTAAATGCTCAGGCGTGTGTAGATCCCATTTATGTATACAAAGTCCGTCTCCCACGTGAAGGTATAGCGAGTAGGGGTTGCTACCCGTGGCCTGCATGCTACACTAAACTGGAAAGAGATGGTCATCGACACAAGGGCATGATCTATTGTCACACCAATAGGTTTGGGTCCAACCGTGCCATCATTGTGCTGGCTCTGTGTTTGTGTTGAAAGCATGTAAACCTTCCGCAACATAAAATCTCTGTAGGCCATTCAATATGGCCAATCCATATGTACTCCCCATGTCTATCAAATGTCGTCCACACTCAGTATGCTCCACATCTTGTGATAGTCTAGACAGGCCTCTCTCTGCAACATCCAGCTCCCTCAGCATCTCCTCTGAAGTATCATAAAAAACTGTCTGGTGGTGAGTAGTCCTAGCATTGAAGTCCCCTAGGATGATAATATCACCATCTCTAGAGAACTCGCAAATGTCATCATGCAAAATAGAAAAGGGGGACTGTCCTCTGGGTGGTGTATATACTGGCGTACTTGGGGGAAAGTAGCAAATAACAATGTAGAGATATCAGCTTGTCTCTGCTCTCAATCTCACCCACATGTACCTAGCTTGCTCATCCCTGCGGGCCCCTGAATAGCACTGCCACTCCCTCTGACCCCCATCTCTGAACTCCATAGAGCAATGTGGAGGCCACCAGGGTGTCAAAAAGCCAGAGCTTCGTCTGAGGCTCCTGAAAGTGGATTTGTGAACACATCCTCTCCAATCCCCCCAATGCTGCATAGGCTCTAGTCAGTCTTGTCTGTTGCTCTCCTCAATGAGAATGCTAGTCCGCTAAAGACGACCCCCAGGTATTTGTAAGCATCTGTTTACTCCACTGTCTCATGGCCATAGGTGAATGTGGGTGCTGCTTTTCTGATCCACTGTGGGTGGTGTTAAACACCATAATCTTGGTTTTACCAAGGTTAGCAGACAAACCACTGTCGCGGGCAAACCTATGCAATGCGTCCAAGTGGCGTTGTATCAAAAAGAGAGAGAGAGAGAGAGAGAGAGAGAGAGAGAGAGAGAGAGAGAGAGAGAGAGAGAGAGAGAGAGAGAGAGAGAGAGAGAGAGAGAGAGAGAGAGAGAGAGAGAGATGAAACGAAATGTTATATTAACGTCTTCAAAAGGCCAAAATGACCTATGAGACCAGAGCGTTACAATGTGGTGGATTTGATACAAAGTCAGAGTAGCAAAATGAAATGACAAAAGGATGAGATATAAATACTATGAAATCCTAAGCTTGTAGGTGTGAAATAAGCAGCTAGCCGGGATAGCTAAACCACAAGTCACAAGAGATCCAACATTGGTCGCTGGCGGATCTCATCTATCTCTTCCATGGTCAGTAGTCTGATCGGGCGTCGTGCATGTCGAGCCAAAGTGATCCGGATCCTCTGATGTAGCCTCCGTCGATGTTGTGTAGTCTTCCGCATTCGTGGGCGTTTGGATCTCCCCAATTCAGTCGCTCGGTCGATCAGTGTGCCTTTGGTGTGAGGCAACAAGATCTGATGTGATAATAGCTCCTCCAGGTGTCCAGTGTCTGCTCTAAAGAACTCTGTGATGTGTCTCTGGGACTGGCTGACCTCTCCTCTCAGCAAGCTCTCTGTGTGTCTACGCAGCTCGAGCAGAAACAAACCCAGGCATCTCTGATCCTCGTACCTCATGACTTTGGAGAGTGGTCCAAAGCCCTCTTTGAATAAGCAGTGGAAGCGGCCTCGTATCTCGTAGTAGACAGGGCAGTGGCATGTGTAGTGTAACTCTGTCTCGGGCTGGATGTCACACAGGGGGCATGTCCTGGCCTCTACTGGTACTCCGTTGTATCTCCCAGTCTCGTTCCGCAGCTGGTGTGAAGATGTGTGTATCTGGCCAATAGCGCACCGTATCTCATGAGACAAGTGGATGTCCATGTGTGTGCCTCGTCACAAAACTGTCCGCCGTAAGCTGGAGAAGATGTTCTATGTAGAAAGCCATCTTCTTCCCCAGCTCCTGTGTTGGCTGTATCTATGCCCTCCTGGTGTCTAGTTGAATCAGGTCCTGACGGATGAGCCTGGTGATCTCAGACTGTGTAAGAGTCATGGAGGTGCGTCCATTGAGTACTAGAAGGGGGGCAATCTGTCTATACTGAACCCATGCGCTTGGAACCATGATGTCATCTCCCCATACCAACATGCCGTATCTCCCTGCATGGCTAACTGTCGACAGGACTCAAGTGCAAGGCGGGTGTATCTGTCTTTGGGAAGTTCCCACATGCGGTGTATGAACGAGATAGATCTAGTGAGCGCCTCAACTACTAGTGGGGGGGCAGCTAGCTCGACACGTGGTACTGAGGCCTTGGCTCTAATGAGCCGCGAGATCATAGAGACCAGGGGCTTCTCCATGTCCCCCCCATCCATCAGTGGGATATGTCCTCCCGTGACGATCCAGTGAAGGTCCCCATATCTCAACTCCATAGAGCAATGCAGAAGCCACTAGCGTGTCAGAGAGCTAGAGCTTTGTCCGAGGTTCCTAAAACTGAGCCTGTGAACACATCCTCTCCAATCTACCCAATGCTGAATGGGCTCTAGTCAATCTAGTCTCTTCTGCTCTCCTTAACGAGAATGCTGGTCCACTAAAAACCACTCTAAGCTAAGTGTAAGCATCTGTATACTCCACCTTCTCTTGGCCGTATGTGAATGCGGGTGCTGTGTAACAGACTTGGACACTCCAAGTCGAGATTCTACCGCGACACCACAAAACTTCACTTCAAAACATTTCATAGTTTACAATTGATTCGACACTGGCCTGATGGAGTTCCGTGCCTAGAGATATTGGCCCCAAAGACTAGCGCCCCTTTCGGTATTTCTTTTTGTATTAATCTGTTGCAAAAGTACAAGTGAGTGGGAGGCTCTCTCAGACTCTGCGTCCAGATGCTTTGTAGAGTGGGAGACCTGCCCACTTATTCAAAGAGTTTAGAAGGGATGGCAAAAGCAGAGCCCCAAAAGCTGAAAATCAAAAGCATGCCAAATAAAGCATCTTCTTTTCTCTCTCAAGCTCTCTTGAGCCTAAATAAAGCAAAAACGAAAGAGCTCTCTCTCTCTCTCTCTCTCTCTCTCTCTCCCCCCCCCCAATTTGCGTAGCCAAATAAAGCAAAAGCTGTCGCAAGCTTTCTGCTTTTCTGCTGCCGCAAATTCCGTCGCAAAATGCGGGCGTATGTACAGCCTGCCACGTGTCAGCCCAGCGCCGCATTTTCCGGAGAGATGTCCGTATGGTGCAGCCAACAAATCTGCCATGTCAACATTTGTGGACAAGGGTGGGTGTATGTGAGTGTGCACCGGGCGGCCACATCACCATTTTGTGACATACCCCCCTCTTGAAAGCATTGTAATCGCCCTCGATTACGCGTGCAAAACAAATAGAAGCCATAAACTGTCTTAGTATACACTGACTATTAGTACCGACACACTAGGAACACACATCTAGCACATGTACCAATCGACAGTCACATCACCCAACATCACAGGAGATCACTTGACATCACATGACAAATCACATTCAACATTCATTCGGATCTCAGACCATGATTTATCGGCAATGCAATTAGCAATCGCATTTAGATCCACTCAAGACCTCATAGATACCCGATTGACTAATACCTATTGCAACCATGTCTATCGAGATCATTCAGACCAAAATGCTGCAGTCATTTCGTCTATCAGTTCCTGCACTTAAACAAGTCAAGAACAAATCAATATTATATTTTCTGGAATTCCATATCATAAAGTCATACAGCAGAATACTGTCAGCTCTCAGCATCCCTGAAGCTTATAGAGACATCAGTGACTCTAGTATTCAAAAATTGAGGCATCTGTTGACAAAGGAGCGGAGTAACTCCCCTCTTGTGCATACCCACTGCACCAGATCTCCGGCCAAGCTGAATTCGGGGTTCCGTTTGAAATAGACTATGCTAAACCAAAAGCTTCAAGGTAAAGTTTCACAATGTGAGGAGTATCTGCTAGGTCCTCCTTCTCCATCCACTTCGCATCCAATGCAGGATAGTTCTTGAATTTAACCAAGAACCGCCTTCTCACTTTACCCTTATTCTTTTTGTCCTTATGTGCCAATATTTGTTCAGTGTAAGGTGCAGCGGAAATGAATATTGAACTTTTCTCAAGATGAGTGCTCCGAACTGTGCTCAAGGTTCCTTTTACTTACGGAAGGAGAGCCGTCCGTTCCTTTAGTGAGAGAGTGCAATGGACACAAACAAAGTGAATGGACACTGTGAATGGAAGTGCATGAGACTGAGGGATAGAGATAGAAGAATACAACACCAGAAATGTGTAAAACCCTTTTCCAAGGGCCCTCACTCTCTATGGCGAGAGCGGTCTACTTATGATTGCACAAATCTCTACAATACTTGGACTTGCCGTCGATGTCGACGACGACGAGACGGGCTGAAATCTGAGAATGCTAAGGGCTGAAATCTGCAAATCTTTATCTGCTGAATTCTGACTCTATGTCGGTGAAGATGTCGATGACGACGCGCTGAAAACGCAGATGCTGAAATCTGCGTTTTCCGGGCTGAAACTGCAAACTTTGTTGGATCTGACAGTGCGGCGAGGATTTGCTGCGGGAAGGTGAGATCTGCGAGGTTTGGGGGTTCTATAGCCGAGTCTGACTGCTGAAAACTGAAAACGCTGGTGCTACTGCTCCTTCTGTCGCGAAGATCTGCAAAAACGCTAGGTCTCTGGCTGATCCAAAAAGCGGTTGGGTGATTTGTGGTTGTGTGGTGGAAATCTGCTAACGCTAGGGCTGATCTGCATCTATCGTCGCCGTGACTCTGCAAGTGCAGAAACGTTGGCTGATCTGATGCAAAAATGCTAGGCCTTCTGCAATGTTGAAAACGCTAGAGTTGTCGCGGGGTCGGTCTAGTGGAGAAGTTGCTTGTTGAGCAAGGTGCTCCTACTGCCTCTTCTGCCAAAAAGTGCTAGCGCTAGGTTTCTACTTATACAAACTTATGAAATTTGCCCTACCAAGTTCCCAACAAAAGTCACTTAAAAATAATAAGTGAAAAATGTCAAAAATAGGGAAAATAGGTCTATGCACTGTAAAAATGCTCTTGATGGATTCTGATGGAAATCTGATGATCATGCTGTGTGCAACCAGAGGATATGCATCTACTCTAAGTGTCTGGACATGCACGGTCTGCGAATAGACTCACAAAAGTGCCATATCACTTTCTATTCTAGACTGACTTGACTGAACTGAACCCTGGTCATGCTGTAGCTTGTCCACGGACACATAGGGTTGGATGTGTCATGTGACATCTCCTCCTTTTCAAAGTGAGGTACTGGTACTGGACTGTATGGCGTCGAGGAAGATCGCCAACAACATCCGGAATCCTCGAAAGGACTCTTCGCCGGCCCACTCTGATGTGTGGGTCATGCGATACTTGAACTTCATAAAGGTCTGCAAAGTCTTCTTCTTTGGGCCGCGCCGAGAGCGACACAAAGTCTTCAGTGGCTCCTTCGATGCTTCAACTTCGTCGACAGTCATGCTTCTTCGTTCTTTAAGAATCTCCGAGGCTGAAAGTTCCTGAAACCACTTCCAACACTAAAACATGAACATACCCATTCCATGTAAAGTGACTGGAAAAATTCTCGTCTTCGTCAAAGACTGTGCATGCAATGTAGATGAACAAATAGACGGAATGCCAAACCGTTCACGACACACGCGCAAACAATGAGATTGAATCTTGTCTTTATGATCTAAATCAATCAACTGTGGCAATTCACAAGGAAATGCCCATGCTTAATGCTCAATCCTTCTTGTGCTCTTTCTACGACCGTGTCATGCCAAGGAAGAGACATGGAATGTGACTTCTTTGAATGCATACTTTTCAGCTTTTCATGAACAATCCGCATACATTCGTGCTCATTCATGAGTAAAACGTGCTCAACGTACAATATGTCATGCCTTTGGAAAGGGATCACATAAAGACGCGGACTAAAATACAGGAAACGATCACGAATGAAACATTTGAACAATGCGTGCTGACTAATCATTCGAACACATAGTACTTCCTGTGAGGGTTCTTTGGACCTAGGCTCGAGAGCCAAGATCGGTGCGTTGTGTTTGATCAAATCTGCCTTGGGGGGGGGGGGTGGGGGGGGGGGGGGGTTGTTGTGGACCTCGACTCGAAAGCCAAGATCGATTCTTCGTGATTGATCGACTCTGCAACGAGGTTAGCTTCGCTAGAGAAAGTATCAACTAACACATCATCCTTGTGAACAATCACATCATCTTTATCTTGCAAATCATCGTGCTTGTGAAAAATCACATCTTGATCATGCAAACCATCATGCTCGTGAGAAATCACATCTTGATCATCATGCAAATCATCATGCTTGTCATTGTCATTCAAATCATCATGCTTATCATCATGCTTGTCATTGTCATTCAAAAGACATAGTGCAAATTAGTAAAAAAACATATTGTCGACTTGAGAATGGAGAGCAAAGGAGATACATCATACCGTGTCCCATCAGGTGGACCATCAAGAATGGTTGATGCCTCTATTTCCTTGTATGCCTCATCCATGAAGTGGTGAAGAAGGCCTATGGTAGATCCCTCCATGTCGGTCATTCGGAGCACTCTGTAGATGGGCAAGATGGCTACCACAAGCCCCTTCACCTCTTCCCAAAATTATTCTTTGAGGGAAAGCCGTTGGATGGCCTTTGCCTCTTGTGAGGTTGCCGAGTTCTCTCCATCACACCATTGCTTGAACTCATCGGACACCATGGTTTGCACTTTGTTTTGGACATCGTAGAGGCGCTCAAGAAGAAGCCACATAGAGGCAAATCGTGTTGCCGAGGGTTTCTTCAACTCCTTGTCTAGTACGTGCGAAAAATTGCAAGTACTCTCACCTTAGCATTGATGAAGTTGACGATAGTGAGGGCTTGGGTGAGAATGGCCTTCACCCATTCTAGTTCTCCTATGTCTTCCATGAGAAGATCGAGGCAATGGGAGGCACAAGGGGTCCATACAATGTTCTTGTATTTGGCCTCAAGTAGTCGGCTCATGCTAGTGCAATTGGATGCATTATCGGTGATCACTTGCACCACATTTTCGGGCCCGACCTACATTAAAGAGAGAAAAACTTAGAACACTTATCAAGAGGGCAAAAAGTAGTAAGTACATACTACACATTGCACAAGAAGAGGGGACAACTTAAACTCTCACCTCTTCTATTGCCACCTTGATGTGCTTGTAGATGAATTTTCCCTTGACCTTCTTGCCTCTTGCTCCCGCATCAACCGCTCTCAAGAAGTAGGTGCCAAGAGGGCATGACACGAGAATGTTAATGACGCCCCTCTTCTTACAATCACTCCACCCATCGGAGAGAATGGAGCACCCATATTTTGCCCATCCGGCTCGCACGGGCTCAAGGGATTTGTCGATTCTTGCCTGCTCTTCGTCGAGCTTCTTGGTGCGCATGTCCGCATAGGATGGACCCGTCCACCCCTCACATGGACCGACGGCCGCAATAGCTTTCACCATCCTCTTCCACCGCTCTAGTCGAAGGATGTTGAAAGCAAGATTACACTCAATGATGGTGCGTGCAATCTCAATGTCCGCAAGCCTTTGTCTCTCTTTGAGGAAAGACAATGGACCGGAGCTCAAACCCACCGATTGCGAGAGAGAGGCTTGCCTTGCTTGCTTTGGAGGACGGCCACTAGCACTTGCCGATGCCTTCTTCTTATTGGTGGCCATTGAGCTTTCCGTCGCGTCACCGCTTGCAATGGAGGTAGAGGGAGAAGGGCCGCTTGTAGTTGTATCCTCCTCCGAGTCGGTAACATCAATGTCGGGCGCCACTATCTCCTCTTGGGCTCTCTTCATCCCCACCTTGCGCCTTTTCAAAGGGAGATACTTCTTCTTGTACTCTTCCAAAATGTCGTCGGGTATATTGGGACATGGACCGGCTTCACCTCCCATCTTCGTCAAGTGGATGATGAGTCGAGTGGAGGAGGAGGTCATGATCTTGGGACAATACTTGCATGTCCACCTACAAACGTTTCGTTTGTCCCTCACTCTCTCATAGGAACGGCAATGCTTTTCAAAAGCTTCATGAAGAGGGGGAGGCATGATAGAACACTTGAAAGTTGAGAGATTTAGAGCTTGAAAGTTGAAACTTGAGAGGGTTACGCAATGGAGAGCTTGAGATTTTTTGATAATGGAGAGAGGAGGTGTGAGAGAGGAAGACTCAAGAGGAAAGCTTCATGGAGGAATGCCAATGGAGAGCTATGAGGGAGGAATGGAGAGCTTGAGAGCTATGGAGGAATGCTTCATGGAGGAATGGAGAGCTTGAGAGCTTGAGAATGACTCATGAGCTTGAGCCTTGAGTTGGAACATAATGGAAAAGAAGAGAAAGAGGGCATCCTTATATAGATTTAGAGTGTAGACACTTGCCCTTGAACACAAGAGAGTTAGGAGAGAGAGAGAGAGAGAGAGAGAGAGAGAGAGAGAGAGAGAGAGAGAGAGAGAGAGAGAGAGAGAGAGGAGCCTAGGCCCTAATGGAATCCAAGGTAAAGGACCAAAGCAATGAGAGAGAGGGAGAGGGAGAGGGAGAGAGAGGAGCTAATGGAATCCAAAGCAATGCTCAAGGCATGTGGGAGGTGAGGGGGGGATCCTATGCCAAAAAGTCACGTAAAATCCTCACAGACAAAAGCGCAGTCAACGGTTTTAAAACCGGTCAAACGGACTAAAAACGGGCCGGACGGAACGGACGCCACTGCCGGACGGGACGAAACCGGACGGGACGGGACGTCACGTAAGACGGACGAGAACAACACTGCTCCTGTTGTTGATACATTGTGTCCCAAAAAGTGTATCTCTGGTAGGAAAAATTCACTTTTCTTCGCATTAATTACCAATAAGTGATCTCGTAATGCCTGAAAGACTTAAAGCAGATGTACTCTATGTTTTGCCTCATCCTTGGAGAAAACAATGATGTCGTCAAAGAAAGTGTCAACAAATAGTCTGTACTCTCGAAAATTCCTGTCCATCATTCGGTTAAGTGTCGTAGGAGCATTGGTTAGGCCAAAAGGCATCACCAAAAACTCAAATAACCCAATAGTCGTTCGAAAAGCTGTCTTGTAGACATCTCCCGGCACGATTTGGATATGATGATATCCACTTTTCAAGCCAATCCTTGCTAAAGCACGAGGACCCTTGAAGTCGGTCAAGTATATCATCGATTCTAGGAATTGGAAATCTCTTCTTGATGGTGATTTTGTTGAGAGCTCTATAATCGATGCACATTCTCCAAGATCCGTCTTTCTTCGAAACCAACAACACTGGAGAGCAGTACGGTGAAGTACTAGGCTGGACAAGACCCTTTTCCAAGAGGTCTTTCACTTGGTTCATTTTTAAGTTAATAATGTTTTGTTTTATCTAGTTTTGTTTCGAAGCAATCAAAGTGATTTAGTTAGTTAGTTTGTTTGTTTTTGTTTTTCTTTTCTTTTCGTGTGTCCCTTGCTTTTATAGTTTTATGAGTGCTTTATTCCCTCTTATAATTCGTGAGTTCAGACTATTCTGAACTTATGAAGGTATATAGGTCTTTCACTTGGTTCATAGTTTCTTCGTTTTGGGCTCGACTCACACGGTAAGGTGGCCGGTTCGGTGGTGTGCTTCCAGCTATCAAATCAATGGTATGATCTTCAGAACGAGCGGGTGGTAACTCGCCTGGCAGGCCCTCTGAGAAGCAATAGGCATGAGTGTGGAGAAAATCTTGGCGTTCTTTATCAAGTTCATACATATTTGTCCTATTCTCATCATTCATCTCTCATAAAAAGATCGAGTAAACAAACAGACTGGATTTCATTAATTTTGAAATGGCCGAAGCCGATACAATAGGGACAGACTCGCCCTTAAGTTTTACATCGAGTACAATGGTTCTGCCCTTCTCTGTGGTCAAAGTTGCTTTCCTCGCCCGATAGTCGACCACGGCGTTGTTCTTGTGGTACTAGAGAATTCCCAAGAGAACATCACAACCTTCCAAAGGCATTATGTAGAAGTCCTCATGCCCCAAATACCCTTGACAATGCAACCGAAGTTTGCCAATGACAGGTGTAATGGCTACGTCCCTCTTGGGTGTCGCTAGAACTGCCTCTGCAAGTGGTCCCATCGATCGGGAGTGATCTCGAGCCGCGCCGCCAATCCCGGTGAAATGAAGTTGGCCTTGGCTTCTCCATCAAAGAAGATCAGGGCTTCTTGGTCTTTCACTTTGCCCCAAACTCGGCAAAGTTCTGTACTCTTGTCCAGCGTGCTGGGATCAATACCCATGCGATCTGGAACCAGTCTTGTTTTCATCTTGTCTTTTCTTCCACGTTCCTCAGCTACTCTCGAACTCTTTCTGTGCCTTTTTAGGGCACTTCGCAGAGATATGCCCAGTTTCTCCGCATCCAAAGCACTTTCCCTCCTTGATATAGAGAGCTCTCTCTCGAGGAGTGAGTTTGGGTCGTGCATCCTTTTCTTTCTTTTCTGGATTCCTCTTCCTCTTTCTACTTTCATTTGTTGACGTCTGTTCGGCTCTTTGCGTCATGATTTCATCGGTGGGGTAGGTCAAATTGCCCGAGTGAATGGCAAAACCCCGTTTTGCATGACTCATCAACTCCTAAATGGAAGCTGACTTTTGTTCTAAGCAATGATCTTGGATCTCTGTAGGAAGACCCAAGGTAAACCGCTCAATTTGTTCTTTGAAGGAGATCTTCTTAAATGAAGAGGCGGGTAGAAAAGAGCTCCAGAATCTCTTGCAATAAGCGTCCGCATGATGGTTCCAAGCAATTCGTGTGTGGCGTTCATACTCTCGAGTCAGCCAAGAAGAAATAAAAAGCCTTTTGAATTTCATCCATTTAACTGGCGCTGTCTTGTTTAATAGAAGCGTGGACCACCAAGTTCAAGCATTCCCCTTGAAGTAAGAGGCAGCTCTCCGAATCTTGGAGTGCTCTGAGTAACGCCCTCCAGAGAAAGCTATGTCAAACTGCTGTATAAAAGACAAAGCCTTCGAAGCATCTCTATAACCAGAAAATGTGTCAAATTTTATTAATTGTCCACCTTCCTTAAACTCTCTGACTTTCTTGCTTTTATCTTCCAGAAAGTCATACTGGTTGGCTTTATAAATTTTTTTCTTCTTTGCGTAAAAGCTGCTGTCATCAGAGTCCGAACTATTTGAAGACGAGTCCTCTATAGAACTGTCAACAACTGGGCGAGATCTAGGCTTCTTTGCCTTTTTCTTGCCTTTTTCGAAGCTTTGCTTTTTGCTTCGCGTTTTGTCTTTTCTGTCTTCTTCGCTCGAGTCAGAGGAGCTAGAAGAATTGTCAGAAGAAGAAGAAGAAGAAGAACTGGGTACTCCTTCAAATCGAACATGCTTCTTTTGTTTCCTTGCCGATTCAAATGTAGACTTACGACCCAAATAACCCGGGAAGTCAGCGTCTTTCTTCTGCTTTTTGTCGTGCTTTTTAGCTTTGTTCTGCGTGTCAAAAAGCTGTAATTCGTGCATCAACCACCTCTTCTAATTCTTGCTCTGTGTACATCCTAGGAGTAGGAGGTTTCTTGAGAGCCGGTTTGAGGGGTGGTTTTGTGGTCTGCCGCCACTGTGAGTGCACCTCGTCGAAGGAGGTGTGGCTCATAAATTTTGCAAATTTCGGGTGCTTCGCAAAATTTTGCATCATCTTTGTTGCATCGCCGATCAATCGTCGACGCTCCATCTCTTCGAGCTCCGCATGAGTAGGCCGAGGTGGGCCGTACTCCTCGCGTGAATCTTCGTTGTGATTTCTTCCGGCATCTTTGGATGCAGAGGAAGTCTACTGATCTCTTTCTGAAGCCATATGTGCTACGTAAAAAGGATCGGATTTCCCGTAGAAGAGAAATCGGACGTGCTCTAATACCACTGTAACAGACTTCGACACTCCAAGTCGAGATTCTACCGCGACACCACGAAAGTTCACTTCAAAACAGTTCACAGTTCACAATTGATTCGACACTGGCCCGATGGAGTTCCGTGCCTAGAGATATTGGCCCCAAAGACTGGCGCCCCTTTTGGTATTTCTTTTTGTATTAATCTTTTGCAAAAGTACAAGTGAGTGGGAGGTTGTCACTCTCAGACTCTGCATTCAGATGCTCTGCAGAGTGGGAGGCCTGCCCACTTATTTAAAGAGTTTACAAGGGATGCCAAAAGCAAAGCCCCAAAAGCTAAAAATCAAAAGCATGTCAAATAAAGCATCTTCTTTTCTCTCTCAAGCTCTCTTGAGCCTAAATAAAGCAAAAACAAAAGAGCTCTCTCTCTCTCTCTCTCTCTCTCTCTCTCTCTCTCTCTCTCTCTCTCTCTCTCTCTCTCTCTCTCCCCAATTTGCGTAGCCAAATAAAGCAAAAGCTGCCGCAAGCTCTTTGCTTTTCTGTTGTCGCAAGTTTTGCTGTAAAACGCGGGCGTCCGTACAGCTTGCCACGTGTCAGCCCAGCGCCGCATTTTCCGGAGAGCTATCTGTACGGTGCAGCCAACAAATCTGCCATGTCAGCATTTGTGGGCAAGGGTGGGTGTATGTGAGTGTGCACTGGGCAGCCACATCACCATTTTGTGACACGTTGACCTCCTGATCCGCTATGGGGTGGTATTAAATATCATGACCTTGGTTTTTCCAAGGTTGACAGACAAACCACTTTCATGGGCAAGCCTATGCAAAGCATCCAAATTTTTGCCTCCCTTACGGAGAGTTGGAGATCAACACAATATCATCAGCGTATAACAATAGCGGGATCCATGTCCCCGCCAGCGGTGCACCTCTATCCCCATCTCTCTCAATGTAGTCAGAAACCTCATCCACATACATTCCAAATAGAGTAGGAGAGAGCGGGCAGCCCTGCTTCACCCCAATAGTGGATTGAACCGGTGTAGAAAGACCCTCTGAAGTGCGTACATGCCCTACTACTGATCTATACAATGCCATGATCCCCCAAATTAGCTTTGTGGGTACTCCCATCTCTTGTAATCTGCGCATCAGTCTAGCTCTAGGTCTTGTGTCAATGCTTTGCGGAAATCCACAAAGCTACAATAGATCCGTCTCCCACGGGATCTGCCTCCTCGATGATGGCCTTGAGTGTCAAGATATGGTCAAGGGTAGAAAAACCTCTTCTAAACCTTACCTGTCCAGCTGCACGCGTTCCCTCTGTCTCTGCCCATCTACTCAGCTGCTGCTGAAGAATGGATGCGTACAACCGTGCCAATGTGTGTCCAATCATGATAGTGCGATAGTTCCCAGGCTCCATAGGGTCTCCTGATTTGAAAATAGGTACAATCGTAGATAGGCTGCAGGTATCAGGTCAGCCCTCGCACATGGCACAGTTAAACATGACTACTAGAAGCTCTGCTAGTAGATCTTTGGCATGCATGAAATGCTCAGCCACCAAGCCATCATGATCATATGCTCTCCCAGTCCTCATCCTGTCAATAGCCTTCTTCACCATCACGGCGGTGAAAAAAGCACATGTATGTGGGCATGGATCGGGGGGGGGGGGGGGGGGTCGGGAAGGGGCAGCTGTTTAGAAACTGTGTACAAAGCTGATGCGTACTGACCCCAAGTCTCTGTAGAGGTAATGGCGGGGGGGGGGAGGGGGGGACAACTCATGAAAGAGCCGCCATGCCTCACGTGATTCCCGACTCAAGAATAGCTGGTAGAGATCTTGCTCTAGTTGAGCCAAAAATGCCCTCTTTTTCCACCGCACCAGGCGTTGGAAGTCAATCTGTGACTGTCTGTGAGTGGTGTCCCCAAAAGCACTTCCCTCTGAAGTCTAGCTCTGGTTTCGCGGCATTCCTCATCATACCAGCTGTTCTGAGGCATGCTCCCAGAACAACGTCTATGCTCGGGCTGGGTGTGTGGGTACGCCTCTGCTACTGCATCATGCAATGTCTGTGTCAGTATAGTAGTAAGCTCCCCCAGAGGTCGCCCTGGTTCCTCAGTGCTTAGGCGTCTGTAGATCCCGTCTACGTATATCAAATCCGTCTCTTGCGTGAAGGTATAGCGAGTAGGAGCTGCCACCCGTGGACTGTGTGCTACACTGAACTCGAAAGAGATGGTTAACGACACAATAGCATGATCCACTGCCACCCCAACAGGTCTGGGCCCAACTATGAGATCCTGGATACTAGAGATGAGGCTTGGTTGTGCCATGACATAATCCACTATGCTTGCTCCATGTCTGTGTGGAAAGCATGTGAAGCCTCCCGCAGCGGGAAATCTCTGTAGGCCATTCAAGATGGCCAACCATGTGCGGTCCCCATGTCTATCAGGTGCTGTCCATACTCAGTATGTTCCCCATCTTGTGATAGTCTGGATAGGCCAGTCTCTGCAACATCCAGCTCTCTCAACATCTCCTTTAAAGTATCATAGAAGATTGTGTGATGATGGGCATTCCTAGCATTGAAGTCCCCTAGAATGATAATGTCGCCATCTCTGGAGAATTCCCATATGTCATCATCCAAAATAGAGAAGGGGGATTGTGCTCTGGGTGGTGCATATATGGACGTACTCTTGGGAAAGTAGCAAATAGCAATGTAGAGATATCTGCTAGTCTCTGCTCTCAATCTCACCTACATGTACCTAGCTTGCTCATCCCTGCGAGCTATATGTATCAATGGTTGCAAACCCTCCCTGAATAACACTGCCGCTCCTCCTGAGCCCCGCCCTCTGTGCCTGATCGTGTCTCCTGTTTATAGGCCGTCTCCCATTTGTATCCACTAATGTGAGGCATAGATTGCCCAGGGGCCTAATGTGTCTCAGAGTAGAAGATAATGTCTCTCCCGTTAAAACTATCCTCAAAGGCACCCACATCAAGGCGCATAGATCCATTACAATTCCAAGCGGCAACTTTCAGTGTGGTCTCATAGGTCTCGCACCGTCATGTGGCGCGTGGCTCCAGTATTACCACTCTTCCATTTCGGTAGAAAGCAATCTTGCCTTTTTCCCTTGCCGCTCTAATCTCCGGCATTACCTTCTGCATATGAGCGATCTGCGAGAGGGTAAGATCATCCCCGAGAAAGATGCCCGTCTTCTTAAGAGTTGGCCTTTTCTTCAAAAAGTCTTTCGCTTCCATGGACGAAATCAAAGAATGAGTGCCCTTTCTTTCGAGGTTTCCCCATTGCTTCCATTTTTCTTGTTGCCCACTCTCTAAGCTCTTGTATGCATCGGTTCATGAACCCCCATCAGAGCCATGAGTTCTTTTACTTCTTCGTCTACATTATCTTTGTCTTTAAGGCCGCAGATTCTTACATGTACAACGCGCACACGTCTTCTTTGCTCCTCCTCTAGTGTAAGATTAATAATAGTGGGTATGGGCGTGGACGTTATTTCTTTGCCTTTTCCTTTCTTGGCAACCTCGATCCATTTCTCGGCTTTGTTCGCCTTCTGTTGAGTCTTGGTAATAACATCCACCCAAGAGTTCGTCATTTCTTTGTGCTGCTCTTCTCCTTCTTTGATGGCCCGTACTTGCTCCTTGATCGTGTTTAGTTCTTCTATCACTGAGGGTTGCAATTCTCCTTCTTCAAGTGTATTTCTTGATCGTGCTTCAGCGAGATCCTTCTTGAGTGACGCAATCTCTTCATCTTGGGCCGTCACATGATCTTCCAGTGCATTTATTTTACTTTCTTGGATAAACATGCGTCCTTCGAGCATTTTATTGTGCCCAGGAGGTTGCGGTTCATCTTCGTAATGGTTTCCGTCATCTCTTCTTTGCACTTTTGAATGGCATCCTCTAAGGGGTCGGCTTTATCATTCTGCTTCCTCATGCTTAGTTGCCGCCCAAGGGACCCACACTATGCGCACCAACTTCCTTTCCCCTCTCTCTCTCTCTCTCTATGCGGGCAGAGACTCTCTCTCTACGCTATTCATCTCTTTCTGTCTTTTTTTTGTTTTGTTTTTTTCCTCTCTTTCTCAGTCTACGTGATTTTTCCCCCTCTTTCTCTCTCTACGCAGTTTTTTTCTTCCTTTTTTTTAACGTGATTTTCTCTACGCAAGTTTGTTCGTTTTTTTGTTTTTTTTGTTTTTATTTTTGTTTGTTTTTTTTTAATAAAAATAACTCTACGCACGATTTTTTCCCCTCTTTTCTCTCTCTACGCGATTTCATCCCCCATCTTTCTCTTTCTACGCGCTAGGTTGGGGGGGTTGCAGGGAGATCGCGAGGGAGCAGCAGGGGTAGCGGGAGGGAGCAGGGAGCGGGGAGGGGCTAGGCAGGGGCGCGGAGGCAAGGGTAGCGGGCGGGAGCAGCAGAGAGAGGGAGTAGGGCCTCGGGAGCAGCAGGGGAGCAGGGAGCGGGGGCAACGAGCAGGGGCAAGCAAGGAGCACGAGCAAGGAGAGGGCGCAACAACGCGAGCGAGGACAGCAGGCGGGAGCAGGGGCGAGCGCGCACACACACAGAGAGAGAGAGAGAGAGAGAGAGAGAGAGAGAGAGAGAGAGAGAGAGAGAGAGAGAGAGAGAGAGAGAGAGAGAGAGAGACTCGTGCCCGAGTTCGCTGGTCCACGATTATTCGCCCTCGACTAGAGGGTGGCCTTGGCATTATTGATCCAGAATTACAGAGCCACGCCCTTCTTACCAAGCTTATTGTTCGGGGTCTTTTTCCCGGCCAAGAACCTTGGAAGATGCTTCTTCAGGCCGCTCTTTCCACAGCGACTCCGCGCCGCGGCACTAGAGATGGCCATACTTGGCATACAGGGTATCGTTTTCTCTTTACGGATGCCCCTTTATTCACCAACACTCTCTCACCCTTCATCCGATCACTCCTTCAGATTTGGGTCTCCATGCGAAGGGCTATCATACGCTCACCTCCCTCATGTCGTGAGGAGATTGAGCGCCAACCTCTCATTTGGAATGATGCAGTTCTTGATTCTTCGGTTAATCCACCCCGTCAGCTTGGAGAGAGGACTCACATTGATTGGGCTGCTTGGGACACTGGCCCTGCTGCCTCTATACGGTTGTTTCATGAGACACGTATGCTGGATGCAGATTTTGTGGCAGAACATTATGACATTGGTCGCGGGGTGACAGACAGACTGCTTGAGATTGACTCCGCCGTTCCTTCACAGTGGGATGCAGTCATGCGAGGCACGGTTCAGATGCCTCCCCATAGTGGTTGGAAAGGTCTCTTTGCTCAGAGCACTCTCTTATTAGTTCGTTTAGACACCATGCTGTTCACAGTTGATATAGACTGCTCTCAGGGGATCCATGTTAGATTGACTTATGCTACCACCTCTCCGCACCTTGTCTACCCCAGCACTCGATGGGAGGCCATACGAGTAGTAGGCTCCCGTGGGAAGCGTCGTTGTGTTGACCCCCGTTTCGCTTCCGCTGATGCCGCCCTTTGGAGGCTTTGGGTGTGGGAGGGTCGTGCACTATCTCAGCTTTATTGGGACCCAGGAGAGTGGCATTGGCCTCACTCTAACCCCACCGGTGCACCTGTATCATTCTTTGAGTACACTGTCAGAATTGGAAGATTAGCATTGATGAGACAGCACCCAGAGCAGCCCACTCGTATGCGTTTCTGGTTACATTCAGGTCTCTCCCACGCCTATCTACAACAATTTTGGTCAGCCATCTGGGATTTACATGCGGCTTGTCGTATTTCTTTTTTCATGTGGATGATTGCACATGCAGGACTTCCAGTTGGGACTTGGCTAGCTACTATGGGTCATGATCCGTTATGTACTCGCTGTCCTCTGCGACTACCCGAGTCCCGTGCACACTGTCTTTGGTCATGTTCCTCTTCCCATATCGTGTGGCTAGCAGTTTGCTTTTTACTTAGCAGAGCAGGTGTTCAGCATGGATTTCTCACTTGGGGATCTGTCTCATGGTTGATGCCGATGCCCGGGCCGCATCTTTTCTACGAGGGCTCAGACACAGATCCAACTCTTATGCTTGCCTCGACTGGTTATCGGAGAGGGACTTTGGCTATGTTACCACAGATCGCTTGGCAGGGGGATCCTCAGACCCGTGATGAAGTTTTTTCAGTCATCACTAGCATTACACTAAGGAATATTTGGAGAGCTCGTTGTCTTCACATTCTTAGTGCAGCACCACAGCTCCTTCAGGATACCCTCATGGCCATTTGGTTGGACATCATTCACACCCTCATTTGGCAGTGGGATTCTTCCTCAGGTACCTCTACAGTAGCCGAGGCTCGTCGATTTGCCTTCCTACGGCATTGGGCCAGATCACCACTCTTCCTCACACTTACAGGTGGCCAGATTACATGGCATTATACCCCCCCTCAATGGTTTCTCCTTCACTCATCACACAGACCACCATGAGATTGTTCTAGTCGAGTTGTCACTATAGTGGCTCTCACCTTTCCATTGAGATTGTACACCCCACGTGATAGGCTTGGCATCCGCTGGGGATTATATTGTACTCAGTAATATATAGCCCTGATTTTTCCAAAAAAAAAAAAAAGAAAAAGAAAGAGAGAGAGAGAGAGAGAGAGAGAGAGAGAGAGAGAGAGAGAGAGAGAGAGAGAGAGAGAGATGAGATGAGATGAAATGTTATATTAACGTCTTCATAAGGACAAAATGACCTATGAGACCAAAAAGTTACAATTGGTGAATCTGATACCATGTCTGAGTATGGAAATTACAAAGTTACAAAGAACTAGCACTAAAACACTAAGGAGAAAGGAAATGGGGGGGGGGGGGGGGGGGGGGGGGGGGGGGTTGTGGGTTCAGATGAAATCTGTCATCGGTCGCTGTCGGATCTCATCGACCTCCTCCATGGTCCGTACTTTGGTTGGGCGTCTTGCATGTCGAGCTAGAGTGATTTGTATCTTTTGTTGCAGCCTTCGTCGGTAGAGGGAGACCCCCCGAGGTCGTGGACGTCTGGATTTGCCAAGCTCTGTGGCTCGATCAAGCTTGGCACACAGACAGAGAGAGAGAGAGAGAGAGAGAGAGAGAGAGAGAGAGAGAGAGAGAGAGAGAGAGAGAGAGAGAGAGAGAGAGAGAGAGAGAGAGAGATTCAACTTATCAGACTTCTACCCTTAGTCAGTTTTTGCTCCATGGCAGTCACCACACTTGCACCAGGCTTCACAACGACTGCCCACACACCCTTCACGTGGACATATGACTTGATTATGGATGACCTAGCTAGTATCGAGGCGGCCAAATGTGAGGTACTCCTGGGTGGATGCCGTGAGGTAGAGATAATGTCCAGAAATGGCTGAACCAGCTGGGTAGTTGAAACTTGCGAGACCATGGGGGAGACAAGTCGTCCAGGTGGTGGGTATGGTGCTAGAGTGGGCTATGCCCGCCGAAAGGTATGGCGATGAGGGGCCTTCAGCCAACCCTCTACTGCAGTGTGAGGTGGAGGATGCTGTGGCTCAAGAGGGCGGGGAAGGACAGTCTCTCACCATGTGCTCAAACTGATGGCACATGAGACACTGATCTGGGCGACGAGTAACTACCAACCTTTGTAGACACACCTACTCGATGGTGGGATTGCGGAGTCTTATTGTATGTGGGAAATGGGTGTCTCTAGGTGCGTAGACCTATATCCATGGCTTGCCGATCTTTGTAGCCAATGAACTTGGCATAACAAGGCCCCACCTAGTGGCTACACCAGTGACAACCTGAAAGATGGATTGGGAGCGATGTAAAGGAGAGTGTGACCGATCCGCTGCTGGCGATCAAACTCCTCAACCTCGAAGTCTCGTGTCCAGCGCTCTAAAACCAACAGTCAGGTCCCTGTGACAATGGGAGAACGACTATAGAGAGACTTGGCGCAACAGTCATGCGCAGCCAGAAAAGGAACTTACCTTTTCCTGAGCCCTATTCTTTGATACTTCACAAGCTCCACAAAATCCCCAAGCTAGTTGAATTTTCGCAAGCATCAAGTGAAAACCACGTAATCACCCCAAGCTCAATCGAGATTCTCACAGTGTGGATGACAGTTTGCTGTTTGTTGATTAGAGTGGGCATCTATGATGGGTTCGTGATGTGGGGGGACAGTTGCATGGCTTTTGCAATTTCCGGGGTCACACATGAAAGTGCGAAGGAGAAGGTACCGGTAGGTGCGCGTCCCGATGTAGTGCAGGATTGGGGCAAGAAGCAGGAGGCGGAGTGCAGCAGAGAGGAAGCGCTAGGGAGAGAGAGAGAGAGCTCACGTTTTGGGGGAAAACTCAATAAGTGAGTTTTGGGTTTTTTTTTTTTTTTCGAGAAAAAGATCCTTCTATCAGTTAATGAAAGCTGCCCGTAGGGCTACAACCACCTCTGCAAGAGAGGGCTACAACAAACATGATGGGGAGACTCTCCCAATGAAAGAACAACATATGTACAATGAGGCTAAATCAGGGGATGGGAGGAGGGAAGAGCCACACAGGTGGTCGGTAGTGCCATCTGAGCACACCGTGGACAATGGTATAGAAAGGCCCAGGGCGGCGCTCCCGCATGCGGTCGGAGCTGCCCTGAAGTCCCTCAAGCTGTCCTCTGAGAGTATGGATCAGCTCTAGCCAAAAGTCACGAACAGTCTCTGCTGGCGGCACAGAGCGGGCCTCAAAAATGCGGAAACAGTGGGCCCGCCAGATGAACCGCAGTGTCAGGCCACTGATGAGCTCCCAACACGCCTCTCTCACTGCACCACTCCTGTGGAGTAAGCTCTGTAACAGGTTGTGTAGGACGCCCCCCCTGTATCACTATCATCCTGCTGGTGGAAGATAGCTCGAACTGAAGTGCCGGGCCCGTGAGAGGGGATCAAGCTGTTGCCCCCCAAGTGTACTGTCTAGTCGTGGAGAGAGTAGGCATCAGCCGAAGAACTCGTAGCCACACCTGCTGGGCCGAGGGACAGTCCCAAAGACAATGATGCTGACTCTCCACCAACTGGTCACAGGCTGCACATGCGGCCGAGAGACCACTATGCACAAGCCAGCTCCCTACTGCTATAGCTCTATGTGCAACCAGCCACTGGAACAAAGTGACGCGCCTCGACTGTCTGGAGCCCCACAGACTCTGCCAAAAGGCTGCCAAGAACTCGACTGTGAGGCCCTCCTCCTGCCAATGACGTGCTGCAGCGGGGCGGGCCTCTCTCTGTGCTGCAAGTATATGACGTCCAAGCCGAACAGTGTACTGAAAGAAGGGGACTCTTGGGTGGTCTGAGAAGAGAAGGGGTCCCTCCATAGCCACTCACCAGGATCCCATTGTACTCGTGCCAGTGGACAACACTCCCAAGCCATAGCCTCCAGTGTCCAGTCTCAAGAGCTGCTGGGTCAGGGTCTATGACGCAAGTCCTCCCACAGATGCCCACAACTCGGATCCTCTGAAAACAGCACTCTGCTACCTGCGGGGCCTCTACTGCAACTCGTTGTAATCGTCCCCCACCCTGAAGCTCGAAGAACAGGGCTGGGACAGGCTCTGAGCAGGCCCTGACTGAAATGAGAACCTCCAGTTGTGTGAAGGCTCCCATCCACCGGGGTGCTACTGGCTCGAGAGGCGTGAGCCACTCAGCTGGAACTGACTCTGAGATGTCCTGACACATGCTCTGCACCCCTCTCATGTCCTGCAGCTGGAAACCCTGTACCTCCTCTGACAAACCTGTGAACTCTAGCCAGTCACCTAGAGAGCACGCTGGACCTGTTGCGATGGGACCCCAGGAAACATGAGGTCGACTACCAACCAAGTGGCCTCTCTGAGTGCTAACCATGGGGTTCCAGACGAGGGGCTGCCGTAGGCGCTCCTCCGTGCACATCGGCTGTCGTTGCTCCAGGCCACGCCGTAAGAGCTCCCAAGAACGAAGCAAACTCACAGCGAAGCGGTCCTCCAGTCTCTTGCTCAAACCAACTCGGCGCATCTCTATAAAGATCCATCTGGTCGAAGGTTGCCAAGGGCCTCTTGACTGAGGCACCTTGGCACGAAGCCTTTGCAACAAGAACTCCTTTGAGGGCTCCTCACTTGGAAGAAGTCCTCTGACTATGAACTTCCCTAGAAGGGCTCTGCTGTGCTGTGCTGGATCAATGATCCCAAGCCCTCCCTGAGAACAAGGAAGCATGATGACCGACCAAGCCACCTTGGCTCGGGCCATCTGAGTGTCACGTCTTGACCAAAGGAAGTTCCTGATCAGCCTCTCTACCTGGCTGATACAAGAACTTGAGAAGATCCAGCAGGAAGTGATGTACCACATAGTCGCCAATAACACCTGGTTGGCAACTACTACTCTACCAGCCAGCGACAGACGTGCTGAGCTCCAATGTAACAGCTTTCTCCTGATGGACAGGAGAAGAGGAGCAATCTGTTGCTCGGGATACAAGTCCAAACCAACCTGACAACCCAAGTATCGAACTGCAGTCCCTGGGGGAATCCACTTGAAACCCTCTCTTGGCATCCAATCTGGCATAGGAGCACTACCAACCGAGAAAGCCACTGTCTTTCTCCAGTTGATCAGTGCGTCCGATGCACAACAGAAGGTCTCCAGAGCCTGCTCACATCTGTGAAGATTGGCCTCCTGGCCATCTAAGTACAAGGCTGAGTCATCGGCAAACTCAGCGTCCAGTAGCTCCTCTCCTCGAATAGGGAGTGCTAAGCCCCGAAGAACAACCTGCTGTGACACCAAAAATCTGCTCATCGCCTCCGCATGGAACAGAAAGAGAAAGGGGGCGAGAGGACAGCCCTGTCTGACCGAGCGTGTGAGCATGAAGCGCTCACCTCTCCCCCCTGCCAAAAGCACCTGACTGTGAGCCTGTCTGTACAAAGCCGACACCCCTCTTATCCAAGCATCTGAGAAGCCCATCCTGCGAAGAGTGCCCTCTAGAAAGTCCCCGTCAACTCGGTCGTAGGCCTTCTCAAAATCGAGAAGAAGAATCACAAGGTCCTCACCTCGGAGCCGTGCCAGGGCAGAAGCCTCCCAAAAAGTAAAGATGTTGTCAAGGATATTGCGTTCCTTGACAAAATGTCACAAACGGGAGCGCATAACAATATAAAATACATTCGGATAAATAGGATTTATCACTTATTACTGAAGCCAGAGGATATAGAGAGAAATAAATAGAGAGAGAGATAGAGAGTGAGAAGATCGACACAGTATTGGGGACCAGAAGATGGGCTGGTCCCCCCCCGTAATAGTATCTTTATTACTGAGGAGAAGTCTATACAAGCACTTGAACCGAACGTATTACCACGTTCGTTCTAGAATAAGACTTGATGGTTCTCGGAAGCCTCAGCTTCCGATTCCTAGGGCAAAATCCTATTCGAAGGAACTTCTGTTCCTTATTCCAATTCCTCGAGAATCAAGGTTCTCACCTCTGGATCTCACCTTCCAGACTAAGGGCATGGCATCCCTGCAACTCTTTTCCAACTCTCTTTCCAGAGTCCTCTTCCCGTAGAACAACTCTGCTTTCCCAGACACAAAGTCCTTACTTGGGAATCCCAACTTCCGGATCACAACTTGAGAGACTACCTCTCTCCGATCTGTGGATCTACTTCCCAAACTCGGGTACGAAACCCTTGGGCTGATCTGGCTCTAGTTCCTCAGAGCGCTTTTCTCCTGCAGAGACTCATGCCTTCCTCTGCTCCTACTCCCTCACGAAGAGGAAGTACACTTGCAATCAAATACTCAAAGATCAGAACATGAAAATCGTTACCTTCAAAGTCTCGACGCTCGAAACGCAACTCGATTCTCAAAAAGCAATTCCTTGGAAGAGATCTCTCCATAGAAAATCCTCTCTTCCAATCCTACACACAAAAGAGGTGTGTTCTCGGGTTCCTTCTCGTAAATCAGCCCCGTCTACGACGTTTATGGGCTGAAAACAGAGAAAAACAGCAACTTGTTGCGATGGAAACACGCTTCGTAGGCACTTCTTCGTGAGGGAACTCGCGCACTGGGTCTTGGCGACATCTGGTACACTTGGGGCAGCCATGGGCATCACCGGCAATGTCTTCTTTGCGGCTGAAATCTGCAGTAGCATCTCCTCCTTGCAAAGATTGGTCCTCCTCTCGAGTGAGGGCATGTGATGCTTTTATAGCTCCTAGCCACCGTCACGAATAGCTGCTTGCGTAGAGATCGCGGCCGGTTTTTTTTTTTTTTTTTTTTTTGTTCTGCCAGAAAAAGAGAGAGAAAACGCTAGCTGATTTGTTGCCTTATTTATCAGATGGCTGCCCACTTATTATGTGGGCGGCCGACGTATTTTAAAAATATTCTGAACCAGCCCAAAAACTCAATAAAACCTTATAAGTTAAAAACAATGCTTTCACAGCACTTCCCAGGCGTCCCTGGATGCAATCACATGCACAGTTGCAATGCAGACATAGACTTCCTTGCGGGAAAGCATCTGCTTTCCTGAAAAGCAATCCCGCTTTCTCAAAAAGCATCTGTTTTTCCTCAAAGTTTCCTCTGAACCAATCTTCATTCAAGTGCTTGCTTTTTCCTTGTGCACAATTCTAACACAGTTCGGAATTTCCTCCCGACTATGGATATTCCCTTTCCGATGCACCCGTCACCCACCTTGTAACGCATCAGGAATACCCATCACCTAGTCCTTTCCTACCGAACTTATGGTACAATCTCCTTCACGATGCTCTATGTCACCCATCCTATGACGCATCAGAGATGTCCATTCCCGGATGGTCGGATACTTCTTTCCGATGCTCCCTGTCACCCATCCGATGTGACGCATCAGAAGTACCCGTTTCTGGTGGCCTTACAGATATTCCCGTTCTCAGTGTTCCCGTCATTACTTTAAATGACGCACTAGGAATACTCTGTACTCGGATGTCTCCAGTGAGAAAAACCCTCTCACTTAAAATTCCAATAATTCATTTAGAATTATTTTTTCCTTGGTGTTCCAAGCGAGAAAACCCTCTCACTTATAAATCCAATAATTCATTTAGAATTATTTTTTTGTAAGATATAGCCAATTTAGCAACAAAACTTTTCTGAGTCCCATGTATAAGGGCTCCTCATTTGACTGATGTACAGCTGTGTGGGTTCATGCTTTTGTGTTGAGGCAAGAGCCTCCTTGAGTAGGAACAGGGGTAGCTAGCTGCTACTCCAAAGCAGGCACTGGTGAGGGTCATAACCTCACCATACAGGTGCAAAATCAGCGCTGTGTATGCGCTGTAATTTTACTGTTTTTCAGCCATACAGACGCCAGAACCTTTGGGAATCGTGCCCCACTGGCAGAGGACAGTTAGGGGACTGTTTGGGGCTGAAAACAGGGCAAAAACCAGTAAATACAGCGTGCTGAATTTACTGTTTTTGGGCAGGAATCAGAGGGTATACGCCAGTAGAAGCGAGTTCCAGCAGGGCAATTGGTTTCGCGCAAGTTTAGGGGCTGTTATGTTGCCGAAATTTGGCCAAACAGGCGGTATCTAGTGGGATACAGTCAAAGGATTCCCAGGACTCTTCTTTGTACTTTACCCTCCTAAAGAATAAAGAAATACCGAAAGGGGCGCCAATTTTGGGGCCTACAGGTTGTCGGCGTCTGCTCGGAACATTTTAGCTTCCGAGCCGTGTGTGTGATTAAGTGTTAATTCCTATTATACAGGTCTCCTTTGCAAAGTGCTGTGTGTGTGTGTCTAAAGTAAAGAATTTCGGGTGAAAGCCAACGCCTACCGCCCTATGGGCCGGTTTCATGGTTCCATTGCCGGGATTTTTCACTTTTTCCTCGAAGAGTTGAGCCTGGATTGTTTAGGGTAAAGACACAGAGTGCAGGAACGCGGGGATTACACTATGGCCGACAAGGGGAAGGGAATTATGGAAGAGGGTTCCTCTACAAAGGACAGGCAGGAGATTCCTATGGTTTTTGAGATTGGTGAGAGCTGACGGCCACGTTAGTCTGTACCTCCTGTCAACGTGAATGTCCCTCCAGTAGTACAGGGCTTTATGATAGGGCAACTTGAGGATGATGCGTTCAAGACTCAGTTGGTTGCCGCGGTGAATGTCTTTTCGCAGCTGGTGCAGAATCCGAGGTTTATGGAATTCTTGCAAGCGCCACCAGTGCAACAGCAAAATAGGCAACCTACGCCGCGTACGGAGCTTGTTGATGCTCAAGCCTAGGTACTTCATGTGGCGCAGGAGGAAAGGGAACACTCGCATGTTGCGGAGTCGGGGGCTCCAAAGCAGGTTCCTTCCGTGCTTGAACAGGTGGCTAGAACGCCTATTCCACAGGTTATGCCAGTTCAGCCGACCACCTTTCAGAGCCAGCATGCTTTCTTGAATGGACAAGGAGTTGGATACCAGGCTATGCACTCTGTTTTTCCACCACCCACGGTACATCCTGGGTATTTCGGGGGTGGATCAATGTTTTAAAGTATGGCTGGTTATGCGTCTGGAAGTCAGCCGTACATGCCAGGAACAGTGTTCGGGGGTATGCAAGGCATCTTGCCAAACCCCATGTATGGTAGTATCGGCATGTAGCAAGGTTTCCACTGCAACCAGGGCCAGTCTGGGGTGCCACAGGGTCATTTTGGCATGGCTGGTTTTTCTGGACAGTAGCCAGATATTGCACCTCTGACGCAAAATGTGAATGGCCAACACGTGCCGATCATGCCTACTACAGTTCCCATGTTGCAGACCATTCCGTATGACAACTTGGGGGCACTAGAGAAGCCGAAGGCTTACAAAGAAGGTGATGCAGCGGTAAAGTTCAGTACCTTCAGTGCTTTCGAGGATAAGACAAAGGCCCTCACTTTCCTCCAGCAGTTTGATACAGCTTATGCAGGAGGGAATTTTACAGAGGCCTCGAAGGTCAGGAAAGCTGCCACTTTCTTAAAGGACAATGCGCTTACATGGTGGACGACATTGTTAATGCAAGGACAAGCACCCGCCACTTGGGTTTACTTCAAGCAAATGTTTGCATCTGCTTGGCTATCAAATGAATTTGAAGCCGACGTCATGACAGATTGGCACCGGCTTACTTCAGCTTCGTGCAAGAGCTTGCTGGAGTACAATAGGAGGTTTTGTAAAGCGTTACTCTCAGTGACCTCCTACAAATTTGTGCCATTGACAGAGCAGATAGAGAAGTACTGTTGTGGGCTGCCTAAAGGGCGTCGCGATTGCTGTACAAAGAACAGAGTGGCTACCCTTACTCAGCTTATGGAAGTTGTGAACACTGGTCTTGCCTTGTTGAAAGGATAGGACAGTGGATTTCCGAGCAGTGACAAAGGAGGGCAGCAAAAGAAAAATTCAGCGAAGGAGCTCTTTGTGAAAACGGCTCCTGATGCGTCGCAGGGGTTAGAAAAGGCCACCAAAGACAAGCATTCAGCCGGGACTTCTGGAGCGCAGGCAAAGAAACAGAAAAGGAAGCCTTTTGTACGCAAGTCGCTCGAGGAAAAGAAGGTCCTAATGGTTGAGAACAAATGCTTTATATGTGAGCAGCCTGGTCACTTTTCTATCAATTTTCCACAAAGGAAAAGGCCAGCTGACTCAGAGGATAAAGAAGATCAGAAAGGCAAGAAGCCAAAACCCACGGCAGGTTTAGTGCCAGACATGGTGGGTGACAGGCCCAACATAGATGCCAGTGAGTTATGCAGGGCATGGGGTAAAGTTAGGGATCAGACGGCACTCATCTTATTTGATCCAGGTGCCAAAGCCAACTTTATCTCACCAGAGTTAGCTATGAAGCTGGGCATCAGAGCTGAAGAGATGGGGTACACAGCAGAGGCAGGGTTGGCATGTCCTGGCCACTCAGAGTGTGTTACTCCCATCATTGGAAAACTGCGTCTGCATATTCAGTCGTATGTGGACATTGAAGAGTTTTACATCATGCTGCTGGAAGGTTGTGACGCCTTGTTGGGGATCCCGTGGATGTTCCGAGTGCATGGAGTCTTGGATGCCTACAACAAAAAGATCATTGTACAGCATAGGGGCAAAACTCACATCTTGGATGTAAAGCTTAAAGGAGAGTCAGTCCCTATTGTATCTACTTCTGTTATCACTTCTGTAATAAAGAATCATCTTTCTGTGTACTTGATTTTTGCACGTGATGTCTCAGATAGGGATCAGTCAAATTTATCTGTGTTAGATAAAGAAAGGTCAGCATTTTTGCAAAAGTTTAGTGACTGTTTTTCTGATTCATTACCGTCGCAATTGCCGCCAGAGAGACCTGAGGACCATCGGATAGATTTGGTGCCAGGGTGTAGCCCACCAAATAGACCTCCCTACAGGGTTAGTGCGGCGCAACAGAAAGAGATTATGGGCCAGGTTGAGGAGTTATTAGAGAAGGGGCCGATTCAGCCTAGTTCTTCACCCTTTTGCTCCCCAGTGCTCCTAGTGCAGAAGAAAGATGGCTCATGGCGCATGTGTATTGATTACCGTGCGTTGAATAAGAATACCATCAACAATAGGTTCCCTATTCCTAGAATTGATGATATTCTAGATCGTTTAGAGGGTGTTGGAATTTTCAGCAGGATAGACGTTAAGAGTGGGTACCATCAGATTCGTATAAGGCCAGAGGATGTGCACAAGACTGCGTTTAGAACGACATTTGGTCTTTATGAGTTTCTAGTGATGCCGTTTGGGCTAACTAATGCTCCTGCCACGTTCAACAGAATCATGGACCGGATTTTCCGCTCGTATCAACAGTTTGTTGGAACGTTCTTCGATGACATGATAGTGTATTCGAAGAATGAAGAGGAGCATAGGCGTCACTTGACCATTGTGTTTGAAGAGGTGCGCAGTCACAGGTTACTTGTCAATCCTAAGAAAAGTGAATTCTTCCTCGAAGAGATCCACTTTCTGGGCCACATAGTCTCAAAGGATGGTGTTAGAATGGATCACGCAAAGGTCGAAGCTATCAAGACATGGCCAGACTTGAAGACTGTGCACGATGTCAGAAGCTTCTTGGGATTGTGTTCCTACTATAGAAGGTTTATCAGAAATTTTGCAGAGATAGCATCGCCTCTTCACGCTTTGCAAAAGAAAGAGGTCACTTTCAGATGGACCCAAAAAGAGATTTCAGCTTTTAGTCTCTTAAAGGAAAAGTTGACTTCAGATCCAGTTATTGTTTTGCCAGATCTCAGGAAGTCATTTGTGGTCTAGTGTGACGCGTGTGGCAGTAGCATCGGAGCAGTGCTAATGCAAGATGGACGGGTAGTAGCTTATGAAAGCCGAATTTTACAAGGGCCAGAGAGGACTATGCAAGTCTATGAGAAAGAGCTCTTGGCCGTGATTCATGCGCTTTCTAGCTGGAAGCACTACGTCTTAGGTGCTGATTTTGTTGTCCAAACAGATCATCAGACCTTGCGATACTTCTTGACACAGTCAAAGTTATCCGAAAAGCATATGCGATGGGCAAACATTCTTTCCATGTTCCACTTCCAGATTATGCATGTGGAAGGCAAGAAGAATCTTGTGGCTGATGCGTTATCAAGAAAGCCACAAATTTCAGCTGTGTCAATTCCTTATTATCATGAGTTAGATGACATGAAGGAATAGTATACTGCTGATGAAGATTTTGCAAGGATCTTTGAACAGTTACAAGAGGGGCAACATCACGAGCACTACCTCCTCAGAGATGGTTTTATAATGATGCATGGCAGACTTTGTGTCACTAGGCCACTGCGACATAAGGTCATGGAAGAGAGTCATGTCCCACCGTATGCAGGGCATCGTGGCATTGATGCGACAGTTAAAGCGGTAGAGACGTTCTTCTATTGGCCTACCTTGAGGAGAGATGTGGATGCCTTTGTGCGAGCATGCATAGTTTGCCAAAAGGTCAAGTTTGACAGGCAAAAGGCACCAAGGTTGTTACAACCACTGCCGATTCCGGATAAGCCATGGGAAAGCATTGCTATGGACTTTATCTTTGATCTTCCAAGGATGCCAACAAGGAATGATGGTATATGGACCATTATCTGCAGGTTCAACAAGCAGACCCATTTTATCCCTGTCAGGAAGAAGATAAAATCTGATCAGATGGCACGCTTGTTCATGTACAATGTGTTTAAGTACCATGGTATGCCACAATCGATTATCAGTGATCGTGATCCTCGCATGACCAGTTTGTTCTGGAGAGGATTGTTTGAGAACATGGACACTACGCTCAAATTCTCGTCTTCGTTTCATCCACAAACTGATGGACAATCAGAAGAGGCTAATTCTACTGTCTTAGATCTGCTGAAATGCTATGTGTCAGATAATAAGGGCAAGTGGGAACAGTATTTGCCTATGCTTGAGTATGCGTACAATAATACGGTGCATTCGTCTGCTGGCAAAGCACCTTTTGAAATTGTTGAAGGCGGCAAAAAGGTTCCTCCCATTTTGCATACAAAGGACAAGATCTTTGAGGCAGATCGATATGTTGAGAACATGGATGAGATGTATAAGAAGATTAAAGTTGCCTTGGAGAAGACTCAGGCAAAGCAAAAAAAGGCTGTTGATCGTCACCGTCGTTAATTGCTACTATCACCTGGTGATTGGGTTCTGTTAAGGTTTGAAAAGGCAAGGTGAAAGAAGATGAAGGGCAAGGAACGACTGTTTCCTGAGCTCAGCATGCGTTACTATCGGCCTTTTCAAGTGCTTGATAAGATCAGCGATGTGGCTTACAGGCTGAAATTGCCTGATGCATGGAAGATTCATAATGCGTTTCACGTGAGTCTTCTAAGACCCTTCGTGGGTGATGTGCCAGAAGATATGCCAGATGAGGATCAACCAGAAGTTGAGGAATTTGATGAGATCCTGGTACCTGAGCAAGTTTTGGCACATAAGGACAGAAAAGTTAAAGGACAAGTTGCAAGACACTATTTGGTGAAGTTCAAGAACTATCCGCCTATGGATGCAAAGTGGATGGAAGAGCATGAATTGTCAGAGTCACCAAATGTATTGCAGCTTTACCTTGAAGCCTTTGGGTTATAGCCTACTTATGCCCCAACCCCACGTGTGCAAAGGAGGGGTAATGATAGAGCTAGTACATCAAATGTACATATGAATTCAGTGCCATAGATGGAAATGGCAAAAGTATGAAGGTCTCATTAAGTCATTTGTATCTATGTATATTACGACCTTTCTTGCGGATACATGTGATGATAAAAGAGTGTTGATAGCACAAGATCATCAGTGGCATGTATTTATGGTATGCAATCGAGGACATTTGCGATTTCAAGAGGGGGGTATGTCACGAGGACGTGGCAGTTATGTCAGAAAGATGTGGCAACTGCTAACCTTGGTTGTTGGTTTCTTTCCAATGGGGTTTATTTTATTTGTTTTGAGACCCTCTTTTTGAAGTAGCAAACGGTCGGACATTGTATGGCCAATGTGAACGGTAGATTCACCCGCAGATGGGAAGTGGTCGGCACTGGAATTCGTATGGTAAGAGGATGTCTAGGCTCAGAGGAAGATCATATAGGTTCCCCGTCGCACTTAGCAAGTTGGTGGATACTAGGAAGTGAACTCAATTAAGGCGTAAAGTCAAGGTGGGACTACCAACAAAAAGTATCCGATATTTGGGCCACATTGCACTTTTGGATGCGGTCCCAATGAGGATAGATGGTCAGAAGACCAGTGGGAGCCCAACGGAAGCATCTCCTAAAATTTAGGGAATTGCTATTTTTGGGCCGTGAAATGTGTTTGCGTCATTACCTCCGGTATGACTAGGGGAACATTTTACAACTCTGCCGCGAAGTCAACTGAGCAACCGGTTAGGATATTTTTAAGCGGCGAACCCGAAACGGGAAAATGCTTGTAAATGCGCCAAGTGTCACATTTTCATGGACTTTCCTCTTGCAGAAGAATTGGCGCTGAATTTAGAGAAGGGAGAGGCTTCATTTGCAATTTGTCACAGGTTAAGAGCTATGGAGTGCTTCCTTTCCCTCTCATGTACAGTGTGGTGTTAGGAGTGATGCCCTGCACACTACACACTGCTCTCTCTCTCCCCTACGTGCAGTTATGTGATGCCCCACAAGAGGGCTCCTCATTTGACTGATGTACAGCTGTGTGGGTTCATGCTTTTGTGCTGAGGCAAGAGCCTCCTTGAGCAGGAACATGGGTAGCTAGCTGCTACTCCAAAGTAGGCACTGGTGAGGGTCATAACCTCACCATACAGGTGCAAAATCAGCGCTGTGTATGCGCTGTAATTTTACTATTTTTCAGCCATACGGACGCCAGAACCTTTGGGAATCGTGCCCCACTGGCAGAGGACAGTTAGGGGACTGTTTGGGGCTGAAAACAGGGCAAAAACCAGTAAATACAGCGTGCTGAATTTACTGTTTTTGGGCAGGAATCAGAGGGTATACGCCAGTAGAAGCGAGTTCCAGCAGGGGAATTGGTTTCGCGCAAGTTTAGGGGTTGTTATGTTGCCGAAATTTGGCCAAACAGGCGGTATCTAGTGGGATACAGTCAAAGGATTCCCAAGACTCTTCTTTGTACTTTACCCTCCTAAAGAATAAAGAAATACCGAAAGGGGCGCCAATTTTGGGGCCTACAGGTTGTCGGCGTCTGCTCGGAGCATTTTAGCTTCCGAGCCGTGTGTGTGATTAAGTGTTAATTCCCGTTACAGGCCTCCTTTGCAAAGTGCTCTGTGTGTGTGTCTAAAGTAAAGAATTTTGGGTGTGAGCCAATGCCTACCGCCCTACGGGCCGGTTTCACTAAACCTGCATAGTAATCCACTGAGCCCTGCCTCGCACAATAATCCCTCTGCCCACAATGGCCTGCTGCAGTGAGTCCACAATAGTCATACATACCCCTCCCTGGATGCCTCCAGGTCCAAAAGCAACTGACCAAAAGGTATCATAACGTCCACGCAAAATCTGACCACAACGCCGAATGCGGCTCTCACTCAGATGGTGCTCCTGAAGCATAAGGAGATCAATCTCTCCTCCCACAAGGCAACGCTGAAGCTCCTGACGCAATCGGCCCCGCTGTCGTTGAAACTGGGGCCCACCTAGTCCCTGCACGTTCCATGAGACGATCCTCATGGGGAGCGAGAGAGAACAGATGCTGCCGCAGCAGCAAGACGGGCTATCTTCCAGGTAGGCTTGGATGGGGAGTAATCCGCATCCGAGCATCCTCTAGATAGGCGTGACTGCAGTGAGTGCCTAGTCCAAGACCAAGCTGAGCGAGCCGTACGTAACGCAACCTCCTCTGTCCAAGAGTCCTCATGAATGTATACATAGCAAGGCAAACACTGCGTATCAGCAAAGAAGTACACCACAATGTGCCTACATCCTGCTGAGTCTGGGGGTGTCACCGCAAACTTGGCCAATGGCCACAAAGTCTGCAGCATATGTGTAACTCCAAGTTCTCCCATGTGGTGAGAGAACTCTAAGACCTGTGTATGCAACCATCCTAGCACTGAGTCAAGGGACCACTCTGTCTCGGCCCTACCACAGAGGGGGAAGGAGAAACCAACTGCTGAGTCCAGGGTTTAGTTCCCCGTAGCGGCAAGGAACAAAACATGGACCCTGAAACAGGCCGCCTCAGGGTCTGCTACGGAATCGCCGAGAAAACGAGTGAACCCGTAGTCGAAGAAGTCCCAGTGGCGTCTGATGTCAATGCTCGTCAGCCCACAAGGGATGGCTGCAAGGGAGGATGTTTGAATCTGCAGAGGGGGCCTCAAGAAGGGCTGACCCTCTCGCGCTAGGCGACTCGTGGCAAAGGCGCTGCCAAGAGATCTCCTAGCCGCCGGAGAGGGACTAGTCTCCTGAGCCGACTGAGGAATTGGAGCAGGAGGGGGGGAGAGAGAGCTGGGGAGAGTGGAGGAGAAGAGGGGCGGGATGGGGCGACAGAGGTAGAGGGGCGAGGGGAGCAGAAGGCGGGGAGGATGAGGCAAAGGGGGGGAACTCTGGGGGGGGGGTGGGGGGTGGGCGGCTGTCGAGGGAGAAGCGGAGGTGGAGGCTGGCACAGGGATCTCGTCCTGCTCGAGAGGACCAAAATGGTTCCCCGTGGGAACCCACTGCTGCTGAGTAGGCACCTGAGGGCTACTCTGAGTGCCAGGCTGACGCTGTGGCCCCTGGCATCGGCGGCCACGGGCCTGCTGCCACCCCTGCTTCGCTGGAGTCCCAGGCTCGGAGGGTGGCTCTGCATCTGTACGCTGTGCCGCTAGCTGTGGCTGCGGGCAGCCCTGGCAGGCTGGGGCTGGGGCTGGGGCTGGGGCTGGGGCTGAGGCTGTGGTGCAGGTCGCGGCCTCCTCCGTAGACAGGCCTTCGCTAGATGGCCCATCTGTCGGCAAATGAAGCACTGGTTCGGGAGGCCCGAGTACTCCACACTCTGTCGAAACCAACCCCCACTCACCCGAGGTAAAAGGATAACCTTCGGGAGCGTGTGGGTATCTCTGACCAAAACTCGAACTGAGGGAATGCCAGCCACCTTGGCAGCTACTGATGCTGTCGTGGGAGGTGTCTCCAGGACAGTCCTAATGGCGGAACCGATCCTGGAAAGAAGTGGTAGGTACTCCCTCTGTAAACTCGGAAAGCAGACTGAGATGGGGATGTCTGCCTCCTCTACTAGAACATCCGAAGCTGGGTCAAAACCATGTTGCCACTGTCGAAAGTGGGCACGTGAGGCTCGGATGGCCAGTGGACTCATAGCTATGACCTTGGACGCCATCTCAGAGGACTCAAACTCGATCTAATAGTAACCCCGTCCGAGAATCTGGACATCCAAAATCTTTCCCACATCTGCGAGAAGGCGGGCCTGAAGAAGGTCTCGCAGCTCTCCTCTGCTAGGTTGGGTGCCGAGAATCTTGCAGATGACCGAGGTCGCCTGCAATTGCTCTACCTCGGCGGCAAGGCTCGCTTGCTCTGTAGGTGAGAGAGCAAGTCGAATGGTGGGCTCAGCGGGGTCGGGCGAGGGGGCTTCTGGCGAGTCCCTCTTGTGGCGAAGTTGGCGCCTCCATCTGTGTCTATGGCTGTGGCGTAAGAGAGGACGACGGGAGGGTGCTGCAAAAGGGCGCGCCAACACTGCTCCAAGGAGTTGAAACAAATGCAGAGAGTAACTGAGGCGGAGGGCCCAAACTGACGGGCGAATGGGCCGAGTCGGCGGGGGGGGGGGGGGGGGGGGATAAAGTGGGCCAGCGGCGAAAAAGCTGGGGCTGAGGGCGTGCGGCGGCAGCAAGGGCTGAGGGCGGGCGGACGAGCTGGGGCAGGGCAGCGCGAGGGGGGGCAGCGGGGGCTGAGGGTAGGGGGAAGGGGATATGCGAGCGGGGGGCAGCGGGGGTTGAGGGTAGCGCGAGGCTGGCGATGGTGCAACGAGAGTGCATAGCAGCAACGAGCGCGCGCGTTATGGTTTTCCCACTTTTATTATAAGTGACTTTAAAAAAATGTATCCAGGCAATATGAAACTGAACAAAGTATAAAAATGTACAAAAAGGGGTTATTTAGGCCTCTAACCCAACAACCTCCCACTTAAAGGCATAAATGACGCCTTTAAGTTAACCAACTCCCACCAACTGTATGCAATGCTCATGTTGAGCCTTAGCAAGACTCTTGGTGAGAACATCTGTAGGGTTATCCTGTGTATGGATCTTAGTCAAGGTGACTAGACCATCCTCGAATACCTGTCGTATGAAGTGGTACCGCACATCTATGTGTTTGGTACGCGTATGAAACATGGCATTTTTGACTAAATAGACAGTACTCTGGCTATCACAACCCAACACGGGTGTACGAGCAGGCATGCCAAGTTCTTTTGCAAGTCTGCCCAACCAAATGGCCTCTTTTGAAGCCTCTGTGGCTTAAATATATTCAGCCTCAGTAGTACTCAATGCCACAATTTTCTGTAACCTAGAACACCAAGAGACTGCATCACCAACAATGGCAAATACATATCCACTGGTAGATTTCCTGGTATCCATGTCACCTGCCATGTCTTCATCACAATATCCATGCAACTTTAAGTCACTTTTACCAAAACAGATACACTTTGATTGTGTACCTTTCAAATATCTCAGAATGCATTTGACAGCTTCCCAATGCGCTTTGCCAGGATTCGACATGTATCGACTAACAACTCCCACTGCATAAGCAATGTCGGGACGAGTGGCAACCATAGCATACATAAGAGAACCACAAGTTGATGCATAAGGGATTCCCTTCATTGCTTTCAATGCCACCTCATCCTTTGGGCAATCTGCTTTGCTAAGCTTAGTGTATGGAGGTAAAGGTACTCCAAGAGGCTTAGCATCAGCCATATTAAATCTGTCAAGTACTTTTGCAATGTACCTTTCTTGAGATAAAAATAGCAATTTCAGCTTTCTATCTCTTTTAATACGCATGCCCAAAATATGCTCTGCATCATCCAAATCCTTCATAGCAAATGCTGAATTTAGCTTACGTTTCAGAGCATTAAGACTATAGTCTTATGTTTCCCGGCAAGGAGCATGTCATCAACATAGAGAACAAGTATGATGGGACTACCATCTTCATCCCTTTTCGTATACAAACAATGATCTGCATTTCTACGTTTAAAGCCTTGAGACAGCATAAAAGTGTCAAACTTCTTATACCACTGTCGTGATGATTGTCTCAAACCATACAGAGCCCTTTTTAGTTTGCATACAAGTTCCTCGCGTGTAGGAACTACAAAACCTTCAGGCTGTTTCATGTATATGTCCTCTTCAATGTCACCATGCAAAAACGCTGTCTTTACATCCATTTGATTCAATTCCAAATCAAGCACCGCAACGAGAGCAAAAAGGACACGTAAAGTTGTAAGCTTTACAACAAGAGAAAAGATTTCTTGAAAATCAATTCCTTCTTTTTGTGCATATCCTTTTGCAACCAATCTTGCCTTGTACTTGGCTTTTTCATCCACTATGTTAATCTTGTATACCCATTTGTTAGGAAGAGCCTTTCTCCCTTTAGGCAATGACACAAGATCCCAAGTATCATTTGCATTCAAGGATTTCATTTCCTCTTGCATCGCAAGCTCCCACTTACTGCTTGACTCACATGATTTGGCCTCTTTATATGTAAGAGGCTCACCCTCATCTGTCAACATTACATGATCCAAAGAGGGGTTAAATCTATGTGGTTGCCTTCTTAAACGAGTTGACCTTCGTACCCAATGATCTACATTCTCAGGCAACGGTTCTACATCATAAGGCAACTCATTTTCAGCTCTATCATGCTGCTGAAAATCATTTTCAGCCAATTCAGGTGGCTGTCCATCCTCATTAGGAGCATCAAAATCATGTCTTACCTCTTCTGACTCAAGGTTAACTGGTTGATTATCAATTTCAGCTTGCGGTAATGCATCATGAGGCTCTTTTTCAACATCAATGGGTGGCACGGAAGGATGAAATCTAGCTGTTTTCTTGTCAGCATCAGATTTTGTAGCATTCTTAAGCAATTTTGCCTCATTGACCACTACATCTCGGCTGCGTATTACCTTTCTAAACTGTGGTAACCACACTTTATAGCCCATTTCACCTTCTTCTCCATAACCTAAGAAGACTCCTTTAATGGACTTCATATCAAGCTTTGTTCTCAAGTCATTGTGTACATGAACAAAAGCTTCGCAGCCAAATACTCTCAAATGATCATAAGAGGCAGGTGTGCCAGACCAAACCTCCTCTGGTATGTCATTTTTTAGCGTGCTATTAGGAGACGATTGCAAATATGAACTGTAGTTTTCAATGCCTCCCTCGAAAACTCTTGGGAAAGATTAGCGATGGACAACATGCAACGCACTCTCTCGCATAAAGTACGATTATACCTCTCAGCCACACCATTAGAAGACGGATTATAAGGGGCTGTCAACTCGCTTTTAATCCCATTTTCATCACAAAAACGCTGAAATTCAGCAGATACATACTCTCCTCCATTATCAGATCTGAGAATTTTAAGTTTAGTACTATTTTGCGTAGTGACAAAAGCATGAAACTTCTTAAAAGCATTAAAAGTCTGACTCTTACTTTTCAACAAATGTACCCATCCTTCCCTAGTACGGTCATTAATGCATGTAACAAAATACAATGTACGACCAAAAGACTTAACAGGCATAAGATCAAGAGGATTAGCTTTGCGAGAGACACCACAGTAATAAGAAGATTTCTTTTGCTTTCCATAAAGACAATCATTACAGAAATCCAAGTTTTTTCCTTTTACATCAACCCTCTTCAGAGAGGAAAGCACATCAATACCCTTTTGGCTCATATGGCCAAGTCTCTTATGCCACAATTTCGTGTGTGAAGCAACTTCAGCAACAGCAAGAAACTTGCCAGGCAAAGCTTTGCATCGAAGATAGTACAAAGTACCTCTTTTAGACCCTTTTGCAACAAGCATAGAGCCCTTAAGCAACTTCCATGAACCCCGAGCAAAGATGGTAGTATAACCATGTGCATCTAACTGGCCAACAGATAGCAAACTTTTCTTAATGCCTGGTAGAAACCTGACATCATTCAACACAAGCTCTTGACCATTGTTAAGAGCCAAATGCATAGTACCCATTCCCTCAATATTGCAAGCAAAATTATCACCAAGGTACACCTTGCCATAATTGCCTACAACATAATTGTCATTGAGCAATGCATCAATGACATCTTTCTTCGAGATGAGCATGTCTTCTGCATTAGCTATCACCGAATCTCAGGGGCATGAAGCCGCAACCAAGATTTCCTCAACGTCTGACAACTCCTCACTGACCACACTAGAGGATACATTTGCATTCTCAGCATCCATGGAGGAATCACCTGCTGATTTTTCCCCTTTCTTCTCATCTTTCTTCTTCTTATCTTGCGTTTCCTTCTTCCTTTCTTGCTGCTCCTTGAAATACGTGCAATCAGGTTTCTTGTGACCCTTTCTGCCACATTGATAACTAGTGACATCCTTATCCTTTGTTTTGCTCTTACTTCTATTTTGAGTCCTGTTGCCCGCATCACGCTTTTGATTTCTACCTCTTGCATTGTAGGCAGAACTGCCACCTTCCCCACTAGACTTGCGTCTAATCTCTTCATTGAGAATAGACCCTCTCACACCGTCATACGTGAGGGTGGGACTGTTGCTCAAAGAGACAACCAAGGTTTCCCAAGTATCTGGCAATGTCATAAGCAAGAAAATAGCTTTCAGCTTATCATCGAATTGCTGAAGCCCATTGTCCTGCAACTGACTCAACACACCTGTAAAAGCACTCAAATGCTCAGAAGCTGACTTCGAGACATCAAGCTGCATATTCACCAACTTTCGCATCAAATGCACCTGGTTCATAGGCGTAGTGTTTTCATAATTGGACTTCAGCTTTTGCCATATTGCATAAGCAGAGTCAAACGCTTGATGTCCGTCAAAATGTCATCATTGATAGCCATTTTGATGTAGGCCATAGCCTTCTTATTCAACCTGCCCCACTCTTCGTGAAACAAACCTGGCGGCTTATTCTCGTCCAATGCATCTTCACAATCTTTTAAGAAAAGGATATCTTGCATGCGTTCTTGCCAGAGATCGAAGCCTTGACCATCGAACCGTTTGATTTCCATAAAACTTTTACTGTCAGATGTGGAAGAGGAAGAAGCCATTTTAATTCAACCACGATAGACCACAATTTCTTTATACGAAACTGTCCAAATCTGAAATTTGAGCTGAAAAGTGCAATTTCAAGCATCTGTACTCAGCTTTTCACTCAATTTGTCGCGACAAACATCAATACATGTGATCCCACAACTTTGGTACACCTGCGTATTGCTGTTTTGACCTGTTATAACCTGTAAATTACCTGTTTTGATCTAGAATTAGCCTGTTTTGGGCTGTTTTGGCAATTTTGGTGACCTTTTCGACTCCGGAAGCAAGGGGCTTCGCGATGGAAGTGAAATTGATCGCGGGAGAGCAATTTTAACTCGCAACAGATTGCGTAGGGCTGTTTTGAAACCCTAGGACTCTGATACTAGTTGAAAGCGCGAAGCAGAAGGTACCGGTAGGTGCGCGTCGCGATGTAGTGCAGGATTGGGGCAAGAAGCAGGAGGCGGAGTGCAACAGAGAGGAAGCGCTAGGGATCGAAGCAGGGAGAGAGAGAGAGCTCACGTTTTTGGGGAAAACTCAATAAGTGAGTTTTGGGTTTTCCCACTTTTATTGTAAGTGACTTTAAAAAAATGTGTGCAGGTTCAATATGAACCTGAACAAAGTATAAAAATGTACAAAAAGGGGTTATATATGCTTTTAACCCAACAACACACCCCTTTTTTCAAGGCTTGCCGATAGATCCGGTCTTTATGCTTACTCCCTTAGGATATAGATAGGGCACTCTACAAATGATCCCAGATGCAGGTCACCAGTTGGGATTTCTACTTGCGAGGCACAACTTTCACCACGATATGCATCATCACACTTTGGACCATGTGGAAGGCTTGATGTGCCCACATTCTGGGTTCACAGTACTCCCCTACGTCCACCATTTTGAGAGCCATTTGGACTGAGCTGCTGCATACTCTTTTCAGTCAATGGGATTTATCATGCTTCAGCTGGCTTCTCCAGGGCAGCAGAGCAGCGTCAATGTGTCTTTCAAGTTTCCACACATGGGTGAGGTCTTCAATTCTTTTCCGTCGGGATCATACCCACATCATGTGGCATTACACCCCCACAATGGTTCATTCTACACTTATCATACCGACGACCTTGATGTTTACATAGCCTACACATTGTTATCCTGCTTTTGTACTTCCTGTGGGGGATAGGCCATTGAGCATGTTGAGAGGTCTACCGTCTCTTATGTGTATGTTTTGAAGTTTCTTGTGGTGCGTTCATGTTTATCGATCAGTGTTCTTTTTAAACTGCATTAGTTAGAGTGCGTGCTTCATCAGGTTGAGTTGAACTGGTAATATATGCTGTGCAGTCCCTTAAACAATCTCTTGACAAGGAAGCCGCCCTAGCAGCTGCAATGTCTGCAGCAGTCTCAGTTGAAGATGCGGGAGCTGCCACTTGGGCCATCAGGTAGGCATGGCTGGAGTGTTCTGCATTTTTGAGCAATCACATTTTCTTGGAAAGGGATTTTTCTGACAGTTCCAAGTTTGCAGAAAAAATCTTCTTACTAGCAACCAATCCAAGGATGACTGTGATGAGGAAGAAGTGGACCTGGATTTCTCTGAGCTAAGAGATTGTGCACTCAGTCATGAAGCCCTTGGAAGCCTGAGGGAAAGATTCTCAGTTCAGTGCTTGCAAAGATTAGGGGAGTATCAGGAAGTTCTGGGACCTGTTTTACATGAGAGGGGTGTTGATGTTTGCTTGACCCTCCTGCAACGTGAGTCAGCAGCTGCTGTGTTCACAAAGCCGAAGGCTATGCTTCCAGATGTGTTGAAATTGATCTGTGCTCTAGCTGCACACAGGAAATTCTCAGCGTTGTTTGTAGACAGAGGTGGCGTGCAATTAATCTTGGCTGCTCCAAGGAATGCCCAAACCTATACAGGAATATCTCTGTGTCTGTTTGCATTTGCTTCCATACAGGTAAGGTTTTAATTACTGAGTTGACCTGGGTAATTAGCATTTGCAAGACCTAATTTTTTATTGTATTCCATCAGGGTGTTATGGAGCGTGTTTGCACAGCCCCCACAGAAGTGGTGAATGAGGTTGTCAGTTTAGCACTCCACGTATTAGAGTGTGTTCAAGATTCAGCCCGCAAGAACGCTGTGTTCTTCTTTGGAGCATCATTTGTGTTTAGGGCCATTCTTGATTCCTTTGATGCACAAGATGGTCTTCGGAAGATGATCAGTTTGCTTCAAAATGCTGTTGCTCTCAGATCTGGAGGAAATACAGGACTACCCGGGACTTTGCCCACTTCACGGGCTGATCGGGCGGCATCTGCTGAGGTCCTAACATCATCTGAGAAACAAATCGCTTATCATACTTGTGTTGCTTTGCGGCAGTACTTTCGAGCACGCCTCCTTATTTTGGTTGATACCATACGGCCTTACAGGGGTAGGAATGGCATGCGGATATTTCCAAGTGGCCGTGCTGCTTACAAACCCCTTGATATAAGTAATGAAGCTATGGAATCTCTGATCTTGCAAATTCAAAGGGATAGAAAGCTTGGCCCTGCTTTTGTTCGAGCTCGATGGCCGATGTTAGAGAAATTCATCAGCTTTTCTGGTCATCTCATCCTTTTGGAGCTAACTCAGGTCTTATTAAAATTCATCTGTTTGGGACTTGACTCTAGTTTCTCTTATTCTGATGTTGGAAAAGTTCAAAGCTTCTTGATTGCACAGGTTGGACCAGGAGAAAGGTATCTTCATGACATAGCACAACATTCTCTGGGTGTGCTACAGATTGTTACTCTTATGCCTTTCTCGAGAAAACCTATAATTAGCTCCACCCTGAGCAATGATCGTTCAAGCATGTCAGTATTGCTTGATGCAGCTAATGCAACAGTATTTTCAGAGCCTGAGGTACTAAATGTGTTATGAAGGCCTTCCTAAATATTCAAGAACTTAGTTCTGATGTTCTTATAACGCAGGTGATTCAAGCAGCTTTGCTGGTACTCGTGAACCTTGTATGTCCACCACCCTCGCTCTCTAGCCGACTAAACCAGCAGTCATCGTCTTCTCAGATGTCTCAGCAACAGATTACTAGTTCAGAAGTCAGAGAGCGACATGGGAAAGGAGACGGTCTTGCAGAGAAGAGTGTGATGGAGCGTTCTTCGCAGGCTGCTAGTGGTTTGATCGAAGGAAGAGAGGGTGTAAACAAAGGTGACGAGAAGGTAGGAGCTTTGAATAATACTTGTGGGCCCATTTCTCCTGCAGCGGCGCTTGTTGGAGATCGCAGAATCTCCCTAGGCTCAGTGGCAGGTGGTCCGGGTATTGCTGCTTACATCGAACAAGGTTATAGGCAAGCACGTGATGCCGTTCGTGCAAACAATGGTATTAAAGTACTGCTTCACTTGCTTTATTCAAGGCCAGTACTACCACCGTCATCACTTGATTGCATCCGAGCCCTTGCCTGTAGAGTGCTATTGGGTTTAGCTAGAGATGATGCCATAGCGCACATTCTTACCAAACTTCAGGCAAGTCCGGTAGAGCATTTCTCATGGTTGCAGATCTTAAGTTGCCGGTATAAAGTTTCTGTTACTGCAGGTGGGAAAATTGTTGGCTGAACTACTGCGAGATGGTGGCAGTCATTTTGGCCGTACTGCAGCTGCTAGCAGTGGTGGGGAGCAAGGCCGCTGGCACACAGAGCTTGGCCAAGTATCTATGGAGCTCATGGCTGTAAGCTATTTTGTCAATCACTGGTTTCGTAAATTTTGCACAGGCAATCAGGCTCTTCTTTTTGTATTGCATTGATACCGTTGCTTTGTGTAGATGGTAACAAATGCTGGACGTGCTGGTACTCTGGTAACAAGTGATGCAGCTGCTCCCACATTGAGGCGAATTGAAAGGGCTGCGATTGCAGCTGCTACCCCCATCAACTATCCATCTCGGTTAGTTTGACACGTCATTTATTTCTGCAACTCATAGGGGCTATCTTAAATTGGATTTTAAATTGTCTTAGAGCTTTCTTCCAGGGAACTCTTGCAGCTGATACATGAGCACTTAGTGCTTTCTGGGTTGTCAAATTCTGCATCCACCCTGCTTAAAGAAGCACAATTGGCACCTTTACCTTCCCTTGCAATGCAGGGACTTACTGTGAGCCAGAGTAATGCTGTTGAACCAATACAGGAAGCAATCCAGTGGCCGATTGGTCGGATTTCTGGTGGTTTTATGATTGGCTCACTCAAAGCGTTTAACAGGAAAGATGAATCAAAATTTAGAGCTGATCACGTGCAAGGTAGTGCTTTAAAAAAAACACCAATCTGCTCTTTAATATCACAAAGACCACCACAGTCATCACCATTTCTTGGGAAGAAACCAGCTTGTTTACAGGTTGAAAATAGAGATTCTTCTATGGAAACTACTGATAAGGATGAGGGTTTCCGGATTTGCGGGGGTAGGCTAGGAGACTTGGACTACGGTGAAGCTTTGAGAAGTTCTATCTGTGTCAGTAAACTGTCAAGCAAGCGGAAGTTTTTGGAGAGAGAGAGTACCTTCACTCCAAATAAACGCCTTGCTACAAGTGATCTGGAGGGCATGTTATCAACCTACAAGTCTCCTGTTAATCTGAAGAATTTTCACACACACAGTAATAGCAGTTTACCACATGAACAAGGTCCACTAGATCGGTTGGAGAAGCCTCAATTAGAGCTCTTGCATAATGATGATGATGACCTAGGGAGACCTTTGCAGGTGCCTTCAGCCACTCCCAAAACATCTGTTTCTTCTCATGTCAACCTACATCTGGAACCCCAGCCAGTTCAGGTGGAGCGTGCTACCCTTGATTCATTGGTCGTACAGTATCTGAAGCATCAGCATAGGCAATGTCCAGCACCAATAACGACCCTCCCTCCCTTGTCCTTATTCCATCCTCATGTGTGCCCTGAACCTAGCAGAGCTAGCTATGCACCTTACAATTTGGCAGGAAGGCTTGTCTCTAGAGAGGTAATGCCTCCTTATGGTGGCACTCATGGCCGCAGGCGAAACAAACATTTTATTTACAGCAGGTTCCGTCCCTGGCGTCAATGCAGGGATGAGAGAACTTTACTTACCTCTAGTACTTTCCTGGGAACCACTTTTCGACTTGCTGCTGGTAGCCATGGAGGTGAAATTCGTCTTTTTGATTGTCATTCTGGGGATGTGCTGGAAACCCATACGTGCCATCAGTCTCCAATAACATTGTTACAATCTTCTCCGCAAACAATCGGAAGCTCTATTGAGAGCACAGGATCGCAGCCAGTGCATCTGCTGCTATCGTCTGGAAGCTTTGACGTTCGGCTTTGGAATTCTTCAATGCTTGGTGAAATTCCTCTCTTTAGCTTTGATGGTTGCAAGGCTGCCCGCTTTAATAACAAAGGCGACGTGTTTGCTGCCATCTCATCAAATACTCAGAAAGAAGTCTTGCTATATGATGTTCAGACAGGACAACGGCAGCAAAAACTAAGTGATCCATCATATTCAGCAGGGGTTCCTCGTGGGAGTGCACAGTGTATTACACATTTCAGTCCTTCTGACACTTTATTGCTTTGGAACGGTGTTCTTTGGGATCATCGGCTTGCTCGATCAGTGCATCGTTTCGACCAATTTACAGACTATGGTGGTGGAGGTTTTCACCCTGCTGGGAACGAGGTAATAAGTATTTTCATTCAGAATCATAGTTTTCTTCTGTGCTGTAAATGTGTAGTGTGGGGATGGCGTGTGTCAATGTGGCCAGGGGTGAGCTATGCTTGTGCTTAGTTTGGAAATGCAAAACGGGTCCTTGTAATCAAGTGAAATGGTACTTTTGTGTTTAATGCCACTTATTGGAATATTGTCCAGGTTGTAATAAACTCTGAAGTGTGGGATCTACGGACCTTCAAACTGCTACGCAGCGTGCCTTCTCTTGATCAGACTGTGATAAAATTCAATGCAACCGGGGATGTTATTTATGCGATCCTCAGAAGAAACTTGGATGATATAACATCTGCCATTCATCCACGGCGAAATAGGCATCCTCTCTTTGCAGCCTTCCGGACCATGGATGCTTTTGACTATACAGATATAGCAACCACGTCTGTCGATCGGTGTGTCTTAGACCTGGCAACAGAACCAACTGATTCTTTGATCTCGGTAGTGGCTCTGGATGGCCATGAGGAGATGGATGCTTTAGCAAAGCTTTATGAAGTCGGTAGGCGCAAGCCTACAGAGGATGATTCTGATCCAGATGATGGAGTTGAGACAGATGATGAAGAAGACAGCTTGGCAGAAGAGGAAGCTGTTGAAGAAGATGCCTTGCATCTGGATGCAGATGACAGTGATCTGGATGGTAGCAATAATGATGGAAGTGGTGACGAGGCTGAGGAGGACACACATGAAGACGACGAGGACGAGGCAGTTGAGGTGGATGGCAGTGTTGTGGAGATAATTACAGATGGTTCGGAGGGTGAGCTTCAGCTTTCATTCAGCAGTGAGGATGAAGGATCTTTTGGTGATTATGATGATGAGGATGATGATGATTTCAACGACATTTTTGAGGTTTTCCTATAATGATTGAAAATGTAGTGTAAGCTAGGGAAAGGCTCAATCGATGCTGTGGGCATGCAATTGGTGCCCTTTAAAGCAACCATGTGCTTTGTAGGTGTTCCTTAATAGCAAGACTGTGAGTTGCAGTTTGTAAAGTATGCATTTCATCCCCAGCAAATTCTAAAGTTGGGGAAGTGGAACATCTGCTGGATTGTGCAGAGTTCGTTATTATTGTGCTGAGCAATAGTCATTTTTCTGTGTGCACATGCATTCTGTATTCTGAATCCACGAGTGCTTGTGCACGTTCTCCGCGCAATAGTGGCGCTTCATTCAGCAACAAAGGTGTTTGTAGTAGTCATGACTTGGGTCCTATGTTCATCAGTTTCTCGTGATAGCCACCAGAAACGATGATTGTACATGGCTTATCTGATAGGTTCTTGCTACTTTGCAGGGTTATAGGATGATGCCATCACTGATATATGATGATAATTTGGGTAACAATTTGTGTGAGGTTCTGAACGTAGGCTATTGGTTCATCAAGGGGTTTCATTTGTGTTCTCTTATTGTACAAGATTTGCCTTTGTGTGAGGTTCTGAACGTAGGCTATTGGTTCATCAAGGGGTTTCATTTGTGTTCTCTTATTGTACAAGATTTGCCTTTGTGTGAGGTTCTGAACGTAGGCTATTGGTTCATCAAGGGGGTTTATTTGTGTTCTCCTATTGTACAAGATTTGCCTTTGCACCAACGGTGAACAATTTGTTGACGCTACGCGGTCATGCATGCTACGAGTCATATAGCCCGCAAAAAAGGACGAGAGCTATATGCCATGATGGCAAGGCCATTGAACAAGGACTTGAGACATCTTACACAGAGACACATGGTGGTACCGGATTGCAATGGTTTGCTATGGACACACCCATGGCGAGATGGTTGAGTGACATTGATTGCAAGGCCATTGAATAGGGACTCATGGTCTATGAGACTCCTGACATGGAGACATATGGTGGTATGGAAATGCAATGGTTTGCTATGGACACACCCAGTGCGAGATGGTCGAGTGACATTGATTGCATGGCCATTGAATAGGGACTCATGGTCTATGAGACTCCTTACATGGAGACACATGGTGGTATGGAATTGCAATGGTTCCTTATGGACACACACCCAAGGCGACTCGAGGAGATAATGAGGGGTAGAGACATTTTAATAGTCATTGAGACATGAGACCCCTGAGTGGCGATTATGGAGAGTGCAAGGGTAGGTGTGTGGGAGTCTTTACACAGAATGTGTTTGTGACACAACACATCAGAGGTTCAAGAGGGTATGTGTGAAGTGTTTCATAGGAAGTTATTAGGCGTAACACTTAAAGAGGATTAGGAGGGGTAGCCATCCTCTACAAATGAGAGCTTTGGGAAAGGATACAAATGGCCCGAGACCAAGAGGCACGCTTTTATATGAGTCAAAAGTGAGGGACAATTCATTATATTCCTCTATGCTATTTTATCCCCAAGGGCTCAAAGTTTGCGACAATGGGAGGAGCGATAAGAGGAGAAAGCCCAAAAGAGAAGGGGGGGGGGGGGGGGGGGGGGGGGGGGGGGGGGGGGCACACCCTCTCACCATGCATGCTTTGTAGAGAGGATCATAGAGCACTCTCACTTGGAGGTCTCTACAAGAATGGACACAAAGTAGACAATATGAGACATGAGGTTGAGGAGTTTGAGATGCTATACCTGATGGAATTAGTTAGCACTCTAGGGATGTTAATCACATCATAAGTGATTAGGGTTTTCTCATGCATAGCATGACCAGTAATGGCTACAATGCTTATATAAGGGTCTTTTAATAGTTATACGTATGCTGAAATAATATCTTTAATTTGCAATGTTATTGATCCATTTAAGGCATCTGACTTGGGAAATATCTAAGAGAGATATCTATTGTAGAGGTTAGAATTATTTAAGAAGATTTTAGGGATTTTTAGAAATCTTTGAAGTTTGCTGAAGGTTTTTAGGAATTTCTTTGGGAGCTGCCATTGGTATATTCGGTTAGCATTGGATATTCTTTTGGCATTTAGAATATGTTGTGAGAATCATATATTTTAATGGAATCTAACATATTCCACTAAGGAGTGTTTTTGATGTGGAACATGCTTTTCACCATTCCTTCCTTGAGCATGACACATTTATACTATCTTATCATGTCCCCCTTGAGATGTTACATGCATAAGTTAGTGGGATGGTTTTACCTCAGTTGAGGCACTATCTTATTCCAAATCTATATGCACAATGCATCAGGAAGATCTTACCCTTGTGTAGCAATGTGTAATTCCTTCACAATGAAATATGATTTATTTTGTGCATGGTAATAAGCCAATGGATTTACGACACGTAGAGAATTTTCCTTGTGGTTGAGGCTAGGTGAATATATATGTTGTAGAAAATTATGAGAGATTTTTTTTGCTTGTATTCGTTCACAAAATACTTCGTGTGAGAATGGAAGATTGGATTCTTTCCGATGCTAAATAGACTTTGACTATCAATATGTATGGTACTCGAATTCGTGGATGCAATGTCTAGGTCCATCAACCTCCATAACCACATAACTTCCACAGTGGCGGTGAGGATAACTTCACAAGGAGATTGCAATAATTACTAGGCCATGATATACATGCATCGTATAGTAGAAAGCAATTATTATTGGTATTAACAACTATCAAGATCACCACCCCAAATCATTGTAAACTCATAACTCCAAATTGGCAGTTAAAAAGCGAACGAGACGAAGGATGTTTGTCCCTCTTATGTATCTATTCATAGCCTTCCAATGATTGTTTCTTGGCTTTTGCATATACTTGCTACATTGGGAGATTGCATACTGTTTGTCAGACCTTGCGTTACGTAGGTAGAGAAAACATCCAATTGCTTGACTATATTTGGTAGAGTCGAATGGATCTCAAGGGTTGCTTTCACTTAGCTTCCATTGGGGTGCTAACGGGTTTAGCATTCTCCTATTGGATTTTTTAAAGATGTTGAAGAGTATGAACTGCATCTTGGGTTTGCTTGAAGTGATGCCCAAGTATTAGTTGAGTAAACCTAGATATCTATTGTGAAACGTAGCTTTGAGGTCCTACGTGAAGGCCTCAACTATATTTGGATCATCACGTGTGATAAGTACATCATCAACATATAGTACAACAATGATCATGGAGTTGTCCCACCTTGAAAAAATGCAAGGTAAACTTTGTGTGACTATTCTTGAAATTCATGCCGATAAGAAACTAGTGTATCTTATCATACTAAGCTCTAGGGACTTGTTTAAGACCATACAATGCTTTCTTTGGTTTGCGTACTTTACTTTCTTGTCCTTTCACCACAAAACTTGGAGGTTGTTTGACATATACATCTTCTTGTAAATCTTCGTTGAGAAAAGCTATTTTTATGTTAAAGTGATAGAGTGACCAATGTTGATGTGTGGTGTGAGGCTTGTCAAAGTTGACGCTGCGAAAGCGTTGAACCAAGGAAGGAGGGAGAGAGAGAGAGAGAGAGAGAGAGAGAGAGAGAGAGAGAGAGAGAGAGAGAGACTTTTGAACCAACCAACCTTGGCAATGAATTGATTAATAATACAATGGGGGCTAAGTGTGCTTATAAACTCACCTTTTCAAACTACCCTACCCAAGTTTTGACAAATAAATAAAATTAATACCTAAAGCCAAAACAAATATTGGGATCACGTTGGGCTATTCACTTGAGAGACTATAAACTTTTAACACCCTCTTTGCAGCTCATAGAGGACATAAATAGTGAGACGAAGTCGATGAAGAAGCTACCACAGTGGCCCCTAATGGATATACCTCGGATTTGCTACCTCCAAATTTTTACCTTAGAATAATGTCATCTTGAGCACCAATTGCAAATAGCAAATTGAAATGTAGACCACACTAAGTCCAAGAATTCCCATTCGTGAATTGTGAACACATCACGTCCAAACTTTCCTAGACAATGGACTTTGAAACACATCATGTCCATAATCCGGCAGTCAAGGATTGATGCGCTCATTCATAGTGTTTATATACGTCACATTGGTTTCTTGCCAAATGCATGTGCATTAAACTCCGACTCACGAGTTCAAAAATTAATAACTTGAGCTCCAACACATGGGTTTGAATCATTTGTAGGGAGCATTTTCCCCCTTTTGCCACTCACCTTGGATGAAGCTAGTAACCATCTAGCGTTGTGACCATTATGACTGCCACCACGTGTGCCATGCCGATCTCCTCTGTCAAATCTTTATCGCCGTTATCTCTTTCTAGCTTGCCTCTACCTTTTTGCTTTTGTGAGTTCTTGATTTTGTTGTTGGCTTTGCATTCTCGATCCAAACAAAGTGTCTTCTTGCATTTATAACAATGGCTCTCGGACCTTGTGGGTATCGAGGTAGCTAATTGAGCACTGGTACTGCCATCCTTGTCAAGCTTGCCTTTGCCTCTGTCCTCTAGCGAACTCGTGCATTTGCATTTGTCCTCACAATCCCGAGGCAAACAAATTGATGGCTTCCTTGAGAACTTTGTCTGTGCATAAGCCGCTAACTAGGTACTAGTCGATCCACTTTCCATAGCCTTTTGTTGATGTTGGTCATTGTTGTCGCTGACAAGATGTGGAAATAAATCGTCTCCCTTCTCGTACTTCTAAAGGGCCACAAAGAATTCCACCAAACCGCTCCATAACTCTGACCAAAAAATTTGCTGCCCTAGCATGTCGCTTTCACACTTTCCAAAACCGATTAAGAAAGGAACAACTTTGATGCCCGTCTCTAGCCTCTAGCTCCCCAAGCAAATCCACATACAGTGTTTGAAACGCTCGAAGCTAGCAAGGAGGTAAGTCGCAAAGAGGAGGAGGGGGAGGGCGTTTCAACACGCCATCGACAAGGAGAATGGGAGAAAGCACAACGTTCTAAAAGGTTGCTCGGAGAGAGAGAGAGAGAGAGCCATCATTGTCAAGGGACCCAACAAGAAGCGTAACAAAACACTAGGGATTGGGGAGGGGGGCGGAAATTTGCAATTGTGTTGCGCTTCCAAAGGAAGAGTTTTAAAGCGTTAGCGATAGTGGTGCATCAACAGGAGAAAGGGACAATGAAAGGAAGAGTCAAAAACACCAAATGACCCCAACGTTTAAAATGCAACCAGAGGGAGGGTGGAAACAACAAGGGACGAGTTTTTTTTTTCAGGCGGGCGGAAGGGGGGGGGGGGGGGGGGGGGGGGGATGCGCCGGCTTCTCAAAACATGCGGGTCTTCGATAAGGTCTTCAAGCACAAAGCTCTGATATCATGTCAATGTTGACAATGCAGAAGCGATGGACCAAGAAGAGAGAGAGAGAGAGAGAGAGAGAGAGAGAGAGAGAGAGTTCTAAACTAATCAACCTTGGCAGTGAATTGATTAATGGGGGCTATATATGCTTATATACTCACCTTAGCAAATTGCCCTACCCAAGATTTGACAAATAAGTAAAATAAATACCTAAAGCCAAAACAAATATTGGGATCACCTTAGGCTATACATTTGAGATTCTATAAACTTTAACAAGTCCAAGGATCTGGGCATGGCCCAATGGGAATCGGCGCATGAGGTCTCCTCTATTCATATATTAGAGGAGGATAGTTGGGTGGAGTGTATGGTTTCTTGGCCTGTTACCCCTCATACTAGTATCGAAGCTAAAAAAAAGGGAGGGAATGGAGGCTTCTTTTGCATGGATCTCCTTTTGCATGCATGCAACCGTAGAGGGGAGGGTGATTGTGTGGCCGAGGAGCGACGAGAGAGCTCGTGGACACACTCCCTTACACACACACACACACACACACACACACACACACACACACACACACACACACACACATACTGACTTTGTGACTTTGCTAGTAATTATTGCTCCATATGGGTTTTTCCCTTGGGAAATCTGTGTACTTCTAAATGGCACTGTCATGATGGAATGCTCCCCTAGCAATAAAGTGGAACCCCCTTCCTTGGATTGGAATATTTGAATCCTCTTTCTTACTAGCTTGATGGGTGACTCTTGTGCTCCTACAAAGTCTGCTCAAAGTACAACACTTGTGACTTGGAGCATAATAAAGGAGCTCTTCTTATAGCACTCTATAGTAGCAGGAGAACTCTCGCAAGGCGCACAATAGAAAACACTCACTCCACTTGAAGCCATAACTCTTTAAAACAACAAAAGAAGGTGGATGTGTATATGTGTGTGTGTGTGTGTGTGTGTGTGTGTGTGTGTGTGTGTGTGTGTGTGTGTGAGAGAGAGAGAGAGAGAGAGAGAGAGAGAGAGAGAGATTATAACCGTCGTTATTACCTCTAGCATTATCGTGCAATACTTTGTAGCTAAAAATTTGGGTACCTCTTTCTATTTTACAACAAATTTTTTTCTTTGTAATGACTTAATGGCATATACTTCTATGGTTTCTTACTTCGGCATTGCTTGAGCATTCGCTCTGGTATGGTCTGCCTATGACAATGCTCATCTTAGATGATTTGGTTGAGTTAGGAAGTTTCATTTTGAATGTTTTGCATTATTATGGCTTTGTGAGGGCATTTTCTCTTAGACTAATGTATTGTGGTGAATCCTTGCTTTGTTACCTCTTATGGTTTGAGTCTAGAAAATGGTATGGTTACTGGCTCTATTTGTTGGACTTGTCACTACTATTTAATTTAATAATACGCTAAAAATATCCATAATAGGCTTCTAAATCTATATTAGGTTAGATGCATGAATGGTACACTAGCTACCTATTTTTGGGGGTGGTAGCAAGGGGGTGGGATGCTTGGTAGCTAGGTGAGTGAACATTAAGTATATTTTATAAGGTATAAAAGAATTGCTGCAAAAAAATTACTCTTTTGAAATTGCAATTTCACTACGTGTGAAAGTAGTGGGGGAGCCAACAAACTTACCTGGCAATCATGAAGTCTGTTTGTTGATCATTGCGGAGTATGCGAAACGTCAGTGGCTAGGTGACTCCTCCAACTGAAGCAAATGAAGGCACGTTGGTGCAAGCAAATTTTATCCGAGCCAGGAAGGGTGAAAAGCAATGCTATGGATGGCAGCATGTACATGGCGGTGAGCTAAAGTAGGTGGGAAAGTCCTAGGCAAGCAAGGTGCAGCTGAGGTGTATGCTTGATGGGGTTTTTTAGGCCAAGGATGCTCCATGATGATCTATATAGGATGGAAAATCCAAAGGTGTGAATGTTTATTTTTTGCTTGAGGATGTAGAGCTTGAGATGCTGAGTCAGCTGTCCAGACGACTCGTCAAACGGAGCCCCGATGCGAAAGATATCAAAGTTCTAATTTAGGAGCCTTTGCAGATCCCGACAGGCAAGGCAGATGGGGACATATGGTCAGAGTTGACGTCAGCATATAGGATTGAAGAGCTCAAATTGTGGAGGATGCTAGTCTTCTCGGATCACCATTGAGGGCTCTAAAGTGCAAGTTATGGCCATTTGAAAATTTGTCCGGGGCCAGTTTTGGCATGATTTGACCGTCCCATCAGGCGCACCATCTGGAGGTTTCTTATCCTCGCCAAGGTTCTGCGAGCGAGTGTACACTATGTGGAGCCAGCCAAAAGTGACGGTTCAATGATCAGATTTATGGTTAGTGGGATACGGCTCAACAAAGCTGGGTGCAATTTACAAGAAGGTGGGTACAAATAATTATGGCCCATTTTCATGGCTTTGTTTTGCGGACCTGGAATAGCCAAAGTGTGGATGGGATGGTGGGAGTTTGAGACCGACACGGTAGGTTTCCCTTCGGAATTTATATGCCGGTTGAGTTTCGGAGAGTCGATGGCATGTGCGACGGAGACGAGCGACCATGGGCCGATTTTGGGCGGTGTCACCACTAGGCGAGGAAGGTGATGGCATGGCAAGATTGCCCGCGAGGGAAGAATGGTTGGGGGCCCGTGGGACCCTTCCCCTGATCTTTTAAAGGAAAAGAGGAGAGACTCCAAGGGAGGAACGATGGCGCCGTTGTTGCCCCTTGAGTGCAAAAGAAAGGGGTCAAAAGTTTCTAAAAAAAGGGAGGAGAAAAGAGAAAGAGAAAGAAAAAGAAAAAGGAAGGGCGCTGTCATTGGAGAGGGAGAAGAGAAAGCATAAGTAGAAGAAAGGACAAAAGAAAGAAGAAGAAGAAGAAAGGAGAGAGAAGCGAGGGAGAGGACAGAAAAAGGAACAAAAAGAAGAGGAGAGAAAGGGAAGACACGAAGAAGAGAAAGGAATAAAAAGAGGCTTTTTTTGGGGAAAGGAGGATTGGAAGTGAAATGGTCGGCTTTAGCTTCTTTTTATGCTGTCAAGGAAAAGGTAGGTTCAAGCAGTGTTCTTTCTTCTTTCAGACGACAGAAGCTCGAGGGAAGACCGTGGTCTGCTAGCAGGAAAGAGGATTTGGAAGGTGAATCTTAGTGGATTGGGGTGCTGTGTTTACACTGAGCTGTAGAGAGGCAAATTGTTTGTGTCCTGGGTGCATACTCCCTTCCCCCTATCCATCTTCTAGTGCCCCCACAAAGGAGCACACTGATTGCTCCCATTGTTGAAGTAAAAATACAGGTTTCTGTATTGGTAAGGATGGCGTTCCGAAGCTATGGTCTGATTTTTACAGGTGAAGAGAATCCGGATGAATGGCTTGTAGATTTTGGATTGTACATGTTGTCTTTGCGAATGCCTACTGAGGACAGCAAGATGAAAACCTTCCCGTTGGTTATGCGCGAAAAGGCTAAACTGTGGTTTGAAGCTTTGGAGATGGAACCGAGACAGGCACGGCCGACTCTACGGACAAGATTTCTACATGATTTTCATAAGGAAATATCTCCAGTTGAGATGGATGCAAGGCTGAAGGCTTTAAAGTAGGAAGTCTATTTTTGGATCGCTTTGAAGCATGTTGGGCGGAGTCAGCAACGGCTATGCAGTTAGCCAATGGTGAGGACTTCAAATTGGATAAATTTATGGCATGCTTACATCCGAAGTTGCGATGGAAAGTGGACTTTGAAAGCCCAGAGAACTACAACGGGGTAGTGGCAATCACAAGGTCAGAAAGTAGGAAAAATAAAAAGAAGATAGAACATGGCGTAGCAGGTTATGAAGCAATGGCACCTATTCCACCACAAAGTCCTCGAGAGTCAACGCAGGAGGAAAATCAAGGGAATAGGGCTACAGTTTCTATTCCGCAGCATTGGATATGTACGTTTCATGATCTATTGGAGTAGATGCAAGAGCTACGGTTGAGTGTAATGGACAGGGGATAGCCAAGAGGAGCAAGGGGCAGGGCAAGGCCTCTACCTGGAAGGTGCTATAATTGCGGTGAAGAAGGGCATTATGCGCTAAATTTTCCTCATCCACCGAGGGAAAGAGGTGGTATCTACCCATTGTTTGGCAGAGGGAGAGGCCAAGCAAACTTTAATGGCCGGAGGGAGCAAGCAATTGAGAATCCAGTGCAGCAGGCCCAAACAGAAGGCGATGAAGTCCCTGGGGTGAACATCATTGGGCTAGAGCTGAAAGGGAGACAGAAATTGAGCGGGAGACTAGAGCTCGTAAAGGCAAGGAGAAAGTATACAAGGGGAAAGAGAAGTTTGAAACTAGAAAGAAAAGAAGGCATCACAAGATTAAACAAACAGATTTCCAGCTTGGACACGGCCATCCAGAGTATGATTTGGTGAGTGATGTGCAAAGTCAAAGAGCTAATATTACTTTTGGACAGTTTTTGGCATTGAACCCAACATTGAGGCGATAGTTGTTAGGTTTAATGGCCATGTCGCCGACGGCCCATCACTAGCTGCTACTAAACCTAAGTGTACAGATATACACTTGTGTGAGCCACTAACACTAAGTACAATGTCTATTGTGCCTTAGTGCATAAGATAAGAGAAGAAAGAAAGGGGGCATACAGTACGTTGGCTCTCCCCCTTCAACCTATGTGTGTGGCTATGGTGGTGTGTGTGTGTGAGTGTGTGCGTGCGTATTCCTTTTCCGTTGTGCTCCCAGCTCCTCCCCTTCATCTGGTATCAAAGCGGTTTCATTCTCGAAATTGTTTCCGCGCGCGCGTACTTTCAAGAGTGCAAACAGGATTTCGATTTCGCCATTGGCAAGTTCAGCTTCCCGAGAGCATTTCCACCAAGCGTCCTACTGTTTTACCCCCCTTTCGGAGCCATTCGAGCCATCAGAAACCCCATTCGAGCTACGATTCAGGAGCTGAAATTTTCAGCCCTCTTGTGGTAGTTTGTGGTATCTCTATTCAAGCCATCAGAAATCCCATTCGAGCTACGATTCGGGAGCTGAAATTTTCAGCCCTCTTGTGGTAGTTTGTGGTATCTCTATTCGAGCCATCAGAAATCCCATTCGAGCTACGATTCAGGAGCTGAAATTTTCAGCCCTCTTGTGGTAGTTTGTGCTGCAGTGCTTCCATAGCCAGTTTACAGGTGCCATTGTTGCAGTCTCTTCCATCTACGAGAGACCACGGATCATTCGGGAGTGTGTAGCCTCTTTCGGAGTGGCCTCATACACACACATACAATGGGAGCTTGACAACATTGTCTTCTTCTACAGGTACAGGTACATAGAGCGGCAAAGTTAGCTTTCTTTGTGCTTCTTGACCTCGCTTTCGGCTTCGGGCTTATGACATTGGCATCGACTCACAGGCTATAGGTTTCAGTGCTTGCGATATTATGGTTCCAATGGGAGCAGTTGTTTATGCGTACATGCATATGTTGACACTTTTAACAGTGTTTGAGCTCTTTTGAGAGCGGATTGACTTCCCACAGTGATGTTTAGTTGTAGGCACATGCTTTTGACCCTTGTTTGAGCGTCTTGACAGACTTGTACGTCTTTGTGGATACTGCCATTGTACGCCTTTGTGGATCCATCTTTGGCTAGTACGACATTCCCGGCCAATTCTGAGACTCGGTCCGGAAGATAGCCATTTCTGAGACTTGCTATACGTTTTTGCTGCATAACCTACATTCTTGAGGGTCGATAGCGTGAGGTTTTCATTGAGCTGGGGTATTCTCAAATGTGGAGATACCTTCGGTGATACAGGTAGCTGGAGCATCCCTTACGAGGCCTCGCCATAGGACATGTATAGAGTGGTATAGGTGCTTTTGATGCCGAGTTGGCGGTCTATGGTTAATTTGACAGTTATGCGCTTCAGTTTGTCTCTATACAGTGTGCTTTTGAGAGGCATTTCTCTCTTTTATGCTTTGTGAGTGACATACTTGGTCATTTTGTCTCGTATTTTGGTTGACATAGTCCCAAATACAAAGGAGACTCTGCCGAAATTTTCCTAGAATCTTTTGGTAGTTTTTGCCACCATGTCTACTAGCAAAGACCGTGATATTTATGACATAAAGAAGTTTGATGGCACTAATTTTCAGCTTTGGAAGAACCAAATGCATGATGTGCTTGTCCAAAAGAAGCAAAAGTTGCCTATTACCTATGCGGCTAGAAGTGAAGATATGCACATGACTCAGTTTCAGTGGGAGGAGCTTGATGAGCTATGCACGTCTACGATTAGACTGCACCTTGGAGAGTCGGTGTACTTTTCAGTGTTAGAATGCGAGACTGCTCATGCTTTATGGCAAAAATTATGCGACCTATGAAAGGGATACATCTAGCAATAAGGTTTTCTTGATGCGAAAACTTTTCAACCTTCGTATGAAGGAGTCAGCTAGCGTTGCCAACCATATCAATGATTTTGAATCTCCTTTTGCATAGATTCGTGCACAGCGCATGGCCATTGATGATGAGATGAAAGCAATCTTTTTGCTTTGTTCGTTTCCACCCTCTTGGGATATCTTTTGCACAGCTATTAGTAACTCTGCTCCTAATGGTACGCTAAAGTACGATGATATTACTAGTGCACTTTTGTTAGAGGAGATGAGTCGAAAGACCATGACTAGCTCACATCATGGAGAAGCTCATTATGTGCAAAGGGATGATAAGCAACGTAAGGGCCGTTCTTCGCAACGTGAGTCCAAGAAAGAGGGAAATAGAGATGCATCAAAGGATGGATCAAAGTCTTGTGGTTGCCGTAATATTCAATGCCATTATTGTGATAAGTTTGGTCACATAAAGAAGGATTATTATGCTTGGAAGCGTGACAAAGAAAAGGGCAAAGGTAAAGGCAAAGATTATGATAATAAAGAGGAGAAACCAAAGAGTTTGGTTAAGATTGAAGAGCTGAACATAGTTCATGATGACAGTGATACGCAAGACATTAATATGTTGGCTGAAAACAATGATGTCATTTATGATGCACAAGAAACTCTATCTTACAGAGTTCTATGCCAGCTGAACTCCTTGTTAGTGGTGAAGTATTCCATACATGAGTTCTTGATTCAGGTGCTTCGTTACATGCACACCTCATAGGCATTGGTTAACTACATACGAGGAAACCAATGGCTTTGTTACACTTGGTGATAGCTACTCTTGTGACATTGTTGGCGTAGGTGATATTGCCATGGTTATGGAAAATGGGGTGAAGTTTATCATCCATAATGTGCGTCATGTTTCAGCCTTGACACGCAATCTGGACGTCTTGATGACTTGGGTTACAAAGTCGCTTTTCATCAATAGTCTTGGCGTATTGTGAAGGGTCATCTTATTATAGCCTATGGTTCTAAAGTTGGTTCACTTTATCCTCTTTATGTATTTGACAAAAATAGTGTTCTTTCGGTAACCGAGCTGCCAATTGTTGCTTTGTGGCATAGCCGGTTAGGACATATGTCAAAGAAGGGAATGGAGATACTCTCTTGTTTGGGCTACTTACCGTCTTTGTCATTTTTAGATTTTACCTTTTGTAAGCACTGTCAATATGGAAAGAAAACACGGACACATCGTACACATTCTTTTGACAAAGAAAGAAAACCCTTAGAGCTTGTGCACAGTGATTTATGTGGGCCTATGCCTTCTAAATCCCATGGTGGTGCGTCCTATTATGTTACATTCATTGACGATGCAACATGGCATGTTTGGGTCTATGCCATGAAGTCTAAAGATGAGACCTTTTCTTGCTTCAAGAAGTTCTTATCGAGTGCTAAAACTTAGTCTGAACATAAGTTGAAAGCTTTGCACTCAGACAATGGTGGAGAATATGTCTCGAAAGAGTTTACCGGCTTCTATTCAAGTAGGGGAATTAAATGTGAGTTTACAACTCCTTATACACCTGCAAAAAATGGTGTTGCAGAATGAATGAATAGGACCATCCAAGAGCGGATTATATCTATGCTATCACAGGCTAATTTACCACAAGCATTTTGGGTTGAAGCATTATACACAGTTGTGTACTTGATCAATAGATCACCACATGCTTCATTACAATTTCGTGTACCTTTGGAGTTATGGTTAGGACATAAATTGTCTTATGAAAAACTCCGCACATTTGGCTGTGAAGCTTATGCACATGTACCCAAGGAGTTGCGTGCTAAGCTAGATCCTAAATCCAGGAAATGCATCTTCATTGGCTATGGTGTAGATGGTCAATTTGGCTATCATTTATGGGATCCGGAAAGTCGATCGGTGATCTGTAGCAGTGATGTTGTCTTTAATGAGACTAAGATTCATAGACAGCAAGTGAAAGAGGTTGAATTCCGGAAAGTGACATTTTTCGATGTATCACCTCCTGTCCAGACAGCTCCCGAGCCCATTACTACACAGGCTAGTACGAGTTCTGATCAGCCACAGAGATCTCAAAGAGTCTCACATCCGCCAGAATGTTTTGTTCTAGGCGTGGATTTTGTTTTGCTAACAGACAACGGTGAGCCTTCTTGTTACAAAGAGGCTATGCTAGCCAATGATAAGGTTCAGTGGGAACATGCTATGAAGAGGGAGATGTCCAGTATTGCAAAGAACAAAACATGGGAACTTGTTCCATTGCCAAAAGGTAGGAAAGCATTGCCTTGTAAATGGGTTTACAAGAAGAAGATTGACAATTACAAAGCTCGTTTAGTGGCAAAAGGTTTCAAGCAAGAATATAGTGTAGATTTCCAGGAAATCTTTTCTCTAGTGGTCAAGATGAAGACACTAAGAATGTTGCTTTCTTTGGTTGCCATTGAAGATATGGAGCTTGATCAAATGGATGTCATTACAACTTTCTTACATGGTGATCTCGAGGAAGAGATTTATATGCAGCAACCTAAAGGGTTTGTGCTCAAGGGCAAGGAACATTTGGTCTGTAAGCTTCTGAAAAGTCTCTATGGCTTGAAGCAATCGTCCAGACAATGGTATCAAAAGTTTGATGCATTTATGCGTTCCCTAGGCTATAAGCGCAGTAATGAGGATCCATGTCTTCACGTGAAAAGACAACCAAATGGACAACTTATTATGCTTATCCTTTATGTAGATGACATGCTTATTGCTGGTCATTCTAAGAAGGAAATTGCTGACTTGAAAACCAAGCTGAAAAGTCAATTCGACATGAAAGATTTGGGTGAAGCCAATCACATTTTGGGTATGCGCATTACTCGTGATTGTAAGAAGAGGTTGTTGTACCTTTCTCAAAAAGAGTATATGCACAAGGTTCTTGATCGTTTCAAGGGGAAGGCCTTGAGTACTCCATTGCCTGCATATTTGAAACTTAGCAAGAACGATTGTCCCAAATCTGTTGAGGAAAAAGCTGCGATGGCTAAAATTCCTTATGCTTCAGCTTGTGGTAGTCTCATGTATACCATGGTGGCTACAAGACCTGACATTGCACATGTAGTGGGAGTTGTCAGCAGATTTATGTCTAACCCTGGTAAAAAGCATTGGGATGCTGTTAAGTCGATTCTCAGATACTTGAGTGGCACTGCAGATAGACAGTTATGCTATGGTCGTGGAGAGTCATCCATTCAGGGATTTATAGACAGTGACTATGCAGGCTATGTTGACAGTCATAAATCAACAACATGTTGGATTTACACATTTGCTGGTTCTGCTATTTCTTGGAGATCTGTTCTTCAAGATTGTACATCCATTTCTACCACAGAGGCAGAGTATGTTGCATTGAGTGAAGCATGCATAGAAGCTATTTGGCTTGCTCGCCTAGTGAAAGATCTTGGATTGGAGCAGTGTACACCAGTTATTCATTGTGACAGTCAAAATGCTATTGCCTTGGCTAACAATCAAGTGTTTCATTCTAGAATGAAACACATAGATGTGCATTATCACTTCAGTCATGCGAATGCCTGGCAAACAAGAGCCTTGATTTAGTGAAGATTTCTACGTTAGAAAACATAGTGGATGCACTCACTAAGAGTCTCTCCAGCCATCAGTTTCAACACTTCCGTGAGTTGATGGGCATTGGGTGAAGAGTGGTTCTCTTCCATTCTTATAGTCTCCCACATTGGCCATCAAGTGGGAGAATGTTAGGTTTAATGGCCATGTGGGCGACGGCCCGTCACTAACTGCCACTAACCCTAAGTGTACAGATATACACTTGTGTGAGCCACTAACACTAAGTACAATGTGTATTGTGCCTTAGTGCATAAGATAAGAGAAGAAAGAAAGGGGGCATACAGTACATTGGCTCTCCCCCTTCAACCTATATGTGTGGATATGGTGGTGTGTGTGTGAGTCTGTGTGTGCGTATTCCTTTTCTGTTGTGCTCCCAGCTCCTCCCCTTCAATAGTGGTTGACTAGCATTAGCACCAGGCTACCAAGGGGTAAGAGCAATGTGCAGGCAGTGCAAAATATGGCACTCAGGGTAGGTATCCCGATGGATGTTCTTCCGTTGGCGGTGTTGGAATTAGGGTTGCAGAGAAACGCACACAGCTTGGAGAAGACAAAGGGAGCTCAAGGCACACAATAGAGAGTGTGTTACTTAGTGTGCAATGGAAAGATAGATAGCCCTAGAGTGATGGGCGTATATACAATGCACGAGGGAAAAAACCTCCTAAAGAGGGAAAAACTGCCCCGGCGGTCCTAGTGTGTTCACACACATCACTACCACATGTATATGGTAACAAATCCCCCCTGGAGTGATGCGGTGAACGAGAGCTGGCACATGAGTAAAGGGAAGTGCCATGCCCTAAGGACATGATCAGTCCACAAAGGGGAGTAAGCCCAAAGCTTTGCGGAGAGCTTCAAGCTTATCACGAGACAATGCCTTTGTGAAAAGATCTGCAAGGTTGTCCTGTGTTGGCACAAAAGCCAAGCTGATCTCTCTTGTTGAGAGCCTCTCCCTGACATAGTGGTAATGCACCTCAATGTGCTTTGTGCGAGCATGAAAAGCTGGGTTTCTTGCAACTGCCAATGCACTCTGACTGTCAGTGTAGATAGTGTTGGCAGTGTCCTGTCCAACACCCAAATCAGCCATAAGGCGTTTGAGCCATACACACTCAATCGTAGCTATGAAGACTGCCCTGTACTCAGCCTCACAACTCGAAGTGGCCACAGTAGGTTGCTTCTTGCTCAACCATGATATACATGAACTGCCAAGCATGAAACAAAAACCACTTGTGGACACTCTCGTGTCAAAACAACCAGCCCAATCTGAGTCCGAAAAAGCATGTAAGTCTGGCGGCAATGATCCCCCCTTGGGATAAAACAAGCCAAGATGTAAAGTGCCACTAAGGTAGCGGAAAATCCTCTTGACAGCCTGCCAATGCTTAGACCCTGGGCTATGCATAAATCTGATGAGGTGTGAGACTGCAAACTGAATATCCGGCCTCGTGTTGCATACATAAATGAGGCAGCCAACAACAGTTTGATAAAGAGTGACCATTAGCAGGATCGCCAGCATCATGTAGACTCAACTTCAAACCTGTTTCCATGGGAGTGGCAATAGGTTTGCAATCCTCAAGTCCAAACTTACATAGCAATGTCTCTATGTAACTTTTTTGACATAAGGCAATACCACCACCACACTGCTTAAATTGTATACCCAAGTAATGATGCAACAACCCCAAATCTTTCATCTTGAAAGTAGCATTCAAATCAGCCTTAAATTCAGCAATATGTCTCTCATTTGGTCCAGTGATCAACAAATCATCAACATAAAGAACCACAACCGCGAGGCTGCGTTACATAAACTTCCTCAAATATGTCACCATTCAAGAAAGCAATAACAATGTCTGATTGATGTACATCCCAACCAAAATGAGCTACCAATGCACATAGAAAACGCACAGTAGTCATACGACAAGTGGGAGAAAAAGTCTCTTCATAATCTATGCCTTTTTGTTGTGCATAACCCTTTGCAACAAGTCGAGCCTTATGGCGATCAATCTCACCATCCGGCTTGCGTTTCAATTTGTAAACCCACTTTGTACCAATGGCCTTTTTGCCAGGAGGCAAATCACATAAAGCCCATGTGTCATTTTCTATAAGTGCATCATATTCTGATTGCATGGCAGCCATCCAATTTTTTGAATTCTGTGCTTCATCAAAAGACAGAGGCTCCTCAACATCATGTAAACAAGACACAGCCAAAGCATAACACTCTGATTCATAAGATGCATGGCGAGAGCCTGAACGAGTACGACTAGACAAAGGTGCATCCAATTTACTGTCACGCAAAGTGTGCACCAGCCAATTTGGCATACCTCTAGCCTGCTCATTTTCAGCCCTTTCCTCATCAAGTACATCATGTACATCTGCATCAGTAATAGGCCGATCTAAAACATTTTCAGAAACTCCCATAGGCTGTACATTTGCCTCATTGGAACTTACATTCGTATTTCCACCACTGAAAGGAGGCAACAAAGTGTCATAAATGTCATGTGAGCTTACATTACTGTCTCTAGTACATGACAACAAGGGCTAAACAGAATCTTCTACAAACACTACATCCCGTGAAACCAGAATACGTTTTGTTTGCGGATGATAAAACCTGTAACCTTTGCTTTCAGCACTATAACAAAAAAAAATACATTTGACAGCCTTATCATCCAATTTTTTGCATTGCCACTTGTGGCACCAAAGCATATGCCAAACAGCCAAAAACACGCTGTGCTCAATAGAAGGCTTTCTATCATGCCATGCTTCATATGGAGTAATAGACTGCAAAGCTTTTGTAGGACACCTGTTAAGTACATAAGTGGCACACATGATGGCCTCAAGCCAAAAAGAATGCGGCAAAGCTTGACTTTTGACCATACATCGTGCCATTTCCGTCAGTGACCTGTTTTTCCTCTCAGCAACACCATTTTTTTGAGGTGTGTAAGGAATTGTATATTGGTGTTTTATCCCACGACTAGCCAGAAATGCATTAAATTCGTGAGACATATACTCCCCCCCTCGATCGGAACGGAGGGTGCCCATAGTACATTTCGAGACATTTTCAGCCATAGTCAGAAATTGTTTGAAGCACATAAAAACTTCGGACTTCGCTTTAAGCGGAAATACCCATGCATGCCTGGAGTAATCATCAATGAAAGTCACGAAGTACAGGTAATTGCCCAAGGACGGAGTTTGCATGGGCCCACAAACATCATTATGCACAAGCTGCAACCTGCATGTGTCCCTAACTGAACCATCCTTTGGAAACTTAGAACGCTGCATTTTACCCAGAATATAGCCTTCACAAACATGTTTGACAGGTGCTTCAAGAGGCGGCAAAGAAGCAACCATATCAGATTTCTGCAAACGCAGCAAACTAGCAAAATTCAAATGACCAAAACGTGCATGCCAAAGTTTTGCATCTGAAATAGCCCTTGAATCTACAACAACATTTGCAAAATTTTGTCCACACTTGTCATACAAAGTGAGCTTATACAGCCCACAACACAAAAGCCCAGATGCAACAATTTCATCACCAAAACTGAGATCATGAACTGTACATCTGTCATCCACAAATTTGACTACAAGTCCAAGTCTAGTAAGTGCGGATACAGACAAGAGATTCTTCTTGATCCCAGGTACATAAAGTGCATCAACAAGTGTGAAGGAACTGCCATTTGCAGCAATAAGCACAATTTTTCCAACTCCCTGAACCGGATAAGAGGCATTCTTGGCACAAGTGACAGAATATCCATGAGGGACAGACTCGAGAGAGGTAAACAATTCACGATGTGAGGTAATGTGCTTTGTAGCACCACTGTCGAAATACCACACATGTGAATCTGCAGCAACTGACAAGCATGCATCATGGACAACAGGATTGTAAGTGCACTCTGTGCTAAAAGCCCATTCTGTATCAACATCAGCATCACAGTCTCCTTTCATAGAAGACTCAACAATGGCTGCATTTGTAGTGGAACCAGCATTTGCAGTGGAACCACCCTCTTTCTTCTTAGCCTCTTTGGCCTTCAACTTAGGACACGACTTGATCAAGTGATCATTAGCTTTACAATAATGGCAACGCATCTTCTTTTTGCCCTTGTCCCCAGAATTTCCAGACGCATTGCTGCCAGCAGAAGTATTAGGAACAGATTTTTGCCACTCGCAGCAGAACCATAAGAAGTGGCTGCATTACTGTTACCACCCTTTCTTTGAGAAGCAAGAAAAGCCTGTTCAACTACACGCTGCCTAGTCCTATTTTTTCTAGAAAGTGACTCTTGCAACAGCAATGTGCATAATGCATAAAACTTGACAACTTCTGGATTTCCTTGGGTCATAAGTCTCCAAGTACTAGCAAAAGTCTGGTAGGAATCTGGTAAGGCATCAAGAACAGTCTGCACAAGGAAACTGTCTGAAATGACTTCACTTGCAGAAATAAGTTGCTCATTGATATCCTTGACACTAGCAAGGAAGGTGTCCATATCATCTTCCTCATGCATAATCTTTGACTCCAGCTCTTTACGCAGCAAAGCAATTTTAGCCTCATTGCGGCTTGCATAAAGACCTGCTAGAATATCCCGAGCCTGTTTTGCAGATTTTGCTGAACGGATGTAAGGAACAATGGTGCGCTTTACAGAAAACGCAATCAATGCATGAGCCTGCGCATCCTTTACATCCCAACGAGCTTGTTCTGTCGTAGGTAAAACAACTCTAACAGCAGCAATCCTTGTAGCAAGACCTACAACATCCTCAACATCGCCTACATCCTCAGAACCAGGACGTACATCAATGCCCTGCACAATGTTCCAGACGCCCCTTGACACAAGAACATGTTGCATCATATAAGCCCACATAGGGTAATTATCCCCATCCAACCTGTCCTCAGCAGCAAACATCTTGAACACATCTGTGTTGTTGTAGTCAGCCATGGTAAATGCTGCACCTAATGTGAAAAATGTCCAAAAATAGGAGAAACGGAGCGGGAACAACATGTGCTATATAGCACAAACCGTAGAAGATTGTAAGGCACCTGTTATGCAGAAAACGGCACTGATAGAATTTCTGCACAAAATGACGAACTTGCATGTGCCGACAGGTGCCTGTAGTGGAAATGGAGGCTGAAATGAGCCCAAATCGAAAATCTGAGCAGACCAAGCTCTACGAGCTTTCCTAAAGTATTTGTCTACCTGCAAACGCTCGCCAAAGCTCACTGAAATCGGAGAAAGTGAGCAGGCGTGTACTGGAGCAGTTGGCGACTAAGCCCGGGAGGACGCAACCTGCTCTGATACCAATTGTTGGAATTAGGGTTGCAAAGAAACGCACACAGCTTGGAGAAGACGAAGGAAGCTCAAGGCACACAATAGAGAGTGTGTTACTTAGTGTGCAATGGAAAGATAGATAGCCCTAGAGTGATGGGCGTATTCAATGCACGGGGGAAAAAACCTCCTAAAGAGGGAAAAAATGCCCTGGCAGTCCTAGTGTGTTCACACACATCACTACCACATGTATATGGTAACATGCGGATGCTGTCATCAAGAAAAGGATTCCGGTTCAAGCCTATATAGATGGTGGAGCACAGGTTTGCGTCATGACGGAAGCTGCAATGTGGGAAAAAAATGTTAAGGCTGTAGCCAAGTTGAATGTGCACATGAGGATTGCTAACCATGCTAAAGCTAGGTGTTTGGGCATGTCCCAAGACGTAAGAGTGAAAGTGATGGGCATAGAGTGCCTAATCAACTTCTTTGTGATGAAAGATAGATATAACACATATCCTATCTTCTTGGGTAGTCCGTGGTTGTTGGTAATATGTGCCAAAGAAGATTAGGGAAGTAGGGTGTTTACCTTGCCTGATAAAGAAAAAGGGAGGCAGGTGGTGCTAGATCTGAAGACCAAGGAAAGCCATTTCCATCCTATGGCGGCAAGGGACGAGGATGACACCACCAACTATGAGAGTACGAGACTGAAACGCCCTATGATGAAGGCTATACAGATACAGAGGAAGAAGAAAGCAAGGATGATATGTTCAAGATTGATGTTGACTTGTTTGGGTTGCTGTGGAAGAACCTTGTGCAAAAGAGGAGGTGCAAGCACAGGTGCATGCCATAGGTACTGACAAGATGATCAATATGCTAAGTGGAGACTTGACCATGTAGGAGAAATGAGAAGCCAAGGGTGTTCGGCACAAAATAATCCTCAAGGAAGGATACAAGCCTAAGGCGCATAAGCTATGGTCAACACGGATTGATGAATGTACGCATAGATCATCCATATATACTTCCAAGAAATTCCTAAGATATTCTTTAAAAGCATGGCTCATCAATCTTTGAAAGGTGTCAGGAGCATTAGTTAACCCAAAAGGCATAACCTGAAAGGAAAAATAACCCCATTTAGTTGCAAAGGCAGTTTTATGCTGGTCCTTGGGATCAACCAAAAGTTGATTGTATCCCAAAAATCCATCTAAAAATCTATAAGCTTCTTTTCCTGCAACTCATAACTCCTGTGGAATTGAATATCAACACACTTTTTCCATAGTAGACTTTGGGAAAAAACTCAACTATGAAATCATATTGGGAAGACCTTTCATGCGACAGTTATAGCTTATCCAAGATTGGGGAAACGACTATCTGTACTTGAAGCAGGTGGGATCTATAACAAGAGTCAATCTAAAAGACCACACCTATAGGAATGTCTTGAAAACACCCATCCAAGAGTTTGATTCAGTCTCCTCGGCTGAAACTAAACTTCCATCTTGGCTAAACAAAGACACTCCTATTTGGATGTGCGCGGCTTCAGAAAATGGAAGCCTAAGACGAGAGGAATGTATCCTAGAAAGGGACTGTACAGACGAAGCCTACATACATGAACCCTTCCCAGAGCATTTATTCGAACCATCCGAGTGGACTCAAATCTTAGCGACAATGGATGTATGTGTGAATACGTCTATGCCTACTCAATTTTGCAATGAGGATGGCTACGACATAATTCCCATCAAAATGATGTCAGTCCTTAACATTGAAAATAAGGATGAGGAAACAAAGGACTTGATGAGATCTCAACAAGTATTTTCTGACCTCTATTATGATGCAACTGATGAGTTGGATGAACACTCAGCTACCTCCGAAGATTCAGGATCCGAAAAAGAACATACGAGAGCTCAACTACTCTTAAGGGGAAGGGAGGAAATTTTTTTGACTTTCCAAACCAGAAATCAAGAAGACAAAAATGGTATAGAAGAAAGAGGGACACTAAAATTGTGAAAGCACGACCTATGCCATCAGTCTCTAGTAAAACACAATTCCTGATGCAGATAGATGCTAATGATTGTGTCAAGGACAAAATAACTGGCAGATATCCTTCAAACAGAGACTCAAAAATATCTCAGACATTGAGAAAAACAAAGAAGGGTACTCAAGAAGAACATCAGGATAAAAAACCACTCATGACGAGAGTCGAGAGAGTCGAGCGGAAAAAGAAATATCAAGAGTTGAAAAAAGCTCGAAAGGAGATATACACCACCGAAATGGAAACCACGAAAGAGGATGGGAAGGATGTAATGCATATTTTATCCCAGTACAAAAAGTATACTCTCCAAGATCGGAAAATCATAATCGAACAACCTGTTAGGGAACTACGAAAACAAGGTGAGTCTTACGAAGGACCTGAAAACGCTAAAAGGGTTGACTTGGTTGACCCAAGAGAAGAACCTAGACCAGCTTACATTGCGAATGACCTAACAGAAGAAGAAGAAAAGCTTTTGCTAAGCTTGTTAAAGGAATACCGGGATATCTTTGCTTGGTCTTACAAGGATCTCAAGGGGGTTGATGCAGAAATATGTCAACATACTATACCCATGAGAGATGATGCGAAACCAAGTAGACAGAGACCATACACTTATAACGAAACATTTGCCAGGAAGATCAAAGAAGAGATTGAAAAACTAAACGAAGTTGAATTCATTTACGAAATTGAACACAATGATTGGGTGTCCCCAATTGTGGTAGTACCTAAGAAGAATGGGAAATTACGAGTGTGCATTAATCTCAAAAAAGTGAATGCAGCTACCATTAGAGACAACTTTCCTCTTCCGCGATAACTGAGCACATTTTAGAACGAGTGGCAGAAAAAGAAGCTTACAGCTTCGTAGATGGTTTTTTGGGATACAATCAACTTTTGGTTGACCCAAAAGATCAGCACAAAACTGCTTTTGCAACAGAATGGGGTATATTTTCCTATTGGGTTATGCCGTTTGGATTAACTAATGCTCCAACCATATTTCAGAGTTGTTGAGCCATGCTTTCAAAGAGTATCTTTGGAAATTCTTGGAAGTATACATGGATGATTTATGCGTACATTCGTCAATCCGAGCTGATCATTTTGAACACCTCAAAAAGGTATTCGAGAAATGTAGAATTTATAGGATTTGCTTAAACCTTGAAAAGTGCACATTCATTGGAAGACAAGGGAAAATTCTTGGACATATAGTGTCTAAAAATGGCATAGCTACCGATATTGAAAAGATTCATGTCATTGCTGATTTGCATAGACCAACAACAGTCAAAGGGGTACAAGCCTTCATGGGACATTGTGGATATTACCGACGGTTCATCTACATGTATGCTATAATTGCAAAACCCATGTATAGCTTGATTACGCACTTTGAATGGACCGAGGCATCTGAAGAATCCTTCATGAACCTTAAGCAAGCTCTCACCTTAGCTCCAATATTGAAAGCACCCAATTGGGATAAGGTATTCCACGTACACGTAGATGCTTCAAACTTTGCTATTGGTTGTATACTAGCCCAACAAGGAGATGGAAAAATTGACTTTCCTATTTCTTATGCTAGCCGACAATTGAATATGGCAGAAAAGAAGTATACCACCACTGAAAGAGAAGGACTAGGAATGATCTATGCCGTTAAAAAGTATAGACATTACCTATTGGCCAACAAGTTTGTACTCTTTGTGGACCACCAAGCCTTGTTATATTTGGTTAACAAACCATGCAGCACAGGGAGGATAGTGAGATGGTTCATCATTCTTCTTGAATTTGATTTCACTGTGGTTGTTAAAAAAGGCACTACACATCAATGATCAGATCATTTGTCCAGGATTGTTTCACGGGAATCACCTAAAGGGGTAGATGATGATCTACCAGATGCCTATTTGTTCTCCGTGGAAATGATACCAAGATGGTCGGAAAAACTTGTGTCATTAATGACGATAGCTCAAGTGGATTCACCACTCCCTATCACAGTTGATTTAATCGAGCAATCGGCTACGTATCAATTACTAGCTGGGAGTCTATATAAAAGAAATCGAGACGGGATATTGCTTTTATGCATTAACCCTGAAGAAAGGGATCAGTACCTAAGTCAAGCACATGTTACCATAGTAGGAATTCACTTTGCGGAAGACCAAACTATGCAAAGAATCTTAAGACTTGGAGTATTTTGGTCAACTATGAGGAGAGGTGTTCGATCTTTTGTAAGAGATTTCCCTCAATGTCAGAAACAACAACCCATTCCTCATGTAACATTGTTTCAAATGTCACCTGTTCCTAAGTGGAGTAACTATCTGGTTACTTACTTATTGAGCCGAACATTTCCTGAGGATATGAGTAAACGCTGTCAAAGAGCAATTGAAACGGAAGCAAGAGACTATGCTCTCATTGGGAACCAATTATATCGACAAGGTAAAGATCAACATTTGCGTCTTTGTGCAAATGAAAACGAGTATATTCCGATTATAGAACAAGCACATGCTGGATTAGCTGGAGGTCACTTTTCTAGTGAGACCATCGCAAGAGCAATCTTGATGGCAGGCATATGGTGGACAACACTTTTTGCAGATGCCAAAGAATATTTTCAAAGGTGTGATTCTTGTCAACGAGCAAAAATGCCAACACGAGTAGACAGCATGTCCTTAAGACCAATGATGGGGGCCAGAGCCTTCGCAAAATGGGGTATAGTTTTGGTGGGACCAATACAACCACCTGCTTATAGAACCCAAGCTCAATATATCATTGTAGCTACGGACTATTTAACCAAATGGGCCGAGGCTAAAGCGACTCAAAATAATGATGCCAAAACCACTAATGTATTCTTATATGAGTATGTATTCGTAAGGTATGGACTGCCAATAGAGATTGTCAGTGATCGAGGAACTCATTTCCTCAACGAGGTAATAGAGTATTTGCTTAATGAGTTTATGGTTATCCATAACAAATCAGCTCCCTATCACCCACAAGCAAACGAACAAGCTGAGCATACGAATAAAATTCTTAGCTCGGTACTGACCAAAGTGGTTAGTTTAGGAAGGACTAACTGGGAAATGAATCTCCATGCTGCTCTATGGGCTTATCGAGTTTCATTCAAAACAACTTGAAATGCTACAACCTTTAACCTTGTTTATGGTCTTGATGCCATACTGCCAATAGAATTTCTATTACCGACATTAAGGGTAGCACAAACTCTTGAGTGGATTGGACATGAATTGTCAGAAAGACTTGAAGATTTGGAAAAGCTAGACGAGCAAAGGCTAACTGCTATAGCTCATATCTATGCACAAAAGCGAAAACAAAAAGAGGTTTTTGATTCCCACTTAATCACCAAAATTTTCAAGAAAGGGGACTTAGTTCTAGTCTATTCCCTTAAGCAACACATTCCCAAGTTTAAGAAAAAGGGAAATGGACCATTTATCATTGAAGATATATCTCCCATTGCAGGAGTAAAAGTGTCAATCTTGGATGGTGAACCAATGGCTAATTGGATTAGTGGATGTCGTTTAAAGAAATACAATTTGCCACTAACCAATGAATTGCTAGAGAGAATGCATGCAGCCAAACAAAGGAAGATGAAGCGACAACAGGTTATTGATGAAGCCCAAGAGGAAGCTAGAATTCGGGTACTCAAGCGTAAAGCTGCTCTCAAGAATCAACAGATACCGATTCCCATCAACACTTTGAAAATAGACGATCGACAATGGGAAGTACCTAAAGATGCAGTTTCAACAGATGACGACTGGTTAGATGGAATGGATCTCCGCATCAAAGTACAACTCAACAATCATAGCACCAATGCTTTGGTAGACACATGAGCTAGAGTGAATGCAGTCAGTTATTCCACATACAAGAAAGCAACAAGCCAAGCATTAACCGCATGGATAACAACAATCAAAGGATGCAACAAGAACCTGACTCCAACATTGGGAGTGGTCAACTTGAATGTGGTAGTACATGGATGGTCATGTTCGCATCAGTTTGTGTGCTTGCCAGATGAACACATGAATGAGACTATGATTCTTGGTATTCCTTGGATGCGAACATACAAAGTAGTACCAGATTGGGATACAAATAAGCTAAAGCTATCACTTAAAGGAGGGCAACTCATTGTTCCCATTGACAATGGAAAAGGTGCAATCAGAGGACCAATCCACGAAGCAAATCTTCTCCATCCCCTCGACAAACAAATGCTACAAGTAGCATGTAAGGAGTCAGGAAAATTTGGGTACCAAAAGCACACCTTGTGGATAAACCAAATCAGATCTGGGTACCTAAAACTTCACCAAAGAAACAGAAGACGGTTCCAAGGATTCGAGCACAAAATCGAGCATCTATGAATAAGGAACCTAACATGAAAAAAGTTTGAAAGAAAAAGGAGCACTAATCTTCCCTGCACAACACAAAACCAATCAAACAGTGGCGAGTTAAGTCTCAACAGACTCTCAAAAACCATGCACCAAGCAGACCAAGCTACCAATGGCGAGAAAAAGCTCGACAACCATTTAAAGTGCTCCCAACAGCTCAAGAAATCAGCGTGCTTAAACACCCTGATGGTACTATCAAACAGAGAGCACAAAGGCTACAAGATTTTCTCTTTGGAAGATACCAACAGCAAACCTCGACATCGGAAACCCTTGAGTTATTGACTCAAGACCCAGCTCTTGCATAGCATATTGAGTTGAATTGCATTGATCTTCATATCATGGTAGATCCAATCACCGCTATGCATAGACACAATTGTTCAACCCATGCACACAGTCGTCCCAGAGAACGCCATCTAGGAGGGGTGGAAGAGTACTAAATACTAAGTAATTAAGGGCAATGTTTGAAGAGGGAGGAAAAAGTTTCATGTTAACGTGTGATTTTTTACAAAATTACCTAATAATACCCTTATAATTCATCAAGAGGGAAAAAGTCACTGATAACATCTTTCCGATGAGTGTAAATAGTGTATATACTATCAGAAAATCATAAAAAATAGTCCTTTTTTGGGTATTTTTCATCATTTTTGTTGAAAAGAAGGCTTAAAAATAGAGAAATCCAACAAAAAATAATAAAGCTATGTTTTTCAACGGATTTTCTTAATTATTGGATTTTCACTTTGCTTTTTTAGAGCATTTTTCTATTTTCTTTGATTTTTTCAAATAAAAAGATCAAATTAATAATAAATAGTAGGGAAGCTCAGATAGAAAAATAGAAGACACGTTGGTGATCAGAAAGACAAGGCGGACAAGCACAAAAATTTTCAACGAAATCAAAAGATGAGAGCGGGAAGCCTAAATTAGGTGGCCAAGCCTACTTTTACAAAATTCTTGCAGAATGAGCTACAGGAATCCGATTTTGGAAATTTTTGAGCCTAACATAGATTTCATAGCCTAATAGGACTAACGGGGGCATCTGGGGAAAATTGGTTCGAGAAGTCTAGGTATAGATATCCAACCTAGGCTAAAACCACCTCATTTCCACTTGGAGCTTTGCAGAGAGTTCATTTCGGCTTCTTTCGCACGTCATTTCCGGAGCCCACAGTTGACCTTTTTCAGCGCCGTCTCACACGAGACATGAGGGTAAGTTCTTTTCTAATCAATGATCCATTTTGTACGGCCGGTAGCTAGTTTAAAGCCCTAGAAAAAACCCTAGAAGCCGAGCAGTGCACGAAGACCTACGACCTAAAAGTGACCATAGCAACCTGCCAGCTTGACCAAATCGGATGGGATTTGAACCATAGCATGCCCTAACATAATAGAACCATTCCATACCATCAGATGATTATTTGGCTGGGGTCAAGGGGATCCTCAGTAGAGAATTAGGGTTTTTGGGAAAGGCCAGAATTTCGACCTGACTCTATAGATGGCCTGCTAATGAGGTTCATATACAATGCATATGATTGGTTTGGAGAAATCCATCAAGTAAATCCCTCGAAAAGCGAAAAATGGCTCGAAGATTACAAAGCGTCAAATTCGACATACGAGGCCAAGCTGACTCCAAATGAGCCAGAATTGGACACGTAGCTTCACGATGATGTTACGGACAAGTTCAAAGCCTCAAAGTTGACCGACCAACCCAACAAAAAGAGTAGCACAAAAAACGGTGATTTCAGATTCAACAGAGCACAAAGTGATGCCGGCATGACCAAACTTGACCAAATTCAATTTAGGACTTGTATTAGGTGTATGAAACATGTTTAGGTCAAAATTTATGTAAAATGCAAAGTTTTTGTCACTGTTGTAAATAATCACGATTATTTACTTTTGCAACATTTTTGCATAAAAATTGTTAATCCACCTCATTTATCATGTGTACACACCTATTACATGCCAAAAATAAAGTATGAGCCAAAATGACCACCCCTTACTTGCAAAATTGCAAAAAAAACGCAAAGAAGTCTGTGTAACCAAAAATTTGGGTTATGGACAACTTTTCTTGATCCAAATCACCTCATAATTCATACCCAAGGTCTATACCATGCCTAGAACCAGTCTATGCCAAAAAATGTCAATTTTGGAAGAAAAGTTAATAATCGCGATTATTTATTTTTTGGTTAGAATGGGGTAATTTGGAAAATTTATCATCATGTATCCAAAGAGCATGTTGAAATAAGCCCACTAGCCAATTTTGAGTCAATTTGGATTTCAAAATCTCAAATTTCCTTCATATCTACTGTTTCAGAGACCTAAAGCCAAAATCTGGTACCATTTTCACCCTGTACATCCAAATGAGCCCATATTTCCCTTAGAGCATGTAATTGGCATATACTTCAAGCCTATAAAGCCAAGTTTGCAAAAAAGTTGAAATTTTTCCCATTTGTAAATAATCGCGATTATTTACTTTGGTTGCAAATTTTTGTTTTGACCATACAATTTTGTTCCTTGCATGATTTTATGCATCTTTGCTTGTTCAAAAATTGATTTGAAGCAATTTGGACCAGGTTATCAGCATTTCAGTCTAAAAGAACATTCTGGAGAAAAATCTGACAACTCCGCTAACTTTGCACTCTATTCACTGAACACGAGCAATGCAAGCCGTGGAGAAAGACAAGAAAAAGTTAAACCAAAAGGAGAAACTGCAAGAGCTGCCCCCGTATCAACTAGACTCCGAGTCAGTAAAAGCTGCAAAGGCATCTTATCTTTCTAAAGAGCAGTTAGAAAAACACCACACCACAGTCTTCACTGGCAGGTTTAAGAGTGAAGAAGGGCATCCGGTCGAGTTGCAGCTCTTGCCTAAAGAGGTTTATGATGTTGCAGCAAAGCCAGAAACCAAAGAGCCTAACCGCAGGTTGGGACTTCGACACTTCTATGAACAAGAGCCCTGCGGAGTAGACTTTCAAAAAGCTTACGAGCTTCTACCCACCATCAAGGAAGACGGAACTGGCCAAATCTCAGACAACCAAGGAAATAAGGTAGAGGCTACAAAGGAAATAGTGCCAGAGGCACTCAGATTGCCCATTGAAGGGATGACAATGCTGGCAAGGGATAGGAAAACAGCGGGCACATTTACAAAGGAAACAACTGCGGCTACATTTGTCGATCTCATCCACAAGCAGGTGGAAGAGCCAGCCCGTCTGTACCACCAACATTTCCATTTCTTGGCAAAAAGGCCACCAAGGTACACGACACCAAATCAGGTCGTGGCCACCATTTTTACACAAGTTCTGAAGTCAACCACCAGACAACTTGTGGACCACGCGCAGTACGTGTTGACAACATTGAAGGCCACCAAGAAGGAGGGAAAGATAACATAATTGGGCGCGTCGGAAGTATTGACCAGAATAGACTATCATGCCATCGGCATGGCCGACAACCTATCGCCTGCCTCGGATCAGAACACATGGATCTTGGCAACTCAACCCTCTCCAAGATCTACAAGATCTGGTAAGCGATCATTTAAATCAGGTGATGAATCCGATGACAGTTCATCAGAGCAGCATAGCAGTGAAAGCTCTGACAACGAAGAAAAAGGAGCTAGGAGGAAAAAGATGAAGAGGAAAGTTGTGGCTCCCCACCAAGAGGAGCCAGGTCAAAAGCAAGCGAGATTTGAAAGAGAAAAACATGTGTATCAGTGCACTAGGCAAGCGCAGGGAAAAGACCCAAAAAAGTGGGTACCCACCAGCTTGAAGGGACTTCGAATGAAACATCATTCAAGGAAAGGGGTTGAGGATCCCAAGGATCATTTAGAAAGAATGTACCAAGAGGCAGAGGCCTTGAAGTTGAAAGAGGCGGAAGAAGCGGCCAAGAAAGCTAAGGAAGCAGCAACTCAAGAGCAAGTCCAGGCATCTCCCCGACCCACCTCACCGCCGTCGAAACAACAGGACCAACCCATGCCCACTCCACCATCATCACCGCCAGGCCAAGAGACCACTGAAGAGGCCGAGACTAACAAGGAAAAAGAGTCTGATTTCACCCACCAAACGGAAGCTACACAACAAACCGACCATGGCAAGAAACATGAAGAAAAGGAAGCTGAACCAGCACCAGAGCAGACAACCGAGGATACTCACAAGGAGGCGGATGAAACTGATAAAGAGCAAGATAGAGAAAAAGAGCAAACCACTACACATGAGGAAGAAACCAGGATTGAGAAGGCAGAAAGGCTTGCAATCGAAGAAATTGTAAGGTTTGAGACCACACAGGTTGTTTCCACTCAGCCAGAAACTGTCGAGGTTTCAAAACCTCAGGATGGCAAAGGAAAAGCAACCATCTCTATAGAAACACCAGCGATAACAATACAGCAAGAAGCGACACAAGAGGCTGCCGGCACATCTCAACTTGCAAGACAGGAGGAGCGGTGGTCCAATGATGAAGTCATCTACAAGTGAACGAGTATGCAAGGTAGATGCAAATCATCACGGAGAAATTCCACTCAGCAGCCTTTAACCGCAGTACTAAAGCCAAAGAATTAGAAATGGTCATCGATGCTCAAGGCAAGCTCGACGACCGAATGGCTACTATCATTAATCTCCAAAGGCAAGTACAAGAGCTAAAGATTGAAGCTGAACGACATCAAATAGCCAGGGACAGCCAACAGAAGGAAATGGAAGAGTTAGGCGACCGCCTGACTAAGTTGTCTGATGCCTGCAAAGTGAAAGATGAGCAGTTGGACAGAGGTGACAAATGAACTTCTTACCACCTCTTTATCTGCTCAGAAGATTCAAGTACAATTAGATGTAGCAAACGCATCTCTGCAATATTCGGAACAAATAATTAATGATCATGCCACTTTCTTGCGGCAATTAAGAGAAAATACAACCGTGGCCTCGATCAAGAGAACATATGAGGTTATAAAGCACTTGAAAAGAAAAACAAAGATTTAGAACTGGAGTTGAAGCTGGAGCAGTCACAACGCAGAGACCTGGTGCTCATGCGGGTCCAAAGAGAGGAGGAGCTCCTTAAAGAGATTGCGAAATTGAAAAGAATGAATCAACTCCTCAAAGAATGAAGAATGAAGGAAAGACAGATATACAGGGAGAGGCAGGCACTTCAGAGCCACCCCAAGTGGATATCCCCTCGGTCTCATTTGCTGACTTTGAGACGCAGTCTACAGCAGAGCCGAGTGAAGGAGAAGATTTTCAAGTCCAAATCACACAGGAAGACACAATGCCGATAGTCCAGATGTCAAAGACTGAGGAAGATGCACTGAAGGAGAAGATTTCCTTGGAGGTAGATGAGCAGTGGAAGGTAGCTATGGATTGGGAGTTGAGAGTTTTACACTGTCAACGTCACACAGCTCACTCCCAATCAAATCAATGCTCAATGGCACCAACAATCCCTGCCATGCCCTCTCATCAAGGTTGAACTCTTACAGGTAAAGCAAAGATTATACAAGGATATACAAGAAGATGGCACGGATCAAGACCACCCGAAGTGGAGGCTAAGCTGGCTGAACAAGAATCCAAGATATTTGTTTTGTTCACAAGAGCACCTACAGCCATACAAAAAGATCCCACACTTTGTCCTGTACCGCGAGTAAGGACGTGGCAAGCACAGGAAGCACTGCAAAAGAAGAGGCCAACATGGCTGAATTTTCCCAGGTTGCTAGCTCCAGAGAGAGGCCAAGCAACAAAATAATACATGGTGAAAACCCTAATGGGTGCCATTCAAAAGTCTGCCAGATCTCTCCTGCACAATGCTATACAAAATCTGCAGGATGCTACTTACTTGCATACAGGTCTTCAATGATCCTGAGCAGACAGGAGTCCCCTGGATCTCATTTTTGTAAGGGAACAAAGGTCTTTGCTATGATTTAAGTGGGCAGCCCTCAGAGGAAGTTCTTTATGGCTTTTATGTCCGATGCATTGATGGCCGACTTTCGAAACCGTGACCGTGAGAACCACACCCTAAGGAAGGAAAGGTTTGTTACCAACAAGAGAAAAAAAAACAAAAAAAAAGACCTTTACCATTCACCATACCCCCCCCCCAAGGCTAACCACCAGTGGGGAGCCGCCAGTTTGGCCAAACCACTCCATTATCACCAAAAGGCGATCTCTCTCTCTCTCTTACTGCCCGACTCCGCTAAATATTCTCTCTCTCTTACTCTGCCACTACATCACCCGACCCGGTAGGTGCATTGGTGTCTCTATCACACTCCAGCCCCGGCGGGCCGCCACATATATTATCCTCTCTCTCTCTCTCTCTCTCTCTCTCTCGCTCTCTCTCTCTCTCTCTCTCTCTCTCTCTCTCTCTCTTCCAAATATTCTCCCCCTCTCTCTCTCTACTTGTCCACACTCCAGCCACGACGGGCCGTACCCCCACCCCCTCTCGTCCACACTCCCTTAAGCCTTAAGCACCCCCCCCCCCCCACCCTGGTGGACCACTGACCTAAACACCCTCCCCTCCCTATCCTCACCTAGCTCTCTCTATCTCTCTACCCACCTCTTCTCTCTCTCTCTCTCTCTCTCTCTCTCTCTCTCTCTCTCCCACCCCTATCCTCCCGCTCTCCCTCTTCTTCCCTTGGCGGGAACCCGCCTAAGGGGGAGATTATTTATATATATATATATATATATATATATATATATATATATATATATATGTATATATATATATTCTCTCTCACCCCCCTCCCGTTGACTTCGCTCACCCTACCCCCCCCCTTCTCGGCGCATGATGGCCCATGGCTCACTCTCCGCCCTCGCGCAGTCCGGACAGCCCCGCCGGGCCACTTGGATACCACACACCACCCACCTCTATCCTCTCACCCCTCCCCCCCCCCCTCTCTCCCCACCCTCATTCTCTCCCGATCGCGCTCTGCACCAAGCCCGCAAGCAGCCCGTCATCCCCCTCCCGCCGCTCGCGCTCTCTCTATACACAGCGACAGGTGCCGCCACACACACCCACACACACACACATACACACACACACACACACACGTTGCGCACACACACATCCCCGGTTTACCATCTCTCCCCCCCCCCCCCCCCCCTCCGCCTCTATGTCGCCATAGCGTTGCCAAAAAATGAATAAAAATATATATTAATACACACACAGCCCCCCGTTCCCACGTACAGACCCGTTTCCATATACATATACATATACATATATTAATACACACACAGCCCCCCGTTCCCACGTACAGACCCGTTTCCATATACATATACACGCACCCACCCATACATACACACACACGCACATATACGCATGCACCACACATAACATACAAAAAAGAAAACCGAAGGAATTCTAAGCCATCGACATCAACAACAAAGAAGACGGCCCGAATCACGCTGTCGTGCTGTGACACGTACATAGTGGAAACGCATGCTACAAGAATTATCTTGTAACTTTTTAGATACATAGTTATATTTTCTATAATGTACATATGCATATTCAAATATAATAATAAGCCTTCTATCTTATCCTATTATTTTTCTCAAGGATAACCTATTCTTACTTTACCATCAAAAAATACTATGGAAAAAGTGTCAATAGCTCCGCCTCTTTAACTTGGGGCAAAAAGCATTTATTCTTTATTTCTACTATCTCATTATCATCTCACACCTTAGCTAGATCCTATATCTAGGGTAAACTCCAATATATATATATATATATATTGTATGTATTTTTCTTATATTTCTTTCTAAATAGCTACTAGGAGGGAATCAAATCCTAGTGGGACACTAGGTGGCATGATTTCAAAGATACATTTATTTTAATGCATTATTGCAAGAATGATTACAAAGCTTTGTCAGGGAGAAATGTCATGCTTTCACATGGCATGAGGTGTCCTTTGGAATCAAATGAAAGTCTAAGCTAAGGGGACCACAGGAAGACTTTTGCTGCCAGAAATGGACCCTATTTTGATGATTTTTTTACACAAGGTTCCAATCTGAATTGGAAAATGATTTTAAAATGACAATCGTAGCTAATGAGCTGAATTTTCTGCCCATATTTTTACTTTTTTATTTTGAGCCACGGTTGAAGAGATATGATCAAAATACTGGACCCCAGTCTGCCCACATCATGTAGGGACATCTCATTTCCAACTTTTCCAGTTTCTGCTCACACTGGCTCTTCTCTTCTTGTGTAAACCCTTGTGGGTTCCCTTCACCTATAAAAGGGGACCTCTTATTCCTTGAAAAGTACTCAAGAATTCAAGCCATTGATGAGAGGAATTAATGAGGGAGAGAGTAGTAATGCCAAATTGTACTTAGTCATTAACATAAGCCTAAGACTACACTTTCTCCTAGAAGAAGACTAGCCATTCTTGCAACAAGCTAACCTTGGAAGATCAACTCTAATCAAAGAAGGTCTTGCACTTGGTGTATCAATCAAAGTGGAGTTCTCCCCTCTTCTTCTCTCTCCATCAATAATGGTGCCGAAGGGTTTGTCAAGTAAGATGTGTTCTACATTGATGTTTTCTTGATTTCTTGTTGTTTTCTTTTTCATCTCTAATCCAACATATATATATATATGTATCTAATCTCATCTCCTTAACCAAACCTATCTCTCTCATTCTTAGTAATTCATCCTCTCTACAAATTCTAGGTTCTCTTTGCTACAGGTACATCTCTCCCCGCAGTATCCTTATTGCCTACGGGCAAGAATAGGGCTTGGGAAGGAAACTTCCCTTCTCTTCTCTCATATCTACATTTTATACATACTAGACTATCCTAGATGAATAACCCACATGATGATAATTTCTATCGCTTTCACTCTGTACGATCTATTAGAATTAACATATGGATTAGCCGTAAAATACACTTTCAACAACGTATAGTGCTTCTCTTTGGCCCAGAAAAGCTCAATGAAATACTTCTATCACCGGATCCCATCATACTACCTCTCATAAACTATAACTTTTCTTTTGATGTAAGCGTAGTTATCTTGCTATGAACCAAGAGGTTTTATACACACAATTAATCCCAATCACTAGACAAAATATATATATTATGGTAAGCACAAAACTACAATTCCAAAGAACAATTCGTAGCCTATTCGGTCAGCCAAGATTGAATGCCATTAACTCATCTATTAACCCTTTCATATTACCCATGATACGATATGACCATAGCCTTGATGTTTTCATCTTTGTGTTGTTTTGACACTCTCTTTTGTGTTCTTTCTTTGTGTGTGTGAGTGCAAGAGAGAAAGAGTGAAACTTCTTTGATTGCAGTTCCGTCCAAACGCTAGTCTTCATGGCATCTATGGTTTAACTCCTTCATATAGTTTTTTGGAGTTCTCTCACAAACTCTCACAGCCATAAGCCCAGTGCTTTCCCGGCAAGACCGCAAATTTCTCGACAACGCGCTGCCGACAACAAAAAGAAGAAATGCGCCGAAGGCATGCCTCGGCCGACCCCAAAAAGATGTACACGCTACATCGATGGACCAGCAACACACCATTCGCCGCCATCACCCAACCATGACGCCATTTTCAGTCATTTGTAGGTTATGATCATCATTTCTTCAGTTTTCACCCAAGCCTTGTAAATTCTCTCTCTCTAGGTGATGGTCACAAAGGCCCACCTAGAGGTTTTCATTTTAAATAACTCCCAAGACAAAGCAAGGGTCAACCACACCGGGCCCACCGCCTTGCTTTGTCTCCCCAATTAGGTCTCCCCGATTAGCTTACCCTAATCAAACCGGGATTACCCTAATCCAAGAAGCCAACACCTATAAAAGGACAGTGAGCGGTCACTATCGGGGGGGGGGGGGGGGGGGGGCAGTTCATGAGAGGTCAGCATTTGGTAGAGTTTTAGTGGGAAGAGTTGACACCATTGGCATCACGGGGAGGGGGCTTGTGTGATGGTTTGCTTTGGGAATTGCACCATGTGAAGGGAGCCACGTCCACCTCTCGACTCCAATGGTCGATGCACACACACATACACGTTCTTGGTAGCAAAGTTTCACAATCATCGAATCGTCTTTAAAGAACGCACCAAGTAGTTTCACCATCTTTTCTCCTTACCTCTCTATCGCCATGGTGTGTTGCCTCGCTGGAAGGAAAGTCATTGTAAATACTGCAGAAATAATTCTCCCTCACACCCCCGAGGGTTTTCTTCATTTGTCAATCTGTGTGTGTGTGTGTGGTGTGTAAGTTTGCGGTGTTCACATCATTGTGGTCTGCGTCCTAGCTACTCAAAGCTAGGTGGTGCCCCCTGTTCGCTTTACCGTGGCAGGCTCGAGGCCTGCCATCGGCCCCCGGCGTTTTAGAGGCCGTTGGGTTCGAGCGTCCCTTTGCTCCCGTCATTTGGTTCCCCCACTGAGGATCAAACTCAAAACCTTCAGTTTAGAATGCTGAAAGTGATGCACGCCATCAATCGTGGACGAATGAATGAAGGAATTTTCTAACTGGAGGACGGAGGAAGAGGAGACTAAGGAGGCACTATCCGCCTTCATTATAGTACTACTGCCAGGCTGCAGTGTCGTCAATATTCAAGAGGTAAATTCTCCATCTGGTGTTGCTCATTCTAACCACAAATTGAGAGCATCAGGTGGGAGGTCTGTGAAGTGCCATCACTGTTGTCAACCAAAACACACTGTCAATGAGTGCCAGCAACGAAGGCAGCGAAGGGGCTGAAATCGTCTACATCGACATTCATCGCAAAGAAGTCATTCAAATGAAAGGAGGAAAAAAAACGGTGAGGCCTCTCTTGCCTAAAGAAACTACAGTCAAAGTTATAACCTTTACTCAAAATTGGCCTAAAGGGGCTGCTCGAGCCAAAGGTAAGGAAAATATAAGCCGGTCTAGAAACACATGACCCCGAAGGGAGAAGCATCTGACCAAGCAAGTGCTTCAAGCTCAGAAAGCCGAGTTGTACCCAGCTTGCCAAAGAGGAAGTCATCCGAAGCTATGTGGTGGAAGGTCGCCTACCAATTTGCACGACGCATGCGAGTGCTACCAGTCCACTTCGACAATCCTGAAGAAGAAGTGGTAAGAAGATTCCCATGTCCTAGGGAAGAGTGGTTCGGCTACTACTCTCGCTGTTTTGGAAGACGGGTAGAGGGTCTTCCTCCTCTTCCGGTACAACTTATCCTGAAGAAGCTCTCCACTACGGGTGAAACCCAATGGGCTGGAGATGAGTTGCAGCTGAATGGAGTGGAATTCATGCAACACGCCGACTACGGAAATTATTTGCAATTGCTACTAGCCAAGAGGCTGGGAGTGGTCAGACACGTCGCCATCACCCCGTACGTGCTGAGCGACGAAGGAAAGGTAGAGCCCATGAAAGGCGACGACCTCCTGTGGATGTGCCGACTCATCAACACTGGCATGATAAGAGTATAAGTAAGTACTCCACTCTCTGTGCATGATGGAAAATGGGCCGACAGCATTCCCGTTCAGATTCCTGTAGCATATGCATGTGAATATCTATGTAGATAGAAAATCTTCTACCAACAATAGAAGATCGTGTACCTATTTGGTGCGGCGGTACTAGGAGAAATCCTTAATTCTCCAAACCCTATCATTCTTCCCATATTGGATTATCATCATTCCTTTAATGTTTCTATCTTTATCTTGTTTTAACCTGTCCACCCAACCTTGTAAAAAGCCGCTATGAGCCGCTGCTGTCATTTAATCTATAAAAGAAAGGGTTTGTAATTTGCTAAGTCACTACCATGGCAAGTGTTTATTTCCCCACTTTCAGTGGAAAGAAGGGACAAGATCTCACCACCGACTTTTTGGATGATTTCGACATTGCTTGTGTCGTTTCCAACAAAGATGACGACACTTCACGACTTCGAATTTTTCCTCTACTGATGAAAGTAGAGGCCAAGTCCTGGTATAATGCATTGCCCCAAGCTACCAAGAATGCATGGATGTGTTAAGGGTTGCTTTTGTAAAGAGGTTTGGTGGAGGCACAACCTCGGAGAAGCTATGGCAGCTACTGACGGAATTGAAGCAGGAAGGTCTGCTAGAGTATGCCACCTACGAGTCCAAATTTGTGGACTTATGGGAGAGATGGGTTGCCTCACTGGAGGAAGGCGAAGGAGCGCCTAATTTCCTAAAGAAGGACTGTTTCATTGCTGGTCTATGGTCGTCGCTTAGAGAGAAGGTGAAGGGAGGGTTTCTTGCAACATATGAATTGGCAGTAGAAGTAGCTCTCCTTAAAGACAAGAAGCTGCGCATGCAAGCAAGATTAAATGAGTCATAGGAAACAAGCTCGGCCCGACCGACCCCAGTGACTGCAACAGCCAGTCATAGAGCCCAACCGCAAGAGGAATCAGAAGAGCAGCAATACTTGCTGAGTCGCATCACCACCCAACTAGACAGTTTATCCGTGCATCTGGTGCAGCAAGGGCATGCACCTGTCAGGAATCCAGAACAAGGAAGAGGAAAACGAAGACAGAACCAAGAGTACCACTGCTACAATTGTGGGGAAGACGGCCATGGTATGTACTACTACCCACACCCAAGGAGGCATAATTTCAATAGAGGGGGGAGACAGAATCAGATCTCTCTGCCAAGAGCAAGACCACCACCACCTATGCAACCAGGGCCGATCCCATCAGTCCAGATCCTTCGACCACCTATACAACAACAACCACCACCCCAACCTCTCATTCCACCACTACCCCCACCACCTGCTACCAAGCGGTGAGTGTTATTAGCTTGGAGGCTAAAAGGAAGGCAAAGGTAGAAGAATCAGTTTGAGAGAAGCACAAAGGGAAAGAGAAGGTAGAAGAAGAGGATACTATGGGAGTGAAGTGTGCCAGGAACAAGGAAGCCTCTCAAAGAGAAGAGAAGATGAAAGGGAAGGCCGAGTCTAGCAAGCAAGCAACTAGACCGCGATGGAAGATAGACATCGTGGACTACTCACTAGGTGAGTATGCAAAACCCTATGACTTATTTCAAGATGTGTTAATGCAGGGCCCGAAGATAACCTCGCCCCAATTACTCCACCTTGCACCAAGAATGAGGAGGCAATGGACAAAAATGGTGAGTACCAGGAAATCAAGACCCAGGATAGCTGGGGCTATCTCTGGAAGGGATCTCGACGACATCCTACCAACTATGGATGCCCACATCAAGGGGCAACGGATCTCAAACGTCTACATAGATGGTGGCGTGCAAATATGCGTCATGAGTGAAAAGATGATGCACCATCTAGGTCTAGAGGTAAGTAGGCCGGCACCTTGCCGAGCCAAAATGGCAAACAATGTAAGAGTAAAATGCGTGGGCATTGTGAATGCAGTCAAAGTAAAAGCATTCAATATAGAAGTGGAGGTAGACATCTTTGTCATGCCACACAAAGGGAAGGGCTACCCCATCATTCTTGGGAGGCCTTGGCTTATGGCTATGGAGGCTAAGCAAGACTAGAGCACCGGAATGATTCAGATGAAGGACGCTAAAGGGAAGTCCATATTCTTCAACATGAGGACTAGGAAGCAACGCAACATGATCTTGGAGGCTTCAAAAGATGAGTCCACCAGCGACTATTCGTCTACCTCGGAAGAAGAGACAACCACCACTGCCGGAAGTGACAGTAGCATCGAAGTGATGGGGGTCATTCTTAAAGACCTGAAAAGATTGACACGATCCAAAACACCACCGATAAACCAAGAGGAATCATCAAGTACACAGTCCTTGGAGGATGCACGTAAATTACAAAAAATGCTCTCAAATGAGTTAACCGATGAAGAAAGGAAGGAATATGTTTCCATGCTAGGTAACTTCACTACCTTGTCATTGATGGCTATGATAAGATCACAGGAATTACAGTAGTGCAACACCACATAAAACTAAAGGAAGGCAGTAAACCCACAATGCAGAAGCTCAGAATATTTGGAGTAATCCAACAAGAAGCACTACTTAAAGAGGTGAGAAGTTTGCTACAAGCAGGTTTCATCTACCCTGTCGAAGACTCAGAATGGATCTCCCCAGTAGTAGTCACACCAAAAAGAATGGTAAGTGGAGAGTCTGTGTGGACTATAAACCTCTCAATGCAGCCACGAAGAGGGATCACTTTCCCCTCCCATTCTAGGATGAAATTCTCAATGAAGTGGCGGGTCACGAACGATACACAGTGTGCGATGGCTACTTTGGATACTTCCAGATTAGCATTGCGGAAGAAGATCAGAAGAAGATAACCTTCATCACACCTTGGGGATGCTTTGCGTACAGGGTGATGCCTTTTGGCCTCACTAATGCCCCGGCCACATTTCAGCGCTATGTGACCTTTGTTTTTCGACCCTACTTTGGAACATCAATACGGGTTTTCATAGATGATTTTTGCATCTATAGTTCACGAGCCCTTCATTTAAGCAAAGTCTATGATGGCTTAACCAGGCTGCAAACCTTGGGTGGCCAACTCAATGTGGATAAGTGTCACATTGGTGAAAGCAAAGTCACTCTCCTTGGCCATGTAATTTCAGCAAAAGGGATTGAGGCTGACCCTGGCAAGATCCAAGCCCTGGTATCTTTGTTGTCACCCACCACCTCTAAGCAGTTGGTTTCTTTCCTTCAGAAGGTAAGATACTTAAGCACGTTCATTCACTTGCTATCTCAAGTGGTCCTTCCCCTACAACGACTCACCCAGAGGGATGTCTTCTCATGGAGTGAAGAGAATGAGCATCAATTTACTGAGGTAAAGCAAATCCTAGCTAAGCTTCCCACCATTTCACTCCCTAAGTGGGACGAGCCATTTTATGTGAACCCTAGTGTAGGAAGTGATACACTTGGAGCCGTGCTAATGCAAAAGGACCCCCAAACTTCTTTCATGCGTCCTATTTACTTCTCTAGTTGTGTCATGACCCCATCAGAAAAGGGATTTACCGAAGTAGAACACATGGTTCTGGCACTAATGTTTGCTACCACAAAGTTCCGCTCCTATCTCCTGCCTAGACCCTTTGTGATCCTGACAATGGAAGAGGTTTTCCCATATGTAATGCGACACATGGATGTCTCATCTAAGATCTCTAAGTGGTTAATTAGATTACAAGAGTTTGACTACACCATGCAAGTAGAAAACTCCACCAGGGCTAGTTTAGTGGGAATTCTCACTCATCACCACTATGAGAAGAAGCTAAAGGTCAACACGAAAGCAAAGGAAGAAACACCGATGGTAGAGAGTCCTAGGCTAGAAAGAGCTCACTCTCTTTTCTTTGACGGAGCTTACAAGAGAACAATGGACCAGTCTGCCGGGCTGGCATAGTCATTTTCAATGAGCAACAAGAAAGACTATTCTCCATCAGGCAGTTATTACACTCCCACTCCAACAATGAAGCAAAATATGTAGCCCTAATTCTTGGGTTGGAACAATGTATTTCACTAGGAATTCAGTGCCTCAATGTGTTTGGCGATGCTTTGCTTTTGATAAGGCAGATAAATGGCACTTGGGTCAACTACGCCAAGTTAAGGATCTTCTAAGGAAATTTGAAGTAGTGAAACTATTTCATGTCCCCAGAGCAGAAAATCAGGAGGCAGATGCTCTAGCCAAAGAAAGAATACAAGACATTTCCGTAGGAGCAATCAAACTGAAGCTACCCCTCTTTCAAGGTAGTGATGCTATGCCTGATGTCATCAGCTTTCTAGATACAGGATAATGTCCGGAAGGATACACCAAAGGCCAAAAACAGTGGCTGGTAAGGAAGGCTACTAGATACCGCCTTGTAAACGAACACTTGTATTGTAAGGGCAAGGATCAAATTCTCAGGTGGGTGCCACCTCCAGTGAGATCACAGAGGTAATTTCAAGTTGCCATGAGGGCGTCTGCGGCGGTCATTTTGCTCTAGATATCACCAGTAGGAAGATTCTACAAGCAGGATACTCTTGGCCTAGCTTGAAGAGGGATGTACAACATTGGTGTAAAACATGTAAGGCTTGTCAAGTGGCCAGTGATCGCACATTAACCTACAAACCACAAACTCCTATCATCTCATATGGTCCATTTGAGAAATGGGGAATAGATGCAATCGGTCCTTTACCAAGGTCCCAATCAGGTAAACTGTACATCATAGTGGGTGTAGACTACATGACTCGATGGGTAGAAGCAACAGCCACCACCCACATTACAGCCCAAGAGGTAGAAAAGTTCATTTTTGAGCATATCTGTTGCCATTTTGGCACTCCTCTAGAGATAATATCAAATAGAGGACCAGGTTTCAGAGGTGATCTGGTGGGAGAAGTGATGAAGAAGTTAGGCATCACACGCCGACATTCCACACCATACTATCCACAATGCAATGGTCTGGTAGAGAAGGTAAATGGAATGATTTGTAAAATCATCACAAAATAGGTGAACAATTACACAGGAGACTGGGATAAACATCTCATGGCAGCTCTTTGGGCCTACCAAACGACGTTCCGAACATCACTAGGTTTCACTTTTTTCCATCTAGTTTATGGGAAGGAGGCAATTCTACCCATTGAAGTAGAGATAGCTAGCTTACGAGTCTTGGCTAGCCAGATACAACGCCCAATCGTAAATCTCTGAAACCATATCCTAGATCTGGAGAGGCTCCAACTAGATAGGGAAGAAGCCATCAATCACTATGCAGCACAGGCAGAACGATGCCGGCTCACTTTCAATCAGAACGACGTCGGCTCACTTTCAATCAAGGGCTTAAAGAACAAGGACTGGAAAAAAGCATGTTAGTGCTGAGATACGACAACAGATTTGACACCAGGAAGGACAAGAAATTTCAACCCAGATGGGAGGGACCATTCATCATCAAGAAACACTATGAAAATGGCAGCTATAAGCTGATGGAAGTAGATGGGAGAATTCACAAGACTAGGGTCAATAGATGGAGATTGAAAAGGTATTTTCTTAGGTTTGATCCAGAATTCATGCTAGACATTCCAGAAGAGGGAGAACCCTCTAAAGCCGCAACTAAAGATGTAGAGGAAGGGCTAGAAGAATGAGTGCCTCTAGCCAGATGGGAGGGCTAATGATGGCCGACTTTCAAAACCGTGACCGTGAGAACCACACCCTAAGGAAGGAAAGGTTTGCTACCAAAAAAGAGAAAAAAAAACAGAAAAAGAAGCCCTTTACCATTCACCATACCCCCCCCAAGGTAACCACCAGTGGGGAGCCGCCAGTTTGGCCACACCACTCCATTATCACCAAAAGACGATCTCTCTCTCTCTCTCTTACTGCCCGGCTCCGCTAAATATTCTCTCTCTCCTACTCTGTCGCTGCATCACCCGGCCTGGTAGGTGCATTGGTGTCTCTGTCACACTCCAACCCCGGCGGGCTGCCACAGATATTATCCTCTCTCTCTCTCTCTCTTCCAAATATTCTCCCCCTCTTTCTCTCTACTTGTCCACACTCCAGCCACGGCGGGCCGTATCCCCATCCCCCTCTCGTCCACACTCCCTTTGGCCTTAAGCACACCCCCCCCCCCCCCCCCCCCCACCCTGGCGGACCACTGACCTAAACACCCCCCATCCTCACCTAGCTCTCTCTATCTCTCTACCCACCTCTTCTCTCTCTCTCTCTCCTCTCTCCCCCACCTCTCTTCTCTCTCCCCCACCCCTATCCTCTTACCCACCCCTATCCTCTCACCCCTCTCCCTCTCTCCCTCTTCTTCCCTTGGTGGGAACCCGCCTTAGGGGGAGATTATTTATATATATATATATATATATAAATATATTCTCTCTCACCCCCCCTCTCGTTGACTTCGCTCACCCCCCCCCCCCCAATTCTTAGCGCCTGATAGCCCACGGCTCACCCTCCGCCCTCGCGCAGTCCGGACCCAGCCGTGCCGGGCACCTTGGATACCACACACCACCCACCCCTATCCTCTCACCCCCCCCTCTCTCTCCCCACCCTCATTCTCTCCCGCTCGCGCTATGCACCAAGCTCGCAGGCAGCCCGTCATCACCCTCGCTCCGCTCGCGCTCTCTGTACACAGCCGGCAAGTGCTGCCACACACACCCACACACACACACACATGCTGCACACACACACACACACACACACACGCCCGGTTTACCATCTTCCCCCCCCCCCCCCCCTCCGCCTCTGTCTCGCCATAGCGTCGCCAAAAAAATGAAAAAAATATTATATATATATATATTAATACACACACAGCCCCCCGTTCCCACGTACACACCCGCTTCCATATACATATACATACACCCACCCATACATACACACACACGCACCACACATAGCATACAAAAAGAAAACCGAAGGAATTCTACGCCATTGACATCGACAACAAAGAAGACGGCCCGAGTCACGCGCCGCCGACAACAAAAAGAAGAAATGCGCCGACGGCATGCCCCGACCGACTCCAAAAAGAGATATATGCTACACTGACGCACCAGCAACACACCATTCACCGGCATCACGCAACCACGACGCCATTTTCAGTAATTTGTAGGTTATGATCATCATTTCTTCAGTTTTCACCCAAGTCTTGTAAATTCCCAATTTGTAAATTCCCTCTCTCTAGGTGATGGTCACAAAGGCCCACCTAGAGGTTTACATTTTAAATAACTCCCAAGACAAAGCAAGGGTCAACCACACCGGGCCCACCGCCTTGCTTTGTCTCCCTGATTAGCTTACCCTAATCAAACAAGGATTACCCTAAACCAAGCAGCCAACACCTATAAAAGGACATTGAGAGGTCACTATCGGGGGGGGGGGGGGGGGGGGGGCAGTTCATGAGAGGTCAGCATCAGGTAGAGTTTTAGTGGGAAGAGATGAAACTATTGGCATCACGGAGAGGGGGCTTGTGTGATGGTTTGCTTTGGGAATTGCACCATGTGAAGGGAGCCACGTCCACCTCTCGACTCCAATGGTCGATGCACACACATATACACGTTCTTGGTAGCAAAGTTTCACAATCATCGAGTCGTCTTTAGAGAACGCACCAAGTAGTTTCACCATCTTTTCTCCCTACCTCTTTATCACCACGGTGTGCCACCTCGCTGGAAGGAAGGTAATTGTAAATACTGCAGAAATAATTCTCCCTCACACCCCCGAGGGTTTTCATCATTTATCAATCTTTGTGTGTGTGTGTGTGTGTGTGTGTGTGTGTGTGTGTGTGTGTGTAAGTTTGCAATGTTCACATCATCGTGGTCTGCTTCCTAGCCGCTCAAAGCTAGGTGGTGCCCCCTGTTCGCTTTATCGTGTGACAGGCTTGAGGCGTGCCATCGGCCCCCAGCGTTTTAGAAGCCGTCGAGGTTCGGGCGTTGCTTTGCTCCCTTCAGCATGTTTCTGCCCTCGCACAATATGCTAACTTTTGAGGAGGAATTTTACACTCGCTTCTTCACCTGGCGAACGAAGATATTTGCACCGGTGATAAGCAACCTCACAGCAAGATTTGTAGGCTACTCGGTAGTGGAACTAAAAAACAAAGTCACCATGCAGTTTTTGCAAGTGCCAAACAAAGAATGCAAAATCAGATATGAAAAAGCACTGGAAGCACTGAAGGACCGCCTTGCCTGCCGTCAACCCGAAGATTACTTCGGCCCATAAAGATGTATCAAGGGACGACACAGGCGAGGAGGGGGAAATGTTAGTAGCAAGCTAGCGTGGACACCATTTTTCGCAGTTCTCCTTGTAAAACAATAATTATTTTGATAAATCGAGAATATTGTAACTCCTGTTTTCTTGATAAACCTTGTAATTAATGAGCCAGGGCTACAAGCTTCCAGATTGTATCAGCCATTCAATTCTCAACTTTGATAGAACTCCATATTATTACTTTTGACCACCCAAAAACCTTGCCTAAGGTATAAAAGCCAATTTTTGTAAGTTTTTTATAAGTTTTTGAATAAGAAATACACAGCGTGAGCTAACGGCGCTCACTTCTCTCCTTCTCGTGCTTCGTACTCCCTCTCCAATAGTCACATTGCGAATGCGTTTGTTGCATTGCAACCGGAGGTAAGAGCTCTACGCATTGACATAAGCCATTCACAGTATTTCGTAGCTTTTGGTGTCGCCGCCCGTGGCCTAATTTCATCATAACTAGAATTTACACTTTTAAATAAAAAACTAAGCATAGGCGAGGTATTGGGGCATCATTGCTAAGCAGTTAGATGCATTTTGGGTCGAAAACAACTAGGTCAAAAATCCACTTCTGTTAATAATCGTGATTTTGGAACTTGACCTAAAGTGGGGTTTGAGGCCATAGACATGTGTGCTTAGGTCTTGTAAACTTGTCCTAGAAGTTTCGTTACGTTTGGATGTCATTTGATGCTGTAACGGATGTGATTTGCTTGCCGATGAGCGATTGGTTTTTGGTGATTTCAGTCACTTGAGTGTAACATGAGTTAGATGCGAGTTGTTAGTTGTTTTCCAAGAGATTGACAACCTCTTGTAGCCTCTATGCACTAGTCGAGTCAGCTTCGTCCCATGGTTTGACAATTTAATCGTGGTTCTCACTAATACTGCAATAAGATAGGATGGTGAGGTTAGACATGCATCCCACTTAGCCCCACAATGAGCACTTCATTGATATCAAACATAGACTTTTTCCATGATAAAGTAAGATTCACTTCCTTCAACCTAGAATTTTTTTAATCACAATTACTTATGTGATTTTCCACAAACTTACGGCACTCTTTAAAATCCAAAACTTTATCTTTTTCACCTTGTTTACATCCTTCAATAGGCAAATCATCACAATGAAAGGCATTGTGATTTGAGCAATAAAGTCACGTAAGACTTTATTCATCCCATTCATCATATGTGCAACCGAGTTGGTTGCTCCCTATGGTAAGGTACATATTCTTACCAAACCTAAAGGTGTTCTCATGGTTTTGAAACAAGTCTTTGCTTTCAATTGCAAGCTGGAATTGATCATACCCTGAGTAGAGACCTCCCATTGAGTAAATTTCCCTCCCTCAAAATGCCTCTACAAACTCATCCACAATTGGACTTGTACCTACATTCCTAATCACGTCGTTCATTGGTTGCATGTCTTGGATGAAGCGTAAGGCAGCATTCTTTTTTGGGACTGTGAACCACCTATTTGATTATGGAGCACAAGAAGTCTCCAAAATCCCCATTTTGGTCCAAGATACATGAGGTATTATAAAAATTACCATAGGAGCTACAATAGAAGGATCAACACAACCTATCTCATGTGACACAAATGCAAAAGTCTTACCATGATTTGAAAGCATTTCTTTGAAGCACTTTGTCTCCTCCTACGTTAGAAACTCTTGGATCCAATCGCAACTTTTGAAAAGACTCTTTTGTGAAGATGTGCCCATTCTTTTTAGGATTCTCAAAACTTGGTTGCAAAGAAGCCTGCTCAATCTTTTCCCTGATGTTGGGTGGTAAAGGTGAAGCTATTGGTTTCACCTTCTTTGTAACACTTTTGTATTTAGTCTCCACATGCACTTTGGTTTAAACATTTTTCTTCCTCAAAAGATTTTATCTCTCGATACATCTCCATAGAGAATACTTCCACAATCTCACACCCACAATGAAAACTAGATCTCATTATTTTATTAAGCTTGCCCATAGTATCAACAAAAGAATTTTTGTCAGACACACCAAAAACATTTTCATTGTGCTCAAGCAAACCATTCTTTGCCAATTCTTTTTCCACATTATGTACATATTTCCTCTTATATCTCTTTAAGTCCTCAAATTTTGTAAAAAATACCGATCTTTGTTATCTGTGAACTTGTAGCAAAGAACTTTCTAATTTTTGGATTAGGTGAGAACCCTCCCTGTTTTGTACCATTGTAGTCTCGCTTCACAATGTTACTCTCCCAAAGTCATCCCTTTGTGGTCACAAAACTCTTCACTTACCTTTGGCAAAGGGTGCTCTCAAAGATTGTCTCTATTTCTTTCATGGCTCACAAAAATAGTAAGAAATTGAACATCACGCTTTTCATCTTTGCTTTTTATTCTAGCATAAGTTGAACCATTATCCATTACCTTTATTTACATTCAAACTCGTACAATGTAGGGCTACTCCACGATGAAATGATATGAAGACGTCTCCTGTACAAAGAACTTTTGGTCAATTTTCACATCATGGATTGTGACCCTCACACATGGACATGCTACATACAATTTGCCGAACGAGTTGTCTTCCACTTTACCCATCCAGTCATGATCCGTGTCCATTGGCCAATTGCACTTATTTTAGAGACTTTTTTGTTGGAATTAGGCTCAAGGCACACAATAGAGAGTGTCTCACTTAGTGTGCAATGGAATAATAGATAGCCCTAGAGTGATGGGTGTATATACAATACACGGGGGAAAAAACCTCCTAAAGAGGGAAAAAATGCCACAGCGGTCCTAGTGTATTCACACACATCACTACCACATGTATATGGTAACAAATCCCTCCTGGAGTGATGCGGTGAACAAAGATTTGGCACATGAGTAAAGGGAAGTTCCATGCCCTGAGGACACGATCAGTCCACAAAGGGGAGTAAGCCCAAAGCTTTGCGGAAAGCTTCAAGATTTTCACGAGACAATACCTTTGTGAAAAGATCTGCAAGGTTGTCCTGTGTTGGCACATAAGCCAAGCTGATCTCTCCTGCTGAGAGCCTCTCCCTGGCATAGTGGTAATGCACCTCAATGTGCTTTGTGCAAGCATGAAAAACTAGGTTCCTCGCAACTGCTAATGCACTCTGACTTTGAGTGTAGATAGTGTTGGCAGTGTCTTGTCCAACACCCAAATCAGCCATAAGGCATCTGAGCCATACACACTCAACCGTAGTTGTGAAGACTGCCGTGTACTCAACTTCACAACTCGAAGTGGCCACAGTAGGATGCTTCTTGCTCAACCATGATATACATGAACTGCCAAGCATGAGACAAAAGCCACTTGTGGACACTCATGTGTCAAAACAACCAGCCCAATTTGAGTCCAAAAAAGCACGTAAATCTGGTGGCAATGATCCCGCGGATAAAACAAGCCAAGATATAAAGTGCCACTAAGATAGCAAAAAATCCTCTTGACAGCCTGCCAATGCTTCGACCCTAGGCTATGCATAAGTCTGCTGACCTGTGAGACTGCAAACTGAATATCTGGCCTCGTGTTGCATACATAAATGAGGCAACCAACAGCAGTTTGGTAAAGAGTGACATCAGTAGGATCGCCAGCATCATGTAGACTCAACTTTAAACCTGTTTCCATGGGAGTGGCAATAGGTTTGCAATCCTCAAGTCCAAACTTACATAGCAATGTCTCTATGTAACTTTTCTGACACAAGGCAATACCACCATCACACTGCTTAAACTGTATGCCCAAATAATGATGCAACAACCCGAAATATTTCATCTTGAAAGTAGCATTCAAATCAGACTTAAATTCAGCAATATGTCTCTCATTTGGTCTAGTGATCAACAAATCATCTACATAAAGAACCACGATGAGAAGTACATCACCCTCACTCTTTACATACAATGTGCTTTCTATTGGACTGTTACAAAATCCTTGTTTGAACAAATGAGTGTCAACTTTCTCATACCAAGCATGAGGAGATTGCTTCAAGCCATACAAAGCCTTGTTACATTTGCACACTTTGTCCTCTTGTCCTTTCGTGACAAAACCGTGAGGCTGCGTTACATAAACTTCCTCAAATATGTCACCATTCAAGAAAGCACTATGTCTGATTGATGTACATCCCAACCAAAATGAGCTGCCAATGCATATGGAAAACGCACAGTAGTCATACGACAAGTGGGAGCAAAGGTCTCTTCATAATCTATGCATTTTTGCTGTGCATAACCCTTTGCAACAAGTCGCGCCTTATGGCGATCAATCTCACCATCCGGCTTGTGTTTCAACTTGTAAACCCACTTCGCACCAATGGCCTTTTTTCCAAGAGGCAAATCATATAAAGTCCATGTGTCATTTTCTATAAGTACATCATATTTTGATTGCATAGCAGCCATCCAATTTTTTGAATTTTGTGCTTCATCAAAAGACAGAGGCTCCTCAACATCATGTAAGCTAGACACAGCCAAAGCATAACAATCTGATGCATATGATGCATGGTGAGAGGCTGAACGAGTACGACTAGACAAAGGTGCATCCAATTTACTATCACACAAAGTGTGCACCAGCCATTTTGTCATACATCTAGCCTGCTCATTTTCATCCCTTTCCTCATCAAGTACATCATGTACATCTGCATCAATAATAGGTTGATCTATAATATTTTCAGAAACCCCCATAGGCTGTACATTTGCCTCATTGGAACTTACATTTGTATTTCCACCACTGAAAAGAGGCAACAAAGTGTCATAAATGTCATGTGAGCTTACATTATTGTCTTTAGTACATGACGGGAAGGGCTGAACAGAATCTTCCACAAACACTACATCCTGTGAAACCAGAATACATTTTTTTTGCGGATGATACAACCTGTAACCTTTTCTTTCAGCACTATAACCAACAAAAATACATCTGACAGCCTTATCATCAAATTTTCTGCGTTGTGTTTGTGGCACCAAAGCATATGCCAAATAGCCAAAAACACGCATGTTCTCAATAGAAGGCTTTCTATCATGCCATGCTTCATATGGAGTAATAGACTGCAAAGTTTTCATAGGACACCTATTTAGTACATAAGTGGCACACATGAAAATGGGAACGAGAGTGTCTTGCACTTTCTCCTTGACCTACACAAGTGGGAGAGTGACCCTCTCTCTCTATTTAGGCACAACTTCACTAGTTTTGATCTTCAATGTATAGACCCACTTGTATGGCAATCCAGGTTTCCCTTTTTGTAAAGCTACCAAGTTCCCAATTGCATTGTAATGTCGAAAATTCATTTATTCTCTATTGTGCTTTAGATTGATTTGATGGCGTCGTTTGCGCGTTTACTACGCTAGTGGTCTCGCGTACCTAGGCCCTTGAGTGCCTTGACCTATTGTTGGAGCGGAGGTGGTTTCGCTGGTTTTTTTTTATTGCTTTGAGCATCCTATGGTTGGGGAACTTGCCCTTCTGAGGTGCAACCTAGATTGTACTGCTCCCGAGTCTATGGACTTTGCTCACCTCGTGAGCTCGCCTTCACATTGATCTCTACTTGCCAGCACCTATCTTCGACGCCCCGTGGGTTTGCATGGTATCTTTGGCGTTCTTTTTCCTCGTATCTTCGGTGTTGCCTTTAATTTTAGTCCTCAACGGTGTTTTTAACTCTCATCTTTGGCGTTTGCTTTTTGTGCCTATCCTAGGGGTAGTTCCCACTAGGATGCAGCTTGGTCTGGCATCGCCCCCCCCCCCCCCCCCCCCCCCCCCCCCCCCCCCCCCCCCTTTCCACCATAGTTGGCTACATGGTAGATCCTAGCATAGATGCTATTATGTTGCCCATGGAGGAGGACATCCGAAAGTTCTCGGAGTTGCTTGCGACAGGAAAATTGTCGGTGTAGGATGACATCGTACCGATGGACAAAGGGACTGGGCCACCGCGTGCAACAAACACTGACAGTATGAGAGGTGTAGCATTGACAAAGAGACCACGGTTAATGAAGAAAGTTTGGTGGAGAAGATAGATGATGGGTCCGAATTCAATACCTAAGGGTATAATTTTGAGGTAAAGGCCGGGGAACCCCAAGGAATGGCTACCGGCTCGTGTTCTCTCAGACCAGGCATCTCATTTGCAAGCATTTTGAAGGTTTCTAATCCTTTCGACGCCTACAGAGCCACTAGTGGTGAGGGATATAGCGATGAAGGCCATGAGAAGCTGAAGAATGTAAATTCCTAGCTCGAACACAAAGTAAAAGAAGTCACCAGAGAGATGGAGATCAGCCCTAGCTGTAACAAAAGATCTAGCTCACAGACTGATTGCAGGGGGGGGGGGGGGGGGGGGGGGGGGGGGGGGGGGGGTACACGAAGATGGGATGGCAGATTGAGCATATAACACTTTAAAGAAGTCCCTTCCATAGCAGGTGGAGGTTGATGAAGCCATCATGGTGGCAATCCCACCAGCACTTATTAAAAAACAACTAGCCATACAAGCTAAGCTTACGATTGTGTTTATCTTCAGTGGGAGAGTCTCGAATAGATATGAACTCATATAATGGATTCAAGGACCACAAATTATTAGTAATGGAGGGGAAATTGAAAGTACTGCAGACCTTGCTAAGGGGTTCTGTTCAATCAGATTCAAGGACGAAGTTGACGTTTCAAAGATATTGGATAAATGTCCCATGTTGTTTAATAGGACAACAATCTGTGTGGTACCATGGGAGCCTATTTTTTATTTGGTTGAATCTGTCCAGGCAATCCATCCTATGTGGGTCGAGTTTGTGGGGCTGCTAAGTTGGTCGTGGGATAATATCAAGATGCTTGCCAACTTGGCACCTCCTTGTTTGTTCCTAACAAGAGAGGACATGGCAGGGCTTCTAATTGGGTGTGCATAGGCTGGAACGTCTCTAAGACACCACCTAAGAGCATGATCATCAATGTTGGAGCATGGCTAATCATGATTCCGCTCAACTTTGGAACTTACTTTGGGGCATGCTTTGAGTGTAACAAATTTGGGCACTCTGCCAAGGATTTCCCTATGAAGGTTAAAGAAAGTACCAATCCGGCAATGTAGGAGTCCAGGTTAAGAGGGGACAATCATATCTCTGTTAAGGAAATAACTGTTGAAGTGAGTGAGAAACAGGTAAAGAATGACAGAGAGTTAAGAGGATGTGAAAAAGAGGCTATGATATGTGACACAAAGGTCCCCAAACAACAAGAGAGGATGGTGGAGAAGTAGAGTGTCACTCTACAAATTTCCAAAGTTCCTAGCAATGTTTATGACAGTAGCAACTATGTTGTTGGTGCAAATCCCAGGCCTGAAGAGGGCCAAAAGGATAAAGGCAGTGGCAAGGGATTCCATGTCACTTGTTGAGACTGCAAAATCTTGGAAAGGGAGAAGCTCTGCCCCTCCTCCCTCCCAACCAAAAGGGGCGACATGTGTCATTCCGCTTCACAATCCCTTTGCAGTGCTACAAGAAAAGAAATCCCCCTACTTGGATTCCTTGGATTCTCCTAGTAACAGGGATATGGAGACTGGATAAGGGGTCAAATGTCAAAGAGTTTATTGGCCTCTCCCAATGATGGAAGCCCTAGCTATTCAGTGATGGAACATGAAATGATTGAGTACCCAAAAGAATCACACCTACTTTTGGGAGGAAGTTAGAAAGGAGAAGGAATTGACGGGCCATCCAAGAGCATCATCTAGATGCTCACAGCAAAAGAAAATAGGCATTGGGAAAGAAGTTGGTGTTCTATGGAGAGGGAGTGGACGGGTTCAACGGAGTCCTCTTTATTGTGGATGCACCCAAGGGATTCCACTATTGAAGGAGAGTGGCTACAGATTGGTGACTTTGATATGATGGAGAAGAGTAAGGATAGAATAGGCTCCATCAGTCTGTTGGCAGGCTCTAAGAAAACTAAATTCCTGGGTCTCTATGAGAAATGTTCTTTGATGGACCTTGGATGTGGGTCCCTAGAACAGCATGTCGGGCTTCACTTACACAAGCCTACAATATGCCCGCATGGCTTCCCACCTTGACAAGTGCTGCTACTCTCACCAGGCTGATTGGATCCTATTGCTACTTGAAATAAAGGTGTTATCAACAAAGAGCATGTCGGACCATATATCATTACACTTGGAACTCAAGAAATCCAACGGGGTGGGTCAGACCCCCAAGGGGAGTAAGAAGCTTCTTGTTACTGTGGCACACCTATTCAAGGACCTTGTATTTAGAAGTCTTACCAAGGAAGCTTTGGGAAATTCAATAAAGATGTTAAGCTTGAAAAACCTAAAGCGTGGGACCTCTTTGCTTAAAGCAATCAAAAGCTCAGGCCCTCAAATGAAAAAGGATATGGAAGAGCACCGGAAGCAACTCGAAGAGGAGGTTGCTAGTCTGACCTCCAAGAAAGCTTTTGGGTTGGTCTCCAAAAAAGAACACAAAAGGTGGCTAGAAGCAAAAACCAACTTGGTCGAGCAACAGCTGGAGGAGGTCAAGAGATATCCAATGAGACCTTCCTCCAACCAGAGGCTGCTAACCAAGATCATTTTTCTAGGGATCTGAAAATCAAGAAGAGCCAGGGCTTTGTCCACTTGGTCACAAATGAGAATGGGAATGTTACACAAGACCAAGAAGAAATTTCTAGGATGATGCTCGATCACCTTAGCCATATCATTGGCCAAACAGAGACCCTCTCTCAAGAAGTGGATGAAGCTAGAGCGACCTTGCTCAAGAGTGTCAAACATGAAAGTTTCTGTTACGAGACTGGGCACCCTCCTGTTGTAGTGGTTAGCTGCAACTGGGATAGCTGACGTAATGGTTAATTATGTGATGTCTATTTATTTTTCTAATTGAGTTGATGATGACAATTTTGTAGAGTGGAATGCGGGGAGTTGATGAAGAGGTGCAAGCAATAACTCTTGAACATTTTATACTTGCACAGTATTTTAGATTTCATTTCAATAAGCCACTATGGCTCTGTAAATAATTGTAGTGGGAACTCCCCTTATGGATCATACAAGAAATAATGAGCTTTACTCATTTACAAAAGTGAAGTGGTTGTAAAAGAGGGGCCTCAAATTTTGGCACCTTAAACTTACAAATAATATATTAAATACCAACTCCACAAAAGAGGTGCCGTTGTGGAGTTTGGGGCTAGATTTAAACCTTTCTCTTGCAGATTCTCTTCTCTACTCTCTTATTCTATGCTCTATTTTATTGTGTACTCTCTAATCAAGTCTCTATCCCTTACAATTTTCTTACACACTCTTACAATCTTGTCTCTGTCAATTCCATGTTTTGTGTATGTATGTGTGTGTGGCATAGTCTAGGTGTATGTGTGTGTGCTTGGAAATTGGAAAAAGACGTGGAAGGTTGATGGTGATGTTTGTGAGAATGTGTTGAATAGTTTAAGCAACCGGTCACCCCCTCTTCTTCCCAATAGTGGTATCAGAGCTTTGGGTTCAAGAAAATTGGCAACCAAGTTTCAAAATCCAAAGAGGAATTTTCCAACTGGAGGTATCAAATCTGCAAATTGAACCTAATTGGGGATCCATTGACATGTCGACAAATTAATTTTCTTAACGATGATCAAGACTTGGTATGGCCAATTAAAATTTCAATTGACTATTAATTCCTGTGGATTTGTGAAGACATGCAGGTGAAGAATTGAGAAGAAGGCGATGTTGAAGAGCTTTTGAGGAATTTTATGATTCGGAAGCGACATCAGGTCCCATTGAAAGCGTATCGAAGGGATAAATTTGGTGGAGAATTGAAGAAAGGCGGAAGTAGCAACTCCGGTTCCAAGCTTGCATAAGGGCGAAGAGACGAGAAGAGGTGGAATTCTAAGAAGTGTCAAATACTTTTGAAGATACAATTTCAAAGGGCGACTCAAGCTTGTCAAGAGACTCCTATGCAAAGGAAATCTATCACGAACCAACCCAATCGAGCTTTTCAGTTAACACTGTCGTGTGAAGCCTGGCTTACACAAAGCTATGCTTGAGGGTCGACCTCCACCAAAGTATATAGAGTTGACATCAAACTGAGTGCCTTGGTCCATGGAGTTCTCCCTCTTGCCTCGGGGTCAGAAGCTACCTACAGAGGTTGCCATCTCCATCCTTTTCCCTTGGTGCAAGCTCTCTACCTGGGAGCTCGCTGCCCTCCTCAATTTCCCATGCACACCATTTCACACTACTTTAAAAAAGTAGTGGCAACCCAATTCCATTATAATTTATCGGGCCGCCCACTGAAGCATTCCTTTCATTATAATTTTAACCCTTTGATAACTTAAGGAGGGTGTTCATCCCCCCTCCCCAAAGGTAGGGTGTGGAAATTCCGACGATCGAGAAGATATAACTAATTTATTCTTCGATTGGTATACCAGCACCATGGGATATGGCCCAGTAGCCATAAATTATGGCAGATTATTTTTTTTTGCTTTTGTTCCACAGTCTTCTAGGAATCACATCGAGAGATTGAAGCAGGCGGTGATAAACTGAAACCATCAAAGGCCGCGCATCATTAACGACTATCCGCTATGGCAATAGGGAGCTCAAAAATAACATTCAATTCAATTTGACGGTGACCAGTAACATAAAATTGCCAATTGTATTACCATTATTTATGGGATACGGGATATTGGGTGCCACAAAACTCGACCAACTCACAGACCAACCGTCTGACTGCTCACTTTTTTGGCAATTTCTTAGCGCATCGCCATTCCGAACTTGACGCCAATGCAATTTCTCAGCTAAGTACCTTCCATTTTTGTTATTTATCTTACTCTCTTTTACTTATTTCGCATATTGCATCTGTAAATATCACCATATAGCCCTTTTAAGCATAATTATTTAAAAATACACAAAAAAGAGAAAAAAAGAAGAGAAAAAGAAAAAAAGAAAAGCACACAATCATGGCAAACCTTCCACAAGCACCCACAATTGCTGAAAAACTTGCCAATCTGCAACAATCTCTCACATATGAACGCATGCGAAGGCAACAACTTGAAGATAAATTATTGCATTCTATACGCACAGAATCTCCGAAGCAAAACAAAATTAGCAAAAAAAGCCTTCACTTTCAAGGATTTTGATGGCACTAAAGATGCTAGCATGGTCCTAGCATGGGTTAGTCAGCTAGATGACTATTTACATGATGAAGACTTCCCCGAATATGAAATGGTAAAATGTGCATCAAATCATCTCACTAGCAGCACTGCACTGTGGTGGAACGCCACCAAACAGCACGGGAAAAGACCACGTACCTGGCATGCATCTAAAAAAGTGTTTTTACGTCAATTTCTGCCTACATAGTACAAAGATAAATCATGATGTCAATGGGATTTAATTCGACAGGGTCGACATAAAGATGTACAGGGTTACACTGATTGTTTTTGGAACCGTTTAATTCAATTGCAAGCTATTGAACATGTTAGTCACAAGAAATTGAAGCGTAAGTATATATCAGGCATGGCACTACAAATTGGTGTTGAGGTAGATATGTCAAAGGCTATTAATTTGGCTGTCAATGCAGAGAAGAAGAAAGGTGGACAACCCTATCACACTGATCAAACTACTAACACTAACCGTAACAAGAGGCCCCCGTTCTCTACTAACTTTGACAAAAACAAACATCAAATCCGTACCTTTTCCAAGAGACACAGATTTGACAATTCTCCTACAATTGCTCAAGCTCAAAACAACAACAAAAACAATATGCAGCAATGAGGCAACCAAAATTCTTTCAACCAACTCCCTGCTCCAAACTCTAATGGTAACAAAAAGGTGAAGTGCTTTAAATGTTTTTAGTATGGTCACTATGCAGATAAGTGCCCAAATGGTCCTGCTAAGGGCAATGGTCAATCCAATAGCCATGCCAATGGAGTCAACAAAAATCCAAAAACCCTTCAACAACTACCGCCCCAACTGTGCTATTCTTAACCTCATCGAAGATGCTAATCCCGACGACAATGAAGTGGAAGCTAATTACGATGAGGGATATGATCCTAATTATGATAACAATGACAACCCATCCTCATGTACTCTTATATCTCCTCGCAGTTTGTTTAGAGCGCAAGGCACTATTAAGGGTGAAAGTGTCACCATTCTGTTAGATGATGGTAGTAGCCATGATTTCATTTCTACACGCTTGGCACAACAACTATCTCTCTTTGAAATCTTATCACCTCACAAAGTCAAAACCGTTCTTAATAATCAATGTTTCAATTGTAAAACCCAAGTCACCGTTGAAGTTTGTATTGGTGAATTTGCACAAACACGAACATTTTGGTAGCACCATTGCATGGTCTTCATATGATTTTGGGAATGCCATTTCGTCGTGAATTTGACCCATTGATTAATTATAAAGCACGTACTACGTCTCTCACTCATAATAATAAATTTTTTTTCCATCCAAGCAACACTAGCACATCAAAAATTTCCACTCCTCTCTCACACTCAAGCCAAAAGAGCAATTCGAAAACAGGGGAAAACATATCTAGTGTTGGTAAATCAAATTTCTTATGAAACTGAAACTTCATGCAACTCTACACACGATGAATTTCTTTCACAATTTAAAGATTGTTTCATGCATGATCTGCCACCTGGAATTCCACCTTCACGCCCAGAAGATCACAAAATAGATATCATATCGGGTAGTGAACCTCCTTGTAGAGCACCTTATCGTGTAAGCCCAACTGCACACAGGGAGATACAAACTCAAATCACTGATTCACTTGACCAAGGCCTAATCTGACCTAGTAGTTCACCATACGGAGTTCCAATACTTCCTGGCAAGAAGAAAAATGGAACTTTTTGTATGTGTATCGAATACAGGGCTTTAACCAAGGTCACTATAAAGCATAGGTTTCCTATTCCTAGATTGGATGATCTGTTAGACAAACTGAAAGGGACAAACATCTTTAGCAAAATTGATCTTAAATCAGGGTATCACCAAGTGAAATGTTTGAACATGATGTCTACAAAACTGCATTCAGAACACAAATTGTACACTATGAATTTCTTGTCATGCCATTTGGTTTGACAAATGCACCAGCCACATTCACACGCATGATAAATAGAATTTTCATTGACTCGAATTGGAGTTGATCTCTTGAGATAGCTAATTCCATTGTTAGAAGAATTCAGCTATACTGGTGATGTATTAGTTCAGACAGTAGACTGGACAGAGGAACAGAAACTAAACTGGAATTTATCTACTGGAATAAGAACCAGACTATGTAATGAGAATAATATTCAGATTCAGATTCAGAGTACTGAATATAGAGTAACTGTAACTGGAATATCCTACCGTGATTGGAATTACATGTGAAAGATTACAATGAGTATGAGGTGGCTTACAAACAGAAAGATAGAGTACAACCGACAACAACTGCCAATGATTGACAACTCAAGTACAAATGCCGCCAAAATGCTAACCCGATTACAATGTAATGGGCCCTATTTATATGCCTTGGATTTGCCATGGTAATTACTATAGTAATTACTGACTGATTCACTGCCCGTCTCATAAGAGAGCGTTCCCACTTAGTGAAACTGTCTCAGCTGTCTACATCCTTCCCTCTTTTCTTGAATTCTGGCAAGATTCCAAAATTTCTGAAAAATTCCCCTGTCTGATTCTGATTTGAAGCTGAAAAATCCATTGTCTGCTTCTGATGTTGGGGATTGGACTTGACCAATGATAGAGAACCAGTTGGAAGGGTTGGTGGAGAGCTCTCATCATCAACACAGACGGATATCAACCTTCCAGCTGAGAAGGAAAAGGTCAGTGTAGAGCTCTCATCGTCTACACAAACTGATATCAACCTTCCAGCTGAGGAAGAAAAGCCGCCACTGAATTCTGAGATGGAACTACCCAGTATCCTTCCATTGAACCAGCTTCCGTTTACCCTTTGGCCTGGATGGCGTCTAAGAAGTCCCAGTGCCAACATTCTCCTTCTAAATGATTCGGTAAATGGCCTCCTGCTCAAGCTGATCCCACCTTTATGTGGTCATATCTACTTCATAAGGCATAAGGGAATGATAGGTTTTGGTGTCAGGATCATAGAGCGTACGTCTGCCTTTGGTGATCCTAGTTCTGGACAGCTTGTGACAATGCGAAGCAGTATGGATCCATCCTTCTAGAAGAGGCTGATTGGTTTTGACCCGAGCTTAAAAAAGAATCTCAGCCATCTCTCTATACTGTGGTGCTAGGCCCGCCTTAGCTACAATATCCTTTTCAGGCAATTTAGAGGACTCAACAATAAGTTGCAGCAACTGATTGGTGATCTTGGTCAGGCCCCTGATCTGAATCTTCCACTGACCCATACATATCCGGATCCTCTGCATCTCTTCTTTCAGCTCGTGAATATCATTGAGTTGGAGAGCATCATTGAACAGTGTTTGCCAAGTTTTCCATTCCACAGTCGATCGCTCATACCAATCCTGGAGCTCATCAATAATCTTGAAGTATGTAAGGCGATCAACTGGTTCTGGATGTTGAGGGTAAAGTGCTGGAAAAAATCTTGGTAGTTCTGTCTCTCTTGCTGGGAAGGCATACAAGAGAAATGGAGAATCATGCACGAATTCTAAAAAACTGAGAACAGCCTGGTTCTCTTGCTGCATCATTTTTCTAGTTATTCTCACTAGCTGAAATAGTTTGCGGAGAGTAGTCGCCTGTTCTCCAACTGTTGTTCTCCAACTGACATTCTAGTCTTAGGTCCTTTACTAGTGGCTTTCTGATCTTCAAGAACGGCCCGCACTCTTTGATCCAAGACTCCTCTAGCAATTTGCATCTGCACCAAAACCTATTTCAATTGTTCCCTAACATCCTTCATACATTTGTAGGTTGGTTTGTTTCCCAGCAAAAGTTCTAATTCAAGAGCAAGAAAGCGACAATATGCAGTAGACTGTCTTTGCAAATGTGGGTTGGTCACTCTCTTTTCAGCAGTGATTATCCATTCAAGAACCCTTTCCAGCAGCTGGACTGTGATGGGATGCGCAGGTAAACGGCAAGTTTCTTGATCATGAAAAGCCACTGATTTCTAGTGCTCCACCATTTCCCTGGCCCCGACATACAGTCTTTGAAAGCGTTCCAGATCAGATAGGAGGTCATCATCCTCCAGATATTGTCTGGTTATAAGAGCCTGCTGATGTCTGGTTATGAGAGCCTACTGATGTCTCAATCGCCTGTTAAGGGTGATAAGCTGTAAGGAATGATGCTGATCAGTTGGGCAGGTCCCTCATCCTTAACTTTGCTTTTCCCTTTAGACTCCCTACTGAGCTGGGACTGGTTTGCTGGCTAATTCCCAGTGTGACTGGGTTGTTGTTCTTCTGACTGCTGATTGCCCGACTTCTGTCCTTCATTCTGGCCTGGCTGGTCTGACTGTGTGACTGACCTCCTTCAGTTCGCCCTATGCCACCAGTACCAGGTCGTGGAGGTGGAGATGGAGGTGAGGCATCATCGTCATCATTAGTATGCCCTTCTTCTTGATCATCCTCCTCCTTATCAGCTCCTTCTTCCTTATCCTCTTCTTCTTCCTTATCTTCTTCCGCTTCATCCAGGGAATTGTGTTGCCCAATATAATCCAGGATTGCTTGATTCATCAGAGCATTATTATATTCAGCCATTTTGTCCTGCAAGTCACTCTGCATAGTCTCCATAAGAGACTTCAAGTTTTCCAGATCAAAGACAGCGTTGCCTGCTGGATTTAAAATTTCAGCCAGGCTATTATAAATATATTTGTCAGTGAGGGAAGCCTTCAGAACTGTATGGCGTAGTAGCAAGGAGTTGAAGTCAACTCTCTTCATTTTCAGCATCGTTTCTACCCGATCTGTAGCTCTTTGCGCTTCATTCCTTTCTTCCTTCACGATCTGCATATCATACTCCGCCTTAGCTAACTTGCTTTTTAATAGCTCCATGGCCCTGTCTGAATGAGATTCAAGTAGCCTATGGTGCAGATTCTACTTGTCTCATGCTGTCTTCAGCTTCTGAATCTGGTCTTCATATTCCTTCAAGTCAGCTTTAGCCTTATTCAGTTATCTTCTAACCCTGCAACATCCAGCATTTGTCCCATACAGTGGACAATAGTATTCCATGAAGACTGGATGAGGACTGAACATCCATCCTTAACTGTAGCTGGGTTAGAATCAGTGGGCTCAAACATTGTAACTGGAGCCATATAGGGTAAGGCTGCATAATCAGCTTTCTGTAGAAAGAGACGCCCTTTCAGTGGATGGGTCTGCATCTACTGCAACCTGTCCTTCTTTACAGGTGCAAATATTCTTCATTATTTGAGATAGAGACACCACCCAGTAAAGTTGGAGATGTTGGACCTTTGCCTTTGTCCAGTTGACCTTTACCTTGTCCAGTTGTTCTTTGTCCATAGCCGACTGTTCTGCTGCCTTCTCAGAAGTCGTTGCTTTTGCCTGATCTTTCCCAGTACCGGTAGTGACTGTACTATGTCCTACTGACTGGTTGACCTCAGTATTCTGAGCAGGTTGTTTATCAGCTTAGCTAACTATAGCCTTTTCAGTAGTCACAGTTTTGACCTGACTCTCTATCTGCTTCAGAAAAGCACTACTCTTCGTCAGTGTCGTCTTTGGTTTCTTCGAACTGCCAGCCTAATCTTGGGTGGCCTTCCTTTTCAGACCAGTTGGAGTGGTCTGACTGTCCGTGGCTTCTTCATCTGAAGAAAAATCAATATTCTTGGATTCTGGAACTGGCTTCTCACTCTAAGCCAATTTTACCTGGCCATGAGCATCTCCAGCAGTGGCCCAATATAAAAATTGCCAAACATACCAAGCTTTAAAAACACTATGGGATTTTAACTTGGCAGTTTGTTGAAGCACATTGTGTTACAGAATCTAACAAAGATTAATGGAAACCTTTGAATCCAACGTCTTGGCCAGCAGCATAGCAAAAACTTTCTCGGACACATATGTTGGATTATTTTTAAGACTTACTGCTTCAGCTACAAACCTGTGAGCAGTAGAAGCTTCCAGTTCTACCACTGGAATCCCATTGACCACTGGCTTTTCTCTTGCGCTTAGCAGCTTCATCCTCCTTTAGGACTATACTGATCTGATGTGGGGTTGCCACAGACGGCTTGGGCTCATTAAGCATCCGGAATGGAAAAGCTATGTCTTTTGGTGTAGCAGACACCTTTTTACCATACACCATGGCACTGCCATGGTGTATGGCACTGCCATCTTCGCATCGAAAGAGTCAAGAACCTGCTTTATAATGGCCGCATCGAAAACGATTCTTGTGGCTTGCAGAACGACTCGTAGATCCCATAGTTGCAGCAAAGCCATAGCTTGTTCGGTGAATACATATCGCCGAATCTTGTTGTAAGGAAGGATGGGAAGGCTTGCCTTTGCAGCAGTGACAATGACTTGGGTTTCCTCAAGGGATTCCTGCATCTTGTCTGAACACTTCTTCCTACCCATACACTGTGAAGACGACAAAACAGGCAAGGAAGAGGAAGACTTACTTGATGCTTCAAATCCGTACCCAGGTGTTGTTGGCAAAGCTAGTCGACAGTCGACTATCTCCTCAGAAGACGAAGTCTGCGGTTGTAGCGAAGATACCTCAGAGCTTGGCGATGGCGAATAAACAAAGGGAGGAAATCATCGCGTAAGATATTTGTGAGGAAAAATGCCGACTCTCCTGACTCTTATACGCGTTCGCGCCTTAAAAGCTCCACCACTCGCCGCTCCTAGACTTGTGTGCATCGCTGCTGTCGTGGAAGACATGCATTGGACAAGACTTCTACCCATCCTTGAAATGATTACTATTGGCATGCCATCTGACCGTTGGGCGCTTAAAAATTGAAAAGTGTGTTCCCACTGATACTGGACTAGTTCCCAGTCTGGTTTGATCACACTGGTACTGATCCTGAGATCAGTCTGGTTTGGTTCTACTGGCACTGGTTCTGAAACTGGGACTGGCTGCACACGAAAAAGCCCAAAAGTATCTGATTCTGGTATCTCTTGATCTTCAGTTTCTAATTCCCTAGTTCCTTGTTCCTGCCCAGACTCTCTAGCTTCTGAATAGTAGAGCTTGATCTTTGCACCATTATATACTCCTGGCAATAATAATCCGGATAGATCTTTCAGTCTTACTGTACCATTGGAGAAGACCCAGTCTACCTCAAATGGTCCTGCCCATGCAATCTTCAGGTTTGGCTTCTTCGGACCCAATCTGGACTGATAGAGAAGCACCAAATCTCCTTTTTGAAATTCCCGAACCTTAATTTTGCGATCATGCCAGTGCTTCCTTCGTTGTGCTGAACAATTTCTTGTTCCAGCATAGCTCGTTGTCGTAGTTCATCTAACTGCATAAGTTCACCTAGGCACTTTTTCAAATTGTGGTTGAAGTCTAAGCCATATTTCTCATCCATTCTTAGACTTGGGATAACAAACTCCATAGGAACCACAGCTTCAGTGCTATACACCATTCTGAATGGTGTCAACCCAGTAGTGACCTTGTAAGTTGTCCTATACGCCCATAAAGCAGTCTGGAGTTTAAAATCCCACTAGTCTGGCTTCTTTTGCACAACCTTAGTGAGAATAGTCTTGATTGTCTTGTTACTACTTTTAGCCTGTCCATTGCATCTGGGATAATAAGGAGTAGATTTCCGATGCTTGACTGACAGCATATCCAATAGAATTTCCATGGTGTCATTGATAAAATGTGTTCCTTGGTCGGACACAATTTCTACCGGACAGCCATATCGACAGACAATATTCTCAAATAGAAACCTTGCAGTTGACTTGGCTGTGTTGTCAAGAAGAGCCTTAGCTTCAACCCACTTAGTGACATAACAAGTAGCCATTACTATGTACTTGTTCTTCCTGGGGGTAACCTTCTTAAAATGTCCCATAAAATCTAAACCCCATTTCATGAACACACCCAGTGGTTGTAATGGCGTTAAAGGAGTCATCTGCAGCTGTAGGTCTACCCATTCTTTGGCATATGTCACAAGTTTTACAAAAACCTCTAACATCAGCAATTAGTGTTTGCCACCACATACCAGCTTGCAGAATCTTCTTGTAGGTAACTTCATTGGAAAAATGTCCACCAGATTCGCCATTATGTGCTTCTGAAATAACTTGCATTCTCCCTTCCATAGGCACACAACACCAAAGTATACCATCAACACCTAAGCGATAGAGTGACCCTCCAAGATAGTAAACTTCAAGCTTTTAATGACCAAAGCTTTCTTCTGGTTCTGCTTCCAGTCCTCTGGGAAAGCACCTTGAGAAAGAAACTGATAAACATCATACCATTCAGGATCAACTGATTCTCCTGCTTCTAGCTGAAATAAGTCAACGTCCACTGGTTCGTCCCTCAAGGGTACTTCTGAATAACCTTCTGTACTTCTGGACAAAAAATCAGCTCCACGGTGATTCTTGCCAAGCTTATGAAAAATTCTGAAATCAAACTCCATTAGGAACATCATCCACCGTATCAGCCTGCCTTGAATAATGACTTTATTAATCAAGAACAAAAGTGCCTAATGGTCCACATCAAAATGGAACAACTTCCCTACAGGTAATGCATGAACTTTGTAGCACTGAAAACCATTCCAAGGGCTTCTCGCTCAATGGTTGTATAACCTTGTTCAGCTTGACTGAATCTGCGAGACTAGCAAAATAAACAGGATAATCAGTCCTTCCTTCCGGCTGGGCCAATATCACCCCCATTGCCAGTCCCGAAGCGTCCACATGTACATGGAAAATAACATCCCAGTTTGGTTGCCTAAGGACTGGTTTACTGATAATGGCCTTTTTCAGATTCTGGAAGCTCTCCTCACATTCAGCAGTCCAATTGAACTTACTGGTCTTCTTTGTGAGCTCGTATAATGGTACTGCTTGAGAAGCAAACTTATGCACAAACCTTCTATAGAAGTTAACATAACCCAGGAAAGAGCTTAGCTCATATGCATTTCTGGGTGCTTTAGCTTGCTGAACACATTGGATTTTATCGTTTGCTATTTCTATTCCATTACGGGATACCACATGTCCCAGTAGATGTCCCTTCCAGACTAGGAAGACAGATTTAAATGGATTCAAACAAATCCGCTTCTCCTGACAGCATTTGAAAACCATTTCTAGGAATAGTAGGTGGTGTTCCTCATCTGAATATATGATAAATTCATCCATAAAGATGGCGAGGAACCGATGAAGGAACTCATTAAACATTTCTATCATACACCACTGAAAGGTAGCTGGTGCATTGCACAGGCCGAAAGGCATCACTAGATAGATGAAAGCTCCCCACTCGGTGATGAAAGTGGTCTTTGCTCTATCTTCAGGAGCGATCTGTAACTGGTTATAGCCACTGTAACCATCCATAAAGCTATACATTTCATATCCTGCGATCTCATCAAGCAGCTGTCAGTAAAAGGCAATGGAAATGGATCTTTCATAGTTTGGGCGTTTAGTTTCCTATAGTCAACACAAACTCTCAATTTCCCATTTTTCTTGGGAACTACGACTATGGGAAACAACCAATCGCTACTGGCCACCTCTATGATATACCCAGCCTTGAGAAGATTGTCAATCTCCTCTTTGACCTTCTTAGCATAGTTGGGGTTCATTCGGTATCTTTGCAGTCGTACTGGCCGAGCATCTAGCTTCAACAATATCCTGTGCTGACATACTTCAGGATCCACCCCTTTCAAGTCTGTGTGTTCCCAGGCAAATACGTCTTTGTAGTTCTGGAATATCCTACGTGCCTTTTCCTTCATTATAGGATTGAGATGCTTATTGACCTTGATCATCCTAGGACTATCCTCCGAGATTAGGTTCCATTCTTCCACTTCTTGGTCGTCTAGAAGCAACCAATTAGGCCCGCCTCCTTTTCGCTTGGTCGATTCCTCAGCATAATCCCAGGATGGCCCATTCAGTTCTGAATCGGCATTCTGATCCACTGTGTGTTCTTCGGAATGTACTGGCTCCTCTACCATGCCAATGTCAGCTGATTCCTTCAGCCTCCCAGTTAATTGAACTAATCTTTCCCCTGTGTTGATTTCAGTAAACTAATCTGGGAATTGATTTTTCTGCTTGTCGGCCTGCTCTTTATTCAATAAAACTGCATGCAAGTCAATCTCTACTAAAGGGAATATGTTCAGGGCTGCTAACATTCGTTCAATCTTCTTTGCCTTGTACTTCTGGCATAATTCCTTCGGCCTCAGCTCCTTTCTCCAGCTCCTAGTATTGTTCGTCTGATCTAAATTCTGCCCCGCTGGCCCCTTCTATGGTTAAGGTTTGATTTACATAGTCATGAACAACATGTGTTGTTCTCGACCATGGGCACCCTAGCAGCATCCCATATGCCCCTTGCACATCCAGAACTAAGAAGCTAGATTTAAATTTTTCCCTTCCTACTCTTACCTGCATATTTTCAATCATGCCCGTAGCTTGTACGACTCTGTGATCTGCCATTCGCACTCCCGGGGCGGTCACTTATCAAAAGCTTCCTATATCACGTGCATTCAAGAGGTTATTAATAATACCTCAATATACATACTATATTTACACTACGTGCCTATTTAAAAAACCCCCACCCCCCTCTGTATGTATACATTTTGATCTTTTAATAATCCTCTTCGGTTAACTCACGTGATAGCATACACATTCTAAAAAGTGACCGCCCCGGGTTCGCACTTTAAATGGTGCTGGCTTTAGATTCGTGATGCCCATTCTCTGCTGGAGATGGACTCCCATTATCTTGACTCCTGCTCAAAATAACACTTCAAAGAGGTTCCCATTGCTTGCGAACCTTGTAGTCCACCTGAATGAGCGAGACTTCATCATCTCGGACGGCCATCAGGTCCACTGTTTTGGCCTCTGCTTCAGCTTTCCTGCACTGTCTGATGAAGTTTGCCACTTCAGGCAAGGTTTTTCTGATATCTTCTAGCTCCATGGTCAGCTTCTGAATTCTATCACAAATTTTAACATGGATTTCTTCTTTCTCCTTATCAGACTGGTTGTCAGAGCTCGAAGAACTGGTTGTATCTTCACACTGCCATTCCTCCCTTGCAGCGCTTCCAATCCTTCCATCAACTCTCAGTTCACCAGCCATTCCTTGTACCGCAGCCAGCATGGTCTCAGGTATGCCCGGTATTGACTGATCTTTCTCAGTTGATTGGGCTGGTATCTTCTGAATGACTCAGGCTTCAGAACTTTCTGGATGCTCTGGTAGCTTCTTGGCTAAATCCTCCGTGATTTTAGCCGCTAGTTCTCTCTGCTCTTGCCATTCATCTACCACCTTCTCTTTACCCTGGGCCTTCCAAATTTCTCTTTGTTCAGCCCATTTGCTGCTGTCAGTAGTGACTAGTTTTTCTCAAGTATCTGGAATTTCGTCAATTACCAAATCTTTGCTTCTTGTGACTACCCGTATTGGTACTGGCTCTGGTGCCTTAGCCTCAGTAGCAGTAGGTGCAGGTGCGTCTGGGCATTGAGCCGCGAAATGCCCGTACTTCCCACAAGTGTAGCAATTCAAACTCCGGCTCTGGAAGTTGCCACGCCCTCTGCCTCAGCCCATACCCGTTTGGAATCGGTCGCGTCCTTGACCAGTACCAGTGGTACCTGCTCTCTCCTCCCGAGAAGCTTTGGTGGGTTCTACTTTCACTGGTTCAGTATAGGCTACCACTGACGGGTCTTTGCCCTTCTTAAAGTGATGAATTTTGATACCACAATTGTTCTATAAATGACCAAAGGCCTTACAATAAGTACATTGTGGGCACTCGTTGGAGATATGGTCCTTGGATTTGCATTTTGAACACCAAGTCTCCATCTTTCGAACTGGTTGTCTAGTGTGGCTAATCTCGGCAATCTACCTAGCCATCTCTTCAATCTTCTTAGTCCAGGATCCCTTTTTTGACTTATCCTTGGACCATTCATTAGAGCTGCTTTCAGAGCTGTTGGACACTTCACTGGAATCAAAACTCTCAGTAGCAGAGCTATTGCTATTGGATCTTCTCTTTTTATGGCTCTTTTCCTTCTTGGCCTGTTGTTCCAGCTTCAGTGCCTGTTGTACCAGATCATTGAATTTCTTGGTTGGAGCTGGTACCTCCTGCTCCTTAAGCTTTTTGCTTCGAAAACCATTCAGAAACCATGCACGCAACCTCTTCTCGGATGGCGGTTCGTGTAACTGCCTGGTTAGCTCCTTGATTTTTTCCACATAACTTCGGACTGACAAATTCCGCTGCTTGATCTTATCCAGTTCACAGAGGATATCTTCATCACCTCTGTTGTCGGAATACTCCAGTCTAAAGGCTTTAAGTAGTTTGTTGTAGGATCTGAGCTGACAGGCGAGGTAATGGTAGTACCACTTTCTCGCTGCCTCCTTCAGGGTTTGCGGAAAGTATTTCCCCCAATCATCCTCATCAATGTTTTTCAGTTCAGCATAGTGCTCAAAAGCCTGTATGTGAAAGTCTGGATCATCCTTCTTGCCTCCCTTGAATACTGGAAAAGAAATTTTCAGGGAAGATGTGTAATTATTCCGATTACCATTGGTTCTGCCGCTTCTCTTCTTAGATTCGGAACGGCGCTTGGGAGTCTTCTTACAGTTGTCAGTATTGGAAGCCCAATCAATATCTGTTTCTGTCTCTGTGTCAGTGTCCTCTCTGGCCTGTCTGCTAGAAGTGCGGTGATTGCCTTTACTTCCCTTGGTACCCTCATCCCCCTGCCTGGACTGAGAACTCTTGGCTTTCCATGCTTCCCTTTCTGCCCTTCTGCATCGAGAGTGATTGGAATGCTGTGAGTCGTGTGTCTCATCAGCCTGACTATGCTCCTCCTGAGCCTCAGTGTCAGTCACCCTCTCTTGCTTAGGGTCAGACTCTCTTCCCGACTCCTTAGGAATAGGATCAACACGGATGGTGGATTTCCGGCCACAACTGGGTTTGGGTGCCATTGCTGAAAATTTCCAACTAGGAGAAGAGTATTTCAGTCAACGATCTTCAGCTCTAGCCACCGTGATCGCCAAAATGGAATTGGAGCTGATCTCTTGAGATAGCTAATTCCAGTGTTAGAAGATTTCAGCTACTGGTGATGTATTAGTTCAGACAGTAGACTGGACAGAGAAACAGAAACTGAACTGGAATTTATCTACTACTGGAATAAGAACCAGACTATGTACTGAGAATAATATTCAGATTCAGATTCAGAGTATTGAATACGGAGTAAGTGTAACTGGAATATCCTGTCGTGATTGGAATTACAGGTGAAAGATTACAATGAGTATGATGTGGCTTACAAACAGAAAGATAGAGTACTGCGGACAACAACTTCCAATGATTGACAACTCAAGTACAAATGCCGCCAAAATGCTAACCCGACTATGCTCACAATTATGCTAACCCGATTACAATGTAATGGGCCCTATTTATATGCATTGGGTTTACCATGGTAATTACCGTAGTAATTACTGACTGATTCACTGCCCGTCTCGTGAGAGAGCATTCCCACTTAGTGAAACTGTCTCAGCCGTCTACATTGACCACCAGGATTTTGTGATTGTATTTTCGGATGACATTCTAGTATTCGATAAATTTGAAGAAGAGCATAAAGAGCACTTAACACGTGTATTTGATCTGCTTGCACAAAATCACTTGTAATTGAATCTTGAAAAGAGTTCATTTGGGACATGTCGTATCAGGTAATGGAATCCATGTAGACCCCAAGAAAATTGAAGCCATTCAGTGATGGCCTAGACCCAAAAACTTGCATGAACTACGTTCTTTCATCGGTCTTTATAGCTATTACAAGAAATTTGTTCGTAACTTTGCTTACAAGTCACGTTATTTGACTCTTCTGTTGAACAAAAACACACATTATGAATGGACTGATTTACAATAAAGCTCCTTTAATGCACTTAAACATGCTTTGACTAATCCACCTGTGTTGCAACTGCCTGATTTTGAAAGGCCATTCTTTGTCGTAGTCATTGATGCTAGTGGAAAAGGTATCAATGCAGTCCTTACAAGATAACCATCCACTTGCTTTTAAAAGTCGTAAGTTCAAACCTTCTGAAACAAAGTTCAGTACTTATGATAAATAATTGACTGCTATTGTACATGCATTGAAAATATGGAAACACTATGTAGTGGATACTGACTTGATAATTAAAACTGATCAACAAAGTATCACATATTTACTTTCTCAGCCCTTAATAGATGATAGACATATTAAGTGGGCCGGTTTTATTCAAAGTTTTGAGCCCAACCTTCAATACTAGCCTGGTAAAGAAAACGTGGTAGCTGATGCTTTGAGTAGAAGACCCTCACTTAATCATCTATCAACCATTACAGGAACTTCATTGGACACTATGCCTGACACTTATGCACATGAGGATGACTTCAAAACGACATGGTTGCATATGCTTGACAATTCTGTGCACACATTTCTCAAATACACTAGTCAAAAAAACTTTCTTTATTTCAAACAAAAATTGTGTGTGACTAAACCCTTCCATTCATTAATTATTGAAGAATCGCACAAACCACCCTATGCTAGACATACAGGATTTGCTGCAACTTTTCAAAATTTATGTCGTGATTTCTGTTGGCCTACTATGAGAATTGATGCTAAATAGTATGGTTCAACTTGCTTGATTTGCCAAAAGATCAAAGCAGCAACATGTAAGAAATTGGGACTTTTACACCCTCTCCCCATTCTTGAAAGACCTTGGGAACACATTTCAATGGATTTTGTTATTGGTTTCCCACTCACCGTTCACAAGCATGACATGATTTGGACTGTTACTGATCGTTTGTCTAAACCAGCATATTTCATTCCTTCTAAGAAAACACTCATAGCACATCAAGCTGCACTTTTGCTTCTTAAGACAGTTTTCTCACATCATGGTTTGCCTAAAGTCATTATTTTTTTATCGAGATTCAAAATTCTGTAGTGCTTTTTGGACTACTGTGTTTGAAAATATTGGCACTACACTTGACTTCACTTCTTCATTTCATTCTGAATCTAGTGGTCAAATCAAAGTGACCAATAGCACTATCATTGATTTGTTAAAGGCTTATGTTTATTCTCAACCTAAGAAATGGGATGATTACCTGCATATTCTACAATTTGCATATAACAACATCACTCGCACTGCCACGGGTAAATCTCCATTTGAAGTTGTATATGGTCACTCTCTTCCTACTCTTGCTTCACGTCTTTCTAATGTTGCGCCTGTCGCGCTGATGATTTCACTACTGACTTTCATGATATTTATGCAAGTGTGCATTCTGTCATTAAAAACTCACACAAACTTTACAGTAAGCATGCTAACAAGCACCACAAGGCACACCAATTCAAAGAAGGTGATTATGTTTTACTTTGCATTGAAAATCGAAGGATCAAAAGGGTTGATACCAATGTCTTTGTTAAACTTTCTCCTCGTTTTTATGGACCTTTTAAAATTTAACTGTCATTACTGATGTTTCTTTTCGTTTAGACCTACCTGCACATTGGCACATTCACAATGCATTTCACATTAGTCTTTTACGACCATTCAGAGAACCCCTATCTCCACATCACATTTATGAAGACCTACCTTTACTTGTAGACCGAGAAGAGCAACTCATCCCTGAAAAAATAGTTGATCATGAGACGACCACTACACGCATTGGTATGGTTTATAACCGTTACCTTTTGACTTTCAAGGGCCGCCCTAGAGAGGATGCCAAATGGATGCCTGAAAATTTCTTTTGCAACTTCCCAGACCTTCTCCACAATTTCCATCACTCATGGTCCAGTTGATTTCTCTATTGAGCTACTGAGGACAATTGCTATCCTTGGTGGGAGGGATGTTACACGACTGGGTACCCTCATGTTGTAGTGGTTAGCTGCAATTGGGATAGCTGGCATAATGGTTAATTATGTGCTATCTATTTATTTTTCTAATTGAGTTGATGATGATGATTTTGTAGAGTGGAATGCGGGGAGTTGGTGAAGAGGCACAGGCAATAACTCTCGGCCATTTTATACTTGCATAGTATTTTAGATTTCAATAAGCCACTATGGCTCTGTAAATAATTGTAGTGTGAACTCCCCTTATGGGTCATGCAAGAACTAATGAGCTTCACTCATTTACAAAAGTGAAGTGGTTGTAAAAGAGGGGCCTCAAATTTTGGCACCTTAAACTCGCAAATAATATATTAAATACCAACTCCACAAGAGAGGTTCCGTGGAGTCCCGAGGAGGTCACCTAATAAAAATGTAACCTATAGCGCGAGTTCAACAGAAGGGTATTTAAAGTTCTTGAAACTTACAGAAATATAGATACAGAAGGACATTATTTTTTCAAAAAACTTACAGATTTGAAGAGAAAAGGGTACATTATATTCTTAACAGAATTCATAGATAAGGGGTTTTACAAACATGTTTGAACGCACGTGATATGGTAGTTTTACACATAGTGAACCCCCCGAGCGTGGAGTTTGGGGCTAGATTTAGGCCTTTCTCTTGCAGATTCTCTTTTCTACTATCTTATGCTATGCTCTATTTTATTGTGTACTCTCTAATCAAGTCTCTATCCCTTACAATCTCTTACACACTCTTACAATCTTGTCTATGTCGATTCCATGTTGTGTGTGTGTGTGTGTGTGTGTGTGTGTGTGTGTGTGTGTGTGTGTGTGTGTGTGTGTGTGTGTGTGTGTGTGTGTGTGAGAGAGAGAGAGAGAGAGAGAGAGAGAGAGAGAGATAGTCTAGACTTGTGTGTGTGCTTGGAAATTGGGAAAAGAGGTGGACAGGTTGATGGTGATGTTTGTGAGCATGTGTTGAATAGTTTAAGCAACCAGCCTCCCCCTCTTTTTCCCAACAGTTTCCCAACCTGAAGCTAATCGTCTTGAGTTGGCCTTCTGTGAAGATGAATGTTCACTTGCATTGCAAGCTCTTGGCAAGGAGAAATCTCCTGGTTGGGATGGTATGACCACCGAGTTCTTCAGCGAGTTCTGGGAGGATCTCAAGGTCCCGGTCATGTGTATGGCTAACTGGGATTTGGTCAAGGGATCCTTGGATCTCAATGTGAAAAGAGGGTTTATCACGGCTTGTAACTTAGCTAGGTTGTAACCCTCTGTCCTTCAAGGCTCAGCATGAGCTTGACGCTGACTTGTATATCTGCTTGTGACTTTATAATACATTCACTCACAATTGTGAGTTTTGAAAAAAAAAATCATTTATCAATTTATACTCTTGTCCCACTTATGCTTATTTACAATCATACAAAATAATAACATGAAGATTCATCGCATTCTGTCAGCGTGATATAGTCTATAAGTGATATCCTTCCAAGTTTTGTGTTGCTTTGCTCCAAATCATAATGTACAATGGGAAAATATCGACTTTGTTGTTCTTGTACTTGATAACCAACATTGTGTGCAACATTATGCACTCTATTGTTCATAAATATCTATCATTGTGACATATTACTCTGCATGACTCACAATAGAATCAGGCTTCTTAAGCATTTTCTCTTTATACATCATGACTGCCTTCAATTTTTATGCTTACATCACACAAAATTCCTCCGATCTCCTTAAAGTTTAACACATCTAAGAAATATGCCTTTCTTATCTTTCAGGCAATCTTAGTATGCATATCTTTTGGAACATATTAGTCTGCTTTGCAACCAAAAATTCTTGATTGCACTTGAGATGAAGGTTTCCTTCTGTAATAAGAAAAATTCTTAATGTAAACTTTCCATAGCAAGTGGTGTGGAGGCACATTTGTGAATACAAAAAGATATTAACTTTCATGCAAAGGAATTAAAAAGTAGAGCTCTAAATGGCTCATCAAAGATTCCCTTTTGCAAACACATGGTTGATTGAATTTAGTAGTGAATGTCTTTAGATCCTTAGACATTGATATCCATTCTTGAACCCAAAAATCACCAAGCTTTTAGTGTCAAGAAGCTTGAGATGCAATATCAAGTGAGCAATCTCCTTAAAGGTCCATAGTTTATTGTGAAGAGCACGCGATCGTGTGGAATGTGTGCGTGTGGTGAGGAAGGAGAAGAATAAGAAGATTCACAAAGTGGGTAGCACCTCTCAAACCAAGTGTGAGATAGCCCCTTACTCTATATCTATAAAGAATAAGGTACCATGTGTATAAAAGGGGCGGTTGGCCTCCAACGCATGTTTGATCTAGAGAAGTGGACCTATTAGCTAACTCTACTATATGCAAGTGATAGGGAGAGAACAGCTCTCAACCTACACCCACTAGCTCTCTCAAAGTGTGTGCATGTAGCTAGCTATATTTTCTATAGCAATAACCAAACATGTGCATCGATGTTAGAGCATGCACTTATATCCTACAGATATCGTATAAAAACTTCCATAGCTTCACCATGCCTCATGCCAATGTCAATCATCACACGACTGACAATCCCAAGTGCAAATGTCCCCATTGCAATTGTTAGATTGTGTCTTGATATTAGAAGGTCATACATGAGACTCTTGAACATTGATGATAACTTTCTGACCTTCGCTATCCTAGCTACTTCAACACTATCTGCATCAAATGCATCATCACCATCCGGACTAGTTATCTATGGATATGTTGATGCTGACTCCTAGAGGATCACCTCCCCCTCATCCATAGGGACTTGATGATCGTGTCCTGGAATAAGCATGCCAATTTTTACCATGATCATATTAAACAACTCCATATCCGTCATCTTTGACTCAACCTACCAGACTCAAGAGAGCACTCCCATTGTACCACTATATCCACAAATCCATAGACATGTCATGCACAACATCATGCAGCACATCAAAGAAAGATACACGTCACATCTTTCTACATGTCTACAAAGCGATAGAGACACTACAGTATGGTACATGACAAACATGAAAAGGGAAAACCATGCCACTATGGGCATCTTTTGCAGTCACTAGCAAACCCTTATGCATCTGAAAATGCTTCTCTCCAAAAAAATCATGACAAACACTATTTCACAATTGTCTAATTGAGATCAAACTCTTTCTTTGCTTAGGAACATAATGCACATGACAAAGCATGTAAGATGCACCACTAGGCAAAGAAAAAAATACATCTCCTACATCAACAATGTCACATGTTGAACCATCAACAACAAGATGCACACAACCAAATCTCTCACCAGAAAAAATCCTTAACCACTCATAGCATGGCAAGACATGAAAAGAAGCATTATCATCTAGCAACTTTCATAATAACTAATATCTAATTCTCCTAAATGATTTTCTCATGCTAAACTAATCATTTAATATGGCAAAGTGCTAGGGGATAAAAAGCTCGAATATTGGTTAAGCTGGCAGACCGGTCACAGTAGGGATCCAAAGGAGAGAAAATAGGGATCCAAAGGGGGGCCATCTGCAAAAGAGCAATGTGCAACAATGTGATCCAAAGACCTTAGGGTTCAGCCCATTAAGACTTCCAAAATGCTAAGGTTCCAAAATTCAAAGGTAAGTCCAAATGGTCAAGCTTAGTGGAATTGGATGCTTTGTGAGTGTACACAAAAGTCTTCAAGACTCCTACATAGGAGGGGGCGAGCCCTGTAAGTAGGGGATGAGAGAGAAACACACACACACACACACACACACAGAGAGACTCCCTTTACACAAAGGGAATAGGGGACACATGTCAGGTCCCTAGCCCAGTTGCCCACAAGGTGCACTCAATTCCTATTGGATGGCCATAGAGGTGGACCAATGAGAATTAGGCTAGAGCAACCCCCGGGGTCCAATGAGAGTTTAGTTGAATTATTTAATTACCTAAAGCTCTCACAAAAGGGGAAAGGGGGACACGTTGGAAAGGGGGAAATGGGAAAACCACAAGCACATAAACTCGATGCCTCTATATAGTTGCAATTCATAAACTCCATGCACGTTGGAAAGGGGGAAATGGGAAAACCACAAGCACATAAACTCGATGCCTCTTTATCCTTCGTAGTCGGTAGTGTGGACAATCCCCCGGCGTTGCAATTGGGTTACAATCAATATTGTCCACCACTCAGAGAAAAGCACGACTGCTACAAGTGTCGGAAACCTTCGAACATCATCTGCTTGAGCGGGCTTCATGCATCTAGCGAGCCTCGAGATTCCTAAGATAGTGAAAGCATCCAATCATATTACATACCATGGTGCTAGCTGACGATTTCACCCAACCCATACGGTGGAAATTCATCCTCGCTCTCGGCAAGTAGAGTCTCTTGTAGACACCTCGATCAAAATCCCATAGCATAAACTTCATGGCACCTCCATCCAGCACCCCTTGCCTCGTTCCCAACCTTGTGATACAAACATATGCTCCTACCACCTGTGATAGCAAAAAAACACCTGCAGTTTTGACTAGCGACTGCTCCAACTCGGTGTACCTGGCTCCTAACTCCATCAAATATCTGCTCAAGGCCTTTGCCACTTGCCTGCAAACTCCTATGCTTCGACTTTCTGCACTTCCATAGATCGACACAGTTTGGCTATACCAACGTGTCAAAAGGCTATCACTTATGCTTCTCAATTATGATTGGCTAAGCTTTGTAGGGTCCAATGGGGTGCCAGCAAGAGTAAATTCCATGAGGGGTAGACCAAGAGAGAGAGGGGGCTGATTTTGGCAAGGCATTATCACACACACACTCACACAATCTCATCTCTGGAGCAAGAAGACTCTCTCTCTCTCTCTCCTTCTCAAGCTTTAATGGAAAGCTCATCATCTACTCCAAGCTTGTGAGAAGGGAGGCCTACACCAACAACTCTTGGCTTTGTGGTGCAAATCCAACCAAGAGCCAAGCTTCAATGCATGCTCCTCTCCTCTGACATGCTAATTACTAATCTATGCTAAGCTTTTACAAGTGACTATGTGAGGATATATACTTCTTTCTCGTAAGACTACTCCTTCTTTCTCTCAATCTACTCTTGTACCCCTCTAGCTCTCACCATCTTCGAAGGTGTGTGTGGTCTTGGGTCTGAGACCGTGAGGAAATTCATATTGTGTTTTATGAGTGTTTGCTTAGTGCTTGAAGCTTCCATCTTCATTGCACTAGCTAGTAATTGAAGGAAAACAAATAATTGTATTGTAAAATGTCTCCCTTGATGGGGGAAACCTATAATACAAAGCCTTTTGGAGGGGGGACCCGCTCCATGTAAATCTGGTCCTCAACTGTTGTCAATAGCTTAATTTCTCTCTCTCTCTTTTAAAGTATTGTTCATGCCTATCTAACTAGGTGATATGCTTTTTGTTGCCCTCTCCATCCAAGCACTCTTGCTATGCTCACTAGGAATCTATTCTAATGAAATTCTCAATATATCTATGTTATTTTCCTCTACACACAAGTTTCTAGGCCATTAAATGTTACATTGGTATCAGAGCACAAGGTTTCTCTTTTCTTGTGCAAGAAGGAAGGTCCTCAAGATAGCTATAAATGGTTGTTATTATTAATTGCAATTGAGTAAGTAAAATAGGGATTTTTCAGCCTTGCAGTGCGCCTGCCTTTGTGCAGATAATGGAGCATCACCGTCAAGAGCTATGGTCTTAATGCTGAAGTCATACGGGGCTTGCCTATGGGTTAACCACTATTGAGCTATTAGAAGATCGGTACTGTTTTGGTGTTGAAAGACCCTCTCTTCTATTCCTTGCAAGTAAGGATATTCAAGCGACGGGTACAGTAGCTTGAGTGCTTGTATAAAGGGGTAAAGAGGAGTAGCAACTAGGGCTTGAAGTACCAAAGTACACCTAAAAATTGTTAGAATGGATGACAATAGTAAAGAGAGTGAAATTAATGTTGATAGCTTTGATTTTGCTAATGAGCAGGCTACTAATGATGCCCCTATGCTTGTTAACTACCTTGTTACTAGGCTTCAACAAGCCATGGGCAATCCATCCCTCCAAAGTGAAGTGCAATGGCTACTTCGTGCTCATGGGATTCTCCAAGCTCCCCACCATGACGAGAGAGTACCTAGGAAGCATCCTTGGGAGACTTCCAAAAGAGACCTCTCTCCTATTCGAGAAGAAGAAGAGGATCCCTATGAAGGGATCAAAAATTTACTTCTTGATGATGCATTTCCTTCCCAAAGGAGAACTCAAGAGCCCCCACCAAAAGAACGAGAAAGAAGTGAATCTCTTGCCACCTCCGCGGAGATGGCTCCACGAAGACGATGGGCAAAATGCTCTCCATCACCTCCTAAACGGAGAAGACTATTGCACACCGCTCCACACCATAATTCAAAGAGGGATGATAAAAAACAAGAGAAGAAAAAGGCGAGATTGAGGTCACCCTCTTCGTGTTATGAAATTGATATTTTATTATTTATTGCAGCTGACAGGTGGAAAAGAATTGACCGAGCTAGGCTATTGCAAAAGGATATTATATTTATGTATATTTGATTATTCAAGTGCTCTTTATGATCTTTGGCCATTTATGACCGGCTGGCCAGTTTGTACTCACATTTGACCATTCAAGAAATCTATAAATTAAATACGTGCAAGAGGGAAATGGTCACTCTTGCATGGGGGAAACTGCACTCAGTGTCTGTGTATTCTTCTCCCGTCTCCTCTCTTCTCTCTCGCCGTGCTGGCGTAGCACTCCACTCTAGGAGGTGCACCTACACGTGCTCTTTTGCTCTATCTGGCTCGTAGTCTCTCTCTGTTTGCATACGTCGCGGTTTATATGCTATGGGAATTTCTAGGTATGCAGGTTTGTCAGTTTATGCTAGATATTGTGTTATCTTGGGTATTTTGCAGGGCAGCCATGTTTCCGTCTGTAGCAGTGGTATCAGAGCTAAGCCTACATTCTTGAATTCTCCACAATCATGACTATGGATATTGTCATGAGACCAAAGAAAAGTCATGCATACCTCCCACTTAATTCTTCTTGTTTAAAAATTACATGTATGTGATTAATTATTATTAATCTGTCAAGTTCACATGCGTGATTGGATTATTTAGGAATCATAGTATTGTTATGGTGCTGTGAATTGGAGTGTAATGATCAATTATAATAACAAATTTACTTAGAGAGAAAGAGTTAGGCTATTGTATTGCCTGCAATCATTAGATCTAGGATGCTGGAAAGAATAAGAATAACAAGACCAAACTAATCTTAAGAAGTGACCCCAAGAGCAGTAGAAAAAGAGTTACGTCATAGGAAAATTTCCGAGAGATCTTAAAGATCTAGCCGAAGCAGCTTTGATCTAAGAGGCTAGACTCCAAATCTAATACACTAGGATGATGCATGAGAAGAAGAGCAAAGAGAATTTTTTTTAAATGAGGAATCCTGCCATATATGTTCAACGAGTCCCCAACCCAAGACCTCCCCCTCGAGGATGCTCCATCGCAACTCACATCTACGGGAAACCAATCTAGGACATACACATTGTAAAAGAATTAAATGAATTTTAAAAAAATCATTTTCTAATATAGGCAGCAATGCACAGTCAAACAGGGATGAACGACTCGCAGTGTTGATTAGAGCTTGCCAGCTGCAATCTTCTGCTTCGGCAACCCTGCGGAGGCCGTCATGGCCTCACATCAACGACCTCAGAACAATATTGACCCTGCAAAACGCGGCCACCAACCATCTCACTCTCATCCGCCACTCTTCGACGAGTTCACTTAAGGTCTACATGCTCTCACAGCTCTCACATATTGGCATGCAGAGGGTAGCTCTGACCGATAACAAAGGACCGCACGTCAATATTGACCTCAGAATGGCGCCTCCATGACGCGGCTGCCAACCAACTTTTTATCTCTCTCTCTCTCTCTCTCTCTCTCTCTCTCTCTCTCTCTCTCTCTCTCTCTCTCTCTCTCTCCGGTTGCCATGCAGCAAATACTGTCAGCCCCTCGACCAATCCGTTTGCTCTTTTTGACCTACTCACATGAGTTATCCCCCGCACCTCTCACTACAGGGACCATCCAATAAATCTCTCTCTCTCTCTCTCTCTCTCTCTCTCTCTCTCTCTCTCTCTCTCTCTCTCTCTCTCTCTCTCTCTCTCTCTCTCTCTCTCTCTCTCTCTCTCTCTCTCTCTCTCTCTCACACACACACACACACACACACACACACACACAGAAGCATGCAACTCACTTGCTCTCTCTCTCTCTCTCTCTCTCTCTCTCTCTCTCTCTCTCTCTCTCTCTCTCTCTCTCTCTCTCTCTCTCTCTCTCTCTCTCAGTTGCCGCCAACCTTTGGGCCTGCATGGTGTCAACCCATTGAGCAATCAGTGGTGGCTATAGTTCTGAGGACCTCGTGGTTCCCACAACCTCTATCTCCAGCTCACTTCGACTTCGCACACCCACCTTCCTTCTCTGTAGTTGGTGGCCCCTCCTCCTGATATGGTGGCTTTGTTTTCTCCAGCAGTACCTTCCAACCTCTGCTCACTCGGTCCTACAAGTGGCCATCCTCATGCATCACCTCCACCTTTCAAACCCCTGCAGATGGTGTACGTCCTCTCCAGCTCTCCCCAACAACCTTGCTTGGTCTCTTGAGTTTGTAGTGGACCCACCACCCTCCTTCCTCCGTCCGATTCTCCTATCAACTTCCCCCATGCTCTTGGAGGCTCTGCACAGCCCAAACCAGCAATTCCCCAGCTGGTACTCCTTCTTTCTCTCATGCAGTGGACTAATAATAGCCTCTGAACATCAACCATCTCTATCGTGTGGATTAGTGCTATACCTCCCTGCATGAGGAATCATCATGCTTCGTAATCAAAGCTGCACCCGACTTCGATCAATTACCATATGACAAGCGATGACAATCCCCAATTAGAGAGACAAAAATAGACTGATGATGGCAAAGATAGGGCAATTCTGTTATAATGGGCGTCTTGCACCCAATCATATGGGCCTTTTCGTTTTCATCTTCCTCCATCTCCACGGGACTCCTGCAAGAAATTCGACACCACTTGAAGACAACATTTCTCTCTCTTCGCCAAGACCACTACTTACAACGGCGCACACTGATGAAGCTCCTCCGTGATTGATTTCATACTTTATACGACAACGCCGTTGCAGTACATCCACAGGCATTGAAGACGATGATGATGAATTTTTTAATTAAAAAAATTAGTTTTATTGTTCAATTTTTGTTTTGTACCAGACATTGCTATCATTTGTCATTTTGGGCTTCGAAGGCGTTTCATGTAACACTTTATTTCATTTTCTCTCTCTTTCCCACCCCCTCCCACTCACCATAGGCGTCGACAAAGTCTGTGCTACCACAATCTTCTATAGCTATTGCTCACTACCTCTACTCCAACTCATGCTACAGACACTAGATAATCTGTCGAGGTTACCCGTCCTTGGATGGTGGTGTCGATGTCATGGTTGCTGTAGTATTTGTACTTTATTTTTATGGCATTGATTGGCGCACACACACATCCCTTGTGAAGTGATGATCTCTCTCTTTCTCTCTCTCTCTCTCTCTCTCTCTCTCTCTCTCTCTCTCTCTCTCTCTCTCTCTCTCTCTCTCTCTCTCTCTCTCTCTCTCTCTCTCTCTCTTCGTTCCCCACTCAGAATTGGCTACTATGGCTAATAGAATATCTCTATAACGTGACCAATATCTCTGATATATGTTGTTTTTCAATCAGGGTTTTCTTCATATTCTCTTTATTTAGCATAAAGGTTACCCTGTTAAATCAATTTTTCCCTTAGAGCTCAAAATACGAAACCGGAATTAGAAGTCATAAATAATTAAAATTTCCCTTTGCACTTGAATCCAATGGCTCGTGTAGCCCATAACACTTGAACAAAATTTGGTTTGAAAACATAGCTATATAATATATTAATATATATATATATATATTATTTTTCTTGTAATCAATGCTCTCTTCTAGCACATATGATGGTGCCATTGTTCATAAACCTCTTTCCAAAAAAGCACGATAAGCTACCAACCAATTGCTTCCTAAGAGAAAGGTAATAGACTGTGAAGTTAGTGGTACTTAACCGCTTGCATATTTCTAGAGTTTCTCATGAATATCGATGTTCCATACTTCAGTGGGTTGTGATTTTTAAACTCTACCCGTCTCAATGTAAACAATAATTTGCTTCTCATGACTCATGTTGCCTCTTAATTTATTTTGATACTATGCTGCCCTACATTGTCCCCAGTTATCAAGTATAAACACAAAAATCTCTCTCTTATCTTTATTTGCAGGAGCCATTACTTCCATAATGTAAGTTTATCCCCATTAGTATGATGTAATGTAATTCAATTTTTGCTTAACTTGCTCTTCACATTGTCTTAAACGTTCCCTCATATGTCAGTCAAATTGTTGTTGCATATTACTCCATATTTTTTCATTTATTTTCTTATGTACCATATCACTCCCAACATTTCCAATACTACTTCTCAGAGGACTATGCTTACTGACGAATACTTACCTCTAGGCCCGAATTTGCAGCCAACTACTTTAGGAGACCTGCTTTTGACCTATCCTAACATTCATACATCGAGTGTGGCCTCACTTTCTCTGAAGACCGATATCCACTCGTCATCCCAATCTTGCAAACCACCCTGTCAATTTCGATCACACCTCTATTATCCGCTCATTTGTACTTCAAGTTGTCTACTTTCATTCTCTTTTCTTGGCAAACAAACTTTGCATCAAATTTTTCCTTCATGGCGTTCAAATGTTAAAGCATTTAATCTGCAATTATTAACGTCTTCTTAAATTTAACAAGAAATTGTTTTTAGTGCTTTGTTTTTTAGAAAAATTATGCAGACCATAATGCGAGGACGTCAAATAAGTAATCTCTTTACTTTATTTTGCAAACTCATTTTTACAGCTTTCATACTAATCTCCTAACCATATTTTATCCAATTTTATGATATTCTCTTACACTGCTAAGGTCATGCCCTCTAATTGTATTGAAAGAATTTTTTTTCCAGATGAATTGTCCGTAAGCTATGCAGCTACTCATGCGAGCTAAGGTGCTATGGGATAGTGCACAACCATTTGTAAATCCTTTGGTGATATACTGCACTGTGATGTCGACAACGTAGTAAATATACTTTTTTTTTCTTTTCTCCTTTATGTCTTGTCTAGTCCATTGGTCACAAGCACACAGATTCGCCGGTTTAGGCAGTGTGTAAATGCTCATCCTAGTGCAAATTCGCCGATTTAGGCAGCACATTGATAAATTGCAAATTCATGATTTTTAAACTTATACAAAATTCAGATTCGTCAATTTAGGCAGCACGTCTTATTGGTGTAGATTTGTCGATTTAGGCAACACCAATCACAAAATCATGCTGCAGTGGCTGGCCACCACGGCAACTGGTATGATTTTGTTACCCGGGTATAGAAAATGAAAGATATTTTGGATTTGGATTATAATGTGGAATTGGAATTGGATTGGAATTTCGTATCTGATGATTATTTTGTCACGGCAGTGTTTATGTGATGGGACTTGACATTTATGAGATTGATGATGAGTGTGACCAATGATATCCTAATTCATCAGGGTATGACATATACTGCTTATTCTAGTGGTATGGGACACTAGAATAGGTAGTATGTGGATGACGGCAGGCATAAGCAATGTTGTTTAGTTTCCTTCATTTTACTATATGCTAATTTTTGACACAAATTTCTAATCATTGTTTTTTGAACAAGTATCGTTTGCATATTTCTTATATTCGCAACTGAGGACAGTTGCTTTCCAACGGAGAGCTATGTTATGGAATTGATATTTTATTATTTATTACAGCTGGCAGGTGGAAAAGACTTGACCGAGCTAGGCTATTGCAAAAGGATATTATATTTATGTATATTTGATTATCAAGTGCTCTTTATGAGCTTTGGCCATTTATGACCGGCCGGTCAGTTTGTACTCACATTTGACCATTCAAGAAATCTATAAATTAAATACATGCAAGAGGGAAATGGTCACTCTTACACGGGGGGAGATTGCACCCAGTGTCTGTGTATTCTTCTCCCCTCTCCTCTCTTGTCTCTTGCCGTGCTGGCGTAGCACTCCACTCTAGAAGGTGCACCTACACGTGCTCTTTTGCTCTGTCTTGCTCGCAGTCTCTCTCTGTTCGCATACGTCGCGGTTTATATGCTATGGGAATTTCCAGGTATGCAGGTTTGTCAGTTTATGCTAGATATTGTGTTATCTTGGGTATTTTGCAGGGCAACCATGTTTCCGTCTGTAGCACTTCGCCATCTTCTTCTTCTTATGAAAGTGATGGTGCATACAAGGAAGACCAAGGCAAGGAAAAGGCGAGAAAGAGGTCATCCTGTTCTCCAGCTTCCCCAAATTCTTTATCTTCTAAAGAAAGCGATGGTGCAACTTTTGAACCATAAAAAAGAAGAGGCCATAGGAAATCCTATGCCGCGTGGAAGAGATCAAGCTCTCCAACAAAGAAATTAGGTGGTCAAATTTCCTCTCTCAATTTCATTTTCATATTGCTCACATTGCTAGCAAGCATAATCAAGTAGTTGATGCACTCTCAAGACGGCCAAGAGTAAATGCGGTGTCCATAGCAGCTCACAATGATCTATCTTCTATGATAGATGAGTATGCTATTGATTCCCATTTTAGAGATGTGATTTCAGCCCTTGCACTAGGAAAGAAAGAGGAACCATTTACTTTACAAGATGGTTATCTTCTCTATGGCAATAGACTATGCGTTACTAACTCACTACATGAGAAAGTAATGTATGAATCTCATGCTCCTCCTTATGCGGAGCATAGAGGGATTCGGTCTACCTTAAAAGGGATTGAAACATATTTCTATTGGCCTGCCATGAAAGCAAACATACAAAAGTATGTTTCTAAATGTGTGGTATGCCAAAAGACGAAGTTTGATAGAGGGAGAAACCTGGATTGCTTCAACCTTACCAATCCCTAATTCACCATGGGAGAGCATATCCATGGATTTTATCTTTGGATTGCCTAAGTCTATCCATGGGAATACAGGAATATGGACGATAGTAGACAGTTTCAACAAACAAGCTCATTTTATACCTGTCAAAAAGACTATCAAAGCCCATCAAATGGCAACCCTCTTCATATCACATATCTTCAAGTACCATGGCTTGCCAATGTCCATAGTGTTCGATAGAGATCCTAGAATGACCAGTAATTTCTGGAAGGGTCTCTTTGAGAATTTAGGGACAAGGCTAAAAACTTCTCTTTGGCCTATCACCTGCAAACGGATGGCCAAAGTGAAATAGCTAACCTAACAATTATTGATCTACTAAAAGACTATGTAATAGAAGTAGATCAAAGGTCCCAATGGGAGAAGTAATTACCCTTAGTGGAGTATGCCTACAATAACACTGTACATACTTCCACGGGAAAAGCAGCTTCCGAGGTAATTGAGGGAAGATCCAAAAGTCCCCTTCTACTTAAGGTACATAGGAAGATCTTTGCTGCAAATGAGTATAGCCAAGACCTAAAAGAATCTTTCCAAAAGATTTAAGGATGCTATCTCTATCTCACAGCAAAGGCAAAAGGCTGCTGCTGCTGATAAGCACAGAAGAGCCCAAGCCTTTAAAGAAAATGATTGGGTCTTGCTTAAGTTTCCCAAGCCTCAATTAAGGCACACCACGAGCAAGAATCCTATGGGACACCAAAAGTTTATGCTAAGTTAGCAAAAAGGTATTATGGTCCCTTCTAGATTCTTTGACCAATCAATGAGATAGCCTATCAACTCAAGTTTCCAGCCATTGGCTCATACACAATGCCTTCCATGTGAGCCTACTAAAGCCTTCCAAAGAAAGCCACCTCAAGGACCAACTATTGAAGACCCACCGGAGATTGAGGACCAAGAAGAGGTGTTGCAACCCGAGTCCATTCTCCAACATGAAGACAAGGTATTAAGAGGCGGTAAGACTATCCGATGGTATCTTATTAAGTTTAAGAATAGGGTAAGATAGGGATCCTCTACCCGCTAAAAAAAGGACTAATGAATAGGCTTTATCTTCTCTACCCCATAGTCGAGGACGACTATGATTGCAAGAGAGAGGTAATGTCATAATAACTAATATCTAATTCTCCTAAATGGTTTTCTCATGTTAAACTAATCATTTAATATGGGAAAGGGCCAGGGGAGAAAAGGCTAGAATATTGGTTAAGCTGACAGATCGGCCACAGTAGGGATCCAAAGGAGAGAAAATAGGGATCCAAAGGGGGGGGGCGGGGGGCATCTGCAAAAGAGCAATGTGAAACAATGGGCTCCAAAGCCCTTAGTGTTCAACCCATTAAGACGTCCAAAATGCTAATGTTCCAAAATTTAAAGGTAACTCCATATGGTCAAGCTTAGTAGAATTGGATGCTTTGTGAGTGTACACAAAAGTCTTCAAGACTCCTACATAGGAGGGTGCGAGCCCTATAAGTAGGGGATGAGAGAGAAACACACACACACATACACAGTCACAGGCTCCCTTTACACAAAGGGAATAGGGAACACATGTCAGATCCCTAGCCCAATTGCCCACAAGGTGCACTCAAATCCTATTGGATGGCCATAGAGGTGGACCAATGAGAATTAGGCTAGAGTAAATCTAGTTTAATTCATCTGAAAACACTTGATAAAAGAACCAATAAGAATTAAGCTCTCTAGAAGACTATTGGACAGTCTCCCAAGGGGTCCAATGAGCATTCAGCAGCCCAATGGCTTGTCTGCTTCCTATTGGCGAGAAGACAAAGGGGTCCAATGAGAGTTTAGTTGCATTATTTAATTACCTAAAGCTCTCACAAAAGGGGAAAGGGGGATACATGTCACAAGGCTATCACTTATGCTTCTCAATTATGATTGGCTAAGCTTTGTAGGGTCCAATGGGGTGCCAGCAAGAGTAAATTCCATGAGGGGTCGACCAAGAGAGAGAGGGGGCTGATTTTGGCAAGGAATTATCACACACACACTCACACAATCTCATGTATGGAACAAGAAGACTCTCTCTCTCCTTCTCAAGCTTTAATGAAAGCTCATCATCTACTCCAAGCTTGTGAGAAGGGAAGCCTACACCAACAACTCTTGGCTTTGTGATGCAAATCCAACCAAGAGCCAAGCTTCAATGCATGCTCATTTCCTCTACCATGCTAATTACTAAGCTATGCTAAGCTTTTATGAGTGATTATGTGAGGAGATAAACTTTGTTCTCGTAAGACTACTCCTTCCTCTCAATCTACTCTCATACCCCGCTAGCTCTCACCATCTTCAAAGGTGTGTGATGTCTTGGGTCTAAGACCGTGAGGGAATTGATGTTGTGTTTTATAAGTGTTTGCTTAGTGCTTGAAGCTTCCATTTTCATTGCACTAGCTAGTAATTGAAGGAACACAAAGAATTGTATTGTAAAATGTCTCCCTTGATGGGGGAAATCTGTAATACAAAGCCTTTTGTAGGGGGGACCGCCGGCTCCATGTAAATCCGGTCCTCAACTATTGTCAATAGCTTAATTTCTCTCTCTTTTAAAGTATTGTTCATGCCTATCTAACTAGGTGTTATGCTTTTTGTTGCTCTCTCCATCCAAGCACTCTTGCTATGCTCATTAGTAATCTATTCTAATGAAATGCTCAATATGTCTATTTTATTTTTCGCTACACACAAGTTTCTAGGCCATTAAATGTTACAACATCCAATGTGGAGAAAGTGTGCCCATAAATTAGATAGCGAGTAAAATGGAGGCAAAAGTGACATCATCATCATTGGCATACTCAACCACTACAAGTACCTCACCATATCTGCATCATGCATACATGTCTCTTGTGTTGCCTCATATGCATGAAACAACACTAAAGAATGTGTCATATATGACCACAATGCCAACATCGCTTAAGCCTACAAGAATGAGATTGTCGTCTCTCAAGAGTCAACCCTATCGACTCAACGTCATACATATTTGAACACATATGGCATTAGAATATGGTGATAAAACTAGTGGAAAATTGGATAGAGTTTCCCCTAAAAATTGAGAAAAATCTCTATCAAAATCTCAACAGCACAAGCAATGAAGATTGTAGCAACTACATAATCATCTGCATCACAAAACATTCCACAATAAATGCTACATGGTCTTGTAAGGGTGTCCAAAACACCTGTTGCAAGTGCAAATTGCAAGCCAATTTGTGGCTATGAAAAACTCAAACACTTGTTGAGCAAACCACAGAAATCATACTTAAAATTTGTATATGTGTACAAGACTCCACTTGTAAATCAATGCAAACTCTACACCTTGGTTGGATTCCAAATCCACATGAAATACCCACTTGTAGTGTCATGTAAGAAATCTCCTGATATTTACCACTCGCTACCTACGAGCTAGAGCGCTCGACCAATCTGTAGGTGTCAATGTCAAAGAGTCTGCTTGTGGGTCCAAGCAATATGCATGCCTTGTAAAAACATAATTTGTCTCAATTTCATAAGAGATTGTAGAACAATAAATCAATGCTACTCATTGATCCACACCAAAACATACATCAATCCACACTCCTTGTGTGCATTTACATGCCTCCAAGTGCTCATACATGAGAATGTGTGTGTATCACCTCTGGGTTCATGTGTGAGAGCAAGTGGGATGTCAAAACTATATCTGCATTTCAAAGTCAAGGTGGTTGTTGAAGTTGATGCAAAATTGTGTGCCAATGCCGTACCTCCACTACCGGAAAGAGGTGTCATCAATGCCGTATGTCCACTACCGAATGGAGGTGTCGTCAACAACCTTTATGTTTTGTATTTTTGGCACACTTACAAAGTTGTAGACTTGAGGTTGTAGGTCTTGAAGTCAACTCCACACATATTAAAAAAAAAGTTTTCGAATTGAAGCTTCATAGCTCAAGTTATAACCAAAATATTGGCTGGATTGTTATCAAACTGTCATAGCTGAGTGACCCCTCCTCTGATAAATCAATTTTTGCAATTTCTTTGATGAAGATTATAGACCTTGAAACTTAGGTCATATTCGAACCTATCGCACACTAGTATGGATGTTGTTGCACTCCTCAAAATCCCCATTGTGTTGAAGTGATGCTGCCAAAAAAATCAAACTCCAAGAAACCCCCTTTGTCACAGCCAATATGCAAGCTATTGCCTCAAAGCCCTCGAGATTGCGAAGCACATCCCCGTACCCATCGACTTCGATACCAATTGGAGAGCGTGGATCATAGGAAATGTGTGCATGCAGTGATGACAAAGAAGAATAAGCAGACACACAAAGTGTGTGGAGCACTTCTCAGACCAAGTGTGAGAGCCTTTTATTTTGTATTTAGTCTTGAAGAATCTACTAACATAATATGGCGGAAGGGGGAGCCCTTTACACGTGTCGCAATCTGCGATCTGAAGGCTAAAGTCCAAAACAAAAACAAGCCCCTTTGCACGCGATAAAGAGGGAGAGAGAGAGGCTGCCGAAGGCGGCCGGCCGTACTAGTAAGGGATAATGTGTACAGAAGATGGCCAGCAGTCACTAGCGTGTGTTTGGCTTGGGGAAGGCGTGCCTCCTTTACCCCACCATATTAAAATTCGTGCCTTCAAGCTTCTACTTTTGTAGGATTGGCTTAACTTGCTTCTTTTGCAATGAGACTTTGTTAACACTAGTTTGATCATATGACTAGACATTCTAATGTACTTTTTAATCAATTTTCAAAACTTTTTTGACAAAAGGCGTGAGAAATCCTTGCTAGGGATTATTTTCTATAATATGTCCTTTAAGTGTGATTCCTACAAGAAATACTATGGAACTATTTTGCAATTCATAAGCCATAGTTCCTACAGGAAATACTATGGAGCTATTTTGCAATTCATAAGATCATAACACAAAGCTACAATTGAATCCATATTGAAAAATGGATACATATCCTTCCATACATTTTCAATAGACAGAAATGCTAAAAAAAATTGGCTAGGTTACATTTACATGATTTTTTTTTTTCTTGTTTCATTTTGTTCGAGTTCTTACATATAGCACTTGCTTGAGCAAGGCTATTGTGCACGTCAAAAATCCCAAAAAAAAATTGGGTAAGAACTAGGGTTGAGGGAGCTCACTTGCTCGCATTCACAGCCTACGAGGGGCAGGGCGGCCATAGCTCGTCAGCCTGTGATAGGGCAATAGCATTGTGTGCGATGCTCGAGGTGGTTGCAGCATCGATGGCCGACGCCTTCACAAAGTTGGGTGTTCCTCAAGAGGAGGACCCTGTAGCTTCCACCTGGTTTATGGTACCTCCCTTGTCCTCCCCTTCTTTTTGGAGTTGGTGGAGGCCGCTCCTCTAGGGCAGTTCGTTGCTGATACGGTGGTCGATGATGTCTGATGGTTGGGATGTGGCTATCGAATGGCACACGTTCAAGTGGTGGCAGCTCAAGCGGCCTTGTGGCAACGTTTGGCAGCCATGCTTCTCTGATTTTTGAGGGTGTGAGGCTCCCCCCTAAAGCTCGATACTTGGTGGTTTCATGATGGTGTGCATTGGCTTTAGCTTGCTTCTTTTTTGGTGAAGGCCCCTGCACAGCCGATGATGGAGTCCTTGGCTCCGCCCATCTAACGGTGTGCTTCTCTCGTTGCGGTGGTACCTCTTCTGTTCCCTTGCATGATGCGGTCTGAGGGTGGCTCCATGTCTATCCCCAATGTAGTGCAGTCTTCTAGAGGGGATCTCATGTAAGGGTGGCAGCCTTTATGTTTACTCTAGTCTGGTTTTGTATGCGTCGTGCTCGTTGTGATGCAGCTGTGGTCCTATGGTTGCTCTGGCTTAGACTGTGAACTGAGCAGGTCTTGTAACTTTTTATTTTTAAAATCATCTCTCTCTCTCTCTCTATTTGGGAGAGCACTTTATATATAATAAACATTCAATCATTTTTTGGTGCTGCATGACATAATAATTTCCCTATGACATTTTAGTGTCCGTATACCAAACTTGTGCTAATGTGGTCCTTACAATATAGGACGTTTGTCAATGTTTTCTTAATACAATTCACTCATGAATTGTGAGGTTTGCTTTGTCAACTTTGGGATCACATCACATGTTATTGAAAAGGAACGGACCAACTGGCTCTTTAGTATAATTTGAATGGGATAGAAAGGTTGCTGATCAGTAGAGCTCTGGAACGGATAAAGAAGGTGTGTATATCGGATTGTGAATCTAAGTTTGAGTGGAAAGCGTGGTAGTGGCCTAAGAATAGGCACTTCCTTAAACCTCAAACTAAGAAAGTGTACTATTTACTTATGTATTCAAAACATTGGTTCTCTCTGCTTAATAAGCAATGGGGCAAGAATTGGTCGGAGTCAAGATGGGAGACAATTGTGAACAATATTTGGCACTTGTCATGGCCATATAGGATGAAGGTTTTTGTGTGGAAGGTTATAGGGGGAGCCATACCGACTAGGGTTCAGGTGTTCTCCATGGGAATTGGTCTGGACAAAGGCTCACAATGTAGACCAACTAGGGAAGACCTCCCTCACCTCTTCAAAGAGTGCCCAACAATTTTTGGCATAGCAAGAAAAATATGCAAATGGAAAATAGGGTTTTTCAAGAATGATATGTTCTTGGGAGGGAAGGTGTTTAAGAGTCAAGCGCTTCTCATAGTCATGTAAATTTTGAGATTCTTTTATTTCCATCATGTTTGGAAGGCAAGAAACGGTCAAATTGTTTAGAACACATTGGAATCAACAAAATCTATAAAGATAGTCCAAGAAAGAAAGGAGGCGATCATGGTCTTCGAGAAGCAGTTCAACTCTGATGAGTGGAGCAAGACTATAGCCATATGTACGTCCCTCTTGGGTGAAAGGGTGGTCTTATCACTGGCAGTAAGGTGGTTGCCCTTTCAACCAATGTAAGTTTGACCTAGGGAAGTTGTCATGGCTCGGTCTGAGTATGGCAAGAACTTGCAATTTTTTTGCTAGGTTAATATAATCTACTCACAATTGTGAGTTTTGCCCCCAAAAAAAAAAATAAAGGGAAGTTTGTCAATGTTTAGAAGAGCATTAAAAGCAGAAGATATAACTACTACAACACTAGGTATAGATGAAGCTAAACTACTTCACGTTTTTTCAACCCAACAAAATCTTGTGACAAGAATTCAACAATACTTTGGTACTCATTCAAGACATGAATTAAGTATGCACTACGCACAAACAAAGTAGTAACTCGGGAATTAATCCACCTAGTGTAAGGGAGGTGGTTTATTAGAAGGAGAAAAGGTGCATTTTACAAAGAATGATCCTAGTAGGTAGACATGGATAAAAAAGAGGGCATTTCATGTATGTAGGCAGCATCCCTATATTAGCCCTAGTGAATCCTTCAAGAGTAAATATCCATGATAAACATTGCATATAGTTAACAATATGTTGACATCAAGACCATACTCAACTAGCTCGCGTGATCCACCTACGGCGAGTTTCGCTCGCTCTTACCAATGGTACAATGGTAAGGTCTTCAATGGTGGCTAGGCATGCAAACACTATCTAAATAAGTGCTACATTTGAAGAGAGAGAGAGAGAGAGAGAGAGAGAGAGAGAGAGAGATTTCATTATCATCCTGGGAGGTCAAATATGGCCTATGGGACCAAGAAAGCATACATGGTGCCTCTTACATTGGATACATAACTAGATGCGGATACAAGAAAATTGTGGCATACACCACTTAGGGAGTGGGGGGAGGGTGGTATGGGAGTTCTTGGAACCCAAAATTCCTCAATAATGGCCTTGCCACCTCAATAGACGGCCCCTTTACATGCTGCTCAAGCATCTTGCACTTTTTGAAGTTCTTGTTTCATGATTTTGAGTCAAAAATGGGGTCAAGGCCTCGCTTATCCACACTTTGGAGCCCTTTAGTAGTCAAGCTTGCTATGGAAGTGTGCTATGTGCACCTAAAAGACAAGGGTGCCTTGGTTGGTGTGGTGGTCATGATAGACCTTCTCGATTGCATTGGGATCAAAGTTGGTTGGGTGAATGGCTTGGTTAAGGTAGAAGTGTAATCATCGCTCTCCCCCCACCAGGTAAAAAGCAAGCCACCGATGTGGAGGATAGCGCCAATCCTTCATGTCAATGGCGTTCTTGTATGCATTCTTCTACCCTGGAAGAGATGGCGGTTGTTGCTTGGTTGACTTGAGTGGCAAGGTTTTCCATGCTTGCGGTGAGTGTTTGCTCAACTTCCTTTTCTTTGGCAAGAATATGATCAATGCCGACTTGCTTTTGTGACTCCAAAAGGGTGAGACGTGCCTCCAAGGTTGCAAGGTGCACTTTAGTTCCGTCTTTTCATCTTTGAATTCTTGAATTTGCACTTGCAAAAGATCTGTTGGATCCACCCCCCGGTGGTGTAGGCACGAAAGGCGTGTTTGCTTGATTGGTGTGGATGACCTCCCTTGTTGCGTCTTGTTTTGAAGAAGAAGAAGAAGTGAGCCTTTGTTTGTTCAAAATCTTTCACTAGAGGCAGGAACGAGGGTCAAATATACCTTAGTGGATTTGAAAATCTCAAGGAGGGTAAATCGGCAGGCATTTTGGAGTGAGCAAATCGAAAGGATTCTAAAGCGAGAAGCGAGCAGGTTGGCATGGAGGCTTAGGTCCAGGGCTTGATGCACTGGAAGCATTCAGGAGTGAGAAGAGCTTTGAGGAGCAGGTTGTGGCTGTAACAAGCAATGGCAAGTTTAGGTGCCGCTACCTCAATTTTGATCCAAGGATTTCCTAGTGACAGGGAAGGTGTGGCGTCACTCAGGCTTGTTTGAGACCTCCCCTCGAGGCTGCCTCTTGCCTAAGAGGAGGCAGATGAGAGTGAGGGAAGGTGCTTGCTCTGTTAGGGCTTTGAACGTTGGCTTTGATAGGGCTTCGACGCGAGAGAGAGAGAGAGAGAGAGAGAGAGAGAGAGAGAGAGAGAGAGAGAGAGAGAGAGAGAGAGAGAGAGAGAGAGAGAGATGTACTTGATGGCTTTCTCTCTTGACCATGGATGATGGCATCTTTTCTCATTGTCTATCTATTTGATTTGTAGCCCATTTCCATATACAAACTTCTATTCTGCTCTAATTTTCTCTCTTGTCTTTATCCATGTTTATCTATTTGATTTGTAGCCCATTTCAATTTACAAACTTCTATTTTCTCTCTTTCATGAATAATTATTCTCTCTCTCTCTCTCTCTCTCTCTCTCTCTCTCTCTCTCTCTCTCTCTCTCTCTCTCTCATTTGTAGCCCATTTCAACATACAAAATCTACCCCAAAAAGTGTTTCCAGGAGGAAGGGAGTGGAGAATATTTGGTCATAGTGAATGTAGGCACTGGATGCACAGTGGTCACTCGCACCTCACAACGACTATGGAAACTTTGTTTTGTCCAGAGCTCTAATATCAAATGTTATACCCACTCCAGAGATATCAAGCCATGACTCAACAAAACTGCATACAATGGGGCTCCTTGAGCGTAGGTACAATCAAAGACCGGGTCTATAATAGTCGGCTACACTCATGAGCTAATGCAATGGATGTGAGGCAAGTGAGAAATACAAAACCTTAATCTGTTGAGACACCATAGGGATTGATAACATGAAAAAATATGTACTTGAAGATCTATTAATGCATTCCGCAACTATCATACATCAAGGGATCAATATCCCACCTCAAAGAAACCTAATGTTTGCCTTAGACTCTCAACTTACTTTTTTGTGCTTTATGAAGTGCACCACATTTGGCATACATGTCAACCAAGGCATTTCCAAGCATGATGTAGTTGGATGCACTCATGAGCTGATGCATTAGATGTGAGACGAGTGATGAGTTCAAAACCTCAATTCATTGAGCCACCACAGGGATTGATAACATGAAAGCAATATGTACCCGAAACTCTATTAATGCATCCCACAACTATCATACATCGAGGGATCAACATCCCAACTCAAAGAAACCTATTGCTTGCCTTAGACTCTCAAAACACAACAACAAGTGTTGGCTTAGCTGAATGAGTGCATTCCAGGAGATGATATCTCGCACAAGAAGCTCCTCATGCACTTTTTGTGCTTTATGTAGTGCACCACATCTAGCATACATGAAGTGCACACATTTGGCATAAATGTCGACCAAGGCAATGTGAAGCACACTGTTTTTTGTGCTTTATAAAGTGCACCACATTTGGCATACATGTCAACCAAGGCAGTGTCAAGCATGATGTTTTATTCCAGCAACCCCTGACTAGAAATATAATCATGAAGTGCACCACATTTGGCATACATGTGAACCGAGGCACTGTCAAGCATGATGTTTTCTTCCAGCAACCCTTGACTAGCAATATAATCATGAATTATTTTGCCCATATCAGCAGGTGCAAGTGTACATGGCCCTTGCCTTCAAGATGCAAGCATATGTGATTGCATCTGGAGAGACACCCTTACTTCACATCCATCAAAATTTTGAATCTAGGCATGATCAAATAGCCACCTTTGTGAACCATATAGTGATGAATCAAATTGAACCACCTATGATGTATCAGTGGAACATCACAAAGCCTAGTTCAATAACCTTAGAGTATCCATCACTAGTTCAAGGAAGAGTTTGTTGGGATTGCCCTGGCCATGGTGTCCTATGGGAATACCATATCTCTCTATGACATGATGGCCATACATTTCCATTAGGCATACATGCATGCATACATCCATGACCCATGAAGACCGCATTAAATGAAGTCCAAATTTAAAGACCACATTAAACAAGGTCCATGACTTCTATTCTTTTGAAAGCTTAGCCTTGGGCTATAAAAGCACTATGTATTTGTTCTTTCCTTAGGTAGTTTATATACCTATTTTTCATATTGAGACTACTTGGTAGCTGAATTGGATGAGTGTACATCATGCTTGATCCATGAATGCAACTAACACTAATCCACCCTAGCATGCTAGGTCTTATCAGATGCATGTGCAGGATGTCCTCTCTTAGAGTGCACACTAGTTTCTAGCTATGCCCAACAAGGGTAGTGCCACAAAGCTCCGGGCTGTTTTCAGCGGATACAAAGTGAGGATGTCTCTCTAGATGAAATCACATATGCTTTGGTCCTGAAGGCTATGCTTACCTTAGGTACTTGTTGCATCTCTCTCTCTCTCTCTCTCTCTCTCTCTCTCTCTCTCTCTCTCTCTCTCTCTCTCTCTCTCTCTCTCTCTCTCAAACATAATTGCAAACCATATAGAGCCATTGGGGGGATCCAGTGCGAGGGCATATCTCATTATGAAATCACTTACGCTTGCATCTTGAAGGCGTGTAGCACCACTCAAGATGTTGATGTGGGAAAAGCACTTCACGATGATATTGTTACTCAAGTGAAAATGAAAGAAAATGTGGTGCTTGGCACTACCTTGGTCAACATGTATGTCAAATGTGGTGCTTGTCTGGGATGTTGTCTCTTGGAGTGCATTGCCCGACAGGTATAGGGCTAGGAAGCTTTGGGCAGTTTTCAGTAGATGCAAACCGAGGGCATCTCTCCGAGTGCAATTGCCTATGCTTGCATCTTGAAGGCATGTGGCACTATGCAAGACGCTAATATGTGCAAAAGAATTCACAATGATATTGTTAATCAAGGGTTGTTGACAAAGGACATCGTGCTTGGCAATGCCTTGGTTGACATCATGTATGCCAAAGACGCTTAAGGATTTGCTTGTAAGGGATGTCGTGTCTTGGAGTGCACTAATTTCTAGCTATGCCCAACAGGGGCAAAGCCACAAAGCTCTGAGCTGTTTTTAGCAGATGCAAAGTGAGGGCATCTCTCCGTATGAAATCACCTATGCTTTGGTTTCAAAGTCTATGCTTACATTAGGTACTTGTTTCCTCTCTCTCTCTCTCTCTCTCTCTCTCTCTCTCTCTCTAAAACATAATCACAAACCATATAGAGACATTGGAGGGATGGAAAGTGAAGCATCTTTTTAGATGCAATCACTTATGCTTGCATCTTGAAGTCATGTGGTACCATTGAAGATGGAGTTAAGATGCTGATATGGGCAAGGTATCAAGCAATGATTTGAAAGGGTATGCAAAACATTTCTTTCATGATGCATCACTTGACTCTATAATGAATTGTGCTTTTCTACCACGCCAATGCCAATGTCAAATAAAGCCATTTTTTTTATTGAATTTTGGGTCAAAAAAACAACAACTGGAATTCATGCTAAAATCTAAGGAATTCATCGAGATTTAGAGCTAAAATGCTTAGTATTTTACCTCCAATTTAAGATCCAATAAAATTAGAAGAACCGCATTGGAAATGAACGATTGCTAATCAACAGAGCTGTCAAAGATCTGGGAAATGTGCTTATGCCAATTTGTGAGGTTGAATTTGATTCGAAAGCTTGGCATTGGCCCAAGCACAGAAACTTCACCAAACCGCAAACAAAGGAAATTTACTACAAGCTTATGTTCAAAATAGGCTACGGTGTTAGTAGCAAACAACATTTGGGACCCTCAACGTGAAAATATATCTATGGAAGGTGCTATGTGGGGGGCTATTCCTACCAAGTTTCAGATACTAATTAGGAGGATTAGCTCATATAGATGCTCAGGGTGCAAAGCGGCAAGTGAGGATCCCGTTCAATTGTTCTAGGGTTTACCAACTATGAGAGGCCTTGCAGTTAAAATGTGAAAATGGATATAGAAGACCTGGAAGATCTTGCTATTCAAGAATGACCTACTTTTGGGAGGAAGATTTGAAGAACCAAGCTATCCTTATGTGCACACAAAATGTCTATTTATGCTATTTCAGACAAGTTTGGAACTCGAGAGACCTATATGTCTTTGAAAATGACCACTCAATGGCCAATTTTAAAGAGATTACTTAGGAGGAGGGAAGTGATCATATCTAATGGAGGCAGCAAGAGCTCTAAGGAGTGGAAACACTTAACCAAAGCCAACCAACCAACAAAATGTAACTATTTAGGTAGCTTTTTTATGTGAGGGGATGTGTAGCTTCGGAGCATGCATTACAACCCCTCGAGGCACCTAACGTGCTTGAGGATAATTACATTTCTTTTTGGGTTAATATAACACATCCACTCACAATTGTGCATATGGCCAAAACAAAAATTTCCAACAAAATTTCAATTACAAATTTTCATTTTTAAGAGGGAGTTTTACATGTACGTAAGCACAATTCAAGTAAGATATTCCCTCTTGCGTAACGCGTCTTGAGTTCAAGACTCGTTAGATAGATCTTTGAGGTCTCTTGGGATTGCTCCTACAACGTTAAAAGTCTCTTCTTCTCCTCTCTCTCTCTCTCTCTCTCTCTCTCTCAAAACCCAAAACCGACCACCACCACCCAAAAACCATCTCCTTCAATCTTTGTCTCATGCACACCTATTGTGAGCTCAATCATAAACAATTCCATGTCTACACGTGGTGTTACAATTTTTCAACAAACAAAAATGTGAGATGTCAATGATTAGTTTGAAAGTCAAGATGCTCTAGTATAAACTGGCGGAGCTGTAACAAAAGAAAACCTCAAGGTCTCATGAGTCATGCTCACCAAGGACGAACCCCCCATTTTAAATTATTCTCTTTTCCACTTTTTATACACATAAATACATATCCATGAACATGCAAATAGGTAGCAGAGAGAGTGTGTGCGTGTGTGTGTGTTACATCATTGAGCTTAACCATTTTCTTGACTTTGATTTCTACGTGCAAACTAATTAGGCAACCGGATGTATGCAAAGATGTTCGTTGTCTTGGAAATAGATAAAGGAGCCAGTTATGAGACATGCTTCGACGGAAACAAAAATTTGGAATATGATTGGAATCTTGTTTATGTGCCCTTTTTTTATTTTTATTTTTATAAAAGTGCTCAGTTGAGCTTGAGTTGCATTAATCACAAAAAGTTACAAACAGCCCGGCATATCCTTTGCATAGGGAACTCCATAAAAAAATACACAAGGGATGCACCACCTCAACTACTCTTACTTGTTAGGCTTGCAATTTTATTCCTTCTACAAAGGAGATTCCACCAACATGACTGTAGAATGGAATGAGTGTCCAGAGGCTCTCACTTCTTTTGAAAAAGAAACGCATTTTTGGACTGTCATACTGCCTCCACTATTGTAGCTCTTACTATGCATATGTCAGTCAAAAGATCCACATTGTCAATGCATCTAGAGCCCATAGCAAGGTCACATCTGAAGAAGGGAGTTTCCAGATGTATGAACACCCACCTGCAGATAGTGCCCATGAAGTCTTTGATTTTGGGACATCCCCAGAATAGGTGCATGAGGGTTTCATTGGGTGCTTGCATCTGACACAAGTACCTTCGGCTAGCCCTTTTGCTTTTGCCTTATCTCCGGTTGGCACGAATCCAAAAAGAACCTTCCAAAGGAAGACTCTGTCGCTCTCTTTGCATTTAGCTTTCCATATGTTTCCCACTACTTGAGATCATTTTCTTGTAGCCCACTTTTTAACCAGATCCTATCTAGGTGTTCAATCCAAGCCTCTGAAGAGAAAATCTTTTCACAAATTGATTTAGTTTTGGGCAAGCAAATAGTCTTTCTCCAAGCCACTTCCAAGCTTTCCAATCCAGTGGTGTGGAGCAAGGAGGAAGGGTTAGGTGTGAGATTTTTCCAAGAAGTCTTCTGATGAGTATCTCCTCTTGGAGTGAGAGATTGTGGCATAGCTTAAGCTGCTCCAAGGATTGCCAATTCCCTTTTTTATAGTCCCAAAAAGAATCCAAGGTGACAAATCCCTTATTATTAAGACTCCTGGCCATTTCAATCCAATGGTTATTAAGATCCAAGTCTTCCACAATAGTCTAGACATACCCTTCCAATACCTGGTCTCTTCCTTCCAAATGAGCACATCATTTTTCAATAGCTTTCCCAGTAAAACCCCCTAATTAACACCTTACACTGCAAGGGCGAAGAAGTATGTCGTGTAAGCTAAGGTTGGACCATGAGGCCTCATACGGGCTTCCATTACCATTTCCCTTGCCATACAGGCCCAGCTCTCTTCAAAACATGCGAGGGTGCATAAAAATTTAGCACATAAAGCTAAACCATCAGTGGACAGGGTTCAAGATGCCTAGTCCACCTTGAGCTTTTGGTTTAGCAATAGCCTCCCATTTTCCTTATTGCCACGGTTTGCTTGCAATCAGTTCATTTCTCCACAAAAAATCATTGATTAGTTTCAAAAAGGAGTTCCATGTTTTTTTGGATAATTGCAAGAATGGCTACATGAAGATTATAATGCACCTACTTTGATGATAAGCCTCAATGAGAGGCGGTAGACATCCATTTTGTAATCCTCAGCACCTCAAGGCTCGGCCTAAGCTTGAGGTTGTTTTTGTAATTTTATCATGTGCTTAATACAATTCACTCACAAAATGTGCGTTTTGCCAACAAAAAAAAAAAGGATTATCAAATATATATGAGTATAAGAGTTTTGGGTAGGCCTCGGAGAGTCCAAGAGCAGGGGAGGCTCTAGGGGGCATCTATGGCAAGAGGTTTGGCATGCAAGGGGGTGTTTCAAGGTTTTCAGAGAAGGCAATTTCATGCAAGGTGGGGGATTTCCTCGGGTGGGGGCACCTTGTTGTCTCATCCTTGGCTGGTCCGATGTGACTTCTTTTTGGAAACACGAGCGGTTGCCCTCCCGTCGCTCCCAAGGGAGACAACGGCAACCAGATCTCTGTCTATGGTGGGATTTTCGGGCCAATGGTACGCTGGTCTATTGGTGGCAGTTGTAGTTCAGTGCATGGGAAACCTGGGCCTACTTGCTCTTCTTCTCGATGGTGCGAGACTCACCTAAATAGCCCGTTCTTTGGTAGACGTCCATCTTGTAATCCTCAAACACCTCAAGGGTCGGCCTGACCTTGAGGTTGTTTTGTAATTTCATGATGTGCTTAATACAATTCACTCACAAATTGTGAGTTTGCCAAAAAAACAAAAAGGATTATCAAAGAAATATGAGTATAAGAGGTTTGGGTAGGCCTGGGAGAGTCCAAGAGCAGGGGAGACTCTAGGGGCATCTACGGCAAGAAGTTCGACATGCAGGGGGGTGTTTCATGGTTTTCAGGGAAGGTGACTGCATGCGATGTGGGGGATTGCCCCGGGTGGGGGCGCCTTGTTGTCTCATCCTTGGCTAGTCCGATGCAACCCTACCCCCCTTCTTTTTGGAAACAGGAGCGGTTGCCCTCCCATCGCTCCCAAGGGAGACAATGGCAACCAGGTCTTTGTCTGTGGTGGGATTTTCGGGCCATGGTGCGCTGGTTTGTTGGTGGCAGTTGCAGTTTAGTGCATGGGAAACCTGGGCCTACTTGCTCTTTTTCTCGATGGTGCGAGGCTCATTTAAATAGCATGTTTTTTGGTGGTTTTGTTGCATGCCTACGGCTCGATTTCATTTGACTTGGGTGTTACTTTTGGATGTTGGATCAACAAACAGGTTGTGGCATCCTCGAGGCATGGCAGTGCCAGTGCCAGTGGCAGTGGCATTGATGTGGTACCTCGGATGGCCCTTGGTGATGGGGAATTTGGGCCCCTCCCTTTCGGCGCCATCTGTTCCTTCATCTTTGGCTTTATTTTGCCGTTTTTGCACGTTTTGGTGGTCTAAGGCATTTGATGTGGAAAGTCACCCTCCTTGGTGGCAACCCCCAGGCTCTTATTGGCATTAGATTGGAAGGCTCTTATTGGCATTAGATTGGAAAGCTTGTGTTTTTTTGCATTCTCTGATTCGGGGTGGCTCCCTCTATCAGCCGATGTGTGGATGGATGTTGGGGTGATGGTAGATGCCATGGCTCATGTGAGCATGGCTTGCTTGTAAATTTTTTGATTTCAATATATCTCTCGCTCACAATTTGTGAGTTTGTAAAAAATAAAAGGATTAGCAAAGATTGTCTATAAAATTTCAGGAACCTCCACTACTATTCCATATACTACTAGGCTATGAAGCTTCTCCTAATCAAGCTCATGACCAAAGTCTTGTTTATAAGCATCTTAGTTTGAGTATGTATGTGTAAATGATGCTTTGTTATACTACCAAAAATGTAACCTATCCTAAGGTAGTCTAAACCTAAAGGAGGTTAAATCTAATTAAGGTTTCATGTCTGATGGTACACACTCTAGGGAGAAGGAAGCTCCTTAGAACTTATCTTTCACAACAAAGTTGTGGGAGCCTTTGAAACCACAAGATCAAGCAAACAAGGCTGCCCTTTGGCCCCTCTCTTCTTTACAAACGACTCTCACCCTCTGGATGCCATGCTCAAAACAAGCACCGAGAAAGAGAATATTCAAGACCTCTCTCTCCTAGGTAACAAAACTCCTAGCTAAACTTTTTGTTGATGATTCTCTACTATTCCTAAAAGCCACCTCTCGGATACTCAAAAAGACTCTTGATAAGTTCAAATAAATGTGTCAAAGCATTAGGAGCACTAGAATGAGGGGAGTCGACCAGAAGCTTCAAGATCACATTATCCACTATTCTCCCTAGCCTCCTAATATTGGAGGTGGTTCTCTTAAGCCCTTCTAGAGAGAGGTTCTTAGAAAAATCAACAGCAAAGGATTGATACATCTACCTCTTTTATGAGACCAAAGCAGCCTGAGCTAGAAAGAAGTAAACCATCTAACTACCTAGTACAACTTCAACACAAACAAAAGTCTGCTAGTCAATAGAGTGGTTAATGGTCTAAGGATGAGACAAAATTTGATTGAAAAGTCTGGCAATGACCCAAAAACAAGAATTTTTTTCTATCACAAACAAGGGGAATGTACACCAAAATTATTCACACAAAGAAAATTGGGTTTCTCTCTTTTTTTAAAAATGAAGACCTCTATGGCCTGAGTCAAAACGGGTGGTAGCTGAACGCAACATTTGGGATCCTCCATGGCCTAGCATAATGAAGTTCTTCCTTTGGAAGGTACTATGGGGAGCAATACCAACTAAGATCACGGTAAAAGGAGGGTAAAAGATAGAGGGATGTGCACAAATTTTTGCTCGAGATGTAAAGCAGTTATTAAATACCCTCTTCATCTTTTCAAAGATTTCCTAGCAACGAGAGGTCTTGTGAGTAAAGCCTGCAAATGGGTGCACAAGACTTGGAAGATCCACTTTTCAAGAACAAATTTAGAACTCTTTCTCTTGATGGAATTCCGAAACTTTGTGATTGACTATTTTGAATTTCATGTCTCAATTGGACTGCCATAAATCAAGAATTTATATGTGAGTGCTAGAGTTGTGAGCGATGGTGCAAGGCTATTGGGAGTCTGAGGCGTTGTAGGGGCTACTTTGTTGGGTAGATCTAGGTAGGGTGATTTGTTTTCTCCTTGCTCCCAAGAACAAAAACTAGTGTGAGTGAGTATGGTCGCTATCTTGGCCCGAAGCCACTGTGCTCTCAGTGTCTACAGCAGTAAGCTTGCCCATAGTGTCTGAGCATTTGGAGAGGAAGCATTAGTGCCGGTCTAGTTTGGTGCGGCCTCCCCACTTGCGAGTTACAAGCGCGCTCATCTGCATCAACAAACGGATCAACATACTAAGCGTTGGGTGGTTGCCATATCATAAGCACGATTTGTTACTACCAATAATATCGTGCTCAAACTCCATTGTGTAGGCCTCATTCTAAGTGCGTGTATATCCAACTACATTTGTAATCACAATTTAACATGCTAAGTATATATTTAAGAAAGGGGTCTCACCCTAGGGGGTGCTTAGCATTGTCATGGACCCCAATGGGATGATGTCAAAAGTGCAAGATGGCGGTGGGGGGGGACTCATCTCATCCTTTTGGTATGGGATCTCATTTCAACATAAGCGCAAATTTTGTCTTTATAGCGGAGGGGAAGAAAAGGGCTATTGGATCATTTGCAAACACTGCCAATCTGAAGGAGTACGAGCGGAAGTGCGACGCGAGAGAGAGTGCGAGAAGAAGAGCACAACGATATGGTGAACTCGCTCTACTGTAATGTGTAGAGCATAGTGAGTTCTTATTAGGTTTTTACAAAAGAATATGTGTACATACCTGGCGGCCCGCCCACTTACCTGGGCGACCACATTGGGCTTTATACCCCAACAACCTCCCACTTAAAGTCCAATGTGGTACTTTAAGTGTGAGAGAAGCTACTATACAAGCTAACATACAAGAGATGTAGAGAAGTGATGTACTACCCTACACCTAACTGCTTGCAAAAATGCGCAAAGCTCTCTGAGGGAAGTCCTTTTGTAAGTAGATCAGCAGGATTTTCTGTGGTGTGAACTTTGACAAGCTGAAGTTGCTTATCCTCGAGCATTTCCCTGATGAAATGATACTTCACATCCACATGCTTTGTCTTTGAGTGATAAACTGGATTGCGAGCCAATTGTATAGCACTTTGACTATCACAATATAACACAATCATCTCTTCGTTGGTTCCCAAATCTGTTACTAGTCGATTAAGCCAAATTGATTCTTTGCATGCCTCTGATGCTGCAACATATTCAGCCTCTGTAGTAGACTGAGTAACACAATCTTGTAATCTAGAACGCCATGATACTGCTCCACCAGCCAATGTAAAGACATACCCTGACGTAGACCTTCGGTTGTCTAAGTCACCTACATAATCTGAGTCTGTAAAACCCTTTACACTTAGCTTCTGACTCCCATAGCATATACGCGTACTCTTTGTAGCTTTCAGGTATCTCAATATTCCTTTCACTGCCTCCCAATGTTTCTTGCCTGGGTTTGACATGTATCGACTTACTACTCCCACTGCAAATGCAATGTCTAGGCGAGTAGCAATCATTGCATACATCAAACTACCCACTACATACGCATATGGAATTTTATCCATTTCAGCCTGTTCTTCCTCAGACACAGGACAATCTTGTTTGCTAAGTTTCACATATGGTGGAAATGGAACACTCTGTGACTTTCCCTTCTCCATATTGAAACGTTGCAAAACCTTGTCAATATACTCTGTTTGAGATAACCAAATCAACTTCTTTGATCTGTCTCTCTCAATGCGCATACCAAGTATATGACTTGCCTCACCCATGTCTTTCATGTCAAACGATTTTGCCATCTTTGACTTCAAAGCTGCAATTTCTTCCAAGTGCTTGCCAGCAATCAACATGTCATCCACATACAAAATAAGGATCAGCCAACTACCATCCTTAGCCTTCTTTGTATATAGACAGTGATCGAACTCACTACGTTTGTAGCCTTGAGAAAGCATAAACTTGTGGAATTTATGGTACCATGCCCTCGGTGATTGTTTTAAGCCATAAAGACTCTTTAACAACTGGCATACCCAATCTTCCTTGCCTTTCTCAACAAACCCTACTGGCTGCTGCATGTAAATTTCCACATCTAAATCACCATGCAAGAACGCTGTCTTGACATCCATTTGGTGCAACACCAAATCTAATATGGCAACCAATGCAAGAAAGCATCTCAATGTAGTCATCTTGACCACCGGAGAGAAGACTTCATCAAAGTCAATGCCTTGTTCTTGCTTAAAGCCCTTGGCAACAAGCCTTGCTTTGTACTTTGGCTGACTATCATGAGCGGTGATCTTATACCTGTAAACCCATTTACAAGGTAGAGCCTTTTTGCCCTGTGGTAATTTAACTAGCTTCCATGTCTTGTTTTTATGCAGAGCTGTCATCTCTGACTGCATGGCCAATTGCCAATTCCCGGAGTCCTTCATTTGCACTGCTTCCTTGTAACATGAAGGCTCATTGCAATCAGTCAACATGACATAGTTCATAGATGGAACAAACCTATCAGGAGGTCACATGACACATCCATATCTACGAACAATAGGTGGCTCAGGCTCAGCCACAACCTGTGGTTCACCTCTATCTTGTCCTTGCTCCTCTTGAGCCCTGACATTTTGTCTTGCACGTGCAGGTCCATCTTCTTGGAAGACAACTCTTCTAATCTCCTCAACCCTCTCTGGTTTAGAATGATATTTGGATTCATTAAAGTGAACATCATTGCTGCGGACAACCTTTCTGGATCGGGATCCCAAAGTCTGTACCCCATCTCACCAGAATTACCATAGCCTAGAAAGATGCACTTTCTACTCTTTGGCTCAAGTTTGTTCCTAAATTCCTTTGGAACGTGAGTATATGCCTCACAGCCAAAGACTCTGAGATGCTTGTATAAGGGCATTTTGCCTGACCATACCATCTCTGGCACTGAATCCTTCTGCAAAACCTTGCTAGGAGATCTATTTACAAGATGAACAGTTGTTGATACAGCTTCAGCCCAAAACCCATTTGGCAGCTGTGCATTAGACAACATACTTCTGACCTTCTCTTGTATGGTCCTATTCATCCTCTCAACAACACCATTTTGAGGAGGATCATAAGGAGTAGTAAGTTCACGTTTTATACCTTTTGACTCACAAAAGTCCTGAAAGGCCTTTGAAACATACTCTCCACCATTGTCAGTGCGTAAGCATTTAAGCTTCTTGCCACTCTGATTCTCCACAAGTGTCACAAACGTTTTGAAAACACTAAACGCTTCATCCTTGTGCTTGAGAAAGTAAACCCATACTTTCCTCAAGTAATCATCTATAAATGTCATAAAGTAAGAAGCTCCCCCTAGAGATAGGTTAGGCATAGGTCCACACAAATCACTATGAACAAGTGCCAACTGTGTATCTCTTCTACTGCTTCTATGCTTATGTGGATGCTGTGTTTGCTTACCATACAGACAATGTTCACAGAATTCAAAATCATTAAATGAAAAGCCAGGCAAATAACCAGAACGAGACAAGATTTCCATTCCCTTCTTGGACATATGTCCTAACCGGCTATGCCACAAAGAAACGTTCGGCTGCTCGGTTACATTGATTACATTTTTAGAGACATTTGATACATAAATCATGTAAAGTCCTCCAGACTTTACTCCATGTGCTACTGTCATAGAACCCTTGGATATCTTCCACATGTTCTGTCCAAAAATGGTGACGTAGCCAGAATCATCAAGTAAACCTGTGCTGATCAAGCTCTTTGTAATTGCGAGAACATGTCTCACATTCTTCAGCGTGAAAGAAGAGCCATTCTGAAACTTCAATTGAACATCTCCAACACCTAAGATCTCACATGTCTGCCCATTGCCTAGCCGAACATGATCTTTAGTGGTCACATAAGAGGTAAACCACTCCTTGTTTGGAGACACATGAAGTGATGCCCCTGAGTCTATAATCCAGTCACTCAGTGCATTTCCATCAGATGCTGTAAGAAGAGCTGAGTCCATTGTATTCTTCAAGAAGTAGATGTCTCCTGACACTAGACTGTCATCCTCTGCAACAGTGTTTGTCACATTTATTTCTTGAATCTTCATTGAGGACTTGTTCTTCTCACCATGGTCTTCAGCTTTCTCTTTGCCTTTTTCTGTTTTCCATTCTCTGCAGTCTCTTTTCATGTGACCCTTCTTGCCACAATGGTAGCATTCTATGTCACTCTTGCCTTTAGCACTACGGGACTCGCTACGAGACTGATTCCTCTTTCCACCTTTGTACTTTTCTTTGGTCCTTCCCATGACAACTAAGGCTGTTCCTTTGCCTTTGTCCATTGTCTTTCTATTGGTTTCTTCAGTAAGCAGACTTCCTTCTACACCTGCTATGTTCAAACCATCTGGAGGTGCAGAATTACTCAAAGCTGTGCGAAAAGTGTCCCAACTTTCCGGCAATGTGATCAACAGGAACATAGCTCTAACAGGTTCATCAAACTTGACACCTTGAGCTGACAACTGACTGTAGATTGTGTTGAATTCATTCAGATGATTGGACATAGGTGTCCCTTCTTTCATCTTCAAGTCAACAAGCTTCTTAAGCCAGTATACTTGTGAAGCTGCACTCTGCTTCTCATAAAGATCACTCAGCTTTAACCATGCTTGATAAGCCGACATCTCGTCTGCTACATTGAAGTAAACGCTTTCTGCCAAAGTCAGCATAATGGTAGAAAGTGTCAATTCATCCATTTCGCTCCATTCATCTTCGTCCATATCTTCTGGTTTTATCCCCTTGAGCTTTATAGGTTTTATCTGCTTCTTTTGTACCAACACGTGCCAAATCTGCTTCTTCCACAATGGGAAATTGGTTCCATCCAGCCTCTTGATATTGTAAAGAGCAGTGTCCTGTGATCCAGCCATAGCTACGCTTCACAGTAGTTTACTTTCTTGGGAAAAATTCGGCAGAGTTTCCCCTGTAAACTGACCTCTGAACCAATATCAACCTGTCAAATGAACCAAGAAAGCTTCAGATTCTGCAAAATTTTTGGCAAAGTCTCCTTTGTAAAGTGGCTCTGGTGTACTAAAAACAGACCAAAAAACAGCTCAAAAAACACTGTCTCTCTGACACTGTAAGCTGCGGGTAAACCTATCCTGCACCTGTACTGTCTCTCACTGTCCTGTCACTGTCCTATAAGCATAGACTGCGACAATGCCTCAATGGCAGTAAAGCAAAGATGCAATCCCAACTGTCTAACTCACAGTGAAGACATCCTAGCTGCCTATCTAAGGGTGCTCGAGGGATTGCTCCAAGACCTGTATCACCGAAAGGATCTCAACATTCGAGAATCCCCCAGCTCAATAAAACCTCACTCGACCCTCAACAAAGGCTGCAGTAAATCTAACAATACATAGGCTTCCCACAAAGTCATACATCCACAAATTTCCCACTGTATGTTGTAACCGCTGCGGCGGTTGTTTGCTGCGTGACTCACAGCTAGCAAACCCTCAACAGACATACATCATCTCTGACAATACATCCCATGTGGAAGTACCTGCAATGTTAGCATGAAATCTGGAATATCAAGCAGCAAACACAAGCTACCTGATGAACCAGTGGATGTCGCCTACAGTCTTTGTGTAGATGCGCCCGTGTCGTATGTGACACGCCTCCAAGAACTGTGAGCCGTCCTTCGATGTGTAGATAGCCACAAATCAACACTCTGGGAGTGTCAATATCCTCTGCACCTGCAGTCGTAGGCCGAAAAACCCCAAATTTGCAGAGTCGGATCTGCACTCGTCGAGACCACGTAGTCGAAAATGGCCTGCGCAGACCTTTGTCGAAGCCGAACGGTGGCCGAGATGAACTCAGAATGAAATTCTGAGAACACCAAGTCCTTCGGGCAGTCCCACAGGATTTGGGGCCATGTCTTCGCCTGTCGAATTTCACTCCAATCTGAGCTAGTGACTCTAGCCTCCTGCAGTGCTGCCCCGAGCCTCGATCTGAGCTCTGATACCAGTTGAAGGAGTACGAGCGGAAGTGCGACGCGAGAGAGAGTGCGAGAAGAAGAGCACGATGATATGGTGAACTCGCTCTACTGTAATGTGTAGAGCATAGTGAGTTCTTATTAGGTTTTTACAAAAGAATATGTGTACATACCTGGCGGCCCGCCCACTTACCTGGGCGACCACATTGGGCTTTATACCCCAACACAATCTAGGAAAGGTTTTGAAGCCTTCTTCCTTTGGCACTTGTACATTGTTAGAGGAAATCCTACACGATGTGACTAGGTCAAGTTGGAGAACAAGGGAAAAGATGGGTACGTGTTGCAGATAAAGTTCATTCCAAAACAGCAATACAGAGCTTAGAGTCCTATTGTGCTCACTCGGTGATGTTGTATTTGATGGGCCATCAAATGTCAACCCAAGGCTTATGGGAGTGGACGGTAGTAGTGACTAATAATATAAATGCAATCTGCCACTTCATGGTGGCAGGCTAAGAATTCTATGTGGCAGGATGTGCATATGAGCAAACTGTTCAGGATCTGGTTATGAGAGGAGACATATGGATAGCGTTATGGTATGCCTTGTATGCCTGGTTCTACTTGAATGAAGAGTTTATGGACTACTGCCTCGCGTGGTTTATGATTAAGGGCTTTCCTCTCTAGCTGTATCACCATGTGGACTCCATAGTGGTCGTGTTGGGTCAGTTGTTGTTCATTCTGAAACTGCAGCGGGTTTAGATCGGGTTTGAATTTAAAGTTTTGCATACTATGGAACATGAGCATGCCCACTCCCAAGTATTTGGACCTAAATATGGGTAGTTATGGCTCCTTTCATCAAGAGATAGTGTTTTGCCTCGTTTCCAAATGCATGCTACAAATGTTGCAGAATTGGTCACTATGCTCTCACTATGTTAGAGATTACCTCGAGGTTGAAACTGCCCGCAATCCAATGGTCAGGACTACATGGAGGCGGGTCTCCAGGGATGTCAAACCCTCTGAGGATAACACGAGGGCGGAAGTTAAAGCCAGCATTCATGACTTAACTTTTAGGGGGTGGCTAGAGGGAAGGGATGCCCATTAGTAGAGATGCAAGAGAAACTGGATTCACATGTTGGACCCTCTGCTAGTGAGATAAGCAAAGATACTGAGAGCCAATCAGACGTGATGCAAGATAAACCAGAGTCTTTGGTTAATCATCCGATTGTTGAGGCTTGATTGTCCAGTGCAATCAGCCCAACCTTTTCACTGGTGGAGCTAAAGACCAGAAGTTAGACCGCATTAGCCACATTGTAAACGTCATTGGTTCTACACCAAGACTATCAGTCTACCAAGATGGAAGATGAAAAAAAAAAATGTGATGCTAGTTGGTTCTCCTTTTGGAAATAAGCTCCCTATACATTGGCTTGGCGAGCAAGGGGTGTGATGTCGCAGGGCTCTCTCCTTGGTGGCAACCCCAAGCTCGTCTAAGTTCCCATCTGTTGTTGGTGGCATACAGATATATGGTGGCGCTCTTTATCACAACGGATGTATTTGGTTTTGTGTGGCTACGCTACTGGGTGATGACATGGCTCAGTTGGAGCATGGCTTTCATTGTAGCTTTTTTTGGTTTCCTAAATTATATATGCACTCACTATTGTGAGTTTGGCACAAAAACAAAAGTGAGTAATTATACTCTTTTTTTTTTAAGTGCTCAATTGAACTTGAGTGGCATTAATCATAAAAAATTACAATCAGCCCTGGTTTAACAAGTAAGAGAAGTTGTGGAGGTGCGTCCCCTGCAATGAAATTTTTTTATGGAGCTCCCCTGTGCAAAGGATATGCCAGGGCTGATTGTGAGTAACTAGTATGTGACCTGCGGATTGTTGCGGCCAAGGAAACAATGCCTCTATTCTCATAGGGCTATCTTCTCCTCCAAGTGGAACACTATCAATACTCTCTTCCTACACGTATAGTCTACTGCATTTTTAAAAGTGATGCATGACATGACCTCTTCATAGATGCTACAAAGCATTCTTTGATACCAAGATTGGAAGCTTCTCGTAGACATTATTTTTCATGAGGTGATAGCCCTAGTTCAACAAACTTAGGAGTGCTCTAATTCTATTAGTGTGTGTGTGGAGAGAGAGAGAGAGAGAGAGAGAGAGAGAGAGAGAGAGAGAGAGAGAGAGAGAGAGATTCCTCCTTTTGGTCTACCTTGATCTAGCAATGCTACCAAGCTTCATTAGCTAAGAGAAGTCAATGTAATAATAAAACTTTTTTTTATAAATGGAGTGGGTTCTAGAATTGGTTTCAATGATAGGAACGCAATTGGATTCAATGTCTCTGCTCCACTCTCTTACTTGCTTCTATCCTTGTACGTATGTATGGATGTATGTATATATATATATATATCTATATGTACACATAGTACACACACCCCCCCCCACACACACACATAAATCAATAAACATATATATATATATAGGTCTTGAGGCATCTTGCTATTGTTCCAATACAGTAACTATGACATTCAAAATTTTATGCTCCTCTCTCTCTCTCTCTCTCTCTCTCTCTCTCTCCCCCCCCCCCCCCCCCCCCCCCCCAAAACCCTCTAGTTGAAGTGACTGTTGGAATTAGGGTTGCAGAGAAACACACACAGCTTGGAGAAGACGAAGGAAGCTCAAGGCACACAATAGAGAGTGTGTTACTTAGTGTGCAATGGAAAGATAGATAGCCCTAGAGTGATGGGCATATATACAATGCACGGGGGAAAAAACCTCCTAAAGAGGGAAAAAATGCCCCGGCGGTCCTAGTGTGTTCACACACATCACTACCACATGTATATGGTAACAAATCCCCCCTGGAGTGATGCGGTGAACGAGAGCTGGCACATGAGTAAAGGGAAGTGCCATGCCCTGAGGACAGGATCAGTCCACAAAGCGGAGTAAGCCCAAAGCTTTGCGGAAAGCTTCAAGCTTCTCACGAGACAATGCCTTTGTGAAAAGATCTGCAAGGTTGTCCTGTGTTGGCACATAACCCAAGCTGATCTCTCCTGCTGAGAGCCTCTCCCTGACATAGTGGTAATGCACCTCAATGTGCTTTGTGCGAGCATGAAAAACTGGGTTCCTCGCAACTGCCAATGCGCTCTGACTGTCAGTGTAGATAGTGTTGGCAGTGTCCTGTCCAACACCCAAGTCAACCATAAGGCGTCTGAGCCATACACACTCAACCGTAGCTGTGAAGACTGCCCTGTACTCAGCCTCACAACTCGAAGTGGCCACAGTAGGTTGCTTCTTGCTCAACCATGATATACATGAACTACCAAGCATGAAACAAAAACCACTTGTGGACACTCGCGTGTCAAAACAACCAGCCCAATCTGAGTCCGAAAAAGCATGTAAGTCTGGCGGCAATGATCCCCCCTTGGGATAAAACAAGCCAAGATGTAAAGTGCCACTAAGGTAGCGGAAAATCCTCTTGACAGCCTGCCAATGCTTAGACCCTGGGCTATGCATAAATCTGCTGACCTGCGAGACTGCAAACTGAATATCTGGCCTCGTGTTGCATACATAAATGAGGCAGCCAACAGCAGTTTGGTAAAGAGTGACATCAGCAGGATCGCCAGCATCATGTAGACTCAACTTCAAACCTGTTTCCATGGGAGTGGCAATAGGTTTGCAATCCTCAAGTCCAAACTTACATAGCAATGTCTCTATGTAACTTTTCTGACACAAGGCAATACCACCATCACACTGCTTAAACTGTATACCCAAGTAATGATGCAACAGCCCCAAATCTTTCATCTTGAAAGTAGCATTCAAATCAGCCTTAAATTCAGCAATATGTCTCTCATTTGGTCCAGTGATCAGCAAATCATCAACATAAAGAACCACAATGAGAAATACATCATCCTCACGCTTTACATACAATGTGCTTTCTGTTGGACTGTTACGAAAGCCTCGTTTAACCAAATGAGTGTCAGCTTTATCATACCAAGCACGAGGAGATTGCTTCAACCCATACAAAGCCTTCTTACATTTGCACACTTTGTCCTCTTGTCCTTTTATGACAAAACCGCGAGGCTGCGTCACATAAACTTCCTCAAATATGTCACCATTCAAGAAAGCAATAACAATGTCTGATTGATGTACATCCCAACCAAAATGAGCTGCCAATGCACATAGAAAACGTACAGTAGTCATACGACAAGTGGGAGCAAAAGTCTCTTCATAATCTATGCCTTTTTGTTGTGCATAACCCTTTGCAACAAGTCGAGCCTTATGGCGATCGATCTCACCATCCGGCTTGCGTTTCAACTTGTAAACCCACTTCGTACCAATGGCCTTTTTGCCAGGAGGCAAATCACATAAAGTCCATGTGTCATTTTCTATAAGTGCATCATATTCTGATTTCATGGCAGCAATCCAATTTTCTGAATTCTGTGCTTCATCAAAAGACAGAGGCTCCTCAACATCATGTGAACTAGACACAGCCAAAGCATAACAATCTGATGCATAAGATGCATGGCGAGAGCCTGAACGAGTACGACTAGATAAAGGTGCATCCATTTACTGTCACGCAAAGTGTGCACCAGCCATTTTGGCATACCTCTAGCCTGCTCATTTTCAGCCCTTTTCTCATCAAGTACATCATGTACATCTGCATCAGTAATAGGCTGTTCTAAAACATTTTCAGAAACCCCCATAGGCTGTACATTTGCCTCATTGGAACTTACATTCGTATTTCCACCACTGAAAAGAGGCAACAAAGTGTCATAAATGTCCTGTGAGCTTACATTACTGTCTCTAGTACATGACAGCAAGGGCTGAACAGAATCTTCCACAAACACTACATCCCGTGAAACCAGAATACGTTTTGTTTGCGGATGATACAACCTGTAACCTTTGCTTTCAGCACTATAACCAACAAAAATACATTTGACAGCCTTATCATCCAATTTTTTGCGCTGCATTTGTGGCACCAAAGCATATGCCAAACAACCAAAAACACGCATGTGCTCAATAGAAGGCTTTCTATCATGCCATGCTTCATATGGAGTAATAGACTGCAAAGCTTTCGTAGGACACCTGTTAAGTACATAAGTGGCACACATGATGGCCTCAAGACAAAAAGAATGCGGCAAAGCTTGACTTTTGACCATACATCGTGCCATTTCCGTTAGTGACCTGTTTTTCCTCTCAGCAACACCATTTTGCTGAGGTGTATAAGGCACTGTACATTGGTGTTTTATCCCACGACTAGCCAGAAATGCATTAAATTCATGAGACATATACTCCCCCCCTCGATCGGAACGGAGGGTGCCCATAGTACATTTCGAGACATTTTCAGCCATAGCCAAAAATTGTTTGAAGCACATAAAAACTTCGGACTTCGCTTTAAGCGGAAATACCCATGTATGCCTGGAGTAATCATCAATGAAAGTCACGAAGTACAGGTAATTGCCCAAGGACGGAGATTGCATGGGCCCACAAACATCACTATGCACAAGCTGCAACCTGCATGTGGCCCTAACAGAACCATCCTTTGGAAACTTAGAACGCTGCATTTTACCCAGAATACAGCCTTCACAAACATGTTTGACAGGTGCTTCAAAAGGTGGCAAAGAAGCAACCATATCAGATTTCTGCAAACGCAGCAAACTGGCAAAATTCAGATGACCAAAACGTGCATGCCAAAGTTTTGCATATGAAATAGCCCTTGAATCTGCAACAGCATTTGCAAAATTTTGTCCACACTTGTCATACAAAGTGAGCTTATACAGCCCACGGCACAAAAGCCCAGATGCAACAATTTCATCACCAAAACTGAGATCATGAACTGTACATCTGTCATCCACAAATTTGACTACAAGTCCAAGTCTAGCAAGTACGGATACAGACAAGAGATTCTTCTTGATCCCAGGTACATAAAGTGCATCAACAAGTGTGAAGGAACTGCCATTAGCAGCAGTGAGCACAATCTTTCCAACTCCCTGAACTGGATAAGAGGCGTTGTTGGCACAAGTGACTGAATTCCCATGAGGGACAGACTCGAGAGAGGTAAACAATTCACGATGTGAGGTAATGTGCTTTGTAGCACCACTGTCGAAATACCACACATGTGAATCTGCAGCAACTGACAAGCATGCATCATGGACAGCAGGATTGTAAGTGCACTCTGCGCTAAAAGCCCATTCTGCATCAACATCAGCATCACAATCTCCTTTCACAGAAGACTCAACAATGGCTGCATTTGTAGTGGAACCAGCATTTGCAGTGGAACCACCCTCTTTCTTCTTAGACTCTTTGGCCTTCAACTTAGGACACGACTTGATCAAGTGATCATTGGATTTACAATAATGGCAACGCATCTTCTTTTTGCCCTTATCACCAGAATTGCCAGACGATGTGCTGCCAGCAGAAGCATTAGGAACAGAATTTTTGCCACTCGCAGCAGAACCATAAGAAGTGGCTGCATTACTGTTACCACCCTTTCTTTGAGAAGCAATAAAAGCCTGTTCAAGTGCACGCTGCCTAGTCCTGTTTTTTCTAGAAAGTGACTCTTGCAACAGCAATGTGCATAATGCATCAAACTTGACAACTTCAGGATTTCCTTGGGTCATGAGTCTCCAAGTACTAGCAAAAGTCTGGTAGGAATCTGGTAAGGCATCAAGAACAGTCTGCACAAGGGAACTGTCCGAAATGACTTCACCTGCAGAAATGAGTTGCTCATTGATATCCTTGACACTAGCAAGGAAAGTGTCCATATCATCTTCCTCATGCATAATCTTCGACTCTAGCTCTTTACGCAGCAAAGCAATTTTAGCCTCATTGCGGCTTGCATAAAGACCTGCTAGAATATCCCAAGCCTGTTTTGCAGATTTTGCTGAACGGATGTGAGGAATAATGGTGCGCTTCACAGACAACGCAATCAATGCATGAGCCTGCGCATCCTTAACATCCCAACGAGCTTGTTCTGCCGTAGGCAAAACAACTCTAACAGCTGCAATCCTTGCAGTAAGACCTGCAACATCCTCAACATCGCCTACATCTTCAGAACCAGGACGTATATCAATGCCCTGCACAATGTTCCAGACACCTTTTGACACAAGAACATGTTGCATCATATAAGCCCACATAGGGTAGTTGTCCCCATCCAACCTGTCCTCAGCAGCAAACATTTTGAACACATCTGTGTTGTTGTTGTCAGCCATGGTAAATGCTGCACCTGATGTGAAAACTGCCCGAAAATAGGAGAAATGGAGCGGGAACAAGTTGTGCTATATAGCACAAACCGTAGAAGACTATAAGGCACCTGTTATGCAGAAAACGGCACTGACAGAAAATCTGCATAAAATGAAGAAATAGCTTGTGCAGTACTGCCCGTAGTGGAAACGGAGGCCGAAATGAGCCCAAATCAAAATTCTGAGCAGACCAAGCTCTTTGAGCTGTCCCAAAATATTTGTCGACCTGCGAACGCTCGTCAAAGCTCACTGAAATCGGAGAAAGTGAGCAGGCGTGTGCTGGAGCAGCTGGCGACTAAGCCCGGGAGGACGTGACCTGCTCTGATACCAATTGTTGGAATTAGGGTTGCAGAGAAACACACACAGCTTGGAGAAGACGAAGGAAGCTCAAGGCACACAATAGAGAGTGTGTTACTTAGTGTGCAATGGAAAGATAGATAGCCCTAGAGTGATGGGCGTATATACAATGCACGGGGGAAAAAACCTCCTAAAGAGGGAAAAAATGCCCCGGCGGTCCTAGTGTGTTCACAGACATCACTACCACATGTATATGGTAACAGTGACGATCCCAGGTGGACATTTAAAAAGGAGAAGCGAACTCCTTTTTCTCATTTTTTTGAAAAGAAAAGTATAGATGGCTATGATTGGTCTCTCTCTCTCTCTCTCTCTCTCTCTCTCTCTCTCTCTCTCTCCCCCCCCCCCCCCCCCAAAACCCTCTAGTTGAAGTGACAATCCCAGGTGGACATTTAAAAAGGAGAAGCGAACTCCTTTTTCTCATTTTTTTGAAAAGAAAAGTATAGATGGCTATGATTGGTCTCTCTCTCTCTCTCTCTCTCTCTCTCTCTCTCTCTCTCCACCGTCAGATAGATCTTTGAGATCTCATTGGATGTTTCTACAATGTTTCAAATTCTCCTTTTATCAAGATGGGTGTGTACGTGTATATATAGGTCTTGAGGCATCTTGCTATTGTTCCAATACAGTAACTATGACATTCAAAATTTTATGCTCCTCTCTCTCTCTCTCTCTCTCTCTCTCCCCCCCCCCCCCCCCCCCCCCCCCCAAAACCCTCTAGTTGAAGTGACGATCCCAGGTGGACATTTAAAAAGGAGAAGCGAACTCCTTTTTCTCATTTTTTGAAAAGAAAAGTATAGATGGCTATGATTGGTCTCTCTCTCTCTCTCTCTCTCTCTCTCTCTCTCTCCACCGTCAGATAGATCTTTGAGATCTCATTGGATGTTTCTACAATGTTTCAAATTCTCCTTTTATCAAGATGGGTGTGTACGTGTGTGTGTGTGTGTGTGTGTGTGTGTGTGTGTGTGTGTGTGTGTGTGTGTGTGTGAGAGAGAGAGAGAGAGAGAGAAAGAGAGAAGATGAAACAAAAATAATTTTATTCTTTCCCATGTTGTGAGATATATCTTTTGGGATTGTTCCGATGGCATTAAAAATTTTCTTCTTCTTTTCTCTCTCTCTCTCTCTCTCTCTCCCCATAGATATTCACTTTTGTTGAAGACTTGTCTTTTAACTTTTAAAGTCACTTTAGATTGTTCCTACACGCAAACATTTTGTTTTGTCTTCCTCTCTCCTCTTGCATCATTTGTTGAACTTTGCATTTCAACACATTAGATACGGCACTAAAAAAGTATCCTCTCTCTCTCTCTCTCTCTCTCTCTCTCTCTCTCTCTCTCTCTCTCGTTGATTTTAGATTGGCACCCTCGCCTGCCAAAATTTAAGGAATTTATAGATTTTTAAGCATGGTCTACATGTTAACTCTTAAAAATAAAAAGAACAAAATATCCAAGAATTGCTAAAAGTTCCATCAGTGGGAAATCTTTCTATCCATTTGGGGTGTTCTCTCTCGTTGATTTTAGATTCGCACCCTTGCCTACCAAAATTTAAGGAATTTATAGATTTTTAAGCATATGGCCCACATGTTAATCTTAAAAGTAAAAGAACAAAATATCCAAGAATTGGTAAAAGATCCATCAACTAGGAAATCTCTCTACCGATTTGGTGTGTTAACGTGAGGGTTGGTCTTTGTCGAGCATTTAATCCATTCTCTACTGGTGAAAAACTTTAGCTATCCTTTTAAAAATACACTAATGCCAAAAAATAATATCTTGAAAATTTGAAAAGTACGTGAGTTCAACGATAAAATCATTCTTTCTCTCTCTTCCCCTCATAAATGCACATGTGTATGCACACAGGCAATGAGATGGTCTCTCTCTCTCTCTCTCTCTCTCTCTCTCTCTCAAAATAATGTGGATAACGACCGTTGCATTTGCATGTCATGCATGTCCTCAAAGCGAGACAACCCCAAGTCGACGTTAGGAGAGCTTTTTTCTTTTTCTCAAGCTCTTTAAAGAAATACATGCTTCCAAAGTTTTCTACAACATATCACTATTGGTCTTAAAAAAAGCCCTTTGAATAGATGAAACCAAATATATCTTCAAAAATTACATTTCCATTAAACAAAAAAATCACTAAAATTCTTTCGTTTTTGTTATATCTTCAAAAAGTAAATTCGCACTAAGTAACAAAACCTCCACTAAAGTTATCCCTCTTTTTTTTTTAATGTGCGGTCAAACTTCAATATTTATTGTGTGTAGAATACAATATTTATTGTGTGTAGAATAGAAAGTCTTTTGACTTTATATTTGAAAAGGCTTGTCATTTCTTACATTCTACAAAGGCTCTCATTTCTTATAGTCTTACCCTGTACTTTTGCATTTTAGACTTTCATTTTAAATTAGATGTTTTGTAAAGTGTTTTTTGAAATGAACCAAGGAGTGACAAGTGGACACCCTCTCCTTCCTTGAAAATTTTAAGCTGCATTATGAAGAGTATAGATTATAAATTGACTAAAAAGTAGTTGCTCAATGCTTATATCCTTGTCTATGTAAAATTTGCCCTAGCTCCGTGAGTCGGGAGCAGGGGAGTCCTAGCTCTGTTAAGCTCGACCTCTCGCCACTCCTGGCTCTTGTGCATTGAGGCAGATCCTCATAGGCAAAGGGTCCAGGAGCCGACGGGTTTCGCTTGCAAAGAGGCGATCGTGCTACAGATCGTCTGCCTTCTTGGTGGGGGTTGGAGTCACGCCGACAGGGGTGACCCTGGGTATGGGAAGCCCGACTGCCTACGCCGCCAGTCCGGTCCAAGGGCTTCAACGAAGACGCTCTTTTTGGCCAGGGTCTTACGGTGGGTACCCTGCTCTTGATCGGAGCGAATCCTCCAGTGTTGGATCTTGTGGATGTTCGTGGCCCGAGTGGTCTCTGCAGCAGCGGGTCTGGTTCAATATTCTGCTTAGGGTTCTACTGTCCGTATTGATGATGAGCTCGTGTGGATGGACGTGTTTCTGTTTGGGCTTGATGCTGCTCTGTCGGGTCCTTGGTCTCACCTGTGGGGGGTGGATTTAATGGTGGCTTCATGAGAGGACTTGGCCTTGGTCGTCGACACTATACTCTCGGTAGGTGATTTAGCTGATGTAAATATGCTCTATTTGGGTTTATTGGGGAATGTGGTTTGCTTGTGGCAGGGGCTCTCCACATGGTGGCAACCCGGTATCTCCATGTGGTTGGTTGGTTTATGTATGCGGGTTATGGGCTTCCCTGTAAAAAGCCCCATTGTCTAAACTCTTGTCGGAGTTATGTTAGGTATCCATGGCTTTTGTCTAAGCATGGATCTTTATGTAATTCTTTTTGCTATTATGCTCTAGTATATCACTCACAATTGTGAGTTTTGCCCAAAAAAAAAAAAAAAATCTAAAGAGAAAAAAAGCTTAGGGTGGGTTTAGACTAAGCAGCATACGGAAAATACAAAGGGGTGTCGATCCTTCATGGCGAAATTTCATTGCTTGGAGTTTCCGCCCTGCCCTCCTTTTTTCTCCCGACCCCCGCCCGGAAGAGTTGATGGCCTCTCTCAGCCCCCTTCACTTTTTTACTTTTTTTCCTCCACACTATTCACACTAGGTGGCGGCACATTTAGGAATGCTTGTTTCTTCCGCCGGTTGAGACTGAACCCAGCCTTAAATTGGGCAATGGCAATGTTTGATGTCTTTTCTCTCCAAAAGGCAACTCCAAATCTATTCATAGGGACGGCTACGTTTCTCCACAAAACAATTTATGTTTTGTCATGTGCCTTTTAAAGGTCTCCTCTTGCACTTGCCCTTCGTCCTCCCATGTGGTCGCTTTTGGCTTAAAAGCTCTTCAAAGTTCCTACTTTGTTATCCGATTGTGGTCACTTTCTGCTTGATACATGTGGAAGCTTTGGCTTGACCTTTCGAATCCCCAAAGGTAAGTTTCTTAACAAATCATTCGACAGACTAGACATTGAATCGTAGAATACTTCAACATCTATCATGATTCATAACTAACCTGTAAAAGGTTGTAAAGTTTGCCACAAACACGTAAGGGGTGGGTTAAACTAGGCATATATTTTTGAAAGCCCGATGCACTTCACTAAGAAAGGACATAAATGAAATAATTTTCACCAAGCTTACTGGGGCAAACGGTTTTTTGCTAGGTTGATTTAGGGGAATCTTAGGAGATGTTCTATTTTCTTAGAGAGAAAGTGATTGGAAGAGGAAAAGGCCAAAATTCAGAGGGCACGAGGAGGAGAGAGAGAGAGAGAGAGAGAGGCCGAATGTCAGTGCACATGGAGGGCCTCAACTCCATGATGGATGAGGAGGGAGGCTTTCATCAAATTATGAGCTACAGTTGTGAAACATGTGTCCTTGTTGCTCTGTTCTGTCTTCCACTATCCACATGGGTGAAGAAGTTCTTTGGTCATCATACTCTTCTCTCGTGTTCTAGGGAAGGGCCACACGAGCCCTCATTTTGTAAGGCTTGCTCACCTCTTCTTCATTGGATTCCTCACTGCATCCTACTGTTTGCTTTCATCCATGTTTAGTTTGCCCTTGTCTTCCCAAGCTCTGATCTTGTTTTCATTCCCAGTTATCTCCATCTTCTTCTAATGGTGTCTTGTTATTCACCAAGTCGTGTTGCCATCATTCTCCTTAATATTGCAACCTACCTCCTAGTGATGACATAATAACTAGGATTGGAGAAGTGTAGCCACCAACATGGAGGTAAGTCTGATATGGTCTGTATGTGGGGGGAGTAAGCGGCTCTCTCTCTCTCTCTCTCTCTCTCTCTCTCTCTCTCTCTCTCTCTCTCTCTCTCTTCTCTTGGGTATTGATGAGATAACAAACAACACACAAGAGCGAGATTTCTGTGTTCAAAACTTAGTCTCTTTAAAATGTTCTCTCTCTCTCTCTCTCTCTCTCTCTCTCTCTCTCTCTCTCTCTCTCTCTCTCTCTCTCTCTCTCTTCTCTTGGGTATTGATGAGATAGCAAACAACACACAAGAGCGAGATTGGAGGCTCGAGCCAAGTTGGCCGCAAGATCAATATCTAGCAGGTCAGTGCATCCAACAGAGTTGATAAATTGATTGACGCCAAGCATTGGTGGTGTGCATGTCTTATCTAGGCTGTGTCCGAGTAGCAAACTTATGGTTCTTTGGATAAGGTGCACTCGGTGTGGATGATGGGTGTTGGCTCCATGGGGGAGAATGCTGGTGCACGTCTCGTTTACAAGAGAGGCTCATGCGGGGGGAGAGAGAGAGAGAGAGAGAGAGAGAGAGAGAGAGAGAGAGAGAGAGATTCCTAGATATGCACTTTGGGGAGGAGAAAGCGAGAGCTGTCGTCTATCAAGATGTGTACCGAGAGACATGGAGGTTTTCTCCATTTACATACTTCCAATTTGCAAGCTTGATGAAAAGGCAACAAAACCAGCATGCCTAGCAGCCAACCGTCATTGACATGCGGGAGGGCAGGGACAAGTTAGAGGGGATCTCCGTGGGAGGTGTAGGGCAGAGAGGGCCAAACACGAGTGTCATCCACTATGTTACAGGTGCAGTAAGAGGGTGGGGCGAGCCTCGTGATTATTTGACACCACTTGTGCCAGGTGGAAAATGGTCGCTATTAATTGGGGGCAATGGGATTGGTTTTGCGCCGTCCAATGGCGAATTAATCCCCAAGTGATCGTCATGTGATCACAATCGAAGTGAACCCCAAGGAAACACAATGTGAACATAAAGTGATCAACAAGCAAACCGCGTGTGATTCCCAATTGAGATGTGATCACCCTGTGAACCTACCTATTCCAAAGTGATCACCCTGTGACCCCAACCATTCTAAAGTGATCTCCAAGTGATCACCGTGTGACCCCAACCATTCCAAAGTGATCTCCAAGTGAGCACCATATGATCCCCACCGATCACTTTTGCCATATCATACTATGTTCTCACCCTCTTTTCAAGTGGCATGCGAAAGCTTAATGGCCGGAGGGCCGACGTCTCTAGTGTGGGAGGTGGTGGGTTCAAATCATGGGGGCAAACTGGTCAAAATCTTTTTATTCTTGGGAATAAACGGACGGTCCACATCTATTAGAGATCCTAGACCCCCGATCCCACCTGACAAGGTGGTGTCAAATAGTCCCGTGGGTGGGGCGAGCTACATAGGAGCAGGCTCCAATGCATTTTACTTCAAGTGGAGAGATTCCTTTGGAATAGAATCTATCAAATTAATAGGTTTTCTTTTGAAGTGGAGCCAACTAGCCTTAGGACTAAAGAACACAGGTCTTAAATGACCCCCCACCCATGGGATCCACAAAGGAGAAGTGCATGCACAAAAGCAGAGACGCCAAGCTTTGTCAGATTTTGGAAAAGTAAACTCGGACCATTTTGTAAACTCGGACATCCAGTGGGTAAACTCAAACAAGCATAGATAAATGTGAACCCACCCACATTTCAACGAAATGCATACCCGCACCTGATTAGCCCATTGGATTGCCACATTGCCCGTCAAAGTTCGAATCCTCGGCCTACGCCCGTTGCCCGATTTTCGATCGTCGTTCGATCTCCTCAAGATGCAACCCTCAATCGTGCACCGTCGATCCCATGGCTGGGGGGTCATTTAAGACCCTGTGCCATTTAGTCGCGAGGGCCAACTAGTTTGGTGTCTCGCTTACGTAGAGCTGAAATTCCGGTTTAACAAACATTGTAACAAGTGACAAACTCACGAGGCCTGCCCATTAGAAGAAGGCAATGAAATTGAAAGGTTGAAAATTAATTCGTAGATGCGAAAAATGGGATTTCATTAAATAAGAGAGTTACAAGAGTTCTGTGAAGAGGGGTCAAAGCTCCAAAACTATTTTTCTGTATGTACACCATGGGGTGGGTAGGGATGGAGGATCATCTGTCCCCCCCCCCCCCGTGGGGAAGGGGCAGGGGTGGGTTTGGTGGGGGATGACAAGGGGGTTGAGGACTATTCTAGGTGGTGTTTATTTCGGGAGGAGTATGTATATTGAGGAGTGATCAGACCAGAAGCAAAATCTTGTCCCGCTCACAGAGTTCGGCCTTGAGTTCTTCACCCAAATATGGTCAAGGATTGAATTGTAGATAGTTGTCGTTTCTTGAATTGTTTGGGTATAGTTGTTTTCATGGAGAAAGGTATGTAGTTTTTTGTATTGGCTATTGCCATGGTCAATGTGGACGTTGAAGTCGCCTATAATAATGCTCATAATGTTGTTGTCAATGGTCTCCATGAAGTTTCTCAATTGTGAAAGCAGTGATTGTATTGATGCCTTAGGTGATTTGTAGACATTCACTATATGGATGATGTTGTTGATGGGTAGGGAGAAGAATGCTTTTATTATCTCAATGCCTGGTAATGAAAAGGAAGATTCATTGTGCACCTTGATGGAAGTTTTGTGATACATTGATAAACCATATCCATTGTAATGATGTATGTGTTGAAAGTTTGGTTCAAGGAAGTTTCTTTCATTTTTTTGTTTGGTTTCTTGCAAGCATAGAATTGATGATGAGGTGAAGTTGAGATCATTTTTTATGTAGTTGATGTGTTTTTGGATGGAGACGACATTCAATGATTGAATTATGTAATGGGTATCTTCTACTAGACTCAATTGTACAGTTGAGTGCTCCCATCTTGCACTTGTTCGGAGGCGGTCAAGCTCCGTGAGCACTTTAAGGTCAGTTCGAATATGTGTATTCAATATCGGGCTCAGAATGTGTAGGTTGGCAGGGTCCTTGATACGCGACAATGCGGTGTAGACCAAACCGTGGGCTCGTATGCTAGTAGGGGCAAAATCCAGGGAAGTCATGGTTAGACCTTGTGATCTGTGGATTGTGCGTGCATTGGCAGGTTGAATTGGTAGCTGCTTCCGAGAGACTATGTTGAGCTGATTTCTTCCTACTTGGAACTCTTTTTTTGTCTCGAATATGGGTGTCCAATGTGGCTCAAAGTGATTCCTAAGCAGATGTTGATTTTGAGATCTTTGTTTGTTCCCAATTTTTCTATCGAAGAAAGCTATCCATGCAACATGGGAATGTTCGATGGTTTCTACCGTTTTGAGAATTCCATCAGCTCCATTCACAAGGCCATCGGAGATGTCGATATTCCCAGAGCACATTTCAACTATCATCCCTGGCTTTAGTTCGAGAACCCCAGCAAGTCCTGCAGTTAGTTGTGAGTTGTTTGGAATGAGAAGGTTCCTTGAGGTTGACTTGTGTGGTTTGTCACGTGCCGTAATGACATATGCATGTGTACGTAGCATGCCAAAAACCTTTTGGTTGTGATGGTCCTTTAATATGTTGGTGAAGAAAATATGGGGAGTCTCCACGATGTTGAAGCTCTTGTTTATGTGTGTGGAGTTGATTAGGCACAAGTCTTGCTCGGTTTGTTTCGCAACTCTTACACGGTTCAAGATCTGTATGAATGATGTGTCCGATTGGCGCATGGGTATTCGAAGCTCACAACACCTTATGTGAGAATTCCAAAATGAAGGGGCTAGAATATCAAGTGTGTTTTTAGGATCATAAAATATCCAACGATCATGCATAGGGCTTGCTTGGCAAAGGTCTCCACAAAAAATTACATCTAGTCCTCCAAATGGTTGAGTGTGATTACGCTTGAGTGCTCGAAGCCGTGTATCTATTACATGAAGCAATCTATTGCCAATTAAGGATGCCTCATCAAAAACAACCAGCTTGAGATTTATGTACATTTGGGATAGATTGCTCAAGGTCTCATTTGAGAGAGCAATGTTGTCGTTGAGCATCAATGGAAGCCGCAAGGCTGAGTGAATGGTGGTGCCACCAAAATTATAAGCTGCCTTGCCTGTGTAAGCCATCAAAAGTGTTGTTGGGAGGTTAATGTCACTTGCAATCAATGTGTTGTAGTGTTGCACTAAACCTTGGACAATGGCGCATATTGTGAAAGTCTTCCCAGCGCCAGCACCACCTGTAAGGAAAAGGTGGATAGGGATGTTTGAGTACACCCTTTTCTTTGTCATGATATCATCATAAAGTTGTCTTTGTTCTATGTTTAAGCTCATGACAAGTGTATGGTACTCTTCATTTGGGATTCCAAGAAGTTTTAATGTTGTTGGAATACTTGTATTGTGAGGTCTAGTTTTTGGCAAGTCAAGGTTGAGTTCATAATTGAATGTCTCTTGATGATGACTGCTTGTGGAAGAATTAGATGATGAGTTTTGCTTGCTGCTTGCCAAGATCTCAACTTTCATGAACTTTTTCCTATTTTCAGCAATTGTATCAATGTTGCTCTCGAACGTCTCTCTCCATGTTGTGATACTTGTGTCAAATTCAGACTCGCTACTTGTGAAAGGGAGAAAGAGCAAGCAAACCTCATGATAATGTCTCTCAGCGTCGAGCTCTCTATTGAAGTTCACATACCTTATGACTCAGGGATTTTTTTGCTTGCGTTGCACACCATCTAAATTGGTAAACTGGCTTGCAAATTCGGCCAAGCATAGATGTGATAGATGGTGTGGTCTTTTAGTGTATTTAATGACAACATCATCGAAGAAAATAGGATGAAGCATCTCCAAAGCACCTCGTCTCTTTAGTAATAGTGTCCTTTGAGGCTGGAAATCTACGTTGATGAAAACAAACTGTCTACTAGCACTATGCAATGGCAAGGAGAGTGCAATATATGCAGCTTGTTGTGCTAAAATTTCATGGCTGTTGACAAGGGTACTTCCAATTTTCTTAAGTCGTTCCAAGGTGGGCAAATTGTTTTCCTTGCACTTATCAAGAACAATTTTAATCGCCCTACTTGTTGTTGAGTCGTGTTTTGTCATGTAGGATGTGCAATATGCTGCAGCTCCATGAGCATTGAAAATAAATTGGATATCAATGTTACCATCCCATAAGGTACACAAAGATTTATTGAAATTGTTTGTGTAGATGTCCTTTGGATGTCGTTTAAGCAAAAGGATTTGTTTTGTAAGAGTGAAAGAGAGTGTCTCGAGATATGAGTTCTCGTCCATACATAAAAAGTTCAACCATTCGTTGAAGTTCAATGGTGGGTCTTGGCCAAGACTTGCAAGCGATTCATCAAGTTTCTTTTTGTTTGCAAGAAGCATTTTCTTCCTTGAATCACTTGTTTCTATTGGGTGCAATATTATTGTTTTCCTGGCAGGAGGACGAGGAAATCCAAACCAACAAGCTTTTTTATGGCTTTTACATGTCTTTCAATGTGAATGGGTCTGAACATTCTTGAGCTCATCACTTAACTCATCCTTGTCAGTGGAGATAAACGTATTCACAAAGCTAATCACTTCGCAATCTCAGACACACCAAACAATGGTGCATTTTTAATCCAAAGCAACCCGTGGTCATGCTGGCTTCCTCTATTCTGGAATTCAGTAACGAAAAAGAAGTCGAGAATCTCGCCAAGTATTTTGGAGTTGCGTTTTAGTTCTTTCTTCAGTGATTTGAATCTATGAACATAGTAACGAGCAGTAGTAATGGGATCAGAACGAACCAAGACTCGAATGAAAGCGCTATTGCTCTGGAAATCACATGCACGTATTTGTGGGTTAAGAAGTGCAAGACATGTATGCAAAGGCTCCCACCTCTGCTCTGCGCATGACATGGTGATGAAGAATGTGGGTTGACCTATTTGTCGAATCATTGCAAAGACATTCCGCTTGAGCTTAGCTTTGTAATCGCATGATGTGCGAAGAGTCTCAAAATCACGATAGCCAAGTTGGGACTGGAGAACTTGGTCAATATTAGTATTGCTTTGGACGTCACCTGCCTTTTCGTAGTTTGCCTTTTCGTAGACGTACCCATATAGAGCCCAAAACCTTGGCAATGATGATTTTCATGACCTTGAAGAAAAGATTCTCAATGTCCGAAGCAAATCGTCTATCTTTGTGTTTGAGTTCCCATTGTGCAACCTTTTGGTACTTAGTCTTAGCAAGTTGGGCATAGATTCTTTTTTGTCCAAAGAAAAGAGATGGGAATGATAGCTCTTCACATGCATCATCATCAAAGAAGCTGAGAGGACTAAAACCTTCGGATGGTGCAACACTATGTGCATGCACATTATGATCAACCACTTGTTGGGAAGAGTTAATCCCATGCACAAGTGTATCAGTTTGGTCACCGATTGATTCCCCAAATTCGTTTGGCTCCAGCAACTCAACATCAGGAACTATTTGGATAGTGGATGCCCAAGATTCATCTATACAAGTGTTATACTCAATATACAAGGGAGTGTGAATCAACAAAGCCAAGGCTCTAAGCACATAAAATGGACGGATTGCTCCACTAACGTATGCATGATGAAACTCAAGCTTTCGTTTCACTTGAATCAAAATTGTTGCATGTTGATCTGCAAAATGAGGAAGTATGCTTTGAACCCTAGATAAGTCGGCCATGACGTTTACTACACTCCCTCGCAGGCCATATTGACCCTCATAGTTCAGCTCTCTTATTTGCGCAAAGGGTATACGAAGTGACACAAGACGTCTCTCAATAGGGTTCAACATCATAACCTTGTCAATAGTTTCATTGAGCTTAAAAGAAGCATTCATGTGGAAAGAAGAATTTCTTCTAGACCGCAGTTGCATCTTACAAGCTCTACACACTTTCACACCCACATCCAAAGTAGTCGTACCTTCTCCCAATATGGTTTTCGCCGAGCCAACTTCAACCAGAGTCAAACGACGAAGAGTATGTCCAAAGACTAGAGTACCACAACACAAACAAGGAAAAGAAGGTGTGTCAAGTATTTCCTCTGAGTATTTATGTTTTTTGGGTCGACCACTCGATGAGACGCCCGCATCAGAGTGGATAGATTTCCACAAAGAATAAATCTTCGTTTGGATTTGTTTTAAATTAAAAGGACAAGCTACTTCTTTTTGAAATGTTGTTGCTATTTTAGGAGCAGTACATTGTGGGAGAGAATGAACATAATCTTCTAAACTGGATACAAGTTCTTTTGACCAGACGCAAGCATCTTACAAGCTCTACACACTTTCACACCCACATCCAAAGCAGTCGTACCTTCTCCCAATATGGTTTTCGCCGAGCCAACTTCAACCAGAGTCAAACGACGAAGAGTATGTCCAAAGACTAGAGTACCACAACACAAACAAGGAAAAGAAGGTGTGTCAAGTATTTCCTCTGAGTATTTATGTTTTTTGGGTCGAGCACTCGATGAGACGCCCGCATCAGAGCGGATAGATTTCCACAAAGAATAAATCTTCGTTTGGATTTGTTTTAAATTAAAAGGACAAGCTACTTCTTTTTGAAATGTTGTTGCTATTTCAGGAGCAGTACATTGTGGGAGAGAATGAACATAATCTTCTAAACTGGATACAAGTTCTTTTGACCAGACGCAACGCTTCCTCTTAGATAACACTTTACTTTGAGGGAAGAAGAATGTATCAAATTCAAAACGAAACACAAGCAAATATCCTTTTTCTTTCAGTACAATTCCTGTTGGATTATGAACCAAAGATTTCTCAATGTTCAAACAACTCATGAACAACAAGCTGCTCTCTTAGCACACGACAAGCACAGGAGATTAAATGATTGGAGATGACATGAGATTTATTGCTCCCAAGATATGATTGCAAAAGAACTTGAAGTGAATTTTTGTCCACAGGTCGAGGTATATTATCATGCTCCCACAACGACAACCAAAAAGTCTACAACATCTTTGTTGTTAGTCTCAAAATCTTGTATTATCAAATGAATAACAGATTCAAGCAACATACTAGAGGGCTGATCAAGCTGAAATATAAACAGCAATGCACACAACACATCTTGATTAAGAGGATATTTCTTTAAGTAGGGCGGATCAATTTTTACATTCTTTCCATTGACATCAAAACTTGAATCTGCAGCAAAAGTCACAAGATCTTCTTGGAGAGGCATTGTCGATAGCTTGCTAGGGTAAAATAACAGCCAAAAAGCTACTAGTGCAATAATTGTATATGTAAAATATGCCACAAAAGGAACTATGCCTCTGGTTTGAAGCTAGTCACATAACCTTGCTTGTTGATAGAAAATGTGCCAATCTTCTTAACATCAAGAAGTGTACACTTTAGATCAACAAGGTTAGTGTCATAAAGCTAAGAAAAACTGCTAGGCAATCGCAAGACTTCATCAATAACTTTACCATGCAGCACGACAGCTATTGCTTCATCATCTCGATCCACTACTCGTGCGTTCGTGGACAGTAGGGGCTCGAAACCTTCACCACTTTGTTGCATGCAAAATAGTAGGGATTGGACGATTGACAGCTTACTTGACTGCTTTTACAACCGCTACAACTAAACTCGAATCCAAGGCTGTTCACATTCACCACCTCAAGAGTTCCAAACACCTGAGTCAACACAAAGTGAGTTAAAGAGTTAAAAACGTTGATTGTTTCATAGAAAGTGAAGAACACCTTAGCACCAAATCCTAAGAGCGAGAGCTGCTTAGCATGTATGTCTTTGAAACTTGTTGCCAAACTCTCAGGCAAGGGACATAAAATTGTGTAGTCTACAATCGAAAGGGTATTAGAGAACTGCTTGTAGACGTTAATGTTGTGAGCTACACATGCATAGAAACCATGCTCTTGGACTTCGTTGACAATGTTATGGTAATCGCATCTCCTAGATGAAACAAAAACAAGCTACAACAAAGGATTTTAGACAATGCATGAAATTTGAACCAACACAACGCAACGATACTCACACTAGCTCTATCGGTGAAGTCAGGACCATCAGCGATAGTCACCAAAGAAGAACTTGTACCATCGCTCTTTGCAACGTTTTCAACTTGCACCACTGTGAAAGCTATGGTCGGTACAATATCCACCAAAGAAGAGTCTCTATCCACCAACTCCCTGATTTTGTGCTCAGGAAACAAGGCTAAGACGCAATTAAATGGTTCACCCTTAACAATGGAGGTGGTAGCATCGGCATACAAAGAGAAAGAAGATGTCCCCCCATCATTAGCATTTCTCTTTCTCGCAATAGCACCCTCTATGCGCACAAAATCACCCACTTCAAAGGACTCCACAAACTGAGAGATATATCTTTCACTAACGACGAAGGTGATTGCATGATTAGCTAGCCTATCAGCTAAATCAGCTTTTGAGAACCTGTTATACATAGCTTTCTGAACTTTATAAGTGCCATATTGAACAAAGATTTTACCCTCAAATGCAAACCGAAACAAGACAAAGTCAGAAAGCTCGGACACTAGTAATAACGGAAGGGACACTAGTAAAAATTTCGGAAAAAGGCTCATCTTTATCAACGGGTTGACTTCCAACTTTCCCACAAGCGAAGACTTCTTACAAATCCCTGGCAACTTTGCTAGGAACTGAACAAGAACCATCATTTGCACGACCTACATGAGAGGCAGTGTCAACCTAAAAACTGAAAAACCCATTGCAAGCACAAAATTACCTCTAACACTGGAGAGAGCCTTTTTTATCGATCTGGAGGGGGAATACTTTTTTAGCTTGAAATTTGGGCTAAGAAACTTGGACGGCGATGCATTAGCTGAAACCCCATCAATGAGAGAAGGCTTGGAATCAAGAAACGATGCAAGAGAGAGTCTCTCTGCTTCCTTCTATTCGTTTCACAAATGTTAGCGAGTTCCTCGTTGAATGACCGATGAGTTTCCACGTCTGATGAGAAAAAAGAGTAAGATTCAATAGATTCAAGATCAAGTAAGCAAGATAAATTGAGCAAGCTGCCAACCATTCATGGCAGAATCCATTGGAAGGTTAACGAAAGATGTTTAGCAGTTGTAATAAGATATTAGTATTTACCAACAACCTTGCAAAAGATTGCAATGGCTATATAACAGAGATTTATTAGGAAGGGCTAATGCCCAACTAAAGAGGATGAGCTGTGGGGGTAACTGAGCGCCAAAAGGTTCTAAGCAAAGATGCTGGCAAATGAAAAACAAGCAGCAACTGTAAGGAAAACAGAGGCTTCTATCTTTTTATAACTTAAGACGCAAGAAGGGGAAAAGTTCTTTTTACACCCACTTGTCCTTCAGTAAAAAGAGTTTAAAAATGGATTAAAATTATTTTTCAAAAGTAAATATCTTTAATAGGTTTCAAGACAACATATGCACAAAATTATATCAATAAAATATTAAATATTAATAATATCCATAATATTCTTATATGAGTACCTTCTTAAATGCCTTTGATCTCCAAAATGATGTAACACCACTCCCTTCCCTACTTGATTGTATTGAATTAAAGACACAAATGATCTATACGAATTTCAATTCTTTTTTATTCTTTTATATGGGATTAACAAAGTTTATTTTAAAGAATACCCTCTTTTCAAAATAAACTATCAAAGAATAAACTTAAAAAGACACTCACGCCCAAACAGTTATGTACTGCCAATCCCAAGGCTTGCTCAAGCAACAGTGTGTAAACACACTGTGAAACATTGGCTTTGGAAATATCCAAAGTCATGAACACCCATCACAGCAAAGCCTTATGTGTTTCTTGAAAAACATGACCAAACCATCATCATTCAGTTACTGCACTGAGACGCTCATTTTTCAAAGCCAGCTAATTTAAAACCTATCAATTTAAATATCAAATGCCTATCAAAACATTAAGAACATCCAAAGTACTCAATAGAAAATACATCTAATGGCAGATAAAGAGAATGAGACACATCAACATCAATAAAGTTAACCAAAAGAGAGATGTACATTCTCTTGCACGAGAGTAAAGGCTAGCAGGCCATCTCTCCCTCTGCCTCCCTCTCTCTCTCTCTCTCTCTCTCTCTCTCTCTCTCTAACTCTCTATTGTTCTCCAACTGAGGCGATACCATGAGGCAGAAAAAGCAACAAGCAGGGCAAAATGTCTCCCATCGAGTCTTTGACAAGCCCTCGTCCGCCAGGTTTAGCGCTTCAGCAACTTCATAATACCGATAGTAGAATGCATGTGAACACCTGCATAAGACTTAGAAGAGCATTTCGAGACACTGAAACCTTGGTAACGTCAACCATGCAACAAGCACATGCAATGAATTCAAAATTAAACATATGAGCACTCTCCTGAGCACCTAATCAGAATCGGTAATTGTCTCTCTCTGCGCGATGAACAACAGCAACTCTCTCTCTCTCTCTCTCTCTCTCTCTCTCTCTCTCTCTCTCTCTCTCTCTCTCTCTCTCTCTCTCTCTCTCTCTCTCTCTCTCTCTCTCTCTCTCTCTCTCTCTCTTCGCTCTTAGATGGTCAATAGATATTTTGTGACACTCTAAAACTGCAATGGTTTTGTTATGGTGTGACTGATCTAGATCTGTTGCAATGCATAGCCATAGGTGGGGGAGAAGGCTCTCCAAGCGTGGCAGAATGCAAAAGCTGAGAAGTTGCTAGCCATGATACTCACAATTGCATAAAAAAGCAAAGCAAAGCAAACGACAACAACAGGACAGGTTCAAACTTCAGCGTCACACTGAGTGAGTACTTGGAAGCTCTGTGCACTTGTCGATACCATTGAAACAGGTATTGTCAAGGTACACTTTCAGTGTAGGGACAGTGCAGGAACAATAGCGTGCACTGACTGGCAGTACGAAAAAGGCATGGAATATTGTTCACCATTATATATATCTTGCAAAGTGCATGCGCTGCACACTATATGCGACGCTTAACTTAAGGCTTCCAGAATTCTCTACGCATAATGCAAACACTCGAGCAGCCCATGCAGTAGATCGGACAACGCAGCAGATCGAACCAAGGCCTCTGACATCTCTGCGCATAATGCAGCAAACAATCGAGAATGAGCCCACGTAGCAGATCGCATTCAAGACAGCCCACAAACACCAGTCAAGCACCGAATCTCTCATCCCATACTGCACAAACTCGCATACAATTGCCGACACACAACAGCAACAACCAGAACATTCTCTCTCTCTCTCTCTCTCTCTCTCTCTCTCTCTCTCTCTCTCTCTCTCTCTCTCTCTCTCTCTCTCTCTCTCTCTCTCTCTCTCTCTCTCCCCCCCCCCCCCCGCGACACACAACGAATCTTTGTGCACGAAACGCAGTAGATCCGGACTCAGGCAGGGCGGGCAAACAAGAGAAACAAAAGAAATGCTTCAACACCACCCACCTTAGCAACACCTACCGACTCAAAGCTAAACAGGCCACACAGAGCGAGGTGTTGCAACTCGAGGTGCACCTTCCATGGCAGCGGAGATGCCACCTGCTGTGATCCAGTGGCAACTCAACCGCTCAAGGGCGACCTCTCTGCAGGCACGGCGGGAAGGTGTAGAGAACGCAGGTGTAGAGACCTCTCTGCAGGCACGACAAGAAGGGTGGGTGTGTGTCTCTAGCTGTGGAGGAGGGGGTGTGCTGTAGCCAAGAACTAGCCATAGCAGGAGAGCCGCCCCTCCACTGCCTCGACTCTTGCACCTCAATGAGCGCTCAATCATATAGAGCCTCTAACCCTAGCTCACCCACATGAAATTTCTAGCATCCAAGAGGAGCACGATACCCCTTCTATCTTGCAACCATTTTATTTTCTATTTTTTTTTAAATACACTTCCTTTTTCATTAACAAAAAGGGAAACGACCACAAAGGCCTCCCTCCTTTGGGGCAGGCCAAAAAGTTGTAAAGTTTGTCACAAACAATAATAGGCATATATTTTTGAAAGCTCAATGCACTACACTAAGGAAGGACATAAATGACTTAACTTTCACCAGATAATTATGGTGTCTCACTTCCTTGACCTAAAATTCCGATTTAACAAACAAAAGGCTGCACATTCAAGTCTCATCATTGACCCCTCAGTGTCCAATGTGTATAACTGATCTTTTTTTTTTCAATATTCACAATTGTGAGTGATTTTATTAGAATGCCACCAAGAAATATACAAATTAGCCTCAAGCTCATGCCGAGCCTTGAGGGGAAGATGGTTACATTGGAGCCTAGTTTAAAGTACGTAGTAACATACTATTACGAAAAATCCTTTACAAAGCAAAGCTTGACCGGTTCACAGATGACTCCCTCCTTGAAAGCTTGCCCTCAAGTACTCAGGAAGGTGCTAGAGATTGTCTAGACATTTGTTGTGGCTTCAAGATCAAAGTGTAGTATTGAGAAATTTAGAGTGATCTCCCTGACGGAAAACAACTCATTTGACCCTTCAATCTAGTCAGGCGAGATGTGCCCAAAGGAAAGATATAGTGTTGCTTCCCTTTCCAAGTATGGTCAAAGTGATCAATTCATTTATGCTTCCTTATATTGCCTTCACCAGCCCGCTCCTCAAAATAGCCAAATGTAACTGAAAGGATTTTTCGAAACCTGTTAAAATATTATTATGGAGAAACAACACCAAAGCCTTGTCGCCATAGCAATGAGAAAAGTGGGAAGTTATCGCTCAACCAGTACTCCAAGGTGTTGTTCATGTTGAGACCATGTGTGCCAAGTTTGTGGTCTCAATGCATAAACCAATCCTGGAAAAAGTTATAGTCCCAATAGGTTGCACAAACGATTTTGAGGAGCTTCATTAAGGTCTATCTAAGGAGATACCCCTTTGGGTCGAATAACAAAATTGTGTGAATGCCAAATGCCAGGTGAGGGCGGGATAGTAGCAGGCTCGTGAAGGGAGCTGGTGCAACATGTGGAAACCTTCCCAACACAGGTGGGTGGAGGACCCTCAGGACTAAGTGGCACGGGCATGGTACGGTCGGGTGATTGTGGGCCGTAGATCCCAGTGGCGGCGCTGAAGTAATCTAGGGTACCCTAGATTACTCTTGGTTGCGGCCCTTGTACATACATGTTTTAAGTAAATTAGGGCCTCCACGTTTCACAACGCGTGCATGGCGTAGTGGTTAGGGTATCCACCTCTCGTGGGTGAAGTCACGGGTTCAAAACCGACGCTCACAAACGTGGGTACCCTAGATTACTTTCAATACTTGGGTACCCTAGATTACTTTTTACAAAAGTAATCTAGGGTACCCGCATTCCAGATCTACGGCCCACAATCCCCCGGCCGTAGATCCCACCCTCCCATGCCTGTGCCACTTAGTCCTGAGGGTGGAGGAGCCGGTTCCTGTCGCCACTCGTGCCAGGTCATATGTCCACACGTGTTGAGAAATAGGGGAGGGAGCTTGGACGCAAATTTTCTCTCTCGCGATGTTGTATCACAGGGTCATCTGCATCTTTGTCTCTCTCTTGCAGGCACCCGCTTGTACATGGGACCCAACAAAGAGATATATTCTTAGGTGGTATAAGGGAGGCCTCCCTCTTTCTGCCTACCTACGGAGGCATGCCACAAGGGGGGAGAGAGAGAGAGAGAGAGAGAGAGAGAGAGAGAGAGAGAGAGAGAGAGAGAGAGAGAGAGAGAGACGCTTACTCCCCCCACATACATACCATATCAGATTTACCTCCACGTCGGTGGCTACACTTCTCCAACCCTAGTTATGTCATCATTAGGAGGCAGGTTGCAAAATTAAGGAGGATGATGGCAACACGACTTGGTAAATAACAAGACACCATTAGAAGAAGATGGAGATCACTGGGAATGAAAACAAGATCAGAGCTTGGGAAGACAAGGGCAAACCAAACATGGATGAAAGCAAACGGTAGGATGCCGTGAGGAATCCAATGAAGAAGAGGTGAGCAAGCCTTACGAAATGAGGGCTCGTGTGGCCCTTCCCTAGAACACGAGAGAAGAGTATGATGACCAAAGAACTTCTTCACCCATGTGGATAGTGGAAGACAAAAGAGAGCAACAAGGACACGTGTTTCACAACTACAGCTCATAATTTGATGAAAGCCTTCCTCCTCATCCATCATGGAGTTGAGGCCCTCCATGCGCACTGACATTCTGCCTCTCTCTCTCTCTCTCTCTCTCTCTCTCTCTCTCTCTCTCTCTCTCTCTCTCTCTCTCTCTCTCTCTCTCTCTCTCTCTCTCTCTCTCTCTCTCCCCCCCCCCCACCCACCCTCCTCCTCGTGCCCTTTGAATTCTGGCCTTTTTCTCTTCCAGTCACTTTCTCTCTAAGAAAATAGAGCATCTCCTAAGATTCCCATAAATCAACGTAGCAAAAAACCGTTTGCCCCAGTAAGCTTGGCGAAAATTATTTCATTTATGTCCCTTCTTAGTGAAGTGCATTGGGATTTCAAAAATATATGCCTAGTTTAACCCACCCCTTACCTGTGGGTTCCTTCTATCCTTTTTCTGCATTTGTTAATCAATTTCTACTTTCCACAATATATATACATATATATGCCTAGTAGAGGTTCCAGCTGGTGGAAATTCAAAAAAGTGAAGGAATCCCCATTGATGCGACCAAACGTCGTGTGAGGCGAAGGTAATGGGAGGTAGGTGATGCAGAGGGTGTCACGCAAAAAGAGGCGTAGGTGATGTTTTGCAGAAGGTGGTACGCATCAAAAGGGTGTGTATACAATGCACAGGGGGAAAAACCTCCTAAAGAGGGAAAAAATGCTCTGGCGGTCCTGAGTGTGTTCACACACATCACTACCACATGTATATGGCAACCCTGGAGTGATGCAGTGAACGAGAGCTGGCACATAGAATAAAGGAAGTGCCATGCCCTAAGGACATGATCAGTTACAAAGGGGAGTGAGCCCAAAGCTTTGCAAAAAGCTTCGAACTTCTCACAAGACAATGCCTTTGTGAAAAGATCTGCAAGGTTGCCATGTGTTGGCACGTAAGCCAAGCTGATCTCTCTTTGTGAGAGCCTCTCCCTGACACAGTGGTAATGCACCTCATGTTCTTTGTGCGAGCATGAAAAACTGGGTTCCTCGCAATTGCCAATGCGCTCTAACTGTCAATGTAGATAGTGTTGGCAGTGTCATGTCCAACACCCAAAACAGCCATAAGGCGTCTGAGCTATACACACTCAACCGTAGCTTTGAAGGCTGCCCTGTACTCATCCTCACAACTGGAAGTGGCCACAGTAAGTTATTTCTTGCTCAACCATGATATGCATGAGCTGCCAAGCATGAAACAAAAAACACTTGTGAACACAAGATTCAAAGGAGTTCGATAGCTTTTGGTCAAGATGAAAATCCCTTTTGCATTTTTTTAAGAGAGCGTAAACAGATAACAAGCTGGATTTGTGCAAACACTCAATTTGTTTTTGGTTGATGCTTTTAAGATCTGGTAGATTTTATAATTCAAAGGCTAGGTCAAAGAGAGAGAGAGAGAGAGAGAGAGAGAGAGAGAGAGAGAGAGAGAGAGAGAGAGAGAGAGAGAGAGAGAGAGAGAGAGAGAGAGTAAGGGTAGCGTCTTATCAGATGAGGGGATCAGTCAAAAACTTATAGCAAAGCCTATGGAAGTCCTAGGACCTATCATTGATGACTACGTGTCTGATACAACTTCAGAGTCTTCTAGTTTATACAAAATGGCTTTTGATCTATGTGGGAAAGGACATGAGATAAGTAGTTCTAGTAGAGTGCCACTGAAGGCAATCGATTATAACATGGCCTTAGTGTACCAATTTGACAACCTGTCTGGGGCAAAGATCTATGAAAATCCCTATAACCACTTTGTTTGTCGAATTGATGATTGTCCCCCAATAGAATTCAATGAAGTGCGAGCTGTGAGGTACCTAAAACATAGATATGTGGATCACAATGGTGTCGGTTATAAAAAGTGATAGAGAATCTAGACCTAGTAGACAACCTAGGACAAGTAGTATCTGGAAACGAAAGAGAAGCAATGCGTGAAACATTGACATTGCAATCTTCAGAGCATCTCAGGCAAGTCTATTCCTTGAAAACAGAACATGCCTTGATAGATGATACATCCCTAGCTCTCTATTGGGCGTCCATAGGAGAAGATATCAACATGTATAGAGGGAAGGACATTGGATATGAAGCGATCACAAAAGAGAAGATCCTATGTTTTTGCTTCAATAGCTACAAAAACTATGTAACACTTAATGGCCTAGTAACTTGTGTGTAGTGGAAAATAGCATAGACATAGTGAGCATTTCATTAGAATAGATTCCTAATGAGCATAGCAAGAGTGCTTGGGTGGAGAGAGCAACAAAACGCATAGCACCGGAGAAGTGTGTCATGGTCTTCTCCATCTAGGAGGTGATGGAGAGCGTTTTGCCCACCGTCCTCGTGGAGCCATCTTCACCGAGGTGGCAGGAGACTCACTTCTTTCTCGTTCCTTTGGTGGGGGCTATTGAGTTCTCCTTTGAAAAGGAGACGTGTCATCAAGAAGCAAAATTTTGAGCCCTTCGTATGGATCCTCTTTTTCTTCCCGAATCGGAGAGAGGCCTCTTTTGGAAGTCTCACAAGGAGGCTTCCTAGGTACTCTATCGTCATGGTGGGGAGTTTGGAGAATCCCATGAGCATGAAGCTGCCGTTGCACTTCACTTTGGAGGGATGGATTGCCCATGGCTTGATGAAGCCTAGAAGCAAGGTAGTTAACAATCATAGGGGCATCATTAGTAGCTTGCTCATTAGCAAAATTAAAGCTATAAACATTAATTTCACTCTCTTTACTATTGTCATCCATTCTAACAATTTTTAGGTGTAATATTTTTAGATGTACTTTAGCACTTCAAGCCCTAGTTGCTACTCCTCTTTATCCCTTCATAAAAGCACTCAAGCTATTGTACCCGTGGCTTGAATACCACTTATTGCAAGGAATGGAAGAGAGGGTCTTTCAACACCAAAACAGCACTGGCTCCTGTCAAGCTTCTAATAGATCAATAGTGGTTAAGCCGTAGGCAAGCCCCGTAGGCTCCACTATTAAGACCATAGCTCTCGACGGTGATGCCCCGTTATCTGCACAAAGGCAGGTGCACTGCAAGGATGAAAAATCCCTATTCTACTTACTCAATTGCAATTAATAATAACAACCATTAAATAGCTAGCTTGAGGACCTCCCTTCTTGAGCAAGAAAAGAGAAACCTTGTGCTCTAATACCAATGTAACATTTAATGGCCTAGTAACTTATGTGTAGCGAAAAATAGCATAGACATAGTGAGCGTTTCATTAGAATATATTCTTGTTGAGCATAGCAAGAGTGGTTGGGTGGAGAGAGCAACAAAAAGCATAACACCTAGTTAGATAGGCATGAACAATAATTCAAAAGAGAGAGAAAAAGAGCTATTGACAACAGCTAAGGACCGGATTTACATGGAGCCGATCCCCCTTCCAAAAGGCTTTGTATTATAGATTTCCCCCATCAAGGGAGACATTTTACAATACAATTCTTTGTGTTCCTTCAATAACTAGCTAGTGCAATGAAGATGGAATCTTCAAGCACTAAGAAAACACTTATAAAACACAACAGCAATTCCCTCACGATCTCAGACCCAAGACCTCACACACCTTCGAAGATGGTGAGAGCTAGTGGGGTATGAGAGTAGATTGAGAGGAAGAAGGAGTAGTCTTACGAGAAATAAGTATATGTAAGGTCTCTGACCCCGATCAAAAAGAGCACCATTGTACCTTGAAATGAATATAATAAAAAAAGTTACTATTTTTAGCAGTTTTCCAAATTCTGTCAGTGCCATGATGTTTAGAATATTTTTAAGCTTCGAAATGTGAATAAAATAATTTTTGTAAAAAATTTCCAAAAATAGTAAGTTTTTGGTCACCCGACCCATCCAGTTTTGATCGTCTCGAAAAACTGCACCTGTACTCCAAATTTGAAAAAAATGCATTTTCGGACCCCGGGGGCTGCTAAATATGGCAGGTACTCGGGCCAGTACGCCTTAGTTAGAGCTTGCTATAGCAATTTTCGGCATCAAATTCCGACTCGTATGACCCGTTTTAGCCTAAAATCAATTTTTCCCAAAATTGGCAGGGGAGGCACCGGGGGCCCAAGGCTGTGTGGGAACAAGTTCCAGCCCACTCCAGCTCAACTTTAGCAGCTAGGGGGCGCCTTCTCTCTTTGTGGGAGTCCTGGGAGAGTTTCCAAGCAAGTAACTAAGTGTCAGAGCCAGTTAACCAAGCCAACTGGACACTTGGTGGGTAGGGGAACTGGACTTGCCAATGCAGAGACTCAGTGCTCCCCCAGATGCAAATAGCAAGGCTGGTCGATTTTCAGCCTGTAGGAGCCTATTTAAAGGCCTGCACACACACACACACACATACTCACACACACACCCAATACACACACACACACACACCTACACACACCTTGGGGAGGTGCTGTCGGTACACACACAGTTTTTGAAGGAGAAACAAGGAGGGAGGTACTGCCAAAATTCTCATCTTGAGGATTCATTGGATCTGAAAAATCAAAGGATTCTCATCCCCTAATCACGGTAATCATGGTTTAATTATTGCTCTTCTTAATTCTCATCTTTATTCTCCAAATTCCTTAGCTACTATGCTTAATCCTGCCTATAATTCCCTATAGCTGCTCTCTAAATCTCCATAGCTATACTCCATTACATAATCATCATTCAATTAGCTAAATTATGCAGCCATTCATCATCCTTAACCAAGGATTAATGCATGATTAGGAAAGATTCTCTCTCTAGGCAGCATAGTTAATAAATTGTCAGCCAGTAATAGTGTAGATTTGATGAAATTCATTCTTTTACCACTCAATAGTGTTGTAATTAAATTAGACTCAATCTTCTCCCACATTAAAATGTGATTAAGGCTGAAAATTAATCCGTCATTAGGCCATTAAGAAGAGGATTTTATGTCACACATGCCTGCGGCAATTCTGCATCTTCATATTGCTCTAGGAAAATGAATGAGCTTGCTTACTTCATCTCTTTCGTGAATCAATTAGTAAAATTCTGAATTTCTTAATCATCTAAGCCAAGTAATTAACCTTAGAGCCATTTCCCATAGGGTAAGTAAGGAATTACCCATAAAATTGCTAAGTCTCAAAGGAAAAATCTAATCTCTTGCCTAAGGAGGATTCTTTAATAATTCTAATCTGCCATTTGGTTGTTATGATGCTCTCGGACTTTAGCTCTTTTCTTCAAGTTTATCATTTAAATTAGTGAGTAAAATGGCCCCGATTAAGAGAACTCGCTTCGATGGTGCCCACGACCACGAGGCGTTAACGAGCAATACAAATGGAAAAGGAAAAGCTCCCATGGTGGAACAAGCACCGGCCATCTCACGAGCCAATGACGAAGAAATGGAAGAGGTCGATCAAAGTTTTATTCAAGTTGTTTAATTTAACATTGCATACGTTTAGCTAGGAATGAACATATCCCCAAACATGTTGGAGAAATTCGACGAAAACCTCGCCAATTGAATTCATTTATATACTAAAGTCTAAAGTAGGAAAGAAATGATTGACGGATATACTGTTTGCAATAGGAAAGAATGTCTGCTAGGGAAAATTTAGCTCGGCATGTTCATTCTATTTCCAATGTTGAACTAGTCATGAACCCCCTCCTGATCATAGGGGGTAGAGTTCCTGGTTAAGCGGTGGATACCCACGACTGCTGGTTGAGCGGTGGGAACCCACGTCTGCTGGTTAAGCGGTGGGAATGTCCATGTCGTGCTTTCTATGCGGTGGACATACCTAGTTGTATGAGCAGCTAGGCGACAACGAGAGGAGTAAACTCTCGCTGGAGGGGGGATGTTGTACCTCCAGAACATTGGAATTTTAATGAATAAGTTTGAGTAGAATTTTTTACTAGAATACTGTCTTGGTGTTTTTTGCAATACTGGTTGAAGGGTTGTCTTAACGAACAATGTGCTTCGGAATTAAAACAAGGAATGTTTATGTTGAACAACCCTTGTGGTAGTAATTAGGTCACACAAGGAAGTTTGAGTGTGGGGGTGGAAAGTGGGGGCTTGGCTCAGGTTGCCAATGCCTACGAGATGGGTGGTCCCGATTGGTCGGGAACGCTCTGTCCCCATAGTGCCTACTTTGATATTAGTAATACTCATTGCCCCTAGAGCGGTGAAATCTCGAGAGTACGTGCCTCTGAAACATGGGGAAAAAGGCACTAGGGGTTTCTCTCCTCTTGGAAGGTGAGTCTTAGGATCGCTAGATAGCTTAAGTACGCTTCCCCTGCGAGGTGGAGCTAGATCTCATTGCTAGTAGGCTCGAGCTCGACTCACTTTGTGATGAGAGATCGTCCGCTAGCTGAACCCTGAACCACTTTGTTTGCTTCCACAATAGATCTAGTGGCCACCATGTTCACCATTAGACCCGCTGTTTGATATGGCGGGGTGGGGACCTCACAGTATATCTCCTCACGTTATCACTCATAAAAACTTAGCATACCTTAGTAATTAGCATGGTAGAGGAGATGAGCATGCATTTAAGCTTGGATCTTGGTTGGATTTGCATCACAAAGCCAAGAGTTATTGGTGTAGGCCTCCCTTCTCACAAGCTTGGAGTAGGTGATGAGCTTTCCATTAAATCTTGAGAAGGAGAGAGAGATTCTTCGTGCTTCACACATGATATTGTGTGAGTGTGTGTTTGATAATGCCTTTGAAAAATCAGCCCCCTCTCTCTCTCTTGGTCGACCCCTCTTGCTAAATCCTTTTGTTGGCTTCCCATTGGACCTCTCCAAGCTTAGCCAATAGGATTTAAGAAGAATAAGTGATAGTCTTGTGACATGTGTCTCCCTTTCCCCTTTTGTGAGAGCTTTAGGTAATTTAATAATGCAACTAAACTCTCATTGGACCCCTTTGTCTTCTGGCCAGTAGGAATCAGGCAAGCCATGGGGTTGTTGAATGCTCATTGGACCCCTTGGGAGACTGGCCAATAGTCTTCTAGAGAGATTAATTCTTATCATGGTTCTTTTATCAAGTGTTTTTACATGAATTAAACTAGATTTACTCTAACCTAATTCTCATTGGTCCACCTCTATGGCCATCCAATAGGATTTAAGTGCACCTGGTGGGCAATTGGCCTAGGGAGCTGACATGTGTCCCTTATTCCCTTTGTGTAAAGAGAGCCTATGAGTGTGAGTGTGTGTGTGTGTTTCTCTTTCATCCCCTACTTACAGGGCTCGCCCCCTCCTATGTAGGAGTTTTTGGCACACTCACAAAGCATCCAATTTTACTAAGCTTGGCCATAGGACACAACCTTTGAATTTTGAACCTTAGCATTTTGGAAGTCTTAATGGGCTGAACCTTAGGGTCTTTAAAGCCCATTGTTGCACATTGCTCTTTTGCAAATGGCCCCCCCTTTGGATCCCTATTTTCCCTCCTTTGGATCCCTACTGTGGCCAGTCTGCCAGCTTAACCAATATTCTAACTTTTTCTCCCCTAATTGTCTTGATCTTTGACAAGTTTGGATACCAATTTGAAGCAGTATCAAGAAAGTATTTTTGGAAGATCACTTATGGTGGGATTCTTGTGATTGACCAATTGACCATGCCTAGGGATCCCAGCATAAGCCTAGACCCAAGAACTATAAAAGCCATAGTTAGTTGTTGAAACACCAACAAAGCTAAGAGACGAACCGAGCATTCTGAGAGTAGATTCTACCACAAGAATTACCAGAGTGAAGGATACTCATTCAGATAACTGAAGATAGAGGTAGCTTTACGGCCATTACAGGGTCATCTACACCACACCATACTGAGCGAGTAGTGCCAGATGCAACTCTACAAGAGAAGTACCGAGAGCTATACCTAGAGCACCATCACCTACAGAGTGTATGAGGAAGCTTTTTCAAAAGCCCCAAAGATGATGAAATATGTCGTTGAGCCAAGATCCATGTGTCCACACAAGTGGAAAAATGCATGGCATCAAAGTATAATGGATCAAGGGATCTCCATGCACATTCTGCATCATTTAAATAGGTGTTGAGAGCCGAACACATCACGAATTTCCACATCTCGTTTGAAGGTTTTGGATTGACCCTGGAAGGCACCGCCCTAAAATGGTTCCAAACTATTAAAAGACTTTTTAGAAAAGTTTTCCATGTGAGGGATTAAGCACAATACAGTGTCAGAAATTCATTCTTTTAAGCAGAAAGACAATGAGAGAGTACATGAGGTTGCATTGCAATTCAAGCAATACATTGAGATATGTCCACCAAGAGAGAAACCCCAGGAGGATCACCAAGTTGTGTTGTTCATTGAGGGGATCAAGAACAAGCACCTCAAGAAGGATTTGGACTTGAAAAAATACACAACTTTAGATGAGGTCACAACAAAAGCTGTCTATTTAGTAGACAACTGCACGATCAATGGAGAGGTATCATAGGAAATAGGTATAGCTTCATATGAGCCATAAGCTATAGCTAGTGATGCAAATCCGATGGGAACAACACCAATGCAGTAGCAAGTGAATATGGATCATCTTTCTAATGAACTTATGAAGAGAATGGATTAGACCTTGAGAGTCCAGAACAAGGGATTACCATTAAGCCATTGTTTGACATGTGGAGGAAACCATCTGACACATCAGTGTCATGTGTTTCCACAACCATATCCTAGAAAGAAGTGGTGTTCCATTGAGCATAAATGGACTAACCATGCCATTGAGGACTGTTACTACAATAGAGTTTGAGTTATGGAAAGACCTTATCAACCTAACCTAGAGTACCAACCTAACCCACTAATGAATCTTCAGCTAGGAGTTGAAATATTAGGACCAATGTTGGGACACCAACCACTACTGATAGGTGAACATCAGGCAGATGCGGTATGTGTATCCAGACCAATAACTAGAAAAGAATGCCTTGGTGATAGTACACATGTATTACAAAGAGGAAAGCTATGGGTACCACCATGTACATGAATCTAACCCGCCACTGGTTATGGAGTCATATGACCATTACATTGAGTCAGGTAACACTCATGTTCATATCCAATCATGGAGAATCCAAACAAATTAAACACGTATCCTCAGAGACAGTTTGCTTAGCAATCAAGACAACAAGGAACCCTAGGACCTATTTTCAAGTGTCAAGGAGACCGTTTGGCAAGGAATTTCCCAAAAAACCAAGATAATGATGCAAATAAAGTTCCTAATGTGACTGCTAATGCTTTGCAAGCAACAAGCAATGCTTCACATGGATATTGTGATGAATGTGGAATTAAACATTTGTGCCAAGATTGTCCTCAAAATCTAGATAAGAAAGGAAAATTGATGGTGAACATTGTAGAGGTTGTGACCTCTTCAAGTGGTTCTGATTCAAATGCAAAAGTTCCATTGAAGGTGGTAATGAGAGCACAAGCAAATCATAAAGCAATAGGTGAGAAAAGTAGTGATAACTCTAAGTTTGTGAGTGTGAAATCAATAAAGAAAGCTACAAGAGATAAAGTTACAACCTAGTACCATAGGAAGCTAAATGTTGTTACTAGTGAGATATCACAAGCTCAAGAGCAATTACAATAATCGACAAATTTTTCATCTAGTGTGATACTAGAAGAAATACCCATGGCAGTACCAAAGCTGAGCGAAGTAGAGCCAAAGGATGTTAGTTCAAGAGGTTAAATCCTAGTCGATAAGATGTTTGAGCCATTAGAAGAAATTTTGAAGGCTTATGAAGCGAGAGTAGACAATCTTCAAACCATGGAGCGTCAGTGGTTGGATGACTTCTTCTAATGCAGAGATAGAAAAGTTGAGGTTGGACATGTGAAAAAAGTGGATTGAGATTGCTCAACCACTTATGGAACCTCCACCAAACATGCCAGCTCACGCTAGGATAACACCACAACCACCTATGGATTCTAAAGAAATGAACATGAGAGAAAAAGGGAGAGTAAATGATGTGGCTAAACAAGAACCGATGAAGGAAGCGGAGGTTTCAATTAATGACAGGGTTCACAAAATGAACTCAAATGAGAGAGATGGGAAAGACAACAAAATAGAGACCCAACATCCTCAAGGGATTGGTAACGTGATTACTTGTGGAGAAAGAGAAGTTGAACAAGTGGCCGGTAGCAAACACAACAGATGAATACATTTATCAAATACCTCCTACCGTGTCGGAAGTCAAAGGTGATTGGCCTAAAGAACTTTGGGATGTAGTTAAGAAGGCTAGAGATGGCAGTCATCGTGAGATGGAATCAACACTTATTACAAAAGTCGACCTTGACAAAGGCATGATGGAATTTGAGATGAAATCCATGTATGGTGACCAAGGAGCAGAGAGATCAGAGGATAGTAGAGAAGAAACCTTTAAGGAGATGCCTTCTTACTTGGGACCTTATGAGAAAAGATCTGATGTTATGGTTTTTCCATCTCAGAGAAGAACTCATGAACCTACCACACGAAGTCTTGAGGATTGCAAGGATTTATGTCAAGGCCAATGACATGCACAGTGACGATAGCTAAGTTGTTAAAAGTCCAGCCACAGATGTGGAGGGATGTCGATGGATGTCTTGAGAAAATGGGAATCAAAAATCCTGTTGAGACAATAGGTCAAGAAATGGGGGATTGGAGCCAACCCAAAAAGGATGCGAAGCTAGTTCCTATAAACGAAGTCGGTGATTATTGCAAAGGTGAGGATGGGAACACCACATTGCCCATAGAGCATCAAGGATTAGAAACAATTACTATTCTAGATAGTGGTGCAGGAGTTGCCATTGCCACTAAAGTAATTTGGGAGAAATGGAGAAAACCTGCCCTTAGAAAAACATAGATGAAATTACATTTAGTTGATGGCTATATTGCAAAGCCTATTGGAGTTTTGGAGCAGGTGGTGATGACTTCTTGTGGAATAGAGTATGAACATACATTTGTAGTTATAGATTTTGGTATTGAGAATAACTATGATGTTATTCTAGGAAGACCATTCATGTGTTAGTTAAAGATGGTTCAAGGCTGGGGCTATGGTTATATCTACTTGTGCCACATGGAAATCACCACTCACATCAATTTAAGAGACCGCATCTATAGAGATGTACGGAGAACACTTGTAGAAGATTTCAATTCGATGATTGTTGTAGAGTCTGAAGCACCTACATGGTTGAACTCTAAAGCTCACCTATAGATGTGTGGAGATTTGGATTCTGACAGTCTTGCAAAAGAGGAGGTAAACAACATAGGTCATTTGAAGATCCCGACTATATGCCTGAACCTTTTCCAGAAGAAAGAATGGAACCCATAGAGTGGACTCAATTTAGGCAACCTTAGATGTGTGTCAATGAGATCTCATACAATTTTTTGTGATTAGGAAGGCCTTGACATAACTCCCTATTTTATGATAAAGGTGTTGAAGGAAACTAATGAAAATAGTCAATGTGAAAGCAGAACAGGCAAGACAAACAATTATGTCATGGATCATCATGCAAAGATACCAATGAAGGAAGAAAAACCACCAAGAGAATTTGTCATCATCAACATACCTAAAGAATCGACAAAAGTTGTTTCAAGGAAGTGGACTCTAGAAAAAATGGAGTTGAAAGCAGATGAAGGAGAAAAGTTTCAAGTTCACATTAGATGTTCAACAAACTCAAGATCAACAGAAGGACAAGGGTACGACAATAGATCCATTGTCTCCTATAACAATCAAATTCAGCATATGTGAAGAAACAAGAGTCAAAATCACATGGTCATATGTGATAGATCCTTATGCAACAAAGAATCTAATGTCTTGTGGTACGTTGATAATCATGGGAAATCCGTCAATCAAAGAGCTAGAAGAAACAGCGTACACCAGTTCCAAAATGCCGATTCCTAGCTTTGGAGTGGCAGAAGTCATGCTCAAGCTTAGTACTGGGGACTTAAAAGACAATTTCTACATAATCAACTCCCATCACATCAAAGAGAGTCTAGTCCTAACAAAAAGCTGGATGGACCTCTTCTTTTGACAACAACCAAAAGCTTCAATAACGACACCAAAAGCCCCAAAAGACAAAAAATACCAACCTTCACAGAGAAAGATAAAGTTGAAGCAAATACTAAAGCAGATCAGCCTCGCAAGTCGACTTTACCTTCAAAAAATCTCCAAAAAACTTCCTACACAACCTCTACAGCAAAAGTCAAACCATCAGCAATGCAATGGAAACCTAAGCAAAAAGTTTATCAACCAAAGTTTCCATCGCAAAAAAGCCTTCACAAAATGCCGAAGAGAAACAACGAAGTGTTTGTATCCAAAGAGCACATCGTCAATTTCAATTTGAGTCAATTCGAGATCCGTACCGGATTGTTCACCTGCTGATGAAGGGTCAAACTTGATATGAATGCATAGGCTTGAAGTGCTCACTTTGAGGAGCCCGACGGTCTTTACAAATCATCAATCACAGTTCCGATTGTCAAAATATTGCCAGTTTGAGTTCCATCGAGGGCAGTTCCGTACCACTTTGGTCGCCTCGGTTAGGTCATCATCTAGGAGTTTTTGAGCTTCAATGAGGTTCTGGAATATGGTGCAATAAGTGAATGAGAAGAATCTTGTCCAGAATGTCATCACTTGCAAGTGCATTGGTAGATGGGTATGCTTGCTAGGCAATAATTGAGCTCGGGACTGGATTAGTCGATACAAATGCCACATAGGACAATGGCATGAGAATTTTGGATGGCATGGCACTAGGAATGGGCCTAATACAATGCTTCAACATTAATTTGGTTGATATGTATGTTAAATGTGGTGCCCTTACAGAAGTCGACTAAAATGATGTGGTTGGCAATGCTTTGGTCAGTGTGCATGCCAAATGTTGTGCGCACCAATGCTTTGGTTGATTCATATGCCCAATGTGGTACCCTTTGAGGGCCACCCACCCATGAGCCGTAAGGTCAATGGCCACCCAATGGCTAATGAAAGTGTGAAGGGGGGGGGGGGGGGGGGGGAAATAGGAAAAATATGGCGAGGGTAGTAGCAGGAAGCGAATGGCACAGAGGGAGAGAAAGAGGGCTTGTGCAGAGTAGAACAATGCTCGGGCGGCTCGATGAAAAAGCAAAAAGTGACCAGCACACCATGGCACTCCAATGTGGCATCAGTGGAGATGGATTTGGCAGAGGTCTACCGAACGATGCTCGGGCTGCTCGACGAAAAAGCAAAAAGTGAACAGCACACCATGGCACTCCAATTTGGCATCGGTGGAGATGGATTTGGCAGAGATCTACCGGACGACTGCCATGTCATTGGCCTTGTTCCCATGCAATGTCAACGACAGCGTCGTCGTTGTTAATTGGGAAGGGCTAATTTAAGAGGATGATATTGCATGAAGCGAGGAACGTGAAGAATAGGGAAGCAAGCGGTGAGCAAGGGGAGGAAGAAGAGGTGAAGGGGGGATCTCCTTTTCTCTCTCTCTTTCTTGGCTATGCTCTCTCTTCCTCTCGACTAAGCAAGGGTAGAGCATGAAGCTCGAGGGATGGCTATGGCATGAAGGAAACCCAGGAGACGAGGTAAAAGAAGAAAAATCTCTCTCATCCACTGGACGAAGCGAAAATAAGCCATGGCTTTGAGGTAAGCAAGGAGTGAAGCCATGAGGCTTTGAAGGTAAGAAAAGAAGGAAAGAAGGAAAGGGTTTGGGAGCAGGAGGATGATGAAAGAGAGGTGAGCATCAAGGGTGGATGCTTCTCTCATACTCAAAGGCAAGAGCTCTCATAGAAGATCAAATAAAAAGCTTCAGATTCTTTGATCTTTCGGCTATAATATGGACAAAATTGGTTACAAGGGCAAGTACATGGGTGGTCACCTCGGATTTGGGATTTGACAACAGGAGAAAGGGTGCTATACGTTCAAGGACTTTGGAAAAGTAAGGGTGATCTCAAGAGCAGATGGGCAGGTATCGATGTTTGGAGTAAGGGCCAATCAACGTTCACTGAGGGGCTTGAGTGTATGTGGCTTTGAAGGCTTGGACATGCATGAGAAGACTCCAAGATTGTGATTGATTGGGATCCAGGCATCGATTCTAATTAGCTATCAATGCTAGAGCTGTTGAATTAACTCTATTCAAGGTTTATTAACACTGTGGTGATTGTTAGAGGTTGATCAGACCACACCTTGTACAAGTTCTTTGAATATAGATGATATAATTGCATTTAGGATTCCTATTAGTATTCACCTCTCACAGCTAGAGGCCCCACGCCTTCCCAGCTCACCTATCGAACCCTTAATCCCCCCACATCTTTGGTGAACCCGACGTGAAACGAGCCGGGGTGGGAGGTGCAGATTGAGACTTCAGAGCAGTTGCTGAATTTTATTAAAGAGTTCAATTTGAAAGGTTGGGATGGGAACTTTGTAGTTCCATATTTGGCAAAGATGCTAGTGTTGGCAAAAGGGTATCTACACAAGATGGAAACCAAGAAAACACAGCAGAAGAGGATCAAGGAAGCTATCGACATAGCACTAGATGCTGTGTATGAAGAACGGACTGTTTTTTCAGGGTATGATCGTGAGGACTACCTAGAGTTCTATGAGTTGGAAACCAAGTTGAGGGATACCAGAAGAGCTAATGATTAGATCCTTTGAGCAATTAGTGAGTTCAAATTTGAAGGAGCAGATTCAAGAGCTTATCAAAGCCTATGAGATGACAATTAAGAATATTTCAAAGAAGCTTTTATACAAGTAAGTGATGAGGATTATGCAAGATATCACGAACACAGTCCAAATCTATCAACTTAATCAAATATTTGAGAACAAGTATGATCAAAATTAGAAGCTGTGATTGATGAGTGTCTTCTACAAGATGTTATTTTCTTACAGGCTAATGATGAAGATATAGTCAAAGCTGTGTATGAGAAGTTGGGTTTTGCATATGCTTCACATGAACAAGGAATCTTTGAGGATGAGGCTATACAACCTCAAAATACACAGGATGAAATTTGCAAAGAACCTATGGATGCAATACAAGAGGAAAAGAAATCAAGGGATCAAAACGACGAAGTGGCTAAAGCTCAGGATGAAATTGTGTAGGTGTATGAGTGTAGCCCTATTCAAGTAGACATGCATGAAGATTTGGTTATACTTGATGCTTTTGATATCGACTCAAAATTGGAAAAAAAAATTGATACAGATCCTACCCTAGAGTTGATTGATGATGCAGATGTTATAGGTCAAAGCAAGGCTACTGTTGAGAGACACAGGACCATGGACTTGGGTATATCATATTTATAAGATTTTGGATACACTAGATATTGAGTGCTTGGATGTGCAAGAGTATGTGCTTGAAGATCTACAAAGTGATGATTTAGAGAGGGTACATACTCCTTCTTTATCAAGGGTTTGTGACACAGGGCTCACATTATGGCAGAATGATCATGAACTTGATGATGCTTATTCAGAGGGGATGCATAGAGAAGTGCAATCTCTCGGTGTGCATATGATTGGTTGCATTGTGCCAATGATATGGACAGGACAGTCAATGCAACTTTCAAATGTGCATACTGAACTTTGTGCTACAAAAGTTCAAAGATATTTGAATGAGGGTTGCACGGCTTGACAAAACAAATTTGCAACAGCTTGTCGCATGTTGTGCATGCTATACCAAGATCCTTGAGGAAGAGCGCACGATATGCCCTTGATAGGCTTGGCATGCCCGTCAGTCACTGTGAGTTGCCGGGCCTTGCTTGTGTGAACCACACAATTCCAAAGGCTTCAACATTTCTTGTATTTGCGGCTCAAAACCAGAAAATCTGGTTTGCCGAGGCTACAAAACCCCAAGGCATCGATGTGTACCTTCAATCTACAGGTCTCTGCCGTGGGCTAAGGCCCTTAGGGTTAGGGTTCCCAACTTGGGGTACCCGCTTGTGAACCCCCAACAAAAAATAAATAAATAAAAAACTGGCGATGGCTTCCTCAGCGGCATGCATGAAGCAGCGGGATGCAGGGAACTCCAATTATTGTAAGGCATAGGGAGCTGAGACATAGGATCCTCCTCCCTACCGCCCTTTATATAGGCCTAGCTCCTAGCTCTTGCCCTAAGCGGATCCCCAGTCCACACTGGTCCAGTCCAGACCCTTGTCCTGACATTACTCCCCCCTTAAGGAAGAGTTTTCGTCTTCGAAAACTAGAGTGAAAAGAATAAGTTTTCACAAAAGTTGTAAAGCAATAGACTTGACTGTAGACTAGTCAAATCATCTTAAAACCGTACCATAAGAATCATATCAAGAGTTGTAATGTGCATATGCTATTTAGCATATCCTAAATGTATGCTCTTAGCACCTCTGAATGGTGTAGCCACCTATATTTTATGCTCGTAGCAAGTTTATGCTCTTAGCATGTCTATTGTCCTTTCTTAAGTTGCAGAATATAAACCTTTGTTTATAACATGCTCATAACTTAAGTTAGAGGAATGATTGATGATTTACTCCTTCCATTCGAACGAGAGGTTTCATCCTTGAAGCAACTGGAGATTCTCATGCCGCCTTAGACAAAAGAGTGTTAAACACTAGGGCCCATAACACCTAGTGTGCATGTACTAACAAACCTTTATCCTAGCCTGTAGAATACAAGAATTCATGAATCATCATTCATGAATAACATTCATTTACTTAGGTAACACATTAGATCATAACAGGAAACACATGTTTCAATCTAAAGTGTAACGTTTTTCAGTTTCCTTGAAAGTGACTTGCTGAAGTAACTCATCGGCCAAGTTTAAGTCCTTGACTTGTTCTCAAATTTCAATAAACAACCATAACTAATGTTCAAAGTTGAGAACCTGACTTATACATGAAGAGACTAAACCTAGTCGTCGCAAACATGCTTTAACGGATAGTAAGTAAACTCCAAATAGAGCAATAAATGCTTATTAATTGGATATGCTTGGTGCTAATGTACGCACTTTGCATATCCTTTAGCCCAAGATTACACTTTGTAATCTGCCTATCCCCTTGGATAGCTGACAGTACTGAGGTGTGTTTCCCTACGGTTTATAGACAGTCATCCCAGATGACTGGTAAATGGGAATCACAATGTCGTGTAACATTGTTGAGGAGTCAACCATGTTCGGAATAACCATCGTGGTTAACTTGAAAAATCCACAAACACTCAAACCGAGCCATGACCTCCATTGGTGATTAGTAGACCCAAAAGTAATCTCCTAGAGATACTACACATAGAGTGCAAAATGCTTCATAAGCAACAACTTGAGGAATATGCATGCCGTTCCAAATCAGCCTTTGCTAAACACTAGGGCCCATAACACCCAGTGTGCATGCATTTAGCAAAAAATAGATCCGAATCTGTATATCCATGGGAATTTTTGCCAATACTTATGGCAAATGTGATGTGCCTAGCACACATTAAAAAGGAATGTAAATAGTTCTGAAAAGAAACTAAATACTTTTACTTGCAATCTTTTGCAAGCCTTGCTGAAACGTCTGAATCACAATAGAAGGTGAAACATTGATCACTTCTAGGTGCAGACAATGAAACTTTTTCATTAACAACTTATAGCCTTGCTATATGTATAAACAACCATCTGTAATGTTGTTTAGCAATACTTGTAGCTGAACAAGTCATTGTAAGTATCCGACAATTTATGGCCACTGAAAGTGCTCCTGATACGTCGTGCTGAAAATGGTCTACAAAACAGATTTGACTAGCACTTAGGGACTTTGTCGTGATACATATTTGAAATAGGGGCGCCAGTGTCAGTCCCAGAGACTCATAATTGCCACATGTGGAATATGTCTCAACTAAGGATGGATGAAAAAAGAACATCACGCAAGTACAAGATGTACTTGTGTGTGGAGGTAACTCTAAACACTCTGCGACAAGAGTGAGAGGGACCCTCATTCATTGCTCCACACTCGCTAAACCGAACTCCTTGAGTTCCTAGACCATGTTGTATCCCATGTGACAACATGTGCCAAATTGAACCCTACAAGTAGGATCGTAACAGCATAAGACAGAAAGATAGATTGGACACTTGGCCCAAAATACTTTGTGCCGACATGCCCTTGGCATGGCTCTGTAACAGTCAAGCGTACTTAGACGTCTTGAAAAACTAAGCAAAGCATACTAAAAATGGATAGCATCAAATCAATAGATGCGTACCTGGAGATTTGAACGTAATGTACACTTACCTGTATTCAAGAGGAGCACGTCCCCTACCTGAAAAGAAAAAACAATATTGCACTGGGAACTCTGGGTGTTGCCTTTGTAAGCCAAGCCCTTGGATGAGAATCTACGTAGTCAAACCCCTTGGTAAGACTCTTTGTAGAAACTGCTCAACTAGCAGATAACGGTAACCAACATAGTCAACCGTGTACAAAATGATTGGAATCAACTTAAAAAGTGTGTCCGTCCGCTACCACGTGTGGTAGATTGCGGAATTCTTTCCTTGAAAGTATAACTGGATGAGATCAAGTGTGATCCTCAATGTATATCAAACTGTGATCATTAATGCCTATGGGGTGATGTAACAATCACCCGCCGGGTCTTACCCCAAAACAGTATGTCCATAGACACGCCATAGTGCTATAGAGAGAGCAGGAAATCCACACAAGTCAACTGCTGAGCTCTTATGGATAGCCATGCTGTCGCAACTGATTGTTGCATCGATACTTCCTCGTAGGAGCTCAATTGTTGTGAGTTGAAGAGTATAAAAAACTCAACTTGGGTGTCACACTGAAAACATGTAGTGGAAAAATGACACCCTAGACATCCGTAATGACAAGGCTCTTGCTTGTCCAGTAATGTTGATGTGTACTTCCCTGGGTAGATCTGGTTGATCTTGAAAAGAATTATCCAAAGAATGCCAATAGTTAGGTCTTACCCTTGGCCTAACAATGGCTCTTAGCCAGTGTGGCTCATAGCCATTATGCAAAATAGTGTTCAATCGACGAACCGATGAGTACTAATTTGAGTAGCATCTTAGCCACGTGCTAGCTGTGAGTTAGAGCACCTTGGCTCAAACTGACTCACGAGCAAAAAATGTATCAAAAGATTCTGAAAAAGTTTTCATTAGTCTTGAGAGAAATCAGAGAGTGATGTCCTCAACCGTGAGAACCAAAACCATAAGTGCCTTGCACAGTTTAGACTGGTAAACTTGATTTCCACCGCTCTTCACGCCATTTCTATGGTAGCACGCCTGAGAAGCCGTGTTTCACGTGAAATTGGTCAAGCATTTGCCGGTGCACAAGAAACCATAATGTGACACGTATACCCTAATGCATTGATCTTGTATGCATCTTATTAATGGTGTCGGCGGCTGATCGTATATGTCGAGATTATGAAACTGGTTGTACCAAAAATGATTATTTCAGAAAAGAAATTGGTGCATAACACTACCCAATGCCAAAAAATGGACAATACTCTGAAAAGCCACATGCATGTATGCAGACATATAACTATTGTGCCCTGCACCAACCTGGAGTTTATGTCTAATCGCCAACTAATGCATCATGCTTGCGTTGTCGGACATGTGGACACTGCTTTTTTTGATGCGTTCCTAAGAAATAAAAGCATAATTTTTGACGCTTTGCCCGTTGGAAGTCTGATTGTGAGAGTTGCTTCCTGACCACGTTGGTCACGACCAAATCTGTATCGACAACCGATTTCTCTTGTACCTGCTGGACCTCTTTGGTCATAACTGTTGGGCAGAAAACCCCTTGGGTTTTTGGCGAGTGAGAAGCTGATTCTGGTAACATATTGTAAATTAATCGTGTGAGGTTGTCCACTTGCGTAGCCAATATTTGGACCCGTACAGCTAGCTTGAGAAACCGTGTCTCAAAAGTTTGCTAGTCCTGTCGAGTGACGAACTCCCTAGCATCCAACAAGTTACTATCATCCTCCAGAATATCAAAGAGGCTCTGAGGAGGAGGAGTAGATACTCGCGGAGAGAAAGATAGATTGCCTGGGTATGCATCCATCCCGGTTTCCACGTGGGTACCCTCCGTGAGAGTATCCGGCCACACAACATCTACAGGTGAAACAGATGCCAAGTATTTGAAGTCAAACATGTGTTGATCATCAATTTCCGCACTCATGGCGAATCCGTGTTGTGCGAACAAAAGAGAAAACAGTACCTTGGAGTGCAAAAAAACTCGTAGCCGTATCGAACACAGAGGCCGGTGATGAGCCGTGCTAACTTTGCCTGCGGTCGTACAGAAGGTGAATTTCAAGCCATGGTAGAATTCATGAAGAGTTGAAATCGTCGAGGAACTTCAAATTGCAGATGACATTGAAGGTGTCGAGAAAGTCAAGCTTCCCAATAAACAAAACTGCTTTTCAAGCCTTAAAGATTACTGCTTAAAGACTTTGCAAGTGTAAGTTTGTTGAAAACCGCACGACCAAGGCTCACTAAATTTCTTCAATTGCAGCAAACCGATAGATTGTTGAAGGTGTGCCAAATATTTGCCAAGATGCAGCACCTTGTCGTGCTCCGGTGATTGTTGCTTGTATGGAGTGTGTGTGGCCGGGGGTGGGCACGCACCCTTGATAACATAAAAGGTCAAAAAATTAACCCTTAGGTGGCCAAGGTGTGTATCTCTTGAACTCAGCAATGGCGGAAGAGCAAGCGATTGCGCAGAGGGAAGAAATTGTAGGAGCTCATTGTGTGATGCCTTCTGGCCTGCAGCCCTATGACGTGAACGTCATAGCTCGGCCTCGTGCACCTTTCAAGACCACCCTTGCGGTGTTTGGCGTTGGTCAAAAAACCGTCTCCCCTCACCTCAAGAGGCTCTACACACATTGCTTGGGTCTTGGCCCAGCCTTCCCCGCCTGTCAAGGGCGCTTCTCCACCATCGAGAATAGCATGAGCATGCAAAAAGCATGCAAAGGAAGGTCCACGACCCCCAGTTCCTAAGAATAGCTATGATACCAATGTAAGGCCTAGGGAACTGAGACATAGGATCCTCCTCCCTTCTTCATCATCGCAGTGGGATCATCTCACGCCTGACTTTGTTTGATTTGATGTTGCTCGCCATGCTGCCCGCATGTGTGCAGGGGATGTTTCACACGGCTATTCCCCTCTATCGATCCTTTGAGCCACCATAGAGCTAAGGGTTCTCTCCTGCGGCTCTACCCCGTCTTCGGCCAAGCTTGCAAATGGCCAGTCCCATGTCCACATGGCTCTTCCCCTCTATCGATCCTTTGAGCCACCATAGAGCTAAGGGTTCTCTCATGCGTTTCTATCCCATCTTCAGCCAAGCTTGCAAACGGCTAGTCCCATGTACGCATCTCCTTAGTTCAAGCTCGAAGCACCTTTGAGGTCTCTAAGGGCGCCATGAAAGATCGAGATAGATAGATAGATAGATAGAGAGAGAGAGAGAGAGAGAGAGAGAGAGAGAGAGAGAGAGAGAGAGAGAGAGAGAGAGAGAGAGAGAGAGAGAGAGAGAGAGATAATCGAAGTCATGCAAAACCTCAACTTCTTCCTCCTCTATAGCTTCCCCCCTCCTCCCTAAGCTCTGATACCAATGTGAGACCATAGGGTAGAAAAACATGCAAATAACCTCCCAACCATCCTATATATAGGCCCTTGGCCCTCTTCCATATATAGACCCCTTTACTGCATGTGTGTCCGGCACATTTCCAGGGTCGTGCCCGCCTAGTCCTACCCTTGGCATGACATCACCTAATAAAAATGTAACCTATCATGTGAGTTCAACAGAAGGGTATTTAAAGTTCTTGAAACTTACAAAAATATATATACAGAAGGGCATTATTTTTTCAAATTTGAAAAGAACATACAGATTTTAAAGATTATATTCTTAACAAAATTCACAGATAAGGGGTTATACAAACATGTCTTGAACGCACGTGATATGGTAGTTTTACACATAGTGAGCCCCCCGAGGGCATTGCCACTGGCATATAGAATAGCACCCCTTGCCACAACTATACACCACCACTATTGTTAGTCAGGAGTTGTTGTGAGCCAAGAAAGCAGCTACACAAGTAAACATGGAGGGGAAGAGAATAAGTATTTCTTTTGTGAGCTCACTTAAACACTATGCTAACAGGTCCTAGATGAGCTTCCTATCCGCAATGTAGTATCATGAAGTGCATTGATTGTAGGATATATTCAACAGAGTCACGTTCACAAAGCTAAGCCAGGATTCTGGTCCCCCTCCCTGCCACACATCAGACTCTAGATCAACCTGAGCTCTGATCCTCAAGAGTCAGTGAGGTGAGATAGCAAGCAAGAGAGAAATATATAATTTCACGCTGGAAGGGGTCATTGAGAACCATCGACATGCAAAAGGTTGTCGATCTATCGGCTTCAACCCAAAAATGGATTCAAGGAAAGCAAGGCTTTCAGTTATCCGACATTGCCACCAATGTGGAGCCATGACCTTTACGCCAATAATCGCTTCATAACTGTTAGAGATGGCGATAACGACGTTTCCGATGGCCGGTAAGTACAATAAACTTGAAATTGATGTTTCTTCTTCATTTCAATTTTGCAGAAGTTTTTGCATTAGTGAACATGAGCTTCAAGACCATTGTTTATGGTGGAAGGGGACCTTGTTCCAAGGGATGTTTGTCAAGGACAAACGTCAAGGTGTAAGTATGACCGACAAAACTGCAAAAATGGTTGTTTAGCAGTACATGCAAGTACACGCAAGGCATGTGGCTTCAATGGTAAACTTGTGATTGTATGAGTCAAGTACTCGGCAAGGACGATCATTAACTGTCATTCCATGGTACTGCTATTATGTTTTGGACGAGTACCAACTATAGTACGACAAGTTCATGCAAGGCCTATGACTTGTCGTCCACATTTCTTCTCGCCTACCTTTGCTCGGCATGGGCGACAGTTTGAGGAACCAACAAACGTATCTCTAATTAGAGCTTCAATCGATTCAGATGGTCTTATATAGTCAAGGACAACCGTAATCAAGCTCAGCAGGTACACATTCATACCTTGTAAGTATTTTTTTGCTTTGCAATATGATGTACAAGTAGACAAGGTCCATTATTTGTGAATGATCGACAAGGTCGACTCTCTTTGCTATGACATTCAACAATGGCATTTATTGGCAATGAGGTTAGACGTATTTATGTGAAGCACGGCTTCACTTTCAGCATATGGTATGGAAACTTCCCACGTTTGGAGTATGCTATCAACACACGACCTTGGGGAATTTCTCCATATGTTTGCAGGGTTTTCCAGGGGGTGTATATGATACATGTGATAGCTCTCTCTCGTGTAGAAAAATTGGCTAGGAGCCAGATTCAAATGAGTTTAACCTCACAGAATCCCTACCAATCTAGCCGGTGCAATGCACTTCTGGTTTTGGGCTCTCACCTTTGAGGCCGTCACTCTCGCCAAGGGCTTACCACTCTGCATGCAAGGCATGCTAGCCAGGTGAACTCCATCACTTTTTGGTTTACGCTTCCGCTATATCACCAAACACTCTGTCAAGGACAAGCTAAGTTCTGGATTGTTTGACATGATTTTTGGTTGCTGTCAACGCAGCACAACACTAAAAAGAACCTAAAACTTGGACTTGATTCACAGGCAAAGTTCCCTATTCAAGTCATCCTCGTACAATCATGACCCCATACAAGGTAGATGGATCAAGTGTAAAGTGTGAGCTTTGTCCTAAGGTGTGAGTCAAGGAGAGGAGAGTGGATTTATCCCACATACTGTGGAGCAAGGCTGTAGAGCTACTTAAAGCTCATTTCTTGAATCAATAAACAACAACTCATTTTGCACTACATACTTGTCTATGGTGAGCTTGTGCTAAGCTAAGTCAATACACAAGATTGTGTTTATGAGTCCAAGCTAATCCTATCTTGGAACCTAATTCACTTGAGTGATAAGCTTGCTTACACACACTCACACACTTGCACCATGTTTCTCTTTCATCCACCATAGCTAGCACGATCCAAATCCTAACATTTGGTATCAGAGCCATGGTGTGCTAGCTAGGATTTTCATTATGCATTAGTGTGTGTTAATCATTAGCATCTCCATTAGATGGATTAGCATTTCATTATCACGGCCCATTAACATTCTTTTGCATCTCACTAATTAGGCCTTAATCTAGTTGTGTGTGGGCATGTCCTTGGCACACCCAAGAGGCCACTACCCTCCATGACTAGATATGTTTGATTAGGGAAAATATTAGCATCCAATTTTTGCATTTCTAAGTCACTTTTGTGTCAATCTTCTAGTGATTTGCACCTCCAATTAATTTCTCCATTTTCGCAATTGCCTAACAACATTGACCTCATCTGGAAGTACTCGACGCAAGCTCTCCGTAGAGCCTTCAAGCTCTGCAAACTGAGCCCGAGAACTCCATTGAAGCTATCCCCAATCTTGCCTAAACTTAGGTGTGTGTGTGTGAGTTTGTGTGGGAAACTTTGCCGACTTGAGCTTAAGATTACTTTTTCCGGAGGCCTTTCCACAACCAAGCTTGTGGACTTGTTGGCTACCTCAAATTAGGAAGGTTATTCTTGGCTTGAGTATTTCGGGGTCAAAACCCACTAGCTATTTCGGGGAGACTGGGCAGATCTGAAAATCCACTCCAAAACAGTTTTTGAGCTGGGCGCGTCCGCTGGGGAGCATTCCCACGTGTGTTTTTCGCGCTGCCCGCTGCACGGAGTCCGACCGGGTTCTGTCCGCTGCCCGACGCCCCTGCCCGGCTGCCCACGCCTACCAGGCCGTGCCCGCGCTTGCCCGACTGCCCTGACCTCCGAGCGCTCAATCGCTTTCTAAAAGGCTTTCTGGTCCGCCCCTACGGGCCCCCCCTTCCCACGGTGCTGCCTCAAAGGCCTTAGCTCACTGGATTTAGCCCCATATCCTGCGGCCCCAAAAACTCGAAGCCTTAAGACCACTTAAAACCCCATTCCCGCGTTGCTCCCAACCTCCAAGAAGTTCAAAGCCTCCAAGATCAAGGTCTTGCTCTCTACAAGTTGTAGCAAAGACCCTGCCAAGATTCAAGAGCTTTTCCAAAGCAATAAACCCTAAAGCTTTCAAAGCCTCAAAGGCATCAAAGAAACCCGACCAAAGGTGACTTTTGTGAAGAGGGGCTTCACCGATGCAACGGTGAAGGGAGCTTCACAAAAAGGGGGGGATCTCTCTCTCTCTCTCTCTCTCTCTCTCTCTCTCTCTCTCTCTCTCTCTTACAATGAACCCTTAAAATTATCGCAACCAAGCACAATTTTGCAAATTAAATTTTTCTATCATCAATTGTGCACCGTGTAAAGAGGCAAACACTAGCTAGGAGAGTCTCCTAAGCTAAGACCCCTCTATTGGCACAAATGGGGGACAAGGGAATAGAGAAATTCAATGGGGAGGGATTTCACACTTGGCAAACGAAATTAAGAGGCTACCTTATGAAAAAATGTTTGTGGTCTGTCATTAGCACTGCCCTCGACCAATAAGCCGAATCCGGTGGAGTGCACACTAGGGCATGTACACTCATAGCAAGTGCACAAAATTTGGCCAAAGACGAACAAGCATTGGGAATTATCATCACTTCTTTGCATGATAACTATGTGCATTTCATAGATGAATGTAAGCATGCACATGAAGCCTGGCATGTCCTAGAAAGTAATTTTGGAGCTAGAGCCAAAAGAAGCAAAGTTAGCCGTAAAAGACAGCTTTACAAAGTTACGATGCTTCCAGGGGTGAGCTTGTGCTAAGCTAAGTCAATACTCAAGATTGTGTTTATTAGTCCAAGCTAATCCTATCTTGGAACCTAATTCACTTGAGTGATAAGCTTGCTTACACACATTCACACACTTGCACCATGTTTCTCTTTCATCCACCATAGCTAGCACGATCCAAATCCTAACTTCAAGATTTGACTTGTGTTTTCTTTTGCCTCTCTCGATGAGAGCGTCATACATACACTTTGTTGTATGCTTATATAATAAGCTGCAACCCCAGGCATAAGATGCACATGAGCACACAGATTGGGTACACACTACAATAGGTTAAGAAACCTTCCTCAACCCAGCATGCTATCTCTTTCTCTCTCTTTCTTATTTCTCTCGAAGAATAATGAAAACTTTCTAAGAAGCTTTTGATACATGTTTTGCTCATGAGTCATCCTGAGCCAAGGTGCTCTAACTCTCACCTAGAAAGTGGCCAAGATGCCACCCAAATTAGTCTTCCTCGGTTCGTCGATTGAACTCTAATTTATTATTGACATAAGGCTTATGAGCCACAAAGGCTAAGAGCCATTGTCAGACCTAGGGTAAGACCCAACTGTTGGCATTCCTTGGGTGATTGTTCTCAAGATCAAACAGATCTACCAAGTGGAGAACCCATCGACGTTAATGGACAAGCAAGAGTCTTGTCATTATGGATGTTTTGGGTGTCATTTTTGCACTACATGTTTTTAGTGCGACGCTCAAGTTGAGTTTCCGTCAGTCTTAAACTCACAGCAGTTGATCTATCCCATGGAGTCTAGATGCAACAAACAGTTGCGACAGCATGGCTATCCATAAGAGCTAGGCATTTCACTTGTGTGTATCTCTTGCTCTCTCTATAGCACTATGAGTGTCCCTACGGGTGATTACTAAATCACTCGCGGTTTGGATGTGTTTCTGTTAAATGCATGCACACTAGGTGTTATGGGCCCTAGTGTTTAACACAGATTTATTTGGAGCGGCATGCAAATTCTTGGACTTTATTCTTTTTGCACCCTTGTGCACTGCAAGTGCAATCTCTCTTGTAGATTTACTATGAGTTCACACCCGGCCATACACGATAATGGTTTAGTATGGGTGTTTGTGATTGGATGATCTAAACTCTATGAGTTTACTTTGGTTAGATTCACATCAAGTATACGACTAGAACCTCACTTGGTGAGTCGTAGGTTATCATCAGTCATGGAAGACTGTCTGTAATTGATTGGGGAAAGCACCTCACTCTTATTCTCTGCTATTCATCCCGTGTTGGATGGGATTCTTACAAGCATTCTATTTAGTACTAAAGGATATGCTAAGCGCATACATTAGTTAACCGTGCTAAAGAACCGTGCTAAAGGATATGCTAAGTGCATACGTTAGCAAGAAGCGACACAACCGGATCGGTTACATTTCTGGTTGGGAGTTTGTTTCACATGATGAAAGGCATGTTGCGACTAGTTTTAGTCTCTACCTATTATTCTCAGGTTATCAACCTTGATCATCAGTTTGGATGAGGTTGGTTACTAACAAGAAACAACAGCAAGTCAAGGACTTGGTTGGTGTTAATAAGTATATCAGCATGTTACTTTCATGGAAAGTTGAGCAGAGGTCTTATTGCACGTTCCAGTACCTTCAAAAAGTTTGAAACCTGCGTATGCATTTAGACACCTTTTAGTTGTGATAACTCGTTTAGCAGACTCAAGTGAGTTCTAAATGGAGTTCCACGCTATGTTGGTTATGGGTCGGTGAATCAAGACGGTAGCACAGGGACAACAATGTGGAAAAATCAAGATGTTATTCTTGATTTCATTGAACCTCCCACTGAACCGGGTTCCGATCCAACGAACCGTTGGATCTATGAGGGATGCCACGGTGGAAAACATTAGTGTTTTTGTGAAGATACCACCACTTGTGTTTTCGAGGACAAAAACGCTTTTCCAAGGGGAGAGTAATGTCATGCCAAGGGTAGGACTAAGCGGGCACGGCCCTGGCAATGTGCCGGACACACATGCAGTAAAGGGGTCTATATATGGAAGAGGGCCAATGGCCTATATATAGGAGGGTTGGGAGGTTATTAGCATGTCTGTCTACCTTGCGGTCTCACAGGTGACCTTCCCGGGGCAATGCCCCAGGTTAGTTGCACCATTGAGGAGCTGGTCGTTGATAATAGGTAGGCATACCATAGCTTACCATCACTTATAAAGTGGTGCAGTTCTAGCCGTTGTTTAAAAAAGGCGTCCATAGTGAGAGCTTCAACACTTCTCATTGGGATACAAAATGTTCCTGTGTGATGCATGCTCTACTAAAGTACTTGGTGTATGGCTGGAGGCAAGCATCTTCTCTAGGCGGACAATGCATACTAGATGTAGTTCACAGAAGCAATAATGCACCTCGTCGTTGATGCATGTGCTAGCAGGCTCTATCTGGTAGCATGTATGCGACCATCTCTCTCTCTCTCTCTCTCTCTCTCTTTGATATTCTACTCGTGTGGCACCATGGCTTTAATAGTAGACACTGTACACACGATGATTGGTCTCCTTCTAGTTAAAAGGGAGTACTCAATTTGAAATTATATATTTCTCTCGCACTTACTATCTAGCCTGACTGACTCTTGAGGATCATAGCTCACTTGTTGGTTGATCTAGAGTCATAACACGTGGTTGGGAGGGGGGCTGAAATCCCACCCATAGCTTCATGAACGTGACTTGTTGAGCATATCCTACAATCAATGCACTCATGAGACTACATTGCGGATATGAAGCTCCTCAAGGACCTGTTAGCATAGTGTTTAAGTGAGCTCACAAAAGAAAGACTTATTCTCTTCCCCTCCATGTTTACTTGTGTAGTGGATATTGTTGATTTCTTGGATCTTAACAACTAGTGAGACTGACAATAATGATGGCGTATAGTTGTGGCAAGGGGTGCTATTCCACATGCCAGTGGCAGTGTGCCAGGTTAGTTATGCCATTGAGGAGCTGGTCGGTGACAAAATGTAGGCATACCAAGCTCACCATCACTTAATAAAGTGGCGCAGCTCAGTAGCTGTTGTTTATGAAAGGCGTCCATAGTGAGAGCTTCAACACTACTCATTGGGATACAAAATGTTCCTTTGTGATGCATGCTCTATTGTAGTACTTGGTGTGTGGCTGGAGGCAAGCCTATTCTCTAGGCGGACAATGCATACTGCATGTAGTGCACATAAGCCATTATGCACCTTGTCGTTGTTGCATGTGCTAGCAGGCTCTATCTGGTAGCATGTATGTGACCATCCCCCCCCCCCCCCCCCCCCCCCCCTCTCTCTCTCTCTCTCTCCGGCTAGGGAAGGCTTTTTGAGGTATTCACAAACTTTGCACAAAGAAAGTTTAGAGCACCATCATAAGGACACTCTCTTTGCGGCCACGGTTTGGTCTTCGGGCCTTTATTCCTCTCTACCCGCATGCCTTGGTTTTCCACTCCACCATTCTTGGGCTTGAGTGGAGGTGCAAAGAGACACCAATAGAGATTTGGAGCAAAGAGGAGGGGTAATGCCTACAACTATCGATCACTGTATGGCGCATGCCATAGTATAGCTATCTCTAGAAGGATATCAAGGTTATAGAGCGAGAGAGAGGGTCATCTCCCACTTGTGCAGGTCAAAGAGAAAGTGCGAGCCACGCTCGCTCCCATTTGTGGAGGTTGAGCATGGACGAGTCTTGAACTCAAGACTTGTTATTCGAGAGGGATCTACGATAAGGAGTCTGCTACACTAGGGTGATAGAGAGGCTATTCGAGTTTTCTATTCTCTTCTCTCTCTCTCTCTCTCTCTCTCGGGTGCTCAACCTATGGCCTCTATACGATGGCATCTCAACATTTGGAGGTCTGCACGATGTGTGCACCAATAGGAACATTGTTGTTGATAGTGGTGATGCACACACTCAGTTCAACAACTTCACTAGGGACAGGGTACAGTTCATGTAGATCACAAGGAACTGTTTTCTACCAACTCACAAGTAAAATGGTAAATGTTTCACTTGTGATACCTTGCATATGTATGGGGAGTGTGTGTGTGTGTGTGTGTTGGTTGTTGTTTTGGGGGGGAGAGACTCTTAAGGATTGTGAAAGCCTTAAGTTGTACCTTTGTGCCGAAATTTAAATTGTGAATGTTCAGATTTTTGATTTGGCTTATAGCTATCCATAGCTCATAGCTTCTTCTGTGTGCGACATGCGAGAGTGAGGATGATGATAAGAATAGGTGCGCCGAGGAGGGAGGGGTCGAGAGCAGGCCGTGCCTGCAGTGATGGGGAGCTTGCGATGCTCATCTTGCCTTGTCTCTCCCTCTCCTTGTCAACACTGCTCACACCATTTTCTTGTCATCTAGTGCGCATATAATTCCTCTAGGGTTTCGAAGCCTATCTTGGATTTACTCTGGTCTGTGGCTGATTGAGGCTTCCCAGCAAGCTCGCCATATCTGCTGAGCTTTTAATTTGATGCTTCTTCCCGCATTTTTAGCAGGATATGCAGGCATTGAAGGTTTGAGCTTCCCTAGCCTCTGTGGAAGCTGCTACTGCTGACGATGAAGAAGTGAGATTGGGTAAGTAGAGCTTGTCCCTCTCCAACCTGCTGGGAATCGCAGTTTTAGCATGCTTGGAAGCTCAATCCCACAGCTTGCTTGTTTGATCTCTAGCTCAAGCTTGGCCTAAATCAACGAGGCTTCATACAATCCCGCTTCACCACTCTTTCGACCACTTTTCTCTCTCCTTGAATATGGAAGAGCCTGAAGAGCTCCGTGAGAATCTTGCTAGTGAGGCTCAATACCTGCGTGATCTTCCACCACTTAATCGAGAGACACCTCGGAATGCTTCTGCTAACGATGAGGATGATAATGCTTATAGAGAGGAAACCCTCCCTTCATGCACATCCGATCTCAAGCGCTCTCTTACTCAGCCCCTCCTCTCACCCTTGAACAATGGTCAGCAACAGCAGAATCTCTCTCGGGGAAGTTCCCAGGTTGCCATAATCGGTTCGAAGTATGCTCCTGTGGAGAGCCTTGATTATGAGTAAGTATGCATATTCGATCGTCTCTTCTTTTAAGCTCAGGCAAGTATAAGTGAGAGCATGATCAATCTCAATACATGTTTTCTTTCTTGGTTCCGAGTTCTGTTTATATCTCAATGTTAATCTGTCTTTAACAGAATTGTGGAGAATGATGTGTTCAAGCAAGATTGGAGAACTCGATCTCGAGCACAGATTTTGCAGTACATATTACTTAAATGGACTCTGGCATTTTTAGTGGGGATATTCACTGGTATCACTGCCTTTACCATCAACCTTGCTATTGAGAATATATCAGGATACAAGCTCTTGAAAGTTAATGAGTACTTCCAAGCAGACAGGTGCCATTTCTCATTCTTTTTTGTTTGCAACATGTTGACTGGTGTGTGCAAGTAGCACACACCAAGATTTATCTCAAGAAGAATACATGTAAGATGCATGCGTCATATTAAGAAAAGGTGAATATTTATCAGAACACTCGATTGCCTCGATCATAGTCCTCTCGCTTACAAAGAATGCGAGGGCTGATTGCTTTTAGCAGAGTCTAACTTTTAGCCACAATCTACAGGATTGCTTTGGCTTTCTCTATCTTGACAGTCACCAACCTTCTATTAGCACTTTCTTCATCAATACTCGTTGCTTATGTTGCACCTGCTGCAGCGGGATCGGGGATCCCAGAAGTGAAAGCGTACCTAAATGGCATTGATGCACCAGACATACTTGCTCCAAAAACCCTCTTTGTGAAGGTAAAATGTTCTGGGATTGGGATGCCTATTGTCCTTTATCAGCTTGATACTCATGCATTTTCTGATGTCGTAATAACTTCAGCACAAATTTTTATCACTTAATCTTGTTTCATGATCAGTAGATACATGGGGAGAATTATTATGCTGAAATCGTGCAACTAAGCAATGCATTTTTTTAAATTTTCCTATTTCCCCCCCCTAATGTCTGCCCCTTCTGAGCAGGCTTCAATTAGCTATGAAGCTTACCATTGCTAAGCATAGTACCAATTTGAAAGCGTAGTGGTAGTGGTAGGGAAGGACTTTGAGGCTTGCTTCATGTGAAAATAAAAACGTTATGATTTAAGCAGCAACTGCTTGAGCTTGCATAGCTCCCAATTTCAAAAGTCCTAACAAGGAATTATTCACGAACTACTATTTTTCATGCTTTGGTTTCCTCCTTTTTGAGAAGGCCATATACCAGATCTACTTCCATTGCCCCTCACTTTCATACCCCAATCGGTCTGAACTTCCAGTGCTTCCCTTCTTTCAAGCTTCCAATCTCACTTGAAAGCATTGGCTTCTTGAAGCACAGTTAAAATTGTTTGAACTTTGCAGGTGGTTGGAAGCATAGGGTCTGTGGCTGGGGGTCTTGATACTGGCAAGGAAGGGCCCTTGGTCCATTCAGCATCCTGCATTGCTGCATTGATTGGCCAGGGTGGTTCAAAGCGATACCATATTTCGTGGAGTTGGCTACGCTATTTCAAGAACGATAGGGATAGACGAGACCTAATTACCTGTGGAGCTGCTGCAGGAGTATGTGCTGCCTTCAGGTCACCTGTTGGTGGTGTGCTATTTGCACTGGAAGAAGTGACATCATGGTAATCTTTTGAATGCCATGTTGGTAGATATTAGAAATGTGAAGAAAGATGGAAAAAAACACTTGGCCCTCACTTGGGACATGCCTTTTGCAGGTGGCGTAGCTCCCTTTTATGGCGAGCATTTTTCACCACAGCACTTGTGTCAGTTGTGCTTCAAACTGGCATTATGTACTGTAGTGATGGCAGCTGTGGTCTATTTGGCTCAGGTGGTTTGATTATCTACAACATTGGAGATGTTTCTGTGAATTTTGGTCTAGTGGAGCTTTTACCAGTGGTAACTCTAGGAGTTGTGGGTGGTGTTTTGGGTTGTTTGTTCACATTCATCAACGGCAGAATACTTCGATTTTATTTTGCTTTGCATAACAAGTAATGTAATATTGTGTTTACTCGCTTTTGTTGTAATGCACATGAAAGGACGAAGAGACAGTTAACACAGTCTATTGTATTCTTGCAGCAATGGACCAATGATGAAGATCCTTCATGTCACCATTGTCTCACTCATTTCAACAGCCTTGATGGTTGGACTCCCATGGCTAGGTGATTGCATTGATTGCCCTACTGACATAGACGAAACATGCCCAACCACTGAAAGATCTGGAAATTTTAAGCAATTCCGATGTCCAGATGGCCAGTATAATGACTTAGCCAGTCTTATATTCAATGTCAATGATGATGTTGTAAGAAATCTTTTCAGTGTGGGCACTGCAAATGAGTTCAAGTACAAGTCTTTGCTTATCTATATGGCCCAAAGCTATTTCCTTGCCCTCATAACATACGGAACCCCAGTTCCGTCGGGGTTGTTTTTACCTGTGATGATCACAGGTGCCACTTATGGTCGTATGGCAGGTATGGTCATGAGGTCCTTGAACTCTGGGCTGTCAGAATTGGACGAAGGTCTCTATGCTGTGTTGGGTGCTGCTTCTTTTCTGGGCGGGGCCATGAGGATGACGGTGTCCATTTGTGTGATTCTTCTTGAGCTCACAAACAATCTGTTTCTGCTTCCCTTAACCATGCTTGTCCTCTTGATCTCAAAGACAATTGGGGATCTTTTCAATTACAGCGTATTTGATCAGATTGTTCATCTGAAGGGACTGCCTTACCTAGAAGAACATACTGAGCCTTACATGAAGCATTTGACAGCTCTTGATGTTTGTGGCAGCCCACTTGTTACTCTGAGTGCAGTTGAATCGGTTGAGAATGTTGTTGACATACTGCAAAGAACCAATCATCATGCTTTTCCTGTAATTGACGACGATGAAGTCACGAATACGCACATTTTGTATGGTCTGATTTTAAGATCACATTTGTTGGTTCTATTGAGAGGCAAGCAGTTTCTTTCATCGAAGACAATGGTGAGTAGTTTTGATTCTACCAAGACATTCAAGCCAATAGACTTTGCAAAACCAGGATCAGGGAAAGGAGTGACAATCAATGATGTCAGCCTCGATGTAAATGAGCTCAAAATGTTTGTGGACCTGCATCCATTTACGAATACTTCCCCGTACACAGTATTGGACACGATGTCCTTGGCAAAGGCTTACGCACTATTTCGAGGCCTGGCTTTGAGACATCTTTGTGTTGTACCGAAAATCGAGAATGTAAGTGGTAGCAGGTTTCTCTGAGCTCTTAGATATGCTTTGATTAAAGCATAATCTGTCAACCTGCTAGAATTAGGTGGTTTAGTCTTAAATTGATTCCCATGAAGCCACAATGCAAGGGCTGTACTCAGTTAATCGTCATTAACTCCTGTGTTGTCTTGGTTATGGCAGGGTTTTCCCATCGTCGGAATCTTGACACGTCATGATTTCATGGAAGAGCATATTTTCAGCCGATTTCCACATTTAAGGCGTAGTAAATGGGACAGCATTCGGGTGCAATGTGGAATCATTCAGAAAGCCTTGGACTTGGGAAAGCTATGGAGGCGTAGCAGTTTATGAGAAGTTTGCTCAGTATGTCTTCTTCATGCGCTGGAACAGGCCCTTGCTTTCCTGCATTCATTTTTTCATTCATTTATTGGTAATTAATATGGGCTTCATAACAAGTCAATGAATCAAGGTATTTGCTTGACCCTGTGTATAGTCCTATGCCAAGCGTTTCAAGCTGAAGCCCTGTGAAGCTGGAGAGAAATGTGGTTTATTGCTTCAGAGTGAGTTGAGCCTTCTGAAGGGATTGGTGTAGTGTAAAATGTTGAGGAGCCAAAACTTGGGGAGAGAGAGAGAGAGAGAGAGAGAGCTGGACTGTTGTCAGGTTAGAATCACGTATTCTGTGGTTCAAGGCTCAGAAACTCTTAATTTGCAGCGATGAGAAATTAATTTTTCTGCCATTGCATTTGCAAAAGATGTTTGTGTGGAAATGGTGTATGCACTAGGATTTGTCAAGGTTTTTGGAAGTTAGGTGCCGGAAAAAGCTTGGCTTCAGAGGGTCCATGTTAGCTAGTTGAGGCACGCAGGGTCGGGGTCATGAAGAAGACATACTGAGCAAACTCTCTCTCTCTCTCTCTCTGCCTACCTCTCCCCATTTGCTTTCCTTCATTTACATCCAATAGCCTTTCTGTCGCAAGCGTGCTAAATTATCAGCTAGTACCCCCTACTGGCAGCTTCATCAGTTTATTCAATTCAGCGCAGATTCCTATGCGAATCTCATTCTCCGGCTTCTGAGGAGTCAGGACCTCACCCTTTAAAAGTGGAATGCCAGGAGTCGATCTCGAGCCCCGAGGGCGTGCGGAGAAAATCGGTACCACGCCTAACCACAAGCGCCGGCTGCTGGTGTTGCCATTACTGGTACATTTTGAAAAAGAGCTGCTCCATCTTCGCCTGTCTCCTGCTGCTTCACCACCTCATACTTTTTCATTGTGCATCGCCCACCTCTGCCTTGGATGGTTGACGCCCTCGCTTGCGCATCACCCTCTGCCTTGGATGGCTGACGCCTTCGCTCGCTCACCCTCGCTCGCGCTTCCTCGTTCAGTTCGCAAGGGGATCTTCCCAGATTCTTGCTAATAAGAGATTAAAACTCTAATAAGAGATTAAAACTGATTGGGTGCCCCATACTTGGTTATCCCATTCCGATGGTCCTAAGCTTAAAAAAATATTTATGGGATGGCGGCTTTGGGCTAAATGTAATCGCAAACCCATTGAGAGAGAGAGAGAGAGAGAGAGAGAGAGAGAGAGAGAAAAGAGACTAGAGTTTATAACGGCTTAGAAAGTATCCCAACAGACCTTAAAGATGCAGCCGACGAGGAGAGTTGAACTCGAGACCTGTTATTCAAGAGGGAAATGGCATAACCATCTACTACACTTGGGAACGCCTTGTCAGCTTTCCACCAGACAAATATTCTTCAATGTTAAAAGGATTTTTTATTTTTCCAAAATTGTTTATGGAAGCAGTCCCACTATGTATGAGTGGTATTATTAACGAGATTAAATAGATGTTGGTATAAAAAAGTCACACTCGCTTTCCTTTGCTTTAGCGAGTTCTAAGGAACATCCTCCTTAAACTTTGTGATGCTCTTAGTATTGGCTTTTTTTGTGTATTTGCATCCTTCTTGGTCGATTAACGAATGAAAATTCAATTCTTTTCAAGCTCCTCAGTTGAAGGAGTGAAACGTGGAAAATTGAACTCACATTACTTATTGAGGAAGTAAAAAGCCGTGCAACCCATGGTTTACCCAAAATACAAAAGGTAGTGACATATATATAATTTTAAATTCACTAATATCCCTCACACAATGGGACTCAGCTCTAAATACCGAACGGAGAGTCTATTGGTCAACAAAGTAGTTGAAGGAATGAGCAGTGTTCTCACGCTAGTTAATTGGATTGTAAAATCTAGCACTAGCCTAAGAATTGGAATTTTGTTCTCTTTGCTCAAGAAGCGGTGGAAGTTGTTGTGGCCTCAAGCTAAATGGGGGATAGTCACGTGTAACATCTAGAATAATGATGTTACCTCCATGGCCTAGCATAATGAAGTGCTTTGATGGCAATGACAACTAGGGTCGAGGCAAAAGCCAAAGGGATTGGCTCAAACCTATGCTTATGGCGTAAAGTAGTTGTAGAAGGCGACACCCTTCATCTGTTTAAAAATTTTGCAAGTGGATCAAAAGATGTGGAAGATTTGTATTTACTTGGTGAGCCAAAGGAGGTTTTCTAGTTTCTTGAATGTAGAACCTGTGACTTGGCACGATTTGAGCCATTAACCATGGCTCGAATCGCACGGCCAATAGCCCCAAAACGAAAAGAAAAAGATCATCGTTGCTTTTCATTCTGAAGGTGTGCACAGCGTCGAGTTTGGGAAAAAAAACAAGAACGCCGCTTTTCTTGCGTCATTCTGAACGTTAGGGATGGACTCTGCTTGTGTATTGATGTGATTAATTTTGGATTTGGGCCTACGCTTCTGATGTAGTAAGGGCGTGGTGTACCTAACTGTGGGCTTGATGGTGACGAGGATGCCGATCACTGGATCCAGAATTTGCCTAGAAAATTGCTCTAGCTTGTCGCCTTTACCATACCCATTTGGTGCCAAGCCACGTTGTGGCTCCCCCGGCTTTCAGCTAACCGATTGCCCGATTTCTATGCAGCATCATGCTAGCACCATAGCCATCATGTGCAAAGTGCATGGAACCTTTGTTGGGAATGGTGCATGAGAGAAAGTGACGCTTACCAAGCTCAAAACCAGGAAGATTTGGACTATAGACCACAGTACAATCAACACTATATTCAATCATTTTCCTCATCTGAAGCATAATGGCATCAAGATTGAAGATACCATAGCCATCAAGTCTGGATCAGATTCTTTGTGGAAAATGCATGGGTTGGATGGAGTTGAAAAACAAGTTCAAGTGTTGATTTTGTGTTGTTGATGGGTAGGGAAGTAGCAACGACCAAAGCCAAGAAACTGGTGTGAGAGCTTGGGAGGAAACAATGAAGATAGCGTGTGCATGATGAAGAGTGGGTGTAAGCTGAGCTTAGGAGACAAGAAGGTTACCTGATGCGGTGCTTCATTCCATCGCATAGATCCGGAAGGGATACCCACTCTACTTTGATGCCAACAGTCAGCATTCTCTCCAAAATCCTCGACTTGGACTTGCGCAACACTTTCATGTAATATCATGAAGACAATCGATACACCCCAGATCTTATCTCTCAGTTAGATTATATACAACAACCACTTCGTAACGATGAAAATCTCCCAACGTTACTCATGATGATGCTGATGATTATGATGACGACCAATTCAATGATGATATTGTTGCTATGTACAAGAACGGGTATGACGACAAGGATTAGAACCACGATGTCTAGTACCATATGGATACACATGTCTCCAATTGCCCTGCTTTTCATGATAATGTGCCTACATCGGATATTGATAATGCCAAGAGCCATGCCACTGGAGGTTTTCTTGTTTGTTGAACATACCTAGAGTTCTTGAGGACAGACCCTATGTATGATAGCATGCTACTGCATGGCCGAGAGTTGCATTTAATTCAATAGAATCCTTGCTTGGTCTACAAGGAGAGGGCACACTGCAAATAGGAAACTGGTTACAACATAAGGCAGGAGAAAGTTGACGGCCAAGAAGAGAGAGATAGCGCAAGTTTAACAAGGAAAAACCTATCAAAAAGCACCCATAAATCTTTATGTAGAGAATCTTTGACATAAAAGATAAAACTAGATATGCTTCTCTTTATTAAGCTTAATCAATATGCCACATGTCCTCTATTTGTCTCAATGCGTATTTTGTGTCTGGCAGGGAGGAGATATATTCACAACATTGGATGTTTCAATTACACAAGCGCGACTCCAGCTCGCCTACACTACAAGGTTCGTTATTTGTATCCAGCACCCCATGACTATGCGTTTGCTTGGTGCAACACATAAATGCTATGGGGCAGGGCACGGCTTCTGTTTCTTATAATTTTTGCAGAGACCACAGTGCCAACTCTCCACCATACTTTTGTATGGCACCTATGCATGACATGCACTGTATACTTTGCAGTTTTAGTTTGCGACGTTTCATTGCAAGACGATATGTTTAACTATTCACATTGTTTTTTTGTAGCTTGACTCAAACATTGTCCTTTGGCTTGCACAAATGGATGACATTCATATACGATTATCAGGTCAGTAGTGTAGTTCAATTTTTATAGTCTATTTATGCTTTTTTGTATTTTTGAGTTTGTCAAAGCTTCCCTAAGTTTAGTTTAGCCATATGTTTTTCTCACCAATGCATGCTCATTTTTTATCATCGTATCTATATATCAAATAGACATGCATTTTTTTCCCCATAGTTTGGCAATTCAACCTATATATCAAAATAAAGAAAAATTGACTACAATTTGATTGAGAATAAGATGGGTGTCTCAAAGATGGTTCCGCAATTTAGAGACTAAATGGTCTATATTACTAGGTTGAATGGTGCAATCTGCATACAATTACCAAAGTAGGTTAAGTTGCAACCCTTTTGCTTGATTCAATTACCCTCTTTAGGAGCCCTTTGTCGCATATGGAGCACTATGGGACATAACTTGCTTCTTCTCAATGCTCATTAAGTCTCAAAGCTGAGCTATTATTGGTGCCTATTAATTGGTTCTACTCATTTTCTCGTGTCACCACAACAAATCTGAGGTTGACAACAATCACAACCAACTAACCAAGTAACTAGGTGTGCTCCGGAATCTATCAAATTATGTACGACAAAGGCCCACCAAGCAGGACTAGTTCAATAAAAATATGGTTCTAAGAGGAAGACACTTAGCTAGTCTCCAACAAGAAATAAGTAAAATTAGAGGAAAAAAAGATTCTTGAATGTAAGGAAAGTTGGATAGAGTGCCAAGAGTAGATTTTATTTTTGAATTCTCCAAGACCCAATCCCACCTTTGGACCATAGAAATATGAAACCCCATTGCAATGCTTAATAACATGAAGATCTATCCATCAATGATTTGTTGGCAACCAACATCTATCATAATAGGGGGTCTATTCTGCAAATTCTCTTAAGGCATTTTTAGAGGGATTAATGCATGAACCATTGGCATCACAGAAAGATTGAAGATAGGACTCAAGATGCGGCACATATGTCTATTTATTTTCACTAAAACATTGATGTCATCAACAAATTGTTGCGAGCATAAATTTGAAGGAGAATTGAGGATTTCTACACCGGTAATCTACATAGTGTCCATACAGTCCTTTATAAGCCACCCAAGAGCATCAAATGAGATTGCAAGCAAAAAAGGGGTAGTCGTGTTTGATACTTCGTCTCATGGGGATTGAATCTGAGATGATTTAATTGATAGCTACCTTAGCATAAGCATTACCAAAGAGTACATGCACAAATATGATGAATATTTTACCAAAGCCCATGTCAAACAGAGATTGGAGGACAAAATCCCAATCCATCCTATCATAAACCTTGCCAAAATCAATCTTGAAAAAAAAAAAGAGTCTTGCTAGGAGTCCTTTGCATGCTTCATTCCTTTCCAAAGATTGGTAATTGCATTCATGATAAATCTGTTCTTTATAAGTCCTTTTTGCTCCTTGAGGATACACTGATCCATGAGGGGACTGATTCTTCTAGCTAGGGATAGAGCAACTATTTTGTAAATAGAAGAGAGACATGTAATAGGTCTCCACTTTGCTAGGTCGTCTTTATCCACTGTTTTTTGTATCAATTTGATAACCCCAATGTTAATGTTTGTGGAGATAGCTCCTATGCCCACAACTTCTTGCAGGATTGAAAGAAAATGGGGGGACCAAAAACTCTCCATATTTAAATGTAAACTTCATTAGGAAGGCCATCAAGGCCATGAGTTTTTCCAAGCTTAAGTTTACTACTGGTTTCTTTAATCCCCCTAGAGAGATAGGCACATCCAATAATTTGGCTAACCGAGGAGAAACAATTTTCTTCCTCTTTAGAGCAATTTGAGCACTTGCCATTGTGATATTGTCATTTGTTTTGGGGGTGCTAAAGAAAAAATTAGTAAAAGAATCTTTAGCTACATTCATATTTTCCTCATGGGATTCAACTTATCAAATGGAGGACCTAGCAAAGGAGTGAGATTTTCAAGTTGAAGAATCCTCCCTTTTATCATCATCCTTCTCTATGCTCTAATTGCCTTAGCTCTTTTTTATTAAAAAATGCAGATAAGGAAGCTGTGTTTCCTTAATAGAACTACCCCAAGCTTTGAAAGGAGAATAACTAGACAAGAAAGCATTTTCAAGATTCTAGATTTCTCATTGACACTTCTCAACTAAAGAAGGGACCTATCAATGTGGACCCAACTAGATTTATAATTACATTCAACCTTGATTAACTAGATTTATAATTACATTCAACATTCATTAACTCAAAGTAAATAGGAATGTGATCTAAAAGTAGCAAAGAACGATCGATTTTGCTACTCACCTGCTGATGTCCATGAAGTAGATCCATTGACATGTGTAATCTATCAATTCTGGCTACTCTCAAGCAATTGAGTTTTTGTTTATTTGTCCAAGTGAATCTTGACATTTTGATATATCAAAGTCAACTGAATATTGAACTTTTCGAGATATCAACCAAGTTGAGAGAGTCCACCAAGAATTCCCAAGCATCTCTTTTTTTTTCCAAGTTATAACTTGCCCCATATTATTTCGTCAATCGTTTATACTAACCACCATGTTAAAATCTCTTGCATTCAAAATGGGATTAGCCAAACTAGCAAGTTCGTTCCTTTGCTCAATTTTGTCAAAAAATGGAATTGAGTGCATAAAGACCAACTAACTACATTGTAGTTAATTGGATCCTTGAAAGAGAACAACAACCAAATTGCCTTTAGTGCCATATTTAGTAGATTCAATAAAGGAAGACTGTATCTGTTTAATACCAATGGTTGCACCCCCTTTTTCATGTGAGTGATCGTAATGTACCATTCGTTTTTGGTACTAAGCCTTTCAAGATTGACTAGCGATGAAATTAGGGAAAGACTGAATATCTTGAAGCCATTTTTTTAATGGCCATTTATTTAATAGCATCAATGAAGCCTTTATAGTTGAGAGATAAACCATTGAGCATTTGGACATACATTTCATTTCTTTGAGTATTTAGGAGGTTTGGAAAAATTCACTAAAGCCCTATTAGGATCAATGGATTTTTCCTTTTTCCTCTTAGCTTTGGAGTTAACATTAATAGGAAGTGTCTTCTCTTCTGCTTGTGACATAGGAATATCCAATGAGTTCTCAAGTGAGGCCACCAACTGGTTCAACATCATGAGTCATTAGCTACAAGTTCTTTATCAAAATTCTGACGTGCATTAATGGAAGTACCTTGTAGTTTTTGAGTACCTGAGGCATACTCACTGTCAGAGTGAGAGGAATCAGAGTTAGATGACATGCCCTTGGTATTGTTAGTTGGGCTGGTTGGGAGATTAGGTGGGATGGTTGAAGAGTTGGCATCCCCGTGGACCTCTCCAATTATGGGAGCATTGGTAGCTAGTGGAGAAAGTAGTGAAATCAAGAATTGGGTAGATTTTTATATATAATTTTCCACGTGTAACAAGTTTCTAGGAGCATCTTTTTGAATCTTCAAAGAAAAACAAGTAGTACTTATTGGGAATATATTGCACTTGGGACGTGAACAAGTTTTTAATTTCCCAATTGTGGAGCATCCACTGCTTTAGAAGATCCATAGGAGGTTACCCATGCTATGTTGTTAGCCTCAGAGAAGTAAGACCTAGAACTGTAGGTCACCATTCGTGTTTAGCTTTGGTGAGAGGCGATTCAGACATCCATGTTTTAATCTTCAACACCTCAAGGCTCGGCCTGAGATTGAGGCTATTTTGTAAATTTTATGATGTGCTCAATACAATACACTCACAAATTGTGAGTTTTACCAAAAAAAAAAAAAGGAGATCCATAGGAGGCCTTGGGCCATGGCAGAGGCCAATCACCACACGATTGTTTCGTTGTTCGAAGCATCTTTCTAGTTCAAGGCCTCCAATAATTGTTGGAATTAGGGTTGCAGAGAAACACACACAGCTTGGAGAAGACGAAGGAAGCTCAAGGCACACAATAGAGAATGTGTGACTTAGTGTGCAATGGAAAGATAGATAGCCCTAGAGTGATGGGCGTATATACAATGCACGGGGGAAAAAACCTCCTAAAGAGGGGAAAAATGCCCCGGCGGTCCTAGTGTGTTCACACACATCACTACCACATGTATATGGTAACAAATCCCCCCTGGAGTGATGCGGTGAACGAGAGCTGGCACATGAGTAAAGGGAAGTGCCATGCCCTGAGGACAGGATTAGTCCACAAAGGGGAGTAAGCCCAAAGCTTTGCGGAAAGCTTCAAGCTTCTCGCGAGACAATGCCTTTGTGAAAAGATCTGCAAGGTTGTCCTGTGTTGGCACATAAGCCAAGCTGATCTCTCCTGTTGAGAGCCTCTCCCTGACATAGTGGTAATGCACCTCAATGTGCTTTGTGCGAGCATGAAAAACTGGGTTCCTCGCAACTGCCAATGCGCTCTGACTGTCAGTGTAGATAGTGTTGGCAGTGTCCTGTCCAACACCCAAGTCAGCCATAAGGCGTCTGAGCCATACACACTCAACCGTAGCTGTGAAGACTGCCTTGTACTCAGCCTCACAACTCGAAGTGGCCACAGTAGGTTGCTTCTTGCTCAACCATGATATACATGAACTGCCAAGCATGAAACAAAAACCACTTGTGGACACTCGCGTGTCAAAACAACCAGCCCAATCTGAGTCCGAAAAAGCATGTAAGTCTGGCGGCAATGATCCCCCCTTGGGATAAAACAAGCCAAGATGTAAAGTGCCACTAAGGTAGCGGAAAATCCTCTTGACAGCCTGCCAATGCTTAGACCCTGGGCTATGCATAAATCTGCTGACCTGCGAGACTGCAAACTGAATATCTGGCCTCGTGTTGCATACATAAATGAGGCAGCCAACAGCAGTTTGGTAAAGAGTGACATCAGCAGGATCGCCAGCATCATGTAGACTCAACTTCAAACCTGTTTCCATGGGAGTGGCAATAGGTTTGCAATCCACAAGTCCAAACTTACATAACAATGTCTCTATGTAACTTTTCTGACACAAGGCAATACCACCATCACACTGCTTAAACTGTATACCCAAGTAATGATGCAATAGCCCCAAATCTTTCATCTTGAAAGTAGCATTCAAATCAGACTTAAATTCAGCAATATGTCTCTCATTTGGTCCAGTGATCAACAAATCATCAACATAAAGAACCACAATGAGAAATACATCATCCTCACGCTTTACATACAATGTGCTTTCTGTTGGACTGTTACGAAAGCCTCGTTTAACCAAATGAGTGTCAGCTTTCTCATACCAAGCACGAGGAGATTGCTTCAACCCATACAAAGCCTTCTTACATTTGCACACTTTGTCCTCTTGTCCTTTTATGACAAAACCGCGAGGCTGCGTTACATAAACTTCCTCAAATATGTCACCATTCAAGAAAGCAGTAACAATGTCTGATTGATGTACATCCCAACCAAAATGAGCTGCCAATGCACATAGAAAACGTACAGTAGTCATACGACAAGTGGGAGCAAAAGTCTCTTCATAATCTATGCCTTTTTGTTGTGCATAACCCTTTGCAACAAGTCAAGCCTTATGGCGATCGATCTCACCATCCGGCTTGCATTTCAACTTGTAAACCCACTTCGTACCAATGGCCTTTTTGCCAGGTGGCAAATCACATAAAGTCCATGTGTCATTCTCTATAAGTGCATCATATTCTGATTTCATGGCAGCAATCCAATTTTCTGAATTCTGTGCTTCATCAAAAGACGGAGGCTCCTCAACATCATGTAAACTAGACACAGCCAAAGCATAACAATCTGATGCATAAGATGCATGGCGAGAGCCTGAACGAGTACGACTAGATAAAGGTGCATCCAATTTACTGTCACGCAAAGTGTGCACCAGCCATTTTGGCATACCTCTAGCCTGCTCATTTTCGGCCCTTTTCTCATCAAGTACATCATGTACATCTGCATCAGTAATAGGCTGTTCTAAAACATTTTCAGAAACCCCCATAGGCTGTACATTTGCCTCATTGGAACTTACATTCGTATTTCCACCACTGGAAAGAGGCAAAAAAGTGTCATAAATGTCCTGTGAGCTTACATTAGTGTCTCTAGTACATGACAGCAAGGGCTGAACAGAATCTTCCACAAACACTACATCCCGTGAAACCAGAATACGTTTTGTTTGCGGATGATACAACCTGTAACCTTTGCTTTCAGCACTATAACCAACAAAAATACATTTGACAGCCTTATCATCCAATTTTCTGCGCTGCACTTGTGGCACCAAAGCATATGCCAAACAGCCAAAAACACGCATGTGCACAATAGAAGGCTTTCTATCATGCCATGCTTCATATGGAGTAATAGACTGCAAAGCTTTCGTAGGACACCTGTTAAGTACATAAGTGGCACACATGATGGCCTCAAGCCAAAAAGAATGCGGCAAAGCTTGACTTTTGACCATACATCGTGCCATTTCCGTTAGTGACCTGTTTTTCCTCTCAGCAACACCATTTTGCTGAGGTGTATAAGGCACTGTACATTGGTGTTTTATCCCACGACTAGCCAGAAATGCATTAAATTCATGAGACATATACTCCCCCCCTCGATCGGAACGGAGGGTGCCCATAGTACATTTTGAGACATTTTCAGCCATAGCCAAAAATTGTTTGAAGCACATAAAAACTTCGGTCTTCGCTTTAAGCGGAAATACCCATGCATGCCTGGAGTAATCATCAATGAAAGTCACGAAGTATAGGTAATTGCCCAAGGACGGAGTTTGCATGGGCCCACAAACATCACTATGCACAAGCTGCAACCTGCATGTGGCCCTAATTGAACCATCCTTTGGAAACTTAGAACGCTACATTTTACCCAGAATACAGCCTTCACAAACATGTTTGACAGGTGCTTCAAGAGGCGGCAAAGAAGCAACCATATCAGATTTCTGCAAACGCAGCAAACTGGCAAAATTCAGATGACCAAAACGTGCATGCCAAAGTTTTGCATCTGAAATAGCCCTTGAATCTGCAACAGCATTTGCAAAATTTTGTCCACACTTGTCATACAAAGTGAGCTTATACAGCCCACGGCACAAAAGCCCAGATGCAACAATTTCATCACCAAAACTGAGATCATGAACTGTACATCTGTCATCCACAAATTTGACTACAAGTCCAAGTCTAGCAAGTGCGGATAGAGACAAGAGATTCTTCTTGATCCCAGGTACATAAAGTGCATCAACAAGTGTGAAGGAACTGCCATTAGCAGCAGTGAGCACAATCTTTCCAACTCCCTGAACTGGATAAGAGGCGTTGTTGGCACAAGTGACTGAATTCCCATGAGGGACAGACTCGAGAGAGGTAAACAATTCACGATGTGAGGTAATGTGCTTTGTAGCACCACTGTCGAAATACCACACATGTGAATCTGCAGCAACTGACAAGCATGCATCATGGACAGCAGGATTGTAAGTGCACTCTGCGCTAAAAGCCCATTCTGCATCAACATCAGCATCACAATCTCCTTTCACAGAAGACTCAACAATGGCTGCATTTGTAGTGGAACCAGCATTTGCAGTGGAACCACCCTCTTTCTTCTTAGCCTCTTTGGCCTTCAACTTAGGACACGACTTGATCAAGTGATCATTGGCTTTACAATAATGGCAACGCATCTTCTTTTTGCCCTTATCACCAGAATTGCCAGACGAAGTGCTGCCAGCAGAAGCATTAGGAACAGAATTTTTGCCACTCGCAGCAGAACCATAAGAAGTGGCTGCATTACTGTTACCACCCTTTCTTTGAGAAGCAATAAAAGCCTGTTCAAGTGCACGCTGCCTAGTCCTGTTTTTTCTAGAAAGTGACTCTTGCAACAGCAATGTGCATAATGCATCAAACTTGACAACTTCAGGATTTCCTTGGGTCATGAGTCTCCAAGTACTAGCAAAAGTCTGGTAGGAATCTGGTAAGGCATCAAGAACAGTCTGCACAAGGGAACTGTCCGAAATGACTTCACCTGCAGAAATGAGTTGCTCATTTATATCCTTGACACTAGCAAGGAAAGTGTCCATATCATCTTCCTCATGCATAATCTTCGACTCTAGCTCTTTACGCAGCAAAGCAATTTTAGCCTCATTGCGGCTTGCATAAAGACCTGCTAGAATATCCCAAGCCTGTTTTGCAGATTTTGCTGAACGGATGTGAGGAATAATGGTGCGCTTCACAGACAACGCAATCAATGCATGAGCCTGTGCATCCTTAACATCCCAACGAGCTTGTTCTGCCGTAGGCAAAACAACTCTAACAGCTGCAATCCTTGCACCAAGACCTGCAACATCCTCAACATCGCCTACATCTTCAGAACCAGGACGTACATCAATGCCCTGCACAATGTTCCAGACACCTTTTGACACAAGAACATGTTGCATCATATAAGCCCACATAGGGTAGTTGTCCCCATCCAACCTGTCCTCAGCAGCAAACATCTTGAACACATCTGTGTTGTTGTTGTCAGCCATGGTAAATGCTGCACCTGATGTGAAAACTGCCCGAAAATAGGAGAAATGGAGCGGGAACAACTTGTGCTATATAGCACAAACCGTAGAAGTCTATAAGGCACATGTTATGCAGAAAACGGCACTGACAGAAAATCTGCACAAAATGACGAAATAGCCTGTGCAGTACTGCCCGTAGTGGAAACGGAGGCCGAAATGAGCCCAAATCAAAATTCTGAGCAGACCGAGCTCCTAGAGCATTCCCAAAATATTTGTCGACCTGCGAACGCTCGCCAAAGCTCACTGAAATCGGAGAAAGTGAGCAGGCGTGTGCTGGAGCAGCTGGCGACTAAGCCCGGGAGGACGTGACCTGCTCTGATACCAATTGTTGGAATTAGGGTTGCAGAGAAACACACACAGCTTGGAGAAGACGAAGGAAGCTCAAGGCACACAAGAGAGAATGTGTGACTTAGTGTGCAATGGAAAGATAGATAGCCCTAGAGTGATGGGCGTATATACAATGCACGGGGGAAAAAACCTCCTAAAGAGGGAAAAAATGCCCCGACGGTCCTAGTGTGTTCACACACATCACTACCACATGTATATGGTAACAATAATTACAAAGTCCTTAGAATTTGAAGGGATTTTTTTTTTTAATAGCAAAACTAACAATTGTGAGTGAATTACATTGATCATCCCAAAAAATCACAAGATCTTGCCATGCTTGTGCCGAGCCATGACATCATCGAGAGACCATAATTACATCCGCTATCAGGGGAGCCACCCCTAACCGGCCGCCCCCTTATCCTTGATACAAGCATAGGTAATCCTAGACAAATCATCCGAGTTTTTCTTGCACCCGAGCGTCCATATTAGCACTTTGCTTTCTTGTATAATTTCTGCGAAGCTTGCCACCTCAAGATCTCCTTCAAACACACGGCGGTTCCTTGTCTGCCATATATTATGTAAGAAGAAGTACCTGACAATTTGAGTGCTGACGAGGAGGGCAGGACTTCCCAAATTCTTACCTCCAAGGAATAAATCAGTCTTGAAAAAACAAATTTTCCATGTCCTTTGGACCCACTTGCATGTTTTCCTTGTGAGGCCTCTGATAGTTGGGCATTCCATGAATAGGTGGGCCAGATCTTCGCTAGGCAACCTGCACCCCAAGCATCAATCTTTCCCAATCCCTCTCTCCCGAATCTTCACCCCCGTCGGTAGAGCACCCCAAATTACCTTCCACAGAAATACCTTCATGTGTTGCAAAACCTTTGGCTTCCAGATGTTCTCCATCACTTGCTCCCACCTTTCCTCCAGCCATTGTTTTTTTCGTATCTTGTTAAGGGGGCCAGACCAATTTTTATTGTGCACCATTGTATGATATATGCCTTTAGAATGGGGTTTCCATAAGAGACTGCTTCCAGGCCATTTCCAGGCATTCCAGTCAAACTTCGATTTTCAGATTGGCATCACTACATTGTCAAGCTCTTTCATCACTTTGTTGACTAGCAAAATCTCAAGGCCATTAAGTTGGTACTGGCTTACCAGAAGGTCAATAGTTTTCCAGCTCTTGCTGTCACTATCCCAAAAGTGCCCAAGTCGATTGAGACCCTTATTATTTAGTTTCCTGGCTGTTTCTATCTAATAGGGATTTTGTGGCAGATCTACAACTTTGGAAAGCCATGGGGACCAGTGCAAAACGAAGTTCTTGAAGTATCTGGTTTCTTTCCCCCACTTTAGGACTCCCGGTGCTTTGTTGCCTTTCCTTACCAATTTCCTTGAGCTGCTCCCAGACTTAGGGTAGCCCACGACGGGGCTTATAGTTGTCATGGACCTCTACCCCTCTCCACTTTCCACCTTTTGAGCCAAGTTTAGCTGTTTCTGTCATATCTCTGATCATTATAGCCCAAACTTGATCCTGTTTAGCAAAGGAGACTACAAATTTGGTGCAACGAGCTTCTTCATGGGCCACATGGTTGAGAATTTCGAGGCCTTCTTGATCCACTGGTCGAGCGACTGACTCCCAATAGGCCCATTTCCGTGGCTTGGAGGATTTCATGTTGTTTTTCCATAAAAACCTTTTTAATGGTTTTAAGAACTCTTTCCAATGACACTTAGCCATCTTTAGAAGCGGGCTAGTGAAGGCAATATAAGGGAGCATAAAGGCATTAATCACTTTTATCCGGCTTGGGAATCGGAGAAGAGCATACTCCCACCTACTCATTTTTGCTCTGATTTTTTCAAGGACCCACTGAAATCTTTGTTTGTGAGTTATGTCCACCCCCAAGGGGGCCCCTAGATGTCTAAAAATATTTCCTTGTGTGACAATCTCCCGCGACTAGTGAGAAGGGTCAAAGGAGTCATTTTCGGCCTCCCTTGTTCACGAGGGAGTTCAACATACTTTGAGAACATCCCAATCTGATTCAAAGAGGGCTTTTGCACATAGAACTTATCTTTTGTGTTTGGGAGGCGGGTGTATCAATGTTACGTCACACATTGTGCACCATTAGATTAGCACCAACTAAAATACTTTGAGGGAAAAAAGGAGTAATATTACCAGTAGGTGTACTGTTGGCACCGATTCCTTGAGCTGGAGGGGTCTTGACCCGACGACCTCAACAAAGGTGGGATGCAACAGATCTCGAACTCCCACGGCCATTAGGCCAAGCATTGGGAGGGTAATGGGGGGCTTTTCTAGAGTGCCAGGGTGAGAAGAAAATAGCGATGGCCTTAACATGTTGAGGTGCATGTTTTGTAGAAAAACCCCAGGGTAAGGTGCCTGGGAGGAAGCGTCCACATGTTCTCTAAACCAGAGGCATTTGAACTGTTGGTGACAATTCCATTTAGGAGAGCATCGTAAAAAGCCATGTTCTCTCTCCCCCCCCCCCCCCCCCCCCCCCCAGGGAAGGGGAAAGTTGCCCTCAATCGTAGCGATAAGTGGAGGAGGGATGCGAGGTAATGAGACGTGACCATTGCCTTACAGAGAGCATAGCTTTCATCGACGAGAGGGTAGGGTCTCACACTAAGTTTCCCTCTGACGTTGATGGAGAGTGGATTGAGAAGCCAACGGCCAAATTCCAGTCTCTAGAGTGCGCTGAGGTTGTGGCACTGCCGAACAAATTGCTAAACTTCCATGGGAAGATATTAACTAATAAACCTTTTCATAAGCTAAGAACTAGATCAAACTTCAAGGTTTTTCCTCTAGTAAAAAAGATTTTAAATAGTATTAGTGGTTGTGGATTGCTTGGCACTTGATTGGGGTAAAGGGGCCAATAACATTACGGCCCTAGCACTAAGACGGACCATACCTCAATCTACTAACATAATATGGTGGAGTACATAACCCTTTACACGTGTCTCTCTCTCCGAGATGAAGGCTAAATGCCAAGTGAGATGAAGGGGAGCGGAAGAGAGAGAGAGAGAGAGAGGCCGCCGAAGGCGGCTGGCAGTACTCGTATTTTTTATGTTTAGAGACCAGTAAAGGCACGAAAGAGCTGAGATCCTTCCCATTGGCTGCTACGTGAGCTCAAGCCTCCGTGGCCACAATTTGCTACTTTTGGCCCTAGTCGCTCTTCTCTTTGGCCTCCAATTTTGATGCACAAGAATTCAAAATGGCGCCATAACTTTCGGTTATATACAAAAATTATTTTCGTGAAAGTGTAGGTAAAGACGATTCCAATGAGCTTCTCTGCACTCAAAATTGAGCTTGGATGAAGACGATTATTCCGTTACTAGTCCCTTTACCCCAGTGCGATTTGCTACAAAAAATATTATCGGTTGAGGAGACAGGAAGGTAATGGTGGCAGTGGCACTGTCCACATGGGCCATGTGGTGATGAATTGCATACAAACGCGGCGAAAAGCAGCAGGTTGCTGACTTTTCCGTTTGTCAGAGGACAACAATAGACCTTCATTATAGAAGCATCTTGGATTCTTCAATAATTGTGGATGACGATTCAACGTACTTGCAACGATTGGTTGGGTTCCTTTTGTCTTGTTTCAAAAAGCAACTTTTCCTTTTGCTGCTTTGCATAACGAATTTCTTATTTTGGAAGCTAACAAATTTTATATTGAGAGACTGCGGAAGTTGAGCCTTCAGATAGCTTGCGCACATGCCGTGGTGCCGGCAAGCCGATTGAGTGTGAACGTTGATTACCTATCGCGAGTTTATGCACATGTGAGAGCTCCGATTGTCCTTGGTTGCAGAGTCAACGTCTTTTGTCATGTTGTCAGGTGTCGCAGCCAATCACGCTTTTCGTTTGTACGAAACGGCTCTCCATCGGGGGTGACCGTTTAGGCTTCCGCCATGACATTCCGATGGTGCCGGTGAGAGCGCCGGTTGCTGAGCGCAGGGGTGTGGTGGGACACTGGTGGGCCTCCTGTGCTTTTTGCATCGGAAACGACCACCGCGCACTGGAGGTAAGCCGCTTAGTTCCTTCTAGCTTTGTGAACGTCTACAAACAAATTGCTTCTTGTGCACATGGAAGCTCAATCGTTCGCAAGCTTGGTGACATAAGCTGCAGATCTTGGGCCCTGACACACAGCTTGTGCAGGCCTATTGCAGAGCGATTGTAGCCTTTGGGAGACCTTCCCACCGTAGCGAACACTTGCGTTCAAAATGAACGACTTCTTTGTAGCGTTGAGGACTCGTCCGCTTGAATAGGAAAACAATTACAATAATGCCAAAAAAGTGGCGGGCCTTAGCACTTTTGAGATCTGAAAGTGAACGAACGCATTTCATGTACGCACTGCAAGATGTGGAACAAAAGTAAAAAGGTTTTTGGCTTTCTAAAACAAGCCTTAGCGAGTTTTGTTCGAGAGGGTTCCTAGAGCATGCATGTGCTTGCCTCGTCCACAGCGTGTGAGGCCACACAGTTGGGGGATTCAAGGGTGGTGTTGCAATAGGCATTGTGTTGGAGGAGGTCGGATGCAAGGAGGGCGTCGTCGAGGAGACATGGGCATCTCACCAGGAAGATTTGTCCTTGCTAGCTATGCCTTTCCCTTGTCAAAACAGGAATTTTGAACCCTGGGAGGGGCAATCTCTCTTGTCTCACCTCAGAGAGGAGAAAGGAAGGCCAATGATTTCCTCTTGGGGATGCTCGATGGTGGTTTGCATGCTTCTCATGACAAGAGATATTCTCTCCAGCAGCAACATCGTGCAGCTGTTCGAGCATGGCTCTCTTCAAAGCCTGGTTCGGATGGTGGTCTTCTACATCTGTTGGTTATGCTGATTCTAGAAGGTATTCCTATTCAGCATATGCCTATGCTATTGGTTTTGAACTACGTAGTTTTGGTTTGTTCTGATGGGGGGATAGTCCACTTGAGATGTAAGGTCAAAACGAATGAAGATTGTGTCATGCGAGCCACCATCTCAAGTGGACTATCCCCCCATCCCAAGGTACACACAACCCAAGAACAAACCAAAGTTCACCATTATGAGTTTTGAAAAAAACGAGTGTTTTCTGTTCAATATAGTTTTCTAGCTTCCTTCTAAAAATCTAGCTTCTATGGATGAATATTTAAGATGTGTTGATGTAATTCTCTTTAGTATTGCTTTAACCTAGTCTTGTTTGGTGGGCCTTTGCCGTACATAATCTGATAGATTTTATAGGGCAGTTGGTTACTTGGTTAGTTGTTTTTGATTGCTTTCGCCTCGGGTTTTATTGTGGAACACGAGCATATGAGTAGAACCAATTGATAGGCACCGATAATAGCTCAACTTGGGACTTGATGAGCTTTGGGAAGAAGCAAGTTGTATCCCATAGCGCTCCCTATCCAACAAAGGGCTACCAAAAAGGGTAATTGAATCGAGCAAAAGGGTTACAACTTAACATACAACCTACTTTGGTAGTTGTTTGCAGATTACCATTCAGCGCAATAATATCCATCACACTCTGAGCCTTCATCCACCTCACTGTATCTCTAAACCTTCCCCTTAAAGTTGCTACACGAGGTAGTATGACAAGCACCTTCTCATAATCCACAACCATAATTCTCTTCAAGGCATTTGTCAAATGTTTATGCTTCTCATTACTTTTCTCATGTGTCATCTCTGTATTGCACTGCCTCAGAGGTCTAGCGCACCCCCCTCTCAATGTCCACATTTGGCCTACATGTTGACCAGTCGACGAAGGCAGTGTCAAGCACAAAAGCGTAGATGATTGCATCTGGTGAGATGTCATCTCTTTGCATCAACTAAAAACAACCCAGAGCTGTCCTTGTTGGGTAGTATCCCGCAATCAATGCGTTCCAAGGAACGACATTCCAGACATGAAGCTCAATCCAAAGCTTCTTGGTCCTGTCCCTATTGGGCATATCCTGCAATCAATGCAGTTCAAGAGACGACATTTTGAACAAGAAGCTCCTGAAGCATGTTTTTTTTGTGCTTTCTGAAATACACCACATTTGGCATACATGTCGACCAAGGCAATGTCAACCATAAAAGCATAGGTGGTTGCATCTAGAGAGATTCCCTTTGTTCTTAGACGTTGAAAACAATCCAAAGCTTACTGGCCCTGCTGGGAAAATCTTGTAAATCAGGATCTTGCATAGTGCCACATGCCTTCAAAATGCAAGCCTAGGTGATTGCATCTGCTAAAAATAGGAAGCTTGCTAAGCACTTTGTAGATCCGTCTAAAGTATTTGGCATACATGTCAACCAAGCAACAATCCTTGACTAAAAATATCATCGTGGATTCCTTGCATCATCTACTGAACACACTCTAGAGCTTCCTCACTGTACCAATTTGAACTTTAGTGTTAAATTACCCCCCCCCCCCCCCCCCCCCACACACACACACACACACACACACAGAGAGAGAGAGAGAGAGAGAGAGAGAGAGAGAGAGAGAGAGAGAGAGAGAGAGAGAGATTCTTATTGCATGCGCATCAACCAATAACACACGTTTTGCATCATCAAAGTGTGAGGGAATTCATGATGGGATTGATGGTCAGGGACTGAAATATCCTCACCATAAGAAGCAGCAAACTCAACCAGCCTTTTGCAAAAGATCGACTAGCTAGCCTTTGGCATGGAATCTCTCAGTCTGTGAAGATGCTTTTATTTTTATTACTTAGAAGCTTTTCACAAAGGCTTTAAAAAAAAATTTGAACCACCTACCACGTGGTGGCTTTTGTAATGAGATAGAGTAAAAAGAGCCTTTGGCTCACCAAGTAAAGAAAAAGGAAACAATCTAGTAGGTGGGCTAGTGAAGAAGGGAGTCAGCAATGAGCATACATTTGATAATGATTGGTTTTTTGGCCTGTATAAGGTCATAGCATTGTGGTCCAAAAATGGTGCAATTTCTCGACAGTTAATGTAGAGGTTGTCGATGGGAGACACGTGTCCTCTTTTGTTGAAAAAAAGGTTTTATAAAGATTATATCTTTTTTGTATAATGTAAAAGAGTCTTCCCATCATTGTATTTTGGTTATTTCTTTCAATGCTGAATTGACTTCCTTGTTTTCTTCTTTAAGAAAAGTTTTATAAAGATTGTATCTTCTTTTAATAATGTAAATGGTCTTTCCATCATTGTAACTTGGTCCTTGATTTAATGCTCACTTGACTTCTATTTTTTTTGTCTTTGTTTAATTTGTACATGAGTCTTTTAATTTAAGAATCTAGCGACTTTCTTTTCAACATTTTGATTTAAAACATGTATTTTTTTGCAAATTTTTTTATTATTTATAGACAATCTATAACAAAACAAGTGAAAGGGTCACGGTGGCTTTTAAAACAATAAAAAGATGATAAAATCATTAGGTTATCATTAGGTTGAGTTTAACTAGAATTATATAAGGTAAAGCATTGTTAAGGAATATCTCTTTTATTAAGGAATTGAGTTTCCTCCTTTCAAAGAAGCAAACCGGAAATAATAGTTGAATTTTTGAATTTGCAAGATTTTTGAACTAAGTTCTCACATATTTCACCACTTTTTTTTTCCTTTACCATGGTTTTGTCATTTAGTATATGTACACACACACACACACACACACACACACACACATATATATATATATATATGTGTGTGTGTGTGTATGTGTGTGTGTTATATAATATATATATATGTGTGTGTGTGTGTGTATGTGTGTGTTATATATATATATATCTATGTATATAACACACACACAGTGTGTGTTATATAATATATATATATATGTGTGTGTGTGTGTGTATGTGTGTGTGTTATATATATATATATCTATATATATAACACACACACACACACACACACACATATATATATATATGTATGTGTGTGTGTGTGTGTGTGTGTGTGTGTGTGTGTGTATAAAAGAATAGAATGCAAGTGAAGTCAAGCGGTTGGTGTAAGGATGTGAAATGAAAGTGAAATATAAAGATTTATTTAATATCTTAAAATGGAAATAACATTTAAGGTAAGTCTTTATCATTGGCACTAAAAACAATGAAAGTATATCTAACCCAACTCAACACTAAGGCTTCTTTTAGAAAGCCAAAAATTATACATTGTACTTAAATAAAAGAATTTCTTTACAACTATTTTTTGGCTTTCTAAAAGAAACCCTATTGTTGTGTTGGGTTAGGGAGACTTTCATTGTTTTCAATGCATGATGGAGACTTACCTTTTATTTCACATATTGACATGTCTTTAGTTTTTTGCATTCTATTGTTTTAGAATGCTAAAGCGAAGCTTCACCTTGCATAATTTTAGTAAATTTTACACACACACACATACACATATATGGTTTTTTGCATTCTATTGTTTTAAAATGCTAAAGTGAAGCTTTCACCTTGTATAATTCTAATAAATTCTATACACACACATATATTGATTAATTCTTTTTATTTCACCTTTCATTTCACAACTTCACATGATTTTACATTTCTTGCATTTTATAGCTTGATTTTAGTCAGTGTTAACGTTCAAGAAAGTCTCTTTTATTAAGCGGCGGCTGATTAAGTTTCCTCCTCACAATTAAAAAAACCGGAAATACTAGCAAATCTTTTTAGATTTGCAAAATTTTTGGACAACTTTCTCACATATTTCATTGGTTTTTTTTCCGTTTACCATGGTTTGCAGCTAGCTAGTCTCGATTTTCAATCCACTTATTGTTTCTGAAAGCCGTCGTGACCCTTTCACTTGTTTTTCAACTTTTGGTTATAATACATGTTACTCTAGTGCAACATGTATTATTACTAAGAATTAGGTTTATACATTCTCAGTATTGATAAAATACATTTCAAAGAAAAAATTCATCACAAGTAACACTTGATCAAGAAGGTTGCAAGAAAAAAATGACATTAATTATGAAATATTATTATTATTATTTAAAAAAAACACAATTTACTTAGGTCCATATTCCTTCAAAATGTTCCTATAATCTAATGATCTCTATTGTTTGATCATACTTCGATGTCATTTAAATGTTGACATTAACTGTAAAATCCATTCTATATTAAAATAATCATATTGATTTAACATTTATTTCAAAAAGCAACAAACTGAACTTCCAACCTCGGCCCAAATTTGGTCAACAAGTTACTTCTCTATGTTTACCACTAAAATAATTGTACTTATTAGTCACCTTTTTGCCATATATATACTACTTCCTTTATAATTTATACCCTCTTTGCAACCTTTCAAAATATTTGTTGTGAAAAAATAAATTTTACAAACACAACCCTCATCTACTTTTGCATTACAATTTTTTTTCCAAATTCACAATTGTGAGTATAGATAAATATTAAGAAAACAAAAAATTTACATGGATAGCCATTATCCAACCGAGCCATGACCTCTACCAACAAACGACCCACCAAATCATCCAAAGCAAACGTCCATACATCGACTGATAAAGGGAGCCACCCTGAGACCACACACAACACGAAGGAGCCAAGACCGTCATGGGGTTGCCACCAAGGGGAAAGCTCTGCCACAACAATCCCCTTGACCACCAAGCCGGGGCAACAAGGACTAATCACTGATAGAAGAAGCTAGGGGAGTCATCTTTTCTTCTTCTTCTTCTGCTTTAGCAAGCTAGCAATGCTAGTACTAATTTTATTAACCTTAACCTTAACCTTAACAATATGGCTGACGAGGTCTATTTTTTGTGTCCTGAGTGTCGCCTGGATCCAACTTGTGCTGACCAACATCATCTAGTATTTCTATGGAGGAATTGGCTAGCAATTCAGGTTCATCTTGCATCTCGACTGAAAAATCCCCAGTCTCTTTACTTATACCACCACTAGAGGGTGCTATTGGCACGCCTGCTTCCTCTTGTATCTCCATAGACGGGCCACTTGTCTCTTTAGTCACCACGTTACCAGCCAAATCCTGTCCACTATTCTTCACTTCCGGTTTAGGGTTATCCTTTGACGGTCTGGCCTCCCTTGTAACGCACCGCTAGGTTGTCTTGATTATCGGATTGCAAGTAGCAGATTGCATGTAGCCTTAGCCTCGGGGCAATCTCTAGCGTAGTGCTCAATCCTAAGGCACTTGTAGTAGGCATTTGGAAATGAGGAGAATGCTAACTGTTGCCAATAAGCGCCAAAAATGCTCATATTTAAATCTAGATACTTAGAAACAAGTTTACTCAAGTTTCATAGAATACACACTTTTATGTCCAAGCTTGATCTCACTCGTTGCAGCTTTGGATTGAAAAGTGCTCAGCAGCTATGGAGTCTACATGATCATTAAGGCAGATGGGGAAGCCTTTGAACATAACCCACACCGGGCAGACTCCTCCTTTCATGACCAGTTCTTGCACAATTTGTTTTGAGGCGCACCTTGCCACATAGAAGCCTTTTCCTACTACTGTGAAGTGGCAGATCGCATTTCTGTGCTTGGTTGCCATAGCTGCCCACTCCCACAGACCTTGAGACGACATCCGACGGCCCATAAAATACACCACCACTGATTGAGTACAACAAGTCTAGAGGCTTTGTAGTGCTACCTCCGAGCTAAACTATGCCTGTACCACATACCCCCATCTTCAGCCTTGTTTTTGCTTAACCAGATTGCTGCATGCAAAATTTCCTCTGTCATCGTGCAAGCTCCAAAGGGCGAAGGCTTCAGAATCTTTTTCGAATTAGACCTATTTGCATAGGAGTCCGAAACCCTTTTCCTCCCTTCCGAAGTGAATACAAAGTTTGCATTCGGAGATCCCCCTTTCCCATCACCAAGCATTTTCGACATCTCCCATGTGATGCCCCAAGGGAGCGGTGGGAACCCCCCCCTCGAGTTTTTTTCTCACTTTGAATAATTTGGCTTTCTTTCTTAATTTTGTCTGGTGGTCGATTGTGATCGATGCAACTTGGTATATGGATCGCCATCCTTATACCACGCTCAACATTGCAATGCGGTCATGAGTAACACATTCAACTACTAGCACACTACCCAGTACCAAGCCCGCTCATCCAGGTGGCCTCCTCCTTCAAAGATGGATCGCGATCTGCAAGTAGATCTCCAACTGTGTGCTGCCACGTAAGGAAGCAGGGGTACGCAAGGTCAATCAACGATGTCAGAGAGCCCACCGCCCAAGAACTCAAGTTAAGTGCGAAAGCAGGCCGTCAAACGTAAAACCCCCCCAGCCCCTAGCCGTCCCTGGCCTCAATCGCTACAGAGCAGAGCCCACCCAACACCCCTTAGAGAACCCATTACTTAGGGACACACCAAAATTGCACTCAGATCATGCCATAGCCCTGTTTCCTCACCGCCATTCTGCTCATGCCATAGCTCTGTTTCTTCACCTCATTACATTTTCTTAACAGGCCATTGTGATTCTTCACCTTGTTACCCTGATTATCTAATATCGGTTTTTACAATCCTGCAAGGAGAACTAGGCCACTTGACAATACCTCATTGGAGGAGATGACGCTGGTGAAGATGACGTTGCAAGGTAAAAAGGGCATGCGTGCGGCGTGGGTAAGATGACGCTGGTGGTAAAAAAAGGGCATGCTAAAAAAATATGCAGAAAAGCACGTGCAGCCACCACCTTAGAAAAGCAGCCACCACCTTATATAGCAGCCGCGTGTCGTTCTTACCGCGCAGGAAAGTAAGCGGCGCGCGCGCGCACACACACACACACACACACACACACACACACACACACACACACACACACACACACACACACAGAGAGAGAGAGAGAGAGAGAGAGAGAGAGAGAGAGAGAGAGAGAGAGAGAGAGAGAGAGAGAGAGAGAGAGAGAGAGAGAGAGCAATTGATGACGCAGAGCAGAATACAGCAGAAGACAGGTACTCACGCAGAGCAGAAGACAACAGAAGACAGGTACTCGTTTTTTTTTTCCATGCTACTGCCGGGGGGAGAGAGAGAGAGAGAGAGAGAGAGAGAGAGAGAGAGAGAGAGAGAGAGAGAGAGAGAGAGAGAGAGAGAGAGAGAGAGAGAGAGAGAGAGAGAGAGAGAGAGAGAGAGAGAGAGAGAGAGAGAGAGAGAGAGAGAGAGAGAGAGAGATAAGCACCTACGCGTGCGTCTGAGAGAGTGAGACATAATCACCTACGCGTGCATGTTGACTGATTCCAAGCTGGCGAGATGTACGCATGCATCTGAGAGACCGAGACATAGTCACCTATGCGTGCATCTTGGCTGACTCCAAGCTGGGGAGATACACGCGTGCATCTTAAACTGTACGCAAGATGCTAATATAGACACAAAAAATAATGAAGGAAAAAAAATTCACGATGATATTGTTTTTCTAAGGCTTAGAGACACACAAAGAGAGAGAGAGAGAGAGAGAGAGAGAGAGAGAGAGAGAGAGAGAGAGAGAGAGAGAGAGAGAGAGAGAGAGAGAGAGAGAGAGAGAGAGAGAGAGAGAGAGAAATAATCACCTACGAGATGGCCCCGCTATGTGCAAGGTACAACAAAAGGACTATGCTTCTTCTTAGCTCAGGTCAACAAGACGCGATTTTGGCTGACTCCAAGCCGAGCTGAGAGAGAGAGAGAGAGAGAGAGAGAGAGAGAGAGAGAGAGAGAGAGAGAGAGAGAGAGAGAGAGAGAGAGAGAGAGAGAGCTAACAAAGTACTGTTATTTAAAAAAGAAAAGATTTTACTAAAAAAACTAGCCCCTCTAACACTAGAGGAAAAGCATAAGTCCCCCTTCAACACTGGAGGGGATAAAAGTGGCGGGGGAAAGGCACATTCCTTACGGTATTATAAAAAATGTGGAGAATTGTGCCAACTCCACACCATACTTATGTATGGTTTTTTTTTCCACAACACACTAGCATTGTGTGCACGATGTTTGCACAAAAGACACTAGCATTTTGCACGTGCATGTTGTTGTCTTGTACGGTTTACTGCAACAAATAATTCCATGCTATCAATTAACGCAATACTTCTGCATTGTCTTTCTTATTGAGAAACCATATTTCCTTTACACTCTGTCATTATTTGGTGGTTTAGTGATCAAGGTTGCTCGTCTATTATGCAGTACTATGATGTTGTTGTTGAAAATCCAGGGATCAATTGATTGCTAGTGTATTGTTCAGTATTATCAATTTATCGTTACAATTTTAGAGGTCATTTTTGCTTGTGTACATATCAATTTAGGGTATTAAGACGAAAAATGAATTTTACTTATGTTGTTGGGTAGATGTGAAAGACTGTATGCCTCTCCAAAAGCTTGATCACTTCGACATCAATCGTCCTCTCGATTGCAAATGTCGTGCTCTCCCATTCACACACTATAGTCATCATCTCATTTGTGCACGCCCCCGTCTTAGACTGTAAAATTGAATTTACTTATGTTGTGGCGTAAATATAGAGACCTATATGACACTCCAAAAACCTGATCACTCCGACATCAATTGTATTATCAATTGCAAATGTCGTCTTCTCTCATTTTTTGTGTACATCCCCGTCTTGAATTGTAGAATTTACCACGCACCAAAAGCATGCTTACTTTGACACCAATCGTCCTCTCGATTGCAAATGTCGTTGTCTCCCATCCAAACACACTATGGTCATTGCCTCCTTTTTAAACACCCCCATTGTAAAATGTAAATTTGCATTTATTACTACAACATTGGCTACCACTTTGGACCCCCATGTCGTTTTTGTGTACATATCAATTTAAGGTATTAAGAAGAAAATTGAATTTTACTTCTATTGTTGGGTAGATGTGAAAGACTGTATGACTCTCCAAAAGCCTGATCACTTCGACATCAATCGTCCTCTCGATTGCAACTGCCATGCTCTCCCATTCACACACTATAGTCATCATATCATTTGTGCATGCCCCCGTCTTAAACTGTAAAATTCAATTTACTTCTGTTGTGGCGTAAATATAGAGACCTTTGTGACACTCTAAAAGCCTGATCACTTCGACATCAATTGTCTTATCGATTGCAAATATCGTCATCTCCCATTTGTGTACGTCCCCGTCTTGAACTGTAAAATTTATCACACACCAAAAAGCATGCTTACTTCGACACCAATCGTCCTCTCAGTTGCAAATGTCATTGTCTCCCATCCAGACACACTGTGGTGATTGCCTCCTTTGTACACGCCCCCATTTTAAATTGTAAAGTTGCACTTAGTTATAGAATTCCATTGTTTAACCTGTCGACTGCAAAGATTGGTTCCCGTATTGCAATATTGGCTATCACTAAGGACCCCCATGTCGTTGTGCCTAACCGAGACACTTTCTGTTATTTCACATTGTAGGAGCACAATTTCCATTAGTTGTTACCCTTAGCACGCCATCCAATGTGAAACAATTGCACTTCCTATTAGTTTGTACATCAACGGCCCCTCCTAGGTTACGAGCATGGATCTTGACCAAACATATTGCACTGATTTATCAAATATTTGATGTCATTTAAAAATTAATTTATATACAGTAATTTATTGCTTTCCATTTCCTCCTCCTTGTCAATACCGTACTTGTCATTGCTACAAGAAATCTAGCTTCCATTTTCAGCTGTGAAGTGATAAATGCTCTCGCCAATACATCATAATGTCATTTCAGTGCTTGTAGGTAATATGCTTCCCGAAAAAGCAGTGCAATTGAAAAAAAAGATTACGCACACAATTAGTGCATGTACTGGATGCCCTCACATTGGCCGAGATAACAACAACCTTGCTAGATGAGCGGCGCTTGCAAGCCTTGCTCTCTAAAGTGGTCCGCTCAATAGCCTTGAAGTTTGAGGGTGCAAATATTAGTGCCGTGCAACACCTTCTCTTTACTATTGTTGGAGACATGTCAAAATGTGCTATCGACCTGCGAGCTGACTTACTAGAGGATATACAAATGGAGAAATTACAACATTAGTATAACTGCTGGAAGGTTGAAAAGGAAAAATCCACTCGCGCAAGGAATATTGACACACAAAACACCTTCAGTAAGAAATTGCAGAAGGAGACCCTTCAAGATACCAGAGGATCCATGTCTAGTTTGCATATTCAAAAAACTGTATTCAACTCATTTTGCTCTGTCACCTTGGGCATTCCATTTGAGGCTATACAACGAGGAAGGAAACTAGGATCTGGGTCATATGGAGACACTTATGAATGCAAGATCAAAGGGATTTCTTTCCTTCCGTCCAACAATGTGTACTGCTGTAAGGAATTCAAAGGTCAAGCAAAACAACAATTCAAATCATTCGCAATCGAGAGCAGTGTCGACCTCAATCACCGAGGTATTGTGCGTGCTCTTGCACATACAATTCAATCCCCACGGGTACTTATATTTCCTTATTTCAATGGATCTTCCCTGGGCGATTTGATGGAGTGTGTGCTTACACATTCTGGAAGCATCAGTGAAATTGTACTTGCCATGGGTGATCAAAAACACAAAAAACCAACTGAACTGGAGTTGCAACAATGCAGGCTTATCATCAATCATGCTTCATCCTTGATTCATGCACTAATAAAAGCTTTGGCATTTGCACATGAGAATGGAGTTATTCACAATGACCTTCACCCTTGGAAAATTATGCTAGACTTCACTAGAGAGGGAATACCAAGAGTAGGCATTATAGACTGGGGTCTTTCCCTTCGACCACCGTATGAGAGAAGACCAACAAATATTCGCAAACCAAAAGAGCATGCCAAAATGCCTTGGCGAGCAGCTGAACTACTGAATACCAGATCTACATGCCCTTGGAGCAAATCAACTGATGTATATGCACTTGCATGGGTCATCAATCAGCTCGGTATTTTTTGCAACGAATTTTGTGCCTATTACAAACTTGACTTGATGCAAACAAGCACTTCTATCGAGGTTCAAGCCATTCAAAATATAATCAACAATGCCTACCTTTTGGAGAACTCGCTTGAAAGAAAGACGCTCGCTGATTTAGATAAATATCTGGAGCATCTGCATATGCACCCCGAACAATGCTTGCATCCCATCTCTGAAATGTGTATTTCTTTTTTCCAACGAGCCTGGGAAATTTATCGCAACTACCAAGCTCTTTTTATTTATAGAGATTATTTTCTTTTCTTCCAACTTGTCTCCAACATTAGCATGCCCTTCTTCAGTATTAGCTAAAAGTTCCATTACGGTTTACAATAGTTCTTTGAACATTGATTTGTTGCCTACTTCCATTCTATTCATCCCTTCTACTTTTTTTTTGTCGTCCAATTTCATTATATTAGTCCCTACTAATTTGAATCGGACTAATTTATACCTGTTGTATTCCCAATTGCATTTAAGTGTAGGCCTTCTAAATGGCAATCGCTACTATGCTACGTGCTACTCGCAAAAGGCGCCGAGAATACGCCACTTTTCAAACTATGAATAGACGAAAAGTCCTACTTTCACCTGTTGCTTCCTCATGGTTCAGCGTGCAACATATTTATGAGGCTTGGCAAGAGGAATGCAACATCATAGCTCACAACATTTCCATCTGCGGAAGGTGTGGCATTTGCAATCTATCAAAAAATAATACCCAGAATGATAGTCTTCAAACCACACGTACGAAGCTAGCAAACGCAACCTTATCGCAAACAACTACAATGCATAATCTCAAAGTGAATTGGACTTGCTATTCTGCTTGCGTGAAAAGTTGAAGAGCAAGCAGCGTCGCCATCTTGCAACCCGACTACATACAAGCCATCCTAAACACAAATCAACTAATTGTGCAACTCCTTAGTGTCATCGATGTCACAGTCAGTGTCACAAAAACAACAACTGCGGTTGCAAAAGGCCTGCTTGATAGAAGATCGCTTCTCGACAATCCACTAATCTGCTGGTCGACAAAGCAAAACATGTCTCGACCAACTTCGCTACTTGCAAACACACCACTAGCAGGATTGCTAGCATACAACAAAAAGAATAATCCAATTCTCAAGAGGTACCGGTGCATTGCTGAGCAGCCAAACAAAAGGACTTCTATTTGTATTGTATCAGCATCAGCTATACAGAATATCGTAAGGGACCACTCAGAGAACAATCCATTTGAACTTATGCAACAAGCAGAAGCACAATGTGAAATTATCATATTGCAGAATTTGTTCAACACAATAAAGAGAACTGCATTTACTGCTAAAGACAAACACGAGTTTGGTTCCATACAAATATGCGAACCGCTTATCTAAGCGAGCGGACAATCAACTTTCAATACAATGGACTTCCGGCTCATGAATCCGAAGTGCAGGATATTACATTAGAATCAGGGATATTCCCTTTCCTCTTTCCCACAGGAAAAGGAAACTACCAAGGATAATTCGACTTTAGTGAATACATTAGAATGAGAATCGGAACTTCCTTCTATGTGTACACATTGTACAAGCCATATTTTCTCATGATGTACCAACTGAAACAAGCTATCATGATTGCAAACTCCACAAATAGTACATTTTTGCAAAGGGATATTGATAACTACAAACGAGCACACACAACAACATCTACACATGATGCAATAAAGCATATTATTCGATAAAATCTCCCAGCCACAATGCCCGGTACTCCACCATGGCATCGACGAAACTTGAGAGACCTCATAACAATGGTGGACACATGGGAGCTACCACATCTGTTCTTGACATTCACTGCTGATGAGGTTTCCCAAACAAGATGGCAAGAAGTCATCACAATTGAAAAACTTGCTCAAGGCTATAACCAAGACTTCAAGTGGAACGATTGCCCTGTAGAGTGTGTAACTCTATTTCACCTTCGCTTACACGCTTTCCTGAATAAACACGTCATCAATGGAAGCAGCATACTTGGCCATGTAGAGCATCACATGGTGCGCTACGAGGTGCAAAATCGAGGCTCACTGCATGCACATGTCATACTGTGGATCTCTAACAAAGATTTGTGCTGAGTTAACAAACGAGATTTCTGCATACATACCAGTAGAATCACAAGACATCTTCAATACCGAGCTGCAGAGCCTCGTTACCACAAAATAGATACACAAATGCAGAGACTCTTGCAGAGTTATGGGATCAACTAGAGTGTGCAAATACGGCTTCCCGTTTGAACCACAATACAGCACGACTTCAACTATGGATGCCTGCACCGCTAGATGGCTTTACTGCCGTCCTAGGTATGACCATCGAAATGTCGTCCCGTACCATCCCACAATCTTGCTCCTATGGAAGGCACACATGAATATTCAAAGAGTCACAAATTCATCTATATCACATTACCTTCTCAAATATGCAATGAAACCAGAACCCCTTGGAAAACTGAACCTCTCCACAGATGATGCAGCACGGCTTTGACTTCACGGCTTGGACAAAGTAAAGCTTCAACTAATTGCAGCCTCTGTAAATTATCAAAGACAATATCTGCAACAGAGGCAGCAATCAACTGTTTGAATATTCCAATCATCACAAGGAGTGAACGGGTTGAATACATCGACTCCTCTCCACCATCAATACGGCAAAGGTTGCTATCTCGTAGCCAGACTGAAGTCATGCATCCAATTGATTTATATTGTGCAAGGCCCCTTCATTTTGAAAAAATTACATTCTATGACTACCACAGAAGATACAAAATTCTAAAACCACACGAACATACTTCTGTAGTGAGTTTTCGTGATGCTACAACAACAGCATCATCGAGAAACAACGCCTCGTCAGATTTACAGAATATGATCCTGGCCATCAAACAGAGGGATTCTTCTTCAATGTCTTGTTGCAAAAAATTACCTTTAGGAATGAGATGGAACTTCTATCACCAACCAACACACCCTCTTCTTACTTCCTGGAGTGCAAAATCCGTCGGATGATTCTTGATGATGAAGACTTGGAGATGTACATAAATGTGCACACCCAACGCAATATGCTCGTCTCTGAAAATACAGGACACACTTTAAACCTCATAAAACAAAAGTTCATCCTCAATCATGAAGAACCACTCACTTGTGAAGTAAGTGACACAATCGAACCAGGAGTATCTCAAAGCCGTGCTAGAATGCTGAAGCTACTGCAAGAGTTCGCTGAGACCAACAATTCCGTTCTGACCTCTCAACAACAAGAAATCTTTGATTGTATATCAGGCCTAAGTAATGGCCTCCATGTCATTACAGGCGTTCCAGGTTGTGGAAAAACATTCCTCATAAAATTCTTCACCTCAAGCTTCATAAACAAAAATAAGACCGTTATATTGACTGCATCAACTGGAGCAGCGGCTACCCGCCTTAGCAGCCTTGCAACTACAGTCCACTATCAATTTAGGATTCCTTGTTCCAAACAATATTTTTCACAAGTAATTCATCCCACAGATGAAATATTTGTCGCTATTCATGGTGCCAACATCATTATCATAGACGAGATATCAATGCTAACGAGTACAATCTTCAATATGGTCGTTCGCCACATAGTTAACATCACACTTCTTGATCCATTCAGCCAAAAGCTCATCTTGCTTTTTGGGGATTTGGCGCAACTTCCTCCAGTCTGCCATCACTAAGAGACATTATGCCATGTTTGCAACATACAGAACTCAGCTTACATCGCTGCAGCCACTACCCACAACATGACCTTCTCAGTTCGCCATGCTGCAGACCCCGCTTATGTCCAATTCTTGGATACAATCCGTGTCAAACAACCAACAGAACAACAAATAGCAGAAACGCTTTCACAATGTGTAATTGATGAAACTGAACTCCTAAGAGTGATCGATGACGCTAGTACACTGATATGTACTCATAGGGAGGATGTATATAAGTACAACAACTTAATTTTGCAAAAGTCATTCTCGGCATCCGATATTGTTGCCATTTCACTGAAGACCAATGCTCTTGACAAGCCATTACTACAGGAATGGCTCCAAGACAAGGCATTCCATGAGATGGACACTACTGCAATTGGGGCTAGATGTATGATTACAAAGAATATTAACTTGGCTTTAGGTGCCGCGAATGGCTCCACTTGTCGTACACTTTCCTATTCATACAACTGTAATGGCCAAAATTTTGCTACAGAAATAATGTTACTTCCAACTGCTACCACCATGATAATACGAAGGACTAAGCATGCTACAAGAGCAATCAATTGCAAATGGTTCGACAAAAGCACATTCCCTTTGTCACTAGCGTACGCAATCACTGGACACAAATCTCAAGGAGCAACGATATCAAAGAAAGTCATCCTCATTATAAAACAAGCTTTCTCCCCAGGATTGGCATACGTCATGTTCTCTCATGTGACAGAAAGACGCCACATCAAAATATTGAACATTCCAACCCCAAGGATGTTCTGGCCGGCCAATAAAACACTCCCCCAATGGTTAGACATTTCCTCGTTTATTTTCACAAACAAGTCCTCTAACTCTTTCGTTTGTTCTTTCATCCCGTAAGGTGTATGGAATACACAATCAATTCTTTGATGACAATTTTCTTGACTACAGATTTCCTTTTCTCAGCAATTAACAACCTCCAGCATCTCCTCATGGACACCGACCAGGTAATCATTCCTTGCATTAATCTATTTTGTAGCTACATTTCATGCCATTCAATATGTAGAAAACCCAACCATCATATTTCTCTTTCTTTGTCATTCAGATATTTGATAGATTCATCAACATCGCAGCTACCTCAAAACCAAAAAATGGTTCTACTGTATACCCATCTTCAAATCAAATGCGACTAGAAAATATGGCTGGCGAGGCCCCAGCTTCATTCATTGAAGGGTTCCGCACAACTCAGCTCCTCCACTCATACATCAATAAATGTAGTAATCAAAACAAAGAATACAGAAATAACGAGCTAAAGTTGGCAACAGGTACTTCGAGCTCCTCATATTCTTGTATTGCAAACACTAACCATTAACAAATTTGGTTGCTTCTACAACATCTGTCTTTTTTTTCTACAGGGTTACAAAAAGAGATACTGCTATCGTTGGGCATTGACTTTGATGAGTCAAACAAACTATTGCTAGACACAGAAGCCCAAGAAATACTGAACACAAAGAGTGCTGGAATCACCACCTATGCAATCGAGATGCTTCACTACGGTTACAAAATTGCCCTTGATAAATTGGTCGTTCTCGACAAGAATACAGCAAGCCAAGAACTTTCCAACATGGTCAAAGAGTTTGGGAACGAATTCAAAGGGACCGAGAGAGCAATCTTAACTGATGAGAAGTTCACATGGCATTTTAATAGAGACCTTTTTCATGCCCGGTTTGGCGACACAACTGATCCATTTCAAAAGCTTGAACCACTATATGGTAACCATTTGCACCCCTTGTACAATATAATTATCTGATTACATACTAATTGAACACATCACTTCAGTGCAGGACATCGACACCGATACCAACAAGGAGACCCCCAACAATATAACAACTTTACAAGAGGAATCAACATGTTCCGACGCTGCTCCAACACTCAAAAGACAACGACAGACAAAGAGAACTACATAGTTTACTCTATTAGGTGCAAAATCAATAATCGTGTTTATATAGGCATGACATCCGATTTTGAAGCTAGGAAAAGAGCACACATGGCAAATCCACCAAAACGGATAAAACATGATGTGTCGTCCTTTCCACCATTTTGTGAAAACTTTGAGTTTCATGTACTGCACAGTACACACGATAGGAGCACTGCTATTGCACTAGAAGCACAAGAGATAATTACTCAAGATGCAACGTCCACCAAAGGATACAACAATCTAAAGGGACATCCTCCAAACTGCAAGAAATACTATTATTTAAAACACCATAGAAAAATATAGCGTGCAATGAAATTTAATCTTCGTTCTAATGTAGCAACTCTCATTCAGTTCTCTCTTTTGTATTAAATCACTTCTCAAGAGTCTTTTCCTCTAATATGTGTGATAATTTTGATGTTATGTTTCTCTATTATTTGTGAGACTTTTTTTTAGTTATGCTTTGTTTAGCTTATGTTGTGATTTTTTTTTCTCAAAGTTAGATTATGTTTACCTTATGTTGTTAATTTTCTGTACAAGAACATCATTCAACTTTCAAATTTTATGACTCAATCGCTACATGTACTGCAGATCAATCACTAATCAAGATACTAGTCCGTCCACATTACCTAAATGTCTAGCAATAACATCAATATAAATAGACAAACTTCTATATTTTACAGCAAACTTATACATGTACAAATGCTGCACCTTGTCTTCAACACAAATTCATACTATTCCTTGCTATTGCTTCTCAATAACTGTGCACTATACATATCATAACTCATTCCAAAAATCTCCAACTTTATGCCTTCTCCTCCAAAGCTTGGCAATCAAGGCATACTAGTTTTGATATTTTAGTTTGGAAAAGAGTCCTTCCATTTAATGGCCCCACATCCAACATGACCCTTTATCTTTTTTTTTTTTTTTGGGAACTTGAGTTGCACGTGAAATGCCAATCCAAAAGAGATACATGATAGTTATTAGAAAGGATTGAACAATATTTTGATTGTTCGGAAAAAATTAGTATCAAAATCATACAAAATCCTTTTTATTGCTAATTTTTTACAAAACTCACAAATTGAGAGTGAGAATTGAATTAAACCAAGAAAATTACAGATAAATCATGCTCACAACGAGCCAATGCACCTTCTCAAAAGACCCTTACAATCCGAGTCCACAGATAACCTTTATGGATACAATCACAGAGCATAAAAAACAAAAGGAACTGCCCGAACAAGGGAGGCAATCCCAACCATATGAAAGATCACAAAAAGATACGCACACAACATAAGCATAGCGATAATACCATCGCTTCAAGGATGGGACCCTCAATCCCCATCACTTGATGGAGTTGCCGAGGTGTCACCATGAAGCCACCTTTGACATTGAAATCGATCATAACGGCAAGAGCTCTCCGATTCCATTAATCGGAATTCTTCCTTTCTCCAATAGCCATAATTGTTTCCTTGCTTTCCTGGATAATGTTTGTGAATTTAGCTATATAGAGGTTATTTTCAAACTCATGGTGGTTCCTGGCCTTCCAAATATAATGAAAAGTAAAATCTAACACTTTGTGTACAATTTAGTAGTACATGAAATTTCATCCCCTTCCCTCGTAAGAACAAATCGCTCTCGAAGAACCCTATCTTCCAAGTCCTTTGGATCCACTTACAGATCTTACCTGCCAAGCCTCTAATTGTTGGGAATTCCTTAGGTCCTCACTTGCCGTATTGCACCCTGAGTACCTATCTGAACCAATACCTCAAGCTTGGATAGATGTTGGGTGCATTTTTGACACCCCATTTTTTTAAATTTGTGTATATGGACATGACACCCAATGTCAAAAGGGTGTCACTAGTTTTTGTTTTCTGGGGTTTTTAGCTTGCTTAAGCAAGCACATTTACATGCAATGCAAGGCGCTTGACTAGTGCCAGCTTTCGGGTTGCCTTGGATGTCCGTTAGTGAGTTTTTTGAAGTGAAAATTGTATATATTTAAAACACATGTAAAAACTAAAAAAGTTCAACCAAAGTTCAGAAAATTGCACGTTTTAGCTCGTTGTGTCTCCTTGGTGCTTTCATTAGGAAGAGATTGGGGTCTAGGAGGGCCTCTTTATTTGGCAGTTTAAGGAAGTCAAACCTTTAGTATTAAGAAAGTAATCAATGGACAGCTTTTGAATTCAAACAGGAAAAACGACTAGTTTATTTGAATTCAAAGTTTCTCCCAAAATAGAAATTTAAAATCTAGCGGGTAAAACCATATCATGTAGAATATCTATAGAAAGAACTCAACGTGTATATTGCAAATCCACGATCTTCGCTCAAATTGGAGATCATATGTGGGAGTTATGGAAGGCCGAAAATCATAAAATTGTCCACCTCCTTTTTTGGGGAAAAAGTGCATCCTTTGATCACTCTTACACATCTCTTACCCACCCACCATTCTTGCACACATGTCATACACCTATTTGTCAAAATGTTAATCACCTCCATAAGCTCATGGCAAAAAAAGAGGCCCTCCTAGACCCCATCCTCTTCCTAATGTGGATGCAATTTTTGCCCTCGCCTTGCCTTCTCTATGTTTAGTCGTCTCGGGTTGCATCAATTTTGCATGTAGCGACGTGCATAATCAATTTTGATCATCTTAAACTTTCTTGCCATTTATTTTTCAAGCTTTCTTCCAAGCTTTAAAGTGCCCTAATTGGAGCTATGCTCTTCAAGTTACGACTAGTTCTCTTTAGGGTTATGGCTATGGCAGCCTAGTGGTAAATTGTGTGCATATATATTGGGAGGGCATGTATCTATGAATTGTGGATTTGATGTTGAAATTGTGGGGTTGTGATGTTCAACTGTGAAAGGGGAGGTCCTTGTCTTCATATGCATTGGTCGGCGTATGCTGTAACTCCGTGCTTTGACATGGTTTTTCTCCTATGTGCTATGGTCCTTTGGGTGGGTGTACGCTTGTAAATTCCCAAGGGGGGGTGCATAGGCCTTTTGGTTGGGGTTAGTATACTAAGAGTGGTTTTGGAATACTTTTGGTGCTGAGGTTGAAGTTTTAACGCTCTTGGGCTATAAAGCTATTGAGGCGTCTCACTTTTTCTTTTGCCCAATAGTGTTTTGGTGCCCGCAAACAAGGTGTTGCTTCAAGTGACCTTCAGTTTACAGGTTTCATTGACGTGATGGTAGAGTTTTGAAAGTTTAATGGTCATGTAGATGGAGATGCTGAGGACTTCATTGAGAAATTTGAGTTTTCTTGTTTGATTGCAAATAAGGAAGATCCAATGCCTATGCAGAAGATTTTGTTCTTTTGCTTAAAGAGGATGTAAGGACATGGTATGATGAGTATGAATCTTGGTTGAAATTGTGTCAACCTTCCCAATTTATGACTTATCATGAGGTCAAGAAGGTTTTCCTTGAGAGGTTTAGGAAGGTGGATGACCCAACTGATGTATGGAACTCCATTGAAGGGCTTGTGCAGGGTGATGGCCAAAGTGTAGAAGTCTTTGTCAAGGAGTTCAATGTTTGTGGAGAAGATGGTGTCTTGCTTTGGGTAGCGATATTCCTCCTCTTATGCTTAAAAAATATATGTTTATGCAAGGTTTGAGGGATGAATTGAAGTTAAAGGTTGAGCTTAAAAGGACACTTACATTTGAGGATGCAGTAAGGATTGAAAAGCATAAGGAATGTAAGCTAGAGAGAGGAAGGCAGCTTGGATTGCAAAACTATGTGAAACCAATTGTATCTTATGTTTTAGATATAAATATGGACAAGGTATGCAATGAAGACTTCCATGTTTCTCATTCTCTTGAGCATGTGAAAGAAGAATGCCATATGCATAATGACATCAAGAAGAATGCTCAATGTATGCCATCTTTGTTATTTAAGCGCTTTGATGTCAACCTTCATGTCAAAGATGATGATGCTAGTAAGGTGGATGTAGACAAGAAGACTACCATGGTCATAAATGAGTCTCAAATGCAAGGAAATGAGAATATTGAATGTCCAAGTCACATGGATAATTTTTTTAAAACATGTTACAATGAGGAGGAGTATGCCTCAGATACCAATGTTGTTGTTGCAAGTTCTTCTCTTGTAGATGAGGTAGTCGAGGATCACATGATGGGGGTCAACGAAGGTAACAATGATAAAGAGGGTGATGTGTATGCCGAGGTTTCTCAAGTATATGGTTTGGGTGATTGTATGCAAAAGGGTGATTAAGCTATTAGGTATACTACTTGTGTTGTTGATGAAGAGCCTCTCAATGAGAAACTTGATGATTTGTTTGATGATGTGGGTAGCCGTACCTTAACTGATGATAAAGAGAATATTGAGGTTTCAGAGGATATGAAAAATGATGGAAATTATTTTGCCATGCCTCATGTGAATATGGTTGATGCTTCCTTGCTTGATCCACTTAAGGAACCAAAGATATATATTGAAGATGGCTTACCTACCAAGCATGACATTGTTGAATTGGATGAATGTTTAACGAAGAGTGGTGATAATGAGATGAATATGCATGAAGATATGAAAATGATCGAGGTAAAAATTGAAGGAATTTTTGATAAGATGTTAAAGGATTTTTGCATGCTATAGTAATGAAAATGTGTCTCCATGTGGTATCTATTGAGAGTACTTTATGCAAAAAGAGGATTAGCATTCTACATATGGTTTATACTTTGATATTGAGAGTGGGAGAATTGATGTGGATGGTGTCTCTTCATGAACTTTATGCTTATGTTATATGGCCTTTGTGCCTCCTCGGTGCTTTGGATGCAATTGTTGCCCTTGCCTTGCCTTCTCTGTGTGTAGTCATGCCGGGACAGCTCTCTGTTTGCGTCAATTTTTCATGTAGTGGTATGTAGAATCAATTTTGATCATATTCAACTTTCTCGCCAGTCATTTTTCAAGATTTATTCCAAGCTTTAAAGTGCCCTAATTGGAGCTATGCTCTTCAAGTTACAACTAGTTCTTATGGCTATGGCAGCCTAGTGGCAAATTGTGTGCAGATAGATTGGGAGGGCATGTATCTATGAATTGTGGATTTGATGTTGAAATTGTGGGTTTGTGATGTTCAATTGTGAAAGGGGTGGCTTATGCTCCTATGTGCTATGGTTCTTTGGTGGGCGTGCACTTGTAATTCCCAAGGGAGCATAAGCCTTTTGGTTGGGGTTTACTAAGAGTGGTTTCGGAATACTTTTTGGTGCTTAGGTTGAAGTTTTAACCTCTTGGGCTATAAATCTATAGAGGTGTCTCACTTTTTCTTTTGCCCAACAACTCCTGTTGGCAAGGCCCCCCCCGGGGAGGTCACCTAATAAAAATGTAACCTATCATGTGAGTTGAACAGAAGGGTATTTAAAGTTCTTGAAACTTACAAAAATATATATACAGAAGGGCATTATGTTTTCAAATTTGAAAAGAACTTACATATTTTAAAAGAAAAGGGTACATTATATTCTTAACAAAATTCACAGATAAGGGGTTTTACAAACATGTCTTGAACGCACGTGATATGGTAGTTTTACACGTAGTGAACCCCCCGAGGGCCCCCCATAACACCTTCTACAAAAAGATCTTCATTGCTAGAGGCACTACGGGGTCCAAATGTTATTTGATGTTTCCACGTACCGAGCCGCTGGCCATTGTTTACCCCATTTCTTGTTGCGGGGAGCAGAACAATGAGCCTTGCGTATCAAGGCATGGTATATACCCTTGGTTTGCAGTTTAAAGAACTGGTTTCTCTTGGGCCACTGCCAAGCCTTCTAGTCAAGATTGGATCCACAAATAGCAAGCAAGAGATGTTGGAATTAGGGTTGCAGAGAAACGCACACAGCTTGGAGAATTTGAAGGAAGCTCAAGGCACATATAGAGAGTGTATTACTTAGTGTGCAATGGAAATATAGATAGCCCTAGAGTGATGGGTGTATATACAATGCACGGGGAAAAAAACCTCCTAAAGAGGGAAAAAATGCCCTGGCGGTCCTAGTGTGTTCACACACATCACTACCACATGTATATGGTAACAAATCCCCCCCTGGAGGGATGCGGTGAATGAGAACCAACACATAGAGTAAAGGGAAGTGCCATGCCTTGAGGACATGACCAGCCCACAAAGGGGAGTAAGCCCAAAGATTTGCAGAAAGATTCGAGCTTCTCACAAGACAATGCCTTTGTGAAAAGATTTGCAAGGTTGTCCTGTGTTGGTACATAAGCCAAACTGATCTCTCCTGCTGAGAGCCTCTCCCTGACATAGTGGTAATGCACCTCAATGTGCTTTGTTCGAGCATGAAAAACTGGGTTCCTTTTGTGTTTATCAGGTAGCTCTATATGCTAGGTAGAGCACAAGGCATGCTAACTAGCAGAGACCATATGCTAACTAGCATACTCATTACGATACCCATCCCTGCTGTTGAGCATACTAGGTGTTAAATAGCAGAAATTATGTTAATTAGCATACATCTTATGCTGACTGGCTAACTTTGTATGCTAGGTAGAACACAAGGCATGCTAAATAGCATACTCAATATGCTAACCAACATACTCCATATGCTAACTCGCATACCTAGACCAGCTGCTAGTTCTAACTAGCATAACCCTTGTCTTAAATAGCATACCCATCATGCTAGTGAGCATACTAGTTGTTAACTAGCATAAGTGGTGTTAACTTGCATACTTTTTGTGTTGACTAACTAACTCTGTATGCTATTTAGAACTCAAGGCCTGGTAACTAGCATACTCCATATGCTACCTAGCAAACTCCATATGCTAACTAGCATAATCACTTTTTGTTCAACAATGCACTTATCATGCAATTGAGCATATTAGGTATGTAACTAGCATATGAGGTATGTTAATTATCATACATATTGTATTAACCAACTAGCTTTGTATGCTATTTAGGACCCAAGGCATGCTAACTAGCATACACCATATGCTAACTAGTACAGTCCATATGATAACTAGCACAGTCTATATGCTGACTAGCACAATCGATATGCTAACTAGTATACGCATTAGGACACCCATCACGCTATTGAGCATACTAGGTGCTAACTAGCATAAATGATGTTAATTAGCATACATCTTGTGCTGACTAGCTAACTCTGTATGCTAGGTAGAACACAAGGCATGCTAACCAGCATACTCCATATGCTAACTAGCATACCCAACCCAACTGCTAGTTCTAACTAGCATAATCCTTGTCTTAAATAGCATACCTATCATGCTAGTGAGCATACTAGTTGTTAACTAGCATAAGTGGTGTTAACTTGCATATTTTTTGTGTTGACCAACTAACTCCGTATGCTATTTAGAACTCAAGGCCTGGGCAACTAGCATACTCCATATGCTACCTAGAAAACTCCATGTGCTAACTAGCATAATCACTTTCTGTTAGACAACGTACTTATCATGCAATTGAGCATACTAGGTATGTAACTATCATACTAGGTATGTTAACTAGCATACAAGGTATGTTAATTAGCATACATATTGTGTTAACCAACTAGCTCTGTATGCTATTTAGGACCCAAGGCATGCTAACTAGCATACTCCATATGCTAACTAGCACATTCCATATGCTAACTAGCACAGTCTATATGCTAACTAGCACACTCCATATGCTAACTATCATAGTCACTATGCTAACTAGTATACGCATTAAGGCACCCATCATGCTATTGAGCATACTAGGTGCTAACTAGCATAAATGATGTTAATTAGCATACATCTTGTGCTGACTAGCTAACTTTGTATGCTAGGTAGAACACAAGGCATGCTAACTAGCATACTCCATGTGCTAACCAACATACTCCATATGCTAACTAGCATACCCAACCCAGCTGCTAGTTCTAACTAGCGTAACCCTTGTCTTAAATAGCATACCCATCATGCTAGTGAGCATACTAGGTGTTAACTAGCATAAGTGGTGTTAACTTGCAGACCTTTTGTGTTGACCAACTAACTCTGTATGCTATTTAGAACTCAAGGCCTGCTAACTAGCATACTTTGTATGCTACCTAGAAAACTCCATATGCTAACTAGCATAATCACTTTCTGTTAGACAACGTACTTATCATGAAATTGAGCATACTAGGTATGTAACTAGCATACAAGGTATGTTAACTAGCATACTAGGTATGTTAATTAGCATACATATTGTGTTAACCAACTAGCTTTGTATGCTATTTAGGACCCAAGGCATGCTAACTATCACAATCCATATGCTAACTAGTACACTCCATATGCTAATTAGCACAGTCCATATGCTAACTAGCACAATATATATGCTAACTAGCATACTTCATATGCTAACTATCATACTCACTATACTAACTAGTATACACATTAGGACACCCATCATGCTACTGAGCATACTAGGTGCTAACTAGCATAAATGATGTTAATTAGCATAGATCTTGTGCTAACTAGATAACTTTATATGCTAGGTAGAACACAAGGCATGCTAATTAGCATACTCCATATGCTAAGTAGCATACCCAGCCTAGCTGCTAGTTCTAACTAGCATAACCCCTATCTTAAATAGCATACCCATCATGTGTAGTGAGCATACTAGGTGTTAACTAGTAGAAGTGGTGTTAACTTGCATACCTTTTGTGTTGACCAACTAACTCTGTATGCTATTTAAAACTCAAGGCCTGCTAACTAGCATATTCTGTATGCTACCTAGCAAACTCCATATGCTAACTACCATAATCACTTTCTGTTAGACAACGTACTTATCATGCAATTGATCATACTAGGTATGTAACTAGCATCCTAGGTATGTTAACTACTAGCATACCAGGTATGTTAATTACCATACATATTGTGTTAACCAGCTAGCTCTGTATGCTATTTAGAACCCAAGACATGCTAACTAGCATACTCCATATACTAATTAGCACAGTCAATATGCTAACTAGCAAAAGTCTACAGATCAATGTGCTATTGATCAACATATACAAGTTACTATGCACTAGAGATGCAATGCATAAAATGCATAAATTATGGTACAAATATTTGATTGATCACCTGAGGCTCGTCTAGGAGGTGCATAGGGTGTTCTATGTACCTTTTTCTCCCCATCCTCTTTCGACAAACATCCTTCTTGTTCGGTGAAACGCGAGTCTCCACTTTCCAAAATGTGTAGACCAATTCCTTAATTTCATATGTGATAGGGCTATGACGGTGTTGCTTGTGACATGTAGCCAATGAAAACAATCGACCATCAACATCAGGCTCTGCCTGTCGTGATCTCGCCTTGTGCAAGGTGTGACGATTTGAAATTTAGGACCCTAGCAATTTTTGCAATATGCATGTTTTCCTTTGAATTCAATATCATCTGCAGTGCTGCATTCTTCAAAAACAACTCCTCATTGGAACCTGGCTACTTGACGATAGCCAGTGTGCTGCGGGCGTTGGAGTATGTATAGCAGCCTCCTCCTCGAAAGACTCATCATGGATCGCCCGAACATGCGGATGTTGAGCAACAAGATTTCAAATTTCCCACTTTGCTTCTGTACTAAAACCTTCAGTTCTACTCTTGAAAGCTCTCACAATCTCGGAGGAGATTTTCTTTTTCTCCTCATCGTTGAGGTCGTGATGTTGTCGCTCAAATTTCATTTGTTTCTGCTCCCGTTGTTTCCTCTTTCTTACTCTCTCATATTCCTTGATTACAGAAAGAGCTGGATCTTGGGAGTTGTAATTCATTGCCTGTAGTGGCTCTCTTCTGCTTTTCCTAAGAGCTGTAGATGTGCATAATATGTTACTTACTTAAAATCACTTAAATGTATAGCTGTCAACACTTGATGATGTAATACACACATACTATGAACAAATGCCCTCACAAAACTATAGGTGTGACCAACAAAACCAATAAATTCATTTGGAGTGGGTGGGCTACACAAAAGATTTTCTTACCATCACATTACAATACGGCTCCATTTCCAGCATTGGAGCTAGTGGCAAGAATGTTGGCTGCTGGTTCTCCATATCTGTAGGTTTGTGTCGGAACAAGAGAAAGGGCTCAACTTTGACAACTCATCTCAGAGGCAGGATGCCCGGTGCAAGGAACGAATGAGAGAGAGAGAGAGAGAGAGAGAGAGAGAGAGAGAGAGAGAGAGAGAGAGAGAGAGAGAGAGAGAGAGAGAGAGAGAGAGAGACTCAGCAAACTGCCTGCTAGTCTGACACACACACACACACACACACAGAGAGAGAGAGAGAGAGAGAGAGAGAGAGAGAGAGAGAGAGAGAGAGTCCCCACGTCGTCTTCAGTAACTGAAAACAAAAGCACATGAGGAGGGAAAATAATTTTTTATGAAACATTTGAAGTTCAAAGGACTTGCCCATTTGTTTTCAGTGTATGTTAACAAGCACACGTAACTAGCACTTTCTGGGACAACGTATTCAGTGACACGTTAACATGCTTCTACCATCTACAAAATTATGAGAAATCATGACATGATGAATCATGAATGCTTGTTCAAAAGCGTTTGTTGGTGCAAAGTATGTGCTCCTTGCCGCACTATTGAAGCAAGGGACTTGCCGATACACCGTGTGCGAGCCACAAATGGCTCCAAGCACACAACAAGCCTAAACTAGCAAGCTCAAGAGAGCAAAGGGTGTGTCACTCATCGCTCTACGCTCGCCTTCATGGTGGATTCCTCGCCGCGATGAAGAAGAAGCTGCAGTCATGCCGCGCTCAACCGCTTCGCCGCTGTCGTGCCTTCATAATGCTCGATCGCACACACACTCTCCCTCTCTCTCTCTCTCTCTCTCACACACACACACACACACACACACACACACACACACACACACACACAAGGAGATGAAGAAGAAGAAGATGGAGATGGAGATGGAGCAAGAGCACTCTTCTATTGCACAAATGAGAGAATGAATGAATTTTAGGTTTAGTTGGCTTTTATATGAGCTCACCCCATTCACACTTGGGCGCCCATACTTAGCCAACTAATCCCTTGAATGTCCCAGTCAGAGTGCGCCTCTCATCGGCGATCACTCTTACCCTTTTCCTATTGGTCCGACAAGCCCGGTACCTGACTCTACCAAATACATAATACACGTCCGTCGTAGGTGATGGGGTGTCCGTGAGCCGTGAGAGTTAAGATGCCCCCCTTCCTGATGTAGATTCCGTCCTCGGAAGCTATTGAGTTGAAGTTCTTTCGTCGAGGTGGAAGAGCATTTGAGATGAATGTCCTTAGCCTTCTTCAGTCACTGCAAAATCAAACAACATTGGCACAGTAATTGCATTCTCATAAGTGATTAAAAAGCATATGCAGTTTTAGGTAGACAAATTGATTGGTAAAAGAATTTCAAACAATTTATCAGCAATGAACATTAAATTGCAATGTAATCAAATGCATAAACAGATGTAAAGGTAAAAAATTAAAAAAGTCTGGGGTCGCTAATTTGACGATCGAAAGGCACTAGAGATCGAATATTAATACCATGGGTAAGCTTCTTAATTTTATGTGGTCAATTAAGTTGTTTAATCGCTAGAGCCAAGTATTCGTGTTCGAGGGCTGACTAGAGGCTATATCTAGAAGACCTTGTATTTAAGCTACCATAAAAGGAATTTCTTATGAAATCATCGCCTGACTGATTACTTTTTCTTTGACCCCCCAAATTCTTTTCACAGTGATTCAATTTTGATGCGTGTGCTTATTTTGTATGCCTTGGGTTTTTTGCTTTTCAAGAAAAAGCGCCCATACTGGGAACCTCTAGGGCTCTAGTACCATAGGCGATACATGTGAGTGAAGTACCCAATCAAGCTGAGATTTCTCTTCCAGCTTAAGATTTTACAATGTGGCACTTTGATTTTTTGTTTGTTCATTTTCATCATTTTAATTTTGTAACTTTGGGGGGTCATATAACACTGATACACCTCCCCAGGCTCATCACACTAGTAAAATCCCTTTATAATACTTAAGCTAAAGGTCAATAGGGTCAAGCCCACTAGAAAGCCCTAGTACATTTCACACAATGGTGCCTAGATCGGATTAAGAACCTAAGTAACCATTGATTATTAGGAAGGCATTCCCCATGGTATTAAGAGAAGATCTCTAACACCTAACTTGGTCAAACTAGCTTAGTCAAACTTGCTTGATTTTTAAACCTAGACAAGTGATTATGACAAAAAATTACATTGAATTAAATGTTTAGTACTAAGAAAATGCACTGAATATTATGTTACCAATCACAATCAAAGCAGACAAACATAGATGCAAAAAGATAAGGGGCAATGCTAATGGATAAGAAACACCTATTTGTGTTGATGGTCGCGCTTGATCTGAAGTGTGAACGAGAGAAATATTCCATGAAGGTCCAAATCCTAACCACAGCAACACGTTCCTGTACACACTATGAAACACAAACAATACCTCTAGGAGGCACATCAGTGGGAAAAGAGAACTTTGCTAATCACTCAACTCTAAAATAGAAACTCTCCTATCGTACTAATCTTACCTACCCTCCATCACTCAAGTGATGAGGATCAAAGGTGTTTCATGACATAGGTTTCTGTTTCAGTGTACCGGATGTAAATGTGTAGGTCTGGGTCAATGTTTTGACTTTTATTGTGCATACCCGTTTGCTAATTGCTCTTGCTCTTTATTTTTTTGTTTTTTGCGAGTATAAAGCTTTATATGTGCATTCCCTAAGATTGGGAGATATAGAGTTCAGGGAGGAAGGTTGAGAGGGAAGCAAGTGAATGATGGATGTCAGCATACACTCCCCCCTTCCTTGGGTAGATCATACTTTTGAAATGAGCTTGTCACCCTTTGAAACCAATCGTTCCAGTTGGTAATAGGTGAGGATTTTTGCCAGTAGTTTTCTCTTACCTTAGGTGCCTCGTCAAGTTGCAAGGGTGGTAAGGTACTCTCCCAGGATCGAACTTGAAGTGGTTCATTAGGTGATTCTTGAACACTGGGAGGTGTGGATTCCTTTGTAGCTTTATGGAGGTCCACTATTGTAGGTTGAGGCTGTGAAGCTTTTACCTCTATGGATGCATTACATGAGGAGCTAGTAGCTTCATGGGACTCCCCCCTTCCTGAGCTAGGTGGAACAAATCGTTCTTTCTTCGGTACCCAAACTAGCTCTGGAGTGGGTGTGTAGCATTCTGTGATTTTTTTTTTCCACGATCGTTGATTCGTTTTGGAGCTACGGGATTGGGCTCACATGGGTCAGGTGATAGGTAAGAGCACAATCTACGTTTTGGCACCCAGATTTGATCATTTCCTTGGTAGTAGCCTTGGGCTTCCAATAGTCGTTTAGGGATCCATCGCAACATTTTCTTACTGTTCTTGGAGCGAGTGGTACATTTCTTACAAGGCTTCTGTTTTTTAGCACTAGCTATGGTCACTAAAGAAGCTTTAGGGACCCAGTTGTATGTTTTCTTCGTTACATTAGGATGAGTCTTGTCAGAAGCTATATGCATTGCTTGTAGCATATTTAAGGGTACACGCATTTCATCCCCCTCAGGTGTTACCAAGGTCGTCCCCCTATTTCCCCAAGTGTCTATGGTTGCTGCTAGGTGGACCCAATCCACATTGTCCGACTCAGTCATCCCAGGTAGGATATCCATATAAGGAGAGTTCTCCCCAATATCCGTGTGTTCATTACACGTGTAACAATACTGTAATGGAGCTGAGTGAATTGTTGTGTCTGATCGATTATCAATGATGAATTTATTTCCTAGAGGATGCGTTCGACCACTTAAAAGATCAACTCGAATGACAGAGTCTTGGAACTGTAAGTAGACATGGTTTTTGGACCAGTCATGCACCATTTTTGCTTCCCTCATGAATGGACGCCCTAAGATCATCTCAAATGACATAGGATGCTTGGAAAAATCCATAACAATGAAAGTCTGCCTTACCTTGTGTCCCAAGACCTTGATCCTGAGATCCTTTAGCATTCCAATAGGCGTAACAATAGATCCATTAGCCATTTTTACCACTACGCTTGTGGCTTCAAGGTGAGGTCGCCCCATAGACTCCCAACAACTCTCTGTCACCATGCTGACTCCCGCACCACCGTCAAGGACCCCCTTTACAGTTAATCCTTTAGTAGTGATTGGTAGAGTAGCATTAGATTCATCACCTTCAAAGTATTGCCCCAACTTGTTAACGGGTACTTCAATTACAGATTCATGTCCCGCTAGGTCAGATGGTGGTGCTAAATTTTCCTCATCATTCATTACCGAGTCAGGTTTGTTCATATGTGCAAACTGTGGTAATCCGGCCTGTAATTCTCCATTGAGGAAGGCTCGAAGAGCTGAGACTAGCTCGGGGTCTTTATATAGTTTGGACATGATGGTGGTTCTAACTTTTGAAGACATGAAATCCATCAATTTGGCAACATTTAATGGCATCTTGTGGGACGTAGGACCCTGACAAGAGAATGGTGAAGATGGAATCTCCACTTCCTCAAGGGGGTCGGGCATTCCCTCATTGAACATTCTCTCTAGTAGGAAAGGTATGTGTCCACTTTCAGATGTCCTACCCTCACTCTCTTCACGAATGATACTGGGTATAGCTAACGGCATGTAGTTCTTGTGACGTTGAACTTGTGTGGGAAACACTGTGTCCGACATCTGGATATGTTTGGGTTCAGGTTCTAATTTTCGTTGAGTTTCTTCCACCAAACCCCTCAGTTGTTGGACTCGTTCAATTTCCACAGTTGGGTTTGGATAGGTTCCAATCTTTCTCTTGCAATCCTCATTTTTTGTCTCTCGTGGCTTATCTTGGGGGTTCGCAACTGGGTGGTTTAACTTTGAATACTCTTTTGGTGTTCGTCGTAATTCCCTCTCGTGATCCTCCTCACTGGCTTTTTCCTTTGTAGTAACAGTTTTGGTCTCTGTGGTCTCTATCGAATCTGAGTCATCCTCAGGGTCATTCATATACACGGGATCCTCTCCTGTCCCTATGTTAGTCTTTGAACTAGGTTTTGAGCTAGAAGCATTAAGGGATTTCTTTCTTCGTGTTTTCTTCTTTCTCGCTCGGCCAATGGATGCAGCATCTCTCTCTTCGAGGATGTAATTTTGCTTTTGGAGCATCGACCGTGTGAGTGCATTCACTGGTGCTATGTTTATAGTTGGTGGTGTCCCATCAACAATCTCTATTAAGTTCAATGGTGTGATTTTCGGTGCGTTTGGATTGTTAGGACACTGTGTGATCAAATGATCTATGCCACAACGATTACAAGTGAGTATTGGCATTGCCAATGCACTCCCTTGACTTGTTTGCATTAGTGCAGCATTCTTTTGCATTCTAATGGGGCACTCAGCTACTCGATGTGGTCCACCACATTTGTAGCACTGAAGAGGTGGTCTCCTGGCAAAACTATTAATGTTTTGGCCTCTTGCTGCTAGCACAGTAGCTTGATATACCGGTTTGATTTGTCCCCAATGGTCTTCCATATAGTACATGGGACACTCCTCAAGCATGTCGACTCCATAGGTGATACTAGAGTCTATGTCCTCTTCGCAATCTACATAAGTACTAGATGACTCGCAACCTATTTGGTTCATAGGTGTAACTCTTGGATGAGGGGATTGCGGTCCTAGCAATGGAGGTGGCAACGGTGTGGTTTGGACCACATTTTGGGTTCTAGGGACCATGTGCTGTAACGGCAACTGTTGCTCCATGGGTGGGGTAGGCATCATTGCAGGAACTCGAGCTGAGTCTGCCCAAGCTATAGGCGGTCTATTTTCCATGATGCGTTTAAGCATTAGGCAATCCTTCGCTTGATGGCCATACCTACCACACGCGTTACAAGTCCCGTTAAACTTTACTCTGAAAGTAGGGCATTCACTCGTAGTATGTGGGCCCAAGCAAATTGAGCACCATTGTTGCTCCCTTCTTGGATACATATGAGTGTTTTGTGGAGCACGATTACCCCTAAGGCTTTCTTGGATGGCCTTGGTGAGATCTGCCAAAGTCATCTCAGATATCTTTTGCTCTTTCACGATTGGCTTTATCTTCATTGGCTCATGCCCTGACGCTTGCGAGCTACTAGACTTCGGCTTGGCGGACACTCTTTCTCCTGCAATCATTAAATTATCCTCCAATTGGATTGCATTCATGGTGACTGCTTCCCAAGTAGTGATACCTCTAATGACTAGGCCATTATAGATACTTTCATGTTGTAGTCCCCTAATGAATCTATCGAGCAATTGGTTGTTGTTGAATCGCTCGTTTGGATTGCATCGAGAATTCAAATTCTTTAGGCGACTAATGAAGTCTCTCACGGATTCACCTTCTTCTCGTTGGGCTTTCTGGAGCTGAGAGGCTACACCCCAAAGTACTCCCTCTCGTATGTATTCTTTTAAGAACAGTCTCCTAAGAGTAGAGTAGATCGTTTTCTCTTCTACTCTTAAGGTTCTATACCAATCTCCAGCCTTTCCGCTTAGGGTCAAACTCAAAGCCTTACACTTATGTAGCTCATTGTGCTCTTCCAAGGAATCGCACACATGTTCAAAGACTTCCATATGCTTTCTAGCATCTCCGTCTCCACTGAATTTCTGTGTGAGCTTAGCTACTTGAACTGTCTTGCTCCTAGGTTCTCTATCAGGTGCACTACGCATGTTTTCCGCAATAGAGCGACCGATAGTTTGAGCAAATACTGCCAAATCTCCTATTTGAGAAGGTATAATGGGTGTATGTGCTCCTGGAACCACATGTGATATGGGAGTTGGCCTTGGCCTTGGCATACGCGCGGCTCTTGGGTCCCATATTTCGTATGGTGGTGTACCAGACGGTGGTCCAAAGTTTACAGGCGTGGCCCTAGGCATAGGGGGTGCCTGATATGGCATGTTATTATTAAATAGCATGGCTCCACTTGTATAAGAGCTTGGATAATGCCATTGTGGATTGTAAGCTCTTGGAATAATCGGAGGTGTAGGAGCTACATGAGGCTGAGGTACGACAGGTGCACATGATTGATACATACATGTAGGTATAGTTGGGGGCACTGTGCTACTAGGCATCGACGCAGTATTAACAAATGAACTCCATGGTGTACTTCTTGTCATGCTCACCACTGGGATATGCATGGTAGCCGTAGTGTCATTAAGAGAAAGATGAGCTAGATCTGGGAAGGTAAATCTGCCACTTGTGGGCTCAGATTGTATTGAGGCTCCTGGCGAAACAACATATGGAGGATCAATGGGGCTCACTGAGGGAGTCTCCATTTGTGATAGGGTTGGTTGGTTGGCCTTTCCCGTATCCAAGAATCTCATTAGGCCTGTTGAAGGCATGTTGATCCCTGTGTTCTGTCTTTCTAACTCGACAATCCTATGGAGGACATCACAGACTTTCTGTTGTTGCTCATCTATGCTAGTAGCACCCGATGTGGATTGTAGAACATCTAACCAACCCACATGATAGGTGTGTCCTGTGTACCGATCAGTTAAAGCTTCTGCTTGTAGGTCATACTCCCAATTTTTGTTTAGGAATACCCCATCTAGGCCTGGCGTGCTGGGGGTTTCCCTCAAGGTGGAAGCATTATTGCTCCCCATCGCTTGCCCCTCCGTGACTGCTACCTTGGGAGCACTCGGTTGCTCGGCTGGCATGATTCTTGTCATAGGAGCCTTTGCTTTCAGGGATCGACTTTGTTCTAGCCTTCGTAGGTTCTCAATTTCCCTCTCCCTTGTTGCTTGCATATAGCGTTCGATCTCTTGCACTTCGGCAAGACTCCTACCATCGGGTAGTAGAACCTCAGAGGGAGATAGTGCTAAAGGATCAGGAGGTACAGTGGATGGAACATTCACATGCACACTCTCAAGAAGCATAGGGTCTATTTTAGGCATGAATGACGAATTTACTTCCCCACTCCCTTCATTTATTTCATTAACCGCATGTTCGGAGCGAGTAGCTCTACTAAGGGTCTCTTTTAAGCAGCTAAACACGCTGGACCCGGGCCGTGGGCCCATGGTATGCATGTCTTGACTTGAACTATCAGGGTTTGGTGTAGGATACCCCTCCATGACTTTGTAGTCAAAGGAAGAATCACTAGACGCGATATGAGGATCTTGGTTCGCGCTACCTTGAGTCCCGGCCGAAGGTCCAGAACCTAGGGTGGAGGAATAATGGGTGCCCGCGTAAATGGAGGCACTACCAATATGCTTGTGCTCTAACACTCGTCCAGAGCGTAGGTACATGTGACCTCCACACTCTAAACGCGTCGGTGAGTGCCCGTGAAGGCCGCTCACTTAGTTTTTATTTATTTTATTTATTTTTAGGTGTTTATAACCCAAGTTTTTCGTTATTCTTGGTTAATTTTTTGTAACCAAGCCACAAAATATGGCGTGTAATAGCTCAAGACGAGCGTTTTGGCTAAAGGAACGTGTCGTGCTTTACAACTCCCTATTCGGCTATGTGAACCCCTCGAAATACTAAAAATAGTCTTTATAGTCCTTGAAATCCTAAAAATAGTTTTTAAATATAAAAAGGTGTATAAACTATATTTTAAAACTGAGGACTGAGGTCTGGGTTTGAGCTTGGGCTTGGGGAATGATCCCCAGCTCGATCCTTCTTTTAAATTTTTTTTTAAAAGATTTTTTTTTAAATTTATAAAGTCACCTCGGCTACGCCGTGCACGTGCACACACACACACACTTAACCTACACCTAACTTATCTACTTATAGCTAATAGAGATATTGCCACACACACTCTAACACTGTTTACACAGTACTACAGTAGCTAACAGATCTACAAAACTAACCTTATAGAACTAACATTGAACCTTACAGAACTAACATTCCATAGCTAATACCTTAATTCTAACAATACATTGCAAAAAAATTGTAACTCCTTCTTTACAGAAAACAAAAAAGACGGTACAGTGTAACAAAAATCTTCTCCACACAACCACACACCTTCCTTCTTCACAAATCCTTCTCCACACAACCACACACCTTCCTTCTTTACAAATCCTTCAATTGAAATTGCATCACAAGAAAGCGTAAAGTGCTTAACCGAGCTTAGTGTATGGCATTTCTCCAGTAGCGGCACCAAAAATGTGCGCTCCTTGCCGCACTGTCGAAGCAAGGGACTTGCCGATACACCGTGTGCGAGCCACAAATGGCTCCAAGCCCACAACAAGCCTAAACTAGCAAGCTCAAGAGAGCAAAGGGTGTGTCACTCACCGCTCTACGCTTGCCTTCGTGGTGGATTCCTCGCCGCGATGAAGAAGAAGCTGCAGTCGTGCCGCGCTCAACCGCTTCGCCGCCGTCGTGCCTTCGTAATGCTCGATCGCACACACACTCTCGCTCTCTCTCTCTCTCTCTCTCTCTCTCACATACACACACACACACAAGGAGGTGAAGAAGAAGAAGATGGAGATGGAGATGGAGCAAAAGCACTCTTCTATTGCACAAATGAGAGAATAAATGAATTTTAGGTTTAGTTGGCTTTTATATGAGCTCACCCTATTCACACTTGGGCGCCTATGCTTAGCCAACTAATCCCTTGAATGTCCCAGTTAGAGTGCGTCTCTCATCGGCGATCACTCTTACCCTTTTCCTATTGGTCCGACAAGCTCGATACCTGACTCTACCAAATACATAATACACGTCCGTCGTAGGTGATGGGATGTCCGTGAGCCGTGAGGGTTAATAAAAGACATGGGATAAAAAAACTCTTAAGAACCAATGGATTTGGTGATTTTTGATGGATCGTTCACTCACTTCAGTGTTTGCTTGAAAAATCATTCTCTCTCTCTCTCTCTCTCTCCCAAAAAATCCTCCTCCCTACAATTTGGGAAATAATTTCTCATATACTTTAACATTGTTCAAGTGAAAAGTTTCTACACACTCATAATTTAAATGGGCCTTACAACAATAGAGTGGGAACATTATTGACAGTGGGAACATCGTGATGCTGTCTCTTAGTGCAAATGCAATGTTCTTTTTGTAAAGTGAAAATCTTTGTGCTCCTTTTTAACCATAGATGTGTCTCAATATGCGAGTAAGTAAGACTTAGAGGCTAATGTTCGAGTTGCATTTTATTCCTTTTGTTTTGCAATAGGTGCGGCAACATGCACTATGATTGGTTGTTGAGATTCCAGCCAAATGGACATGGTTGCTCACTCAAGATGGTACATGCACTCTCTTGCTCATGATGGTAGGAGACCTCTGTTTGAACCCCAGTGCACTAATAATTCTTTTCATGAGCAACTTACGCATACTGACCCCTCCAAACTATATATCAGTGGATGTGCGGGTAGATTTTGGGGGTTCAAATGAGAAGGAAGGTTTTATACCCCCAAAGAGTTTGTGGCACCTCTGACTAGTTTGGGAGGATACATAAGTTTTCAAAGTCTAAACTTGTGTCTCTATTGTGGTTAGATGTTGTTGTGGGAAATATATATCTTAGCTTCTTTTATGATTTGGAGAGACCCTTTAGCCCCGCTAAAAAAGAATCCATGGCACCACGGACTAGTTTGGGAGGAAAATTTTGAGAGACCCTTTAACCCTCTCTAAATAGTCTATGGCGCCACGGACTAGTTTGAAAGAAAATTCTAAAATAGTCTATGTCACCATGGACTAGTTACATGAGGTTTTTTGAAGAGCAAACTTGTGGCTCGATCGCAGTGCTCAAGATTGTTTTTGAATGTTGAGCATGAGCTACAATACCACTGGTAGCTAGCACTCCAATTCTCTCATGTTACTGCTTCTCATGGAGCTTCCAACACAATCCGTGTCGCCACAGACTAGTTACATGAGGTTTTTTGAAGAGCAAACTTGTGTCTCGGTTGCAGTGTTCGAGATTGCTTTTGAATGTCAAGATTTAGTTGCAATACCACCTCAAGTGAGAGTCGCTTCTTTCGTGTGCCCGAGTTGGCATGCTTCTCCCCTCCCCCCCCTTCTCCACAACACACACACACACACACACACACACACACACACACACACACACACACACACACACACACACACACACACACACACACACACACACACAAAATGAACTTGCAGCCCCTTGAGGTGTTCGCAGTGAGTGCTCTTGTCCCCCTCCGGATTCTCTACACTCTCACACTCAAAAGAAGGTGGACGATTTGTTGAAAAATACAAAATCATCGACTTTTAAGGGAGAGGAAAGATAGCGCAATAAGGATGCTGTGAATATTTTTCTCAATAAGTAGGAAGGAATTCACGATCTATGGTGCACTGCAGATGCAATCAGGGCACTGCAGACAAGTCTGACAAAGAAGGCAAGTCGTATAAATGGTGGATGTCTCTCAAGGCGAGGAACATCATACCACAGACACGGGCAGTCTTTGAGGTTGTATGTAGAAAGGAATTTTTGTCCACGAATGAAGTGGACAGAAATTGGTCGGCTTGGGATAAGTGTGCCATGCAACAACATAAATCATTGTTGAAATATATCTCACACTATCAGGATGTCATCCTCGAGTTGGAAGGATCAGATACCTTTCAGCAAGTGTGTGGGTTTATCCGCGGTCTGATAGTAGAGCTTAAGAAGCATGTCAAGGCTCAAGGTCCCAAAACACTTGAGGAGGCCATAGTGCAAGCTCACATCCATAATGATCCTCATGATAAGACACCACACAATACTCATGTGCTTGACAATACACACACCTAGCATGGGCACAATAAATTAAATTTTGTAGTATCCAATTCAGAGGCATCCAAAAAACCCAAGGGGTCTACAAAGCCTCTCTCTACAAAATTATTTGAGAAGGCAAAAAAGAAAAAAACTATGTTTTCAATGCTAAGGAAGCGGCCATGAGAAAAAGGATTGTCCGAAGGGTAAATATGCTATCTAGGACAAGGAAAGAGTAGTGCACACGTTGCAGCTATTGCCTCTTGATTCTTCCTCACATTTCTCCAATGAGAAGGTAACACATACCGAGCTGGTGCATGAATGCTGTATAACAGCTTCCATGTGGCAGTAGACCTTCCGTCCACATGAGCTAGCGCGTATGAATGGATCTATTCAAGGGCACAAGGTGTGTATGTTGGTAGATGATAGTGGTGAAGTCAAAGTGTGTGGACCATAGAAAGTGGTACGAGATGGCATGTCTAGGATAGCAGGTGCATGGCAAAGGGCTAGAACAGCTACAAAGATCCTGGGCAGACAAGTAGCAGCAGATGTGTATGGTTTATGCGGCTTATCGACTAGGAAGGCCTCCAGAATATTCCAATTGAGGTGGCAATTCAAAGTTTTTGAAATGTGCGAAATGTGTCTAAGAATGTAGTCCATAAAGTGCTCTAGATTCCGGTCTAAACGGCTCCTCAATCGGAGCTATAGGGAGAAAATTATGGTTGTTCAAAGTTGGAAGGTGTTTCAGATCCCCACCGGATCGGGCAAATGTGGTCAGGTGGCCACAACTGATGCGGATCGATAGGCTTGAAGAGTTTAAACTACAGTGATGCCAATCTTTTTGGATCCCCAATCAAAGCTCAGATGGGCAAGTTATGGGCCATGAAAGTTTTCGATGGGGCCAGTTATGTGGCAAACAGACCGCATTGATAGGTGCATTGCAAGGGATTTTTATGAGCTCACCAAGGTTCACAAAGGTTGCATGCAATGTGTGCAGATGGTCGGACTTGATGGCTTGCCGATCGAAAGCGTTGTTCGAAGGCGTATAGCGATTGGAATGCAGTGTATCTCCAAAGATTCTGGAGTAAGCGAGATGAAGTTTTGATATGGCAGGACCGAAAGGTTAGCCGACAAATATGTGCGGGTGGAAGCGTCAATTGCATGGGAAATGAGTACTAAAAACTCTTTAGTTGTAAGTTGTAAATCGTAAAAGGAAAAGTTGGCTGGACTTGGGAAAAGAAATGAACTTTAAAAGCTAAAGGAAAAGAAATGAACTTTAAAAGCTAAAGGAAAAAAAAAAGGTTGAGTGAGAGCCTAAAGGCACTAGCGCCGGGCGCTAGGGCCCTTTTTAGCAAGTTGGGAAGAAAAAAGGAGGAAGAGAAAAAAGAAGAGGCGTGCGTGCTCCACGCTCAAAAAAGGAAAAGGTTTTTTTTCTTCTTCTTGGTGAAGAGGAGAATTGGTGAAAGCGAAAGAGGAAGAGCTTTGTATGCTCGGCGGTCAAATGGATGTAGAAAGGCAAATCGCCATGGAAGGGTGACCGCTTTGCAGAAGAGGGAGCCACCAAGGGCTACCAAGACGAGGAGCTATTGCCAAAGTGAATCCATACGATAGATTTTCCATTGAGGTGTGTGCCGATGGATTTGAGTTGTGAGGGAGGTATGTGCCCCTCTGAATAAGTTGATGGCCATGGTGTGGCCTAGAGTAGAGTATATGGGATTTGTACATGGTGTTTTTCGTTGAAGACGAGGAGCTATTGCCAGAGTGAATCCATACGATAGATTTTCCATTGAGGTGTGTGCCGATGGATTTGAGTTGTGAGGGAGGTATGTGCCCCTCTGAATAAGTTGATGGCCATAATGTGGCCTAGAGTAGAGTATATGGGATTTGTACATGGTGTTTTTCGTTGAAGAAGAAGCTATCATTATCAACTTTGGCGTCGTCTCTCCTCCTTTCCCCCCTTTCTTCTTTGCTCGTCTCGATTGGTGTGGTGCGAGGAATCCCAATCCTCGAGCGAGTACTTCCGAGCGGACAAGAAACCGAGCGAGCATAAGCAATGAAAAAGATTAGATCAAGATCTCAATAGTTACTCTATAGAGTATAGTGTAGCAAAATAATCATGTTGCATCTCAAATATTCTCAAACAAAAGAGCCATACTCTTCCTTTAATGTGTTCACACACACATTGATACACATTCATATACTTGCTTCTGAACCATCTTCCAGAGCATATGCCAAAACTCTATTTATGCAAACTTATTCTCCTTGGTAAATTCACATGTTGCAATTGTCATAATTTCGTGCACAAATAGATCAAAAGATGGTAACTCAAATGCCACATGTCCATCATAATGTATAGGTAGCTATGGAACTTGAATGATATTCTTTGCTTGCTTGAGTTCCATGTGTAGGCTGTTTTGTGAAGGCATTGCCTGTAGTTTACCAATTACTCTCGAGGGACCATCACTCTATTACTAGTGTGGCCACATTGTCATCTATAAATGGTCATGTGCCTAGCCATGTTTGGTTGCACGATGAGGAATTCCAAACCTTGAAGCAAACCTTTCCGAGCAATCATAAAAGAAAGGAAAATCCCACAAGATACATAGAACTGAAGATACATAGAACTGAAATCATAACAGAAACATTTAGCATCAAATTACATATGACAATCTATCTACCATTGTCTCTAAACGTCTAGAGCATTCCTAATAAAGACTTTATTCATCCACCCTTATAATAACTCCTTGATTATCCAAGCCTATGCTCCCTCCTCCAATCACGGCTTGTGGTCATCAATATTCAAACCATGGTAGATGCTTGGACAAGTAAAAGTGTGTGTGTGCGCACGTGCAATGTTGTGGAGGGGGAGGAGGGTTTCTCAATACATAATATTATGGCAACTGCTTGTAGGGAAGTTGTAGAAGAAGTAGATTTGGTAGATCGTATTGGTAGGTTGGAGCCAATATGAACAACGTGTATTTGCAATCTTTGGTGCTAGATTGTACCTTATTGAAATTGGGGAGAATTTTTTTTGGGTCAGTGACTCCATTTTTTCTAGCTCACAAAAAAGATCTTCAGCGTATAATCATGACACTTGAGAAACGAAGAGGAGAAGGAAAATATCCTTCACATCACATACTTGAAAAATGGACTACGGAGTGTTTCAAAGTTTTCACAGTGAGTTGCAAAAGAGGAGGCCCAATCACGAGGACTTTGTGACCAAGGGTGCGAGAGGTAATGAAGATCATAAGGTATTGTTGACATAAACGATAATCACCACTTGCATGCAACAGCTTGGCATTAATCACCTCTTATGCAATGCCTTCACAATCACCTCGACCCATCTTTCGACGAGAACAAAGATGAAGAGTTTGGGTGTGTGTGTAATTCATGAGCCTTCTTCCTCTCCTGGCTTATGCACTAACTAGACACCTCTCTACTTCCTAGCAGCAGGAACATTGGTATGCTCATTCTGGTTCTCCATATCCTCCTTGTGTCTAAACCTTTGTGGTGGCTCTCGAACATAACTCTTCTTGTTGTGCGGGATCTCACACGGACAACGTGAGAGTGAATGGCGCATGAAACATAGTACTGCATTTTGATGTAAAGCTTGGGAAGTGTGTACCCATCATAAACGCAAGCATCCTGCACATCTCACACAACAACTTGTTCAACAATAGTCTCTACAAGAAACCGCTTGACAACCTTGTCCTTGGGCACACGTCGCCCACGATTGGAGCACCTGATGGGGTTGGTGTGCCTCTTGCGTGCTTGTTACATCCACTATTGCGGAACTTACTGTCATGACTGATTATGCCGCAACTGCTTCTGCTTCCTCTTTGTCGTGGAGATCTCTCTCTCTCTCTCTCTCTCTTCTTTTTATTTTAATAAAGGGAAATTCGGCTACATTCAATCATTGCTAAGACATCAAAACCCATCTCTGCAAGTCCTCATACAAAAATCCTTTATTGAGAAGCAAAAAAAGCCTCGTCATCCTCCTACACGTTAATAGAAGGGAAGATCTGACCTCAAGCAGTGAGAAGGACGACACCACCAAACTCTTTGAACTTCTTCTCTGCGAGCTTAGAAGAACTTGGCTTTAACGACCAGAGGAGTGGGGGGAGCATCGCCCTTACCTAGCACCTTGAAGTACCCAAACTGTGTGACATCCAACAAAAACCCCTTTCCTTCCGGATCAGACGATCCACATTCACATTAATGGGACAGTGGAACTTGTTCATTGTCTTGTGGAAGTAGTGGATACCTACCTTCCCGAAGTACCCAGGTTAATATTTGTCAAACAAAATGCGATGGTGGTGCATACGTCCTACATTACCGTGACCTCTGGCATGCTTTCTGTGTAGCTTGCCAATTCTTTCGTGGCCTGCACTGACGTGACCCCTCTTCTTCCTGTTCTTCTTTAACCAAGTCGTCATGGCGGCCTCCCTAGTCTCGAGCCAGGAAGTCTCTCTCTCTTTTTTTTTTGTTTTTTTTGGACACAATACGCAAGCATTAGCAAGAAAATCATATGTCAAGCTATTTTCCCAAATGAGAAAAAATGAGGTTGAGCTCTTGTACAACTGGGCGCAGAAGAAGAACTTGGCCGAAGTGAGACTATATCCTTTTCCCTCATGATTGACGGCTTTCCTGACAACTAAAACTACGCGGCAGCGCCAGTGCGCTTTCCTTTATTTCTTTGACTCTTCTTCTGATAGAATTCTAATTCTAATTCTTTTCCTTCAAGAATATAACCATCGGCTCGCCCACATTGGCCAGGACGAGATGATATGCAAGCGAGAAGGCGTCCACTTGCAATTTGATCCTCCAGATGAGCATCCAATTTGCGATCCTCATTACGAGCAGATATCTTCCGCTCGACATGTTTGCTTTGCTTCTTCTACCCGTCACCTGTGGTAGCATCCATGTCCTCAGCTTCCTTCTTGGCACTGGCAGCTCTCTTCTTCTTTCCCAAGTCCACACCATAGTGCTGGCTATACCACTGGCGGAATGGTGCAGCATCCACCTGAACAATGGCAGACTTCACAAGTGTCTGCGTCCTAACAAGCTCATTGTTGGATGCATTGTAGACAACATCTAAGATACGGGTCTTCCTAGTCGTTGCCTCTGATCCCCATGAATAGTTGCCAGTATCGAGGCGCAGAGCACGAAACTTAAAATTGCCTCCCCGCACGCGGATCTTCCTTACAGTCTTGTTATTGGACAGCTAATTAGTCATTCTTGGTTGCCGACCCAACCCGTATTTCCTTTTGTTGCACCATGTCTTCTTCTTGCCTCCAGTTGCCCGCCTCTTGTGCGTGGAGTCCCGTGAAATACCCATCCTGCGACAGAGCTCCTACGCAACTCTTATGCTCTGCTTCCTCTCTCTCTCTCTCTCTCTCTCTCTCTCTCTCTCTCTCTCTCTCTCTCTCTCTCTCTCTCTCAAAACACAACTCAAATCCTGCAAGGAGCGCACTCCGGTGCGCGCTCTTTGAGAGAGTGCGCTCCTTGCAGGATTTGAGTTGTGTTTTGAGAGAGAGAGAGAGAGAGAGAGAGAGAGAGAGAGAGAGAGAGAGAGAGAGAGAGAGAGAGAGAGAGAGAGAGAGAGAGAGAGAGAGAGAGAGAGAGAGAGAGAGAGAGAGAGAGAGAGAGAGGAGTGAGTGACGGCTACCATTGTCAAGTCAAGTGTTGCCTCTGGCTACCAGCTTAGCCTCTGCCTATTCCCCACACTTTGCTCCAACCCTCTGCTTAGTCCCGCCATAATAGTGCTTGGATAAGTTCGCTCCAACCCTCTGCTTAGTCTCGCCATAATATAGTGTGAGTGTGTGTGTGTGTGGAGAGGGTAAAAATGCGACATCTGATCCAGCATTTACAGATTTGGATGGAAATTCAGCCTCGTCCATATCAGGTTGCATGGATTTGCATGGATCTGTCAACTGCGGTAAGATTTTTTGAGGTGGCTGCACTGTCATCATCATTTGCTACGGTTTCTCAGGTTAGGATGTTGAAGATATCAATTGCTCCTACGTCATGCTCATCAAGAGTGTCCAAGAAGGTTTTGATAGTAACAACCTCATCATAGGTTGCAGCAATGAATGCTTCATCTGGACTATTGGCATCACCATCGGCAAGAATGGCGGCATCTGTGGTTCATGCAAGACAACATGTTTTGCAGGAGTGAATGCGAAAGCCCAGGGCAACAATCTTCGATTCAATTTGAGGGAGATGGCGACAGTATTGAGCGTAGTTGTTTCGTCTGCATATGGTGCAGCTGCAAGTGATCTGTCTGCAGCAGCAGGGTTGATGACGTCTTTCTTGGCCGTAGGGGTTGCCTTAGTCACATCAGCATTAATGGCAGCATCATTATCGTCTCCATTGGTTTTGCAGCATAATCAGCGAGGGTTGAGGGAGTTTCATCCGCCAGGCAATTGGTCATGTCTCCAAAGTGTGAGGAGTTGCAACTTGCAAGTTGGTGAGAATCATCCATCCTCGGTTGCATTTAAGCGGGACACCACATTGGCTGCATGATTGCATGCGCAACAGCAAGATACAGACTCAATGCCAATTAGAGAGTCGGATGTGGCTGATGTGATTGCTGCAATAGAACAGACAGGTTCGGCATCACGTCCATGTGTGTGCTTGTGGGTATGGTAAGAGGGGCCCAACCACTCTTTGTCAGGAGCATAAAATATTTCGAGCATGGTGAGGATTCTCTTAGGAGAATGATGCGCAGTGGTTGCAGGTGGGCATCCGGCCCAGGCCGCCTGAGAATTACAGCCAGAATGAGCCGCATTATAGGATTGCTCATGGAGAGGCTTTGCAGCACCGTAGAGGGGCATGGCTAGAGGATGTATCGTCATTGCCACCAGAGGGCAATAATTGCAGGGCTCTCTCATTGGGTGTAGACTGTAGGTGCAGCATTGCGATTGTTGAAGCCTTGTGCATGGTGCCATGCAGGGTATCTTCAACAGACGTAGGTTGCAGGTCCCGGACTCGTACTTGGCGATTGATACCATGTGGGAGTAAAAGGCCAGGAGGCCTCCCACTATCGGAGGCACAGAGACTGTGCATTATATGAGATATTCCATTAGTGTGTGTGTGTGTTTTACACAAAGAAGAAGAAGAGATAAGGTAGAGAGAGAGAGAGGAACATTACACATAGATAGGTGGTTAGGCGTGATCGGATTGCGATGCTATGTGTGGATACATAGGGTAGTTAAATAGGACGATGATGAGTGATTTGAATGGATGCTCGTATCCTTGGGGTTCTCGAGGCATGATAGCTGGCATATTTTTATTTTATTCCAACAGTATCTAGCACCAAACGAGGGTCCAATCCTCTTGTCTTGATCCTCCAGAGTCAACATGCAACGCACCCTCTTCACGTATTATGAGCGCCACTATTCTAAAAAATGTGTCTCAGCTTAATATGGTGTCATTTTCCATTTCAAAACTGTCGATTGGGAAAAGGGAAAAATCTCCCCAAAAATAGAAAAAAATAGTATAAAAAATCAAATAAATAACCCTCCTCTTACCTCTGTTGAGCTATACATAGTATCTCTATATATAGGTCAACATTAGCAAATTCAAGGAAAGGAATTTTGTATGTTTGAGAAAATGATTTTCTCCTATCATTGATGAGCATGTTCGCACACAAGCCATGGCAATTTGTTGATGACGAGAGAGTTTTTTGGTTGCTTCTATGAAATGAAGCTCTTGCCAGTGTTTGCAAAAAATGTTTTAGCAACCAATGGGAAAAAGGAAGAGCATTGAGCATTGGTAATCTCCCAGTTAGTGATGGTTTTAGTGCTTTTACCAGTTTTTACATCAAAATCCTAGTCAATTTCCATCAAGTTGATCCTCCTGCCTAGCCATCAATTTTCAGCTTTTGTCCTTTAAAACAACATTAAAGGTCAATTTTCTATGAACGTTGCCTCTTGCAAGCTAACTCTATAAAAAACAACAGAGTTAGTTGGAGCAAGGATTCGTTTAGTGAGAAAACGTCAATATTTTTCCATGCTCAGTTTATTCAAGGGCAAGGAAAGAATGCAACTCACGTCTGCTTTACCCTAGCCGGTCACGCATGTGAATCTCCTTTGTGTTGAATCTAAAATATCCCACATTAGTGCAATAATGTATAGAGCACTGAACGAGGTGTGTCCGTTCCACTTCTCCCATCAATCGTTGTTCTCAATAGGACAACACAAAATAAGGATGCATTTGAATACCATGCTTATAATATGTCTTCTCTGCAACCATGCCATTCCAAGCACTTGTCAGAGGGCCTGCATCTAGTTTAGAAAGGTCGTAAGGTTCATTCTTGAAGAGAGACCATAGCCCTTTGAAACTTTTGATTTACCCTTCCTAATTATATATTTTAGGGTAAGTTAGAAAGGCGACTTGTAGATTTTATTTATCTCATGCTTCTTTTGAAGGGGTAACATTTTGTCTTACTATTCTCTTTTTTCTTTGTAGTGCAATGATTCAATACTGTTCTTCATTCACTGGTATGGAGAACCACCATTGCTTTACATCACTAAAAGTACACTATTTTTTCATGCACATTTCATTTTCTATGTTTACCTTTTGATACACGCACATACACACACATGGGTTTCGCTTAGTTTTTCGGTTTGCTCGGTAAAGTTTGCTTGGTGTATGGTAAGACTCGTGTGGTGCCAATGTGTGTGCGTCCCTCGGGACCCCTGTGTGTGTGAGAGAGAAAGAGAGAGAGGTGTTGAGTTGCGGAAGTGCAAGAAGCAGGACAAGATTGGTGTGATTGATGTCTGAAGATTGTGCAGAGTGTGTGTGCATTGGGTGAAGTGCATGTGAGGTCTTGCTAGTGTGAGTTTTCTTTTTTGAAGGTGTTTTTGAGAGGAGAGGGGTATTGTGAATAGCTTGAGCTATATATGGGACATTGCGTGTGTGTCGGGCATGTTCCCCATTCCCCCTCTCCAACGGTGCTACACACAATTTCATTAATTGCGGGTTATTGAAATGGCTCAAGTTTCCCCAAACTCCGAGTTCCCACAGTTAGAAGATAGAGATGATGAACGACAATGATGTGAGGTGTGTGACATACATGTGAGAGTTGTACCGTTGGAAGTTTAGGGGTATGCTGCATCTGATTGGATTTCTAGGTTATGAATATGGAGCGGACAAATGTGGTACTTAGTTGAGAATGGTTGCATAGCCCTTACCATCACTTACACGTAGCTATGAGCACAACAATCTAATGTTTGAATCCCATGGTGTGGGACGCATGTCTAACCTCACCATCCTATCTTATTGCAGTATTAGCGAGAACCACGATTAATTTGTCAAACCATGGGACGAAGCTGACTCGACTAGTGCATAGAGGCTACAAGAGGTTTTCAAGCTCTTGGAAAACAACTAACAACTCGCATCTAACTCAAGCTACACTCAAGTGACTGAAATCACCAAAGCCAATCGCTCATCGGCAAGGAAATCACATCCGTTAAAGCATCAAATGACATCCAAATGTAACGAAACTTCTAGGACAACTTTATAAGACCCAAGCACACATGCCTATGGCCTCAAACCCGACTTTAGGTCAAGTTCCAAAATCGCGATTATTAACAACAGTGGATTTTTGACCTAGTCGTTTTCGACCCAGAATGCATCTAAATGCTTAGCAATGATACCCCAAACCCCGCCTATGCTTAGTTTTTGATTTGAAAGTGTAAATTCCTAGTTATGATGAAATTAGGCCGCGGGTCGGCGAAACTAAAGCTACGAAATACTGTGAATGGCTTACGTCAATGCGTAAAGCTCTTACCTGCGGTTGCAATGCAACAAATGCATTCGTAATGTGACAACTGGGGAGGGAGTAGGAAGCGCGAGAAGGAGAGAAGTGAGCGCCGTTAGCTCACGCTGTGTATTTCTTATCCAAAAACTTACAAGAATTGGCTTTTATACCTTAGCCAAGGTTTTTGGGTGGTCAAAAGTGATAATCTAGAGTTCTACCAAAGCTGGGAATTGAATGGCTGATACAATCTGGAAGCTTGTAGTCACGGCTCATTAATTACAAGGTTTATCAAGAAAACAGGAGTTACAATATTCCCGATTTATCAAAATAATAATTGTTTTTACAAGGAGAACTCCGAAAAATGGTGTCCACGTTAGCTTGCTGCTAACATTCCCCCCCTTCTCGCCTGTGTCGTCCGTTGACACAACTTTATGGGCTGAGGTAATCTTTGGGTTGACGGCGGGCGAGGCGGTCCTTTAGTGCTTCTAGTGCTTTTTCATATCTGATTTTGCATTCTTTGTCTGATACCTGCAAAAACTGGATAGTGACTTTGTTTTTGAGTTCTACTGCCGAGTAGCCGACAAATCTGGCTGTGAGGTTGCTTATCACCGACACAAATATTTTCGTTCGCTAGGTGAAAAATCCAGTGTAGAAGGCCTCCTCAAAAGCCAGCATATTGTGAGATGGAAGAAACATGCATCGGACGTAAAAGCCATAAAGAACTTCCTCTGAGGGCTGCTCACTTAGATCATAGCATAGGCCTTTGTTCCCTTCCAAAAATGAGAGCCATGGGGCTCCTGTCTGCTCAGGATCATTGAAGACTTGTATGCAAGTAAGTAGCATCCTGCAGATTTTGTACAGCATTGCGCAGGAGAGATCTGGCAGACTTTTGAAGAATGTCATGGTGTCCGTTAGGGTTTTCATCATGTATTCTTCTATCGCTTGACCTCTCTCGGGAGCTGGCAGCCTGGGAAAGTTCAGCCATGTTGGTCTCTTCTTCTGCAGTGCTTTGTGTGCTTGCCATGTCCTTACTTGAGGTAGAGGACAAAATGTTGGATCCTTTTGTATGGCCGCAGGTGCTCTCGTGAATAGAATCAAGTAACTTGGATTCTTGTTCAACCAGCTTAGCCGCCACTTCGGGTGGTCTTGATCTGCGCCATCTTCTTGCATATCTCGGTATAATCTTTCCTTTACCTGCAAGAGTTCAACCTTGATGAGAGGGAATGGCAAGGATTGTTGGTGCCAGTGGGCATTGATTTGATTGGGAGTGAGCTGTGTGACGTTGACAAAGTGTAAAACTCTCAACTCCCAATCCATAGTTGCTTTCCACTGCTCATCTATCTCCAAGGCAATCTTCTCCTTTAGTGCATCTTCTTCAGCCTTTGACAGCTGGACTATCGGCACTGTGTCTTCCTCTATGACTGGGATTTGAAAATCTTCTTCCCCACTCGGCTCTACTATAGATCGTGTCTCAAATTCAGCAAAAGAGACCGAGGGAATTTTCACCTGGGGCGGCTCTGAAGTGCCTGCCTCCTCCAGTGTATCTGGCTTTCCATCTCTGAGGAGTTGGTTTACTCTTTTCAATTTTGCAATCTCTTTAAGGAGCTCCTCCTCTCTTTGGATCCGCATGAGCGCTAGGTCTCTGCGTTGTGACTGCTCTAGCTTCAACTCCAACTGTAAATATCTATTTTTCTTTTCAAGTGCTTTATACACCTCATCCGTACCCTTGATTGAGGCCACGACTGGATTTTCTCTTAATTGCAGCAAGAAAGTGGCATGATCATTAATCCTTTGTTCCGAATACTGCAATGATGCGTTGGCTACATATAATTGTACTTGAATCTTTTGAGCGGACAGAGAAGTGGTGAGAAGTTTATTTGTTACTTCTGTCAACTGCTCATCTTTCAATTTGCAGGCATCAGATAGCTTAGTCAGGAGGTCTCCCAAATCCTCCATTTCATTCTGTTGGCTGTCTCGTGCTATTTGATGCTGTTCTGCTTCATTCTTGAGCTCTTATACTTGACTTTGGAGATATGTAATTGTAGCCATTCTGTCGTCGAGCTCGCCTTGAAGAGCATCAATGACCATTTCCAATTCTTTGGCTTTAGTAATGTGGTTAAAGGTTGCTGAGCGGAGTTTCTCCGTCATGATTTGCATCTGCCTTGCATACTCATTCACTTGTACGATTACTTTATCATTAGACTGCCACTTTTCTTGTCTTGCTAGTTCGGATGTGCCGATAACTTCTTGTGTTGCTTCTTGCTGTGTTGTTATTGCTGGTGTTTCTAGAGAGGTGGTTGCTTCTCCTTTGCCATCCTGAGGTTTGGAAACCTCGATAGTTTCTGCCTGAGTGGAGACATGCTGTGTGGTTCAACCCTTACAGTTTCTTCAATTGTAGGCCTCTCTACCTTCTTAGTGTCGGTTTTTTCCTCATGTATAGTGGTTTGTTCCTTTTCTTTATCTTCCTCTTTATCAGTTGCTTTTGCCGGCTTGTGAGTTTCCTCGGCTGTCTGTTCTGGCTCTGATTCAGCTTGCTTTTCTTTATGTTGTTCGACTTGGTCAGTTTGCTGCTGAGCTTTTGTTTGGTGGGTGAACTCAAACTCTGTTGCCTTGTCAGTCTAAGCCTCTTCAGTGGTCTTGTGGCCTGGCGGTGATGATGGTGGAGTGGGCATGGGTTGATCATGTTGCTCCGGCGGCGGTGAGGTGGGTCGGGGAGATTCTTGGCTTTGCTCTTGAGTTGTCGCTTCTTCAGCTTTCTTAGCCGCTTCTTCCGCCTCTTTCAACTTCAAGGACTTTGCCTCTTCGTAGATTCTCTCTGATCCTTGGGATCCTTTGCTTCTTTCCTTGAATGATGTTTCGTTCGAGGTCCCTTCAAGCCGGTAGGTACCCACTTCTCGGGGTCTTTTCCTTGTGCTTGCCTAGTGCGCTAATATGCCTGTTTTTCTCTTTCAAATCTCGATTGTTTTTGAGATGGATCCTCTTGGTGAGCAGCCATAGCTTTTCGCTTCATTTCTTTCCTTCTAACTCTTTTTCCTTCGTTGTCAGATCTTTCACTGCTATGCTGCTTGGATGAACTGTCATCGGATTCATCACTTGATTTAAATGATCGCTTACCAGATCTTGTAGATCTTGGAGAGGGTGGAGCTGCCAAGATCCATGTGTTCTGATCCGGGGCAGGCAGAAGATTGTTGGCCATGCCGATGGCATGATAGGCTATTCTGGTCAAGACTTCAGGTGCGCCCAAGTAGGTTATCTTTCCCTCCTTCTTGGTGGCCTTCAATGTTGTTAACACATATTACGCGTGGTCCACAGGTTGTCTGGTGGTTGACTTTAGAACTTGTGTAAAATTGGTGGCCACGGCATGATTTGGTGTAGTGTACCTTGGTGGCCTTTTCGCCAAGAAATGGAAATGTTGATGGTACAGGCAGGCTGGCTCTTCCACCTGCTTGTGGATGAGATCGGCAAATGTAGCCACAACTGTTTCCTTTGTAAACGTGCCCGTTGTTTTCCTATCTCTTGCCCGCATAGTCATCCCTTCAGTGGGAAATTTGAGTGCCTCTGCCACTATTTTCTTTGTAATCACAACATCTACCTTATTTCCTTGGTTGTCTGAGATTTGAGCAGTTCTGTCTTCCTTGATCGTGGACAGAAGCTCATAAGCCTTCTGAAAGTCTACTCTGTAGGGCTCCTGTTCATAAAAGTGTCGGAGTCCCAACCTACGGTTAGCCTCTTTGGTTTCTGGCTTTGCTGTGACATCATAAACGTCTTTGAGCAAGATCTGCAACTCCACTAGATGCCCTTCTTCACTCTTAAATCTTCCCTTGAAGATCATGGTGTGGTGTTCTTCTAAGTGCTCCTCAGAAAGATAAGATGCCTTTGCTGCCTTTATTGACGAGGGGTCCAGTTGATACGGTGGCAGTTCTTGCAGTTTTTTCTTTTGGTTTAACTTTTTCTTGGCCTTCTCCGCGGCTTGCATTGCTCCTGTTCAATGAATAGAGTGCAAAGTTAGCGGAGTTGTCCGATTTTTCTCCAGAATGTCCTCTTAGACTGAAATGCTGATAATCTAGTCCAAATTGCTTCAAATCAATTTTTGAACAAGCAAAGATGCATAAAATCATGCAAGAAACAAAACTGTATGAGCAAAACAAAAATTTGTAACCAAAGTAAATAATCGCGATTATTTACAGGTTGAAAAATTTTGAACTTTTTTGCAATTTTGGCTTTATAGGCTTGAAGTGAGTGCCAATCACATGCTTTGAGGGAAATTTGGGCTCATTTGGATGTACAAGGTGGAAATGGTACCAGATTTTGGCTTTAGGTCTCCGAAACAGTAGATATAAAGGAAATTTGAGATTTTGAAATCCAAATTGACTCAAAATTGGCTAGTGGGCTTATCACATCATGTACTTTGGATGTATGATGACAACTTTTCAAAATTGCCCCATTTTGGCCCAAAAGTAAATAATCGCAATTTTTAACGTTTCTTCCCAAAATGACATTTTTTGGCATAGAGTGGTTCTAGGCATGACATAAACCTTGGTTATGAATTATGAGGTGACTGGGATCAAGAAAAGTTGTTCATAACCCAAATTTTGGCTTTCACAGACTTCTTTGCATTTTTTTGGCATTTTTGCAAGTAATGGGTGGTCATTTTGGCTCATACTTGATTTTTGGCATGTGATTTCCATGCAAAAATGTTACAAAAGTAAATAATCGCGATTATTTACAACAGTGACAAAAACTTTGCAATTCACATAAATTTTGACCTAAACATGTTTCATGCACCTAATACAAGTCAAAAATTGAATTTAGTCAAGTTTGGTCATGCCGGCATCACTTTATGCTCTGTTGACTCTGAAATCACCGTCTTTTGTGACTACTCTGTCTGTTGGGTTGGTCGGTCAACTTTGAGGCTTTGGACTGGTCCGTAACATCATCGTGAAGCTACCTGTTTAATTCTTGCTCATTTGGAGTCAGTTTGGCCTCGTATGTCGAATTTGACGCTTTGTAACCTTCGAGCCGTTTTACGCTTTTCGAGGGTTTTACTCGATGGATTTCTCCAAACTAATCATATACATTGTATATGAGCCTCATTAGCAAGCCATCTGTGGGGTCAGGTCGGAATTCTGGCATGTCTCAAAAAACCCTAATTCTCTACTGAGGACCCCCTTGACCCAAGCTGAATGATCATCTGATGGTATGGAATAGTTCTATTATGTTAGGGCATGCTATGGTTCAAATCCCATCCAATTTGGTCAAGCTGGCAGGCCGCTATGGTCACTTTTAGGTTGTAGGTCTTCGTACACTGCTCGGCTTCTAGGTTTTTTTCTAGGGCTTTAGACTAGCTACCGGCCGTACAATATGGATCATTGATTAGTAAGGAACTTACCCCTCATGTCTGTGTGAGACGACGCTGCAAAAGGTCAATTGTGGGCTCCAGAAATCATGCGCGAAAGAAGCCGAAATGCTATCTCTGCAAAGCACCAAGTGGAAATGAGGTGGTTTTAGCCTAAGCTGGATATCTATACCTGGACTTCCTGAACCAAATTTCCCCAGATTCCCCCGTTAGTTCTATTAGGCCGTGAAATCTATGTTAGGCTCAAAAATTTCCCAAATCGGATTCCTGTAGCTCATTCTGCAAAAATTTTGCAGAAGTAGGTCTGGCCGCCTAATTTAGGCTTCACGCTTCCATCTTCTGATTTCGTTGGAAATTTTTGTGCTTGTCCGCCTTGTCTTTCTGATCACCATCGTGTATTCCATTTTTCCATCTGAGCTTCCCTGCTATTTATTATTAATTTTTGAACTTTTTATTTGAAAAATCAAAGAAAATAGAAAAATGCTCTAAAAAAGCAAGGTGAAAATCCAGTAATTAAGAAATCCTCTGAAAAACATAGCTTTATTGTTTTTTGTTGGATTCCTCCATTTTTAAGCCTCCTTTTCACAAAAATGATAAAAAATACACAAAAAAGGACTATTTTTGATGATTTTGTGATAGTATATACACTATTTACACTCATCGGAAAGATATTATCAGTGAATTTTCCCTTGTTGATGAATTATAAGGGCATTATTAGGTAGTTTTGTAAAAAATCACACGTTAATATGAAACTTTTTTCCTCCCTCTTCAAACATTGCCCTTAATTTCTTAGTATCTAGTAGTATCCTTTCACCCCTCCTAGATGGCGTTCTCTGGTACGACTTGTGTGCATGGGTTGAACAATTGTGTCTATGCATAACCGTGATTGGACCTACCATGATATGAAGATCAATGCAATTCAACTCAACATGATGTGCAAGAGTTGGGTCTTGAGTAAGTAACTCAAGGGTTTCTGATGGCGAGGCCGTTTGCTGTTGATGTCTTCCAAAGAGCAAATCCTGTAGCCTTTGTTCTCTCTGCTTGATAGTACCATCAGGGTATTTAAGCACGCTGATTGCTTGAGCTGTGGGGAGCATTTTAGACGGTTGTTGAGCTTTTTATCGCCACTGGTAGCTCGGTCTGCTTGGTGCATGGTTCTTGAGAGTCTGTTTAGACTTAACTCGCCTCTGTTTGATTGGTTTCACTTTGTGTGGAGAAGATATGTGCTCTTTTTTTCTCCAAACCTTTTTCATGTTAGGTTCCTTGTTCATAGATGGTCGATTCTGTGCTTGAATCCTTGGAACCGTCTTCTGTTTCTATGGTGAACTTTTAGGCACCCAGATCTGATTTGGTTTATCCACAAGTTGTGCTTTTGGTACCCAAATTTTCCTGACTCCTTGCATGCTACTTGTAGAATTTGTTTGTCGAGGGGATGGAGAAGATTTACTTCATGGATTGGGACTCGGATTGTATCTTTTTCATTCCTCTTTGCTTGGTGCAATAGGAACAATGAGTTGCCCTCCCTTAAGTGATAGCTTTAACTATTTTGTATCCCAATCTGGTACTGCTTTGTATGTACGCATCCAAGGAGTGCCAAGAATCATCTTCTCATTCATGTGTTTATCTAGCAAGCATACAAACTGATGCGGACATGAGCATCCATGTACTACCATGTTCAAGTTGACTACTCCCAATGTTGGAGTTGGGTTCTTGTTGCATCCTTTGATTGTCGTTATTCCTGTGGTCAATTCTTGACTTGTTGCTTTTTTGTATGTTGAATAATTGACTGCATTCACTCTAGCTCCTGTGTCTACCAAAGCATTAGTGTTATGATTGTTGAGCTGTACTTTGATGTGGAGATCCATTCCATCTAACCAGTCGTCATCTGTTGAAACTGCATCTTTAGGTAATTCCCATTGTCGATCATCTATTTCCAAAGTGTTGATGAGAATCGGTATCTGTTGATTCCTGAGAGCAGCTTTACGCTTGAGTACTCGAAGTCTAGCTTCCTCTTGGGCTTCATCAATACCCTGCTGTCGCTTCATCTTCCTTTGTTTGGCTGCATGCATTCTCTCTAGCAATTCATTGGTTGGTGGAAAATTGTATTTCTTTAAACGACATCCACTAATCTAATTAGCCATTGGTTCACCATCTATGGTTGCCAATTTTACTGCTCCACTTGGAGATACATCTTCAATGATAAATGGTTCATTTCCCTTTTTCTTAAACTTGGGAATGTGTTGCTTAAGGGAATAGACTAGAACTAAGTCGCCTTTCTTGAAAAATTTGGTGATCAAGTGGGAATCAAAAAACTGTTTTTGTTTCCTCTTTTGTGCATAGATATGAGCTACAGCAGTTAGCCTTTGCTCATCTAGCTTTTCCAAATCTTCAAGTCTTTCTGACCATTCATGTCCAGTCCATTCAAGAGTCTGTGCTACCCTTAAGGTCGGCAATAGAAATTCTATTGGCAGTATGGCATCAAGACCATAGACAAGGTTAAAGGGTGTAGCATTTAGAGCTGTTTTGAATGAAACTCGATAAGCCCATAGAGTTGTATGGAGATTCATTTCCTAGTCGGTCCTTCATGAACTAACCACTTTGGTCAACACCGAGCTAAGAATTTTATTCGTATGCTCAGCTTGTCCGTTTGCTTGTGGGTGATAGGGAGATGATTTGTTATGGATAACCATAAACTCATTAAGTAAATACTCTATTACCTTGTTGAGGAAATGAGTTCCCGGATCACTGACAATCTCTATTGGTAGTCCATACCTTACGAATACATACTCATATAAGAATGCAACAATGGTTCTGGCATCATTCCTTTGAGTCGCTTTAGCCTCAGCCCATTTGGTCAAATAGTTCGTAGCTACATGGTCCAACAAAATCTATACCCCATTTTGTGAAGGCTTTAGCCCCCATCATTGGTCTTAAGGGCATGCTGTCTACCCATGTTGGCATTTTTGCTCGTTGACAAGCATCACACCTTTGAACATATTCTTTGGCATCTGCAAAAAGTGTTGGCCACCATATGCCTGCCATCAAGATTGATCTTGCGGTGGTCTCACTAGAAAAGTGACCTCTAGCTAATCCAGCATGTGCTTGTTCTATAATCGGAATATACTCGTTTTCATTTGCACAAAGACACAAGTGTTGATCCTTACCTCTTCGATACAATTGGTTCCCAATAAGAGCATAGTCTCTTGCTTCTGTTTAAATTGCTCTTTGACGGCGTTTACTCATATCCTCAGGAAATGTTCGGCTCGATAAGTAAGTAACCAGATAGTTACTCCACTTAGGAACATATGACATTTGAAACAATGTTACATGAGGAATGGGTTGTTGTTCCTGACATTGAGGGCAATCTCTTACAAAATATCGAACATCTCTCCTCATAGTCGGCGAGAATACTCCAAGTCTTAAGATTCATTGCATAGTTTGGTCTTCCGCAAAGTGAAGTCCTACTATGGTAACATGTGCTTGACTTAAGTATTGTTCTCTTTCTTCAGGATTAATGCATAAAAGCAATATTCTGTCGTGATTTCTTTTATATAGCCTCCCAGTTAGTAATTGATACGTAGCCGATTGCTCGATTAATTCAACTGTGATAGGAAGTAGTGAATCCACTTGAGCTATTGTCATTAATGACACAATTTTTTCCACCCATCTAGGTATCATTTCCACGGAGAACAAATAGGCATCTGGTAGATTATCATCCACCCCTTGAGGTGATTCCCCTTAAACAATCCTGGACAAATGATCTGCTCGTTGATGTGTAGTGCCTTTTTGAACCACCACAGTAAAATCAAATTCGAGAAGAATGATGAACCATCTCACTATTCTTCCTGTGCTGCATGGCTTGTTGACCAAATATAACAAGGCTTGGTGGTCCACAAAGAACCTAAACTTGTTAGCCAATAGGTAATGTCTATACTTTTTAACGGTATAGATAATTCCTAGTCCTTCTCTTTCAATGGTGGTGTAATTCTTTTCTGCCATATTCAATTGTTGGCTAGCATAAGAAATAGGAAAGTCAATTTTCCCATCTCTTGGTTGGGCTAGTATACAACCAATAGCAAAGTTGAAAGCATCTACATGTACGTGGAATACCTTATCCCAATCTGGTGCTTTCAATATTGGAGCTGATGTGAGAGCTTGCTTAAGCTTCATGAAGGATTCTTCACATGCCTCGGTCCATTCAAAGTGCGTAATCAAGATATACATGGGTTTTGCAGTTATAGCATACATGTAGATGACCTGTCAATAATATCCACAATGTCCCATGAAGGCTTGTACCCCTTTTACTGTTGTTTGTCTAGGCAAATTAGCAATGACATGAATCTTCTCAATATCGGTAGCTATGTCATTTTTAGACACTATATGTCCAACAATTTTCCCTTGTCTTCCCATGAATGTGCACTTTTCCGGGTTTAAGCAAATCCTATAAAGTCTACATTTCTCAAAAACCTTTTTGAGGTGTTCAAAATGATCAGATCTGATTGACAAATGTACACATAAATCATCCATGTATACTTCCAAGAATTTTCGAAGATACTCTTTGAAAGCATGGCTCATCAATCCCTGAAATGTGGCTGGAGCATTAATTAACCCAAACGGCATAACTCGATAGGCAAATATACCACATTCTGTTGCAAAAGCAGTTTTGTGCTGATCTTTTGGGTCAACCAAAAGTTGATGGTATCCCAAAAAGCCATCTAAGAAGCTGTAAGCTTCTTTTCCTGCCACTCGTTCTAAAACGTGCTCAGTTATTGGAAGAGGAAAGTTGTCTCTAATGGTAGCTGCATTCACTTTTTTGAGATTAACACACACTCGTAATTTCCCATTCTTCTTAGGTACTACCACAATTGGGGACACCCAATCAGTGTGTTCAATTTCGTACATGAATTCAGCTTCCTTTAGTTTCTCAATTTCTTCTTTGATCTTCCTGGCAAATCTTTCGTTATAAGTGTATGGTCTCTGTCTACTTGGTTTTGCGTCATCTCTCATGGGTATGGTGTGTTGACAGATTTCTGGATCAACACCTTTGGGATCTTTATAGGACCAAGAAAAGACATCTTGAGATTCCTTTAGCAAACTTAACAAAATCTTTTCTTCTTCTTCTGTTAGGTCATTTGCAATGTAGGCTGGCCTGGGCTCTTCCCTTGGCTCAACCAAGTCTATCCTTTTAGCGTTTTCAGGTCCTTCATAAGACTCGCCTTGTTTTCGTAGTTCCCTAACAGATTGTTCGATTATGATTTTCTGATCTTGGAGAGTATACTTTTTGTAATGGGATGGAACATGCATTACATCTTTCCCATCTACTTCCGTGTTTTCCATCTCTGTGGTGTATATCTCCTTTAGAGATTTTTCAAACTCTTGATATTTGTTTTTCTGCTCGACTATGGTCATGAGTGGTTTTTTATCCTGATGTTCTTCTTGAGTACCCTTCCTTGTTTTTCTCGATGTCTGAGACATTTTTGAGTTTCCGTTCGAAGGATATCTGCCAGTTATTTTGTCCTTGACACAATCTTTAGCATCTGCATCAAGAATTGTGTTTTACTGGAGATTGATGGCATAGGTTGTGCTTTCACAATTTTAGTGTCCCTCTTTCTTCTATACCATTTTTGTCTTCTTGATTTTTGGTTTGGAAAGTCAAAAAACTGTTCCTCGCTTCCCCTTAAGAGTAGTTGAGCTCTCGTATGTTCTTTTTCGGATCCCAAATCTTCAGAGGTAGCTGAGTGTTCATCCAACTCATCAGTTTCATCGTAATAGAGGTTAGAAAAGACTTGTTGAGCTTTCATCAAGTCCTTTGTTTCCTCATCGTTGTTGTCTCGATGTTAAGGACTGACATCATTTGGATGGGAATTATGTCGTAGCCATCCTCATTGCAAAATTGAGTAGGCATAGACGTATTCACACATACATCCATTGACGCTAAGATTTGAGTCCACTCGAATGGTTTGAATAAATGCTCTGGGAAGGGTTCAGGTATGTAGGCTTCGTCTGTACAGTCTCTTTCTAGGATACATTCCTCTCGTCTTAAGCTTCCATTTTCTGAAGCTCCGCACATCCAAATAAGAGTGTGTTTGTTTAGCCATGATGGAAGTTTGGTTTCAAGCGAAGAGACCGAATAAAACTCTTGAATGGGTGGTTTCAAAACGTCTCTATAGGTGTGGTCCTTTAAATTGACTCTTGTTATAGATCCCACCTGCTTTAAGTATAGATGGTCGTTTCCCCAATCTTGTATAAGCTGTACCTGTCGCATGAAAGGTCTTCCCAATATGATTTCATAGTTGAGTTTTTTCCCAAAGTCTACTATGGCAAAAGTGTGTTGATATTCAATTCCACATGAGTTGACTATCACTTTTTCTAGTAGCCCTAGTGGTCTTTCAATGTGTCTGTTAGCCAACTGCAATTTCATTCGCGTTTGTCTAATGGCTGGCTGTCCCCAGGATTCCCATACTGCTTTAGTGGCTATGGCTATGCCAGCTCCACTATCCAGTATTGCCATGGTTTCAATGTCATTATATTTCACTAGGAGGGTAGTGTTTCCTTCTTCCCCTTCATAATATTCTCCGACCTTGTTCATAGGAACTGATCGAATCTCCTTGTATTCCGTTTCATTTTTCGAGTTTCCTAGATTCTTAGAGATTAACCCCGTTATTCCCACCTTTTCTAGGATTTTCCGCAAATAATTCCATAAGTATGGCCTGAGTTTCAACAGTTTCCCCAAAGTGAGAGTGCATTGGATTGGTGTAGACATGATTGAATGAATGTTGTCTACCTTTAGGGTCTGTTTGGCTCTTTTGACTTGAGTAGTTTTGCAAATGATAGACTCATCTTCCTTATCTCCCAAGTAAGAAGGTAATGTTTTTAATTTCATTGGTTTAGATATCCCTGAAGCCTCTGATCCGCAATCCTCGTATAAGGATTGTATATCCAGGTTTATATCAGATGGTAGGTTATCCAACCAGACTTCTTCTATAGGGGCTGACTTTAAAGTTAGGCTTCCATCATTGATCTCCCTTACCTTTTCCTATAAGTGTCCTGACCAATCTTCTTCTACGGATGGAATTCCGTCTAAGGCATCTTCACTGTTCGGCACCAGGAGCTCTGGTTCATTTGCTTCAAGGTGGGGTTCTGCCACCACATTGGATTTTGCCTTCGTTTCTTCTACCGCAAGCTCTTCCGGTTTTGCAATAATTTCAAGCTTGGGTTTTTGTTTATCCAGAATTTTTTGGGTGATTCTTACCAAATTTTGATAAGCTTCCAGCTTAGCTGCTTCCATGTCTGGAGATGGATAGTTTTTCCATCTGTTTTTCATGTTTTGGCTTGCTTTTAGTCCAGCTTGGTAGGCTTCCAAGGCAGCATTGATAGGCTAAAAAATTCTATCAACTAGAATGGATCCTCCCGATTTCACAGTTGTTTCCTTAAATTCACTGCTCGTTTCCTTCAACTTATCTTGGGCTAGAATTTTTGCTTTCTCTTCTTTTTCAACCCGTTTTTTTTGTTTTCTCATCTCATATCGTTTGCTTCTGCTCCTTTTGATTCTTTGAGAAGAAACTTTTGTATTCTCAGAATCATAAGAGGAATTGTGTTTCTTTTTCTTTGCCTGAGCTCTAGTGATTACCTTGATTGGAACAATCGGTTCGCTCTCTGATGAGCTACTAGGAATCACTTGGACTACATTGACTACAATTTTTCCCTTGTTCAAAGGATTCTTAGGACAATCTTCCGGAAAGTGTCCTCCCTTTTTGCAACATTGTATGCAATAGGCTTCAATTGGTTTGAGGTTTTTGTCAGGCTCTGGACATTCATTTTTCCAATGGTCATTAGCACCACAGTTATGACAGTTTCCTGTTCTAGGCTTCATCATGGGTCTTTCCATAGGAGGTATGACACCTTGATTAGCTACATAATATATCGGTGCTAGCTCTGGTGGAGCATAAGTCATGGTTTCCTCCAGTGGTGGTGGTTGTGGACTATACCAATCTCCCTCTACCAATACGGTAGATGGACTAGGCTCTGCATAGGTTGTAACAGGCACTAATACTTGTTCATCTATGACCCCTTCTGAGTGCATGTACTTTACAGGCACCGCATTATGTCCTGGATAAGGAGGTTGTTGTCCCAACACAGGTTGAGTTCTCTCCATACCCATTGGTGGTCTCTGAACTTGAGCCATATTAGGCTGATATCTGTATATGGGTTGTCCTTGTGGCCTCATGGGCACGTACTGAACATTCTCATCGTATTTTGGTCTGAAGTAGCACTCGTGGGTCTCGTGGTTTGTCCATTTCCCCTCGATTGCACACCATTTTTGTGGCCTAATTGGTTGTCCCTGTGGGGATATCCCCTGTCATGGTCCTCTCATAGGTGCCTTTTGCATATTGTTCATCATGTCATTCAATCTTTTCAGCATATCTTCAATGGCTGAGAGTGGTGCCGCAACAGCCATTCCCACTTGTGCTGGTTTTGTGGATGCAGTCTTGGTTATCCTTAGGGACGTCCACTTCATTAAAGATCTCACAATTGTCTCCTAGGTCGATAGCATCAGGCACACACGCCTCTAGGGTTGTATGATTTTTACTAGAGAGTATAGCATGAAGTTCTTTGTTTAGCAGTCCTTCCAGAAACAATGAAACAAGTCGCTCCTCTGTAGGTATCTCCATCTCTGGGCATCTGGCAATATATTGTTTCATTCGAGTTACACAATCCCTAACAGACTCACCATGTTTTTGTTTAAAGCTATAGATTTGAGCTACCGTATTATGTTTAATCCCCGTTTTAGAACAAGCAGCTACAAATCCTTGAGCTAATGTATTCAAATTCATGATTGACCTTGGTGGAATGTTTTGGAACCATGTCAAAGCTTTTCCTTCTAATGTCATTCCAAACCCTTCGAATTGAGTATGGAAATCAAATATACGCTCCGCTCTTAGCACTTGCTTGAAGCTTGCTAAGTGGTCATATGGATCCCCTGATCCATTTTTGGAAATCAGCTGGTTTGACACGTCTATTTGGCTCAACTCCAGGTCTTCTAGGAGTTGGTCTTGTTTCGAGTCCTTCAAACCAGTCTGTTGAAAAGAGTGACTCAGGTAGCCCTGGGCTGGCCTTAGTGTCACCCGTTTTTCTTTGTGATGAGGTGGTTTCTAGTTTCTTCACATTACTCTCAGATGATCTCTCACGATGTTTGTCTCTTGGAGTGGTTTCTGGTCCTCGACCCAATATCCAATCCCGTATGGAATACCCCTGGTATTTGGTTTGTTTTACCTCCTTAGGAGTCATCATAACAAAGTTGTTGTTATAACAATCCCTAAACAAATAAGTTGGTAGATCCGCAGATCCCTTATCTTTGATTTTGAAGATATAGATGATCTTCATGGCCGTTAATTATCCTGGTCTAGCATGAGAAGTCCACAAGAGATCTTTTATGTTTCTATCTTCCCAACAATAGACTCCGATCCTAGGATTATCCGTACTAAGCTGTTTCAAGGGCTTCAAGTCTACTTGATCGTATCCCTCGAATTCCAAAGTTGGTGGTCCTTCTTTTGCTGACATATCCGAGATTATAGTGTTTACTTCTAAGCCCCATTTGTCTACCATATCAAGATTTTCAACTTGTACATATTGAGTTTCGTTTCGATCCATGTACATTTTTCCTTGTTTGTTGGCCCTAACTTCTTCTTCGAACTCAATACCATGATCATCAATGCGAATAACATACTCTTTGTTAGGATCCAAGTAAACCTTGGCTCCATGACGATTAGTATTGTAAAAAGAGAGTATATGCTTATAGCACATTGTCGTTCCGGTTTCAGAGTGAGTCGAGTAAGAAGACATTTCGGATGTTGAATATGAAAAAGTGTCTGATACTTCTTCAAGAATTGTGTGTAAGGAATTGCGTTGATTTACGCTTTTTTCAGTGGATACTCTACTGGTGTTTTCTCCAAATAGGCCTTGATTTCCTATTACACGACCGGATCTAAGGTTCATATAGACTTATGAAGCCCTGGATAGAGTACTCACCTTAGATTGAGTTGTCGTCAATTTCCACTTGACTCAATTGCAACTTTCTGTCAAGCCACTGATTCCTCGTCTGCAACCTGATTCCTGTACAAAATTTGTCAAATTAGTTATTTTTCTATAAGGACAGTCGAGCTCTTGAGAACTCCAGTGATTGGTCTCTGTATTTCACTTCAATTCGTGCTATGGAAGTCAAAACTTTGACTTTCAGATTCAGCTTAGCAAAATCAAAGGTTTAATCTGCCATCTGTAAACTGAGTGTATCAATACCAATTTTGATCCGATTGACACCAAAATTTTCCAGTGGCCTTATTTTATGCTAGTCTAACACTGTATAAGTCCAAAAGTCAAATTTGAAGTCTCTAGGTAGCAAAAGTAAATAATCGCGATTATTTACTTTTGTCACTTTTTTGCATTTTCTGGATTGGTTTGGCAAGTATACTACTTGTTAAAGCCCTTGGGAAAGTTTCAACAAGCTTGGACAAAATTTGATCAAGTTTATCCATTGTTGTATGTGCGCAGACTTTGATTTCGAGAATGTGGCTTAGGTTTCACTTTTGTGGTCCAAATTTCACCAAAATTGATTTGTGGGGTCCAATTGATGTGCTTGACTTTGTGGTATACTCAAATTTGCAAAATCACCAAGTTTATAAGCAAAAGTAAATAATCGCGATTATTTACTTTTGATAAATTTTTGCAATTTTTTGTCCCAAATTTGACACAGATCTATTAAGCACCTTATGTTAAGATCACTAGCAATTTTCATCAAGTTTGAACAATTTTTGATCAAATGGTCATTAATTATTTGTCCGCAGACTAACTTTGTAATTTTTGTCAGAGTTTTCACTCTAGTGATTCAAATCTTACCAAATTTGGTTTGAGGGCTTATTACAACATGGTAAAGCTAGTGATATGCCAACTTGGTCAAAAAAGTTCAAAAACAGGGCAGATGTAAATAATCGTGATTATTTACTTTTGTCAAGTTTTTGCAAGTTTTTGGTCAACTGAGCATATACACATGTTTATCACCTCAATATAAGCCTATGAATCAATTTTCACCAAGTTTGGATAAATTTTTCCTCTATTCACAGTCAAGATTCAAAAAGTCAGTACAAACTTTAGTTTTCACCCAGTTTTTTGCCAGTTTAGTGATCCAAATCTCTTGGGCCTTTACAAAAGTTGTTTGTACACATGCAATGAGTCAATGGTATGAGCCTTGGCCAAATTAGAGCAAAAAGTTAATAATCGTGATTATTAACTTGAGGCTTGAAATGAGCACTTTTTTGCAATTTTCTCAAAGACAATCTTTTTATGATGTTTTTTTTAAGTCTATAAATCAAGTCAAAACTTACTTTGGCCTAAAATGTCAAGAAAAAGTAAATAATCTGAGTTTTGGTGAACTTCTTGAAATTTTTACCTCAAAGTGTCTTTGAGCTTACCCACTGGTTCATACAACTTTTAGGCTTACTCCCCAGTTGGATTGAGTGAATTCGAGTCTTTTCGTGCTATTTCTAGCCGTAGACCTGAAATTCTGCAACCTTATATAACAACTCACACTGATTCTTTTAGAGAGAGCAATGCTATGAAATCCACCTCGGATCCTACTTACCCTACTCCTAGTTGCTCATGCAATGAGGTTGTGGAAAGTGTCCACCAACACTCCTTTTCTTGTGTTTTTTTAATGTTTTTCAGAGTCTTGATCTTAAGACTTGTTTCGTCTACCAATTATTCTCCAAATCCTAATCTAAATCTACAATCCTACAATCCTAAAGGTACTCAGCAAGTACAATTACTTCCAAGCTACCTCTACACAGCAAAAGACGACAATCTTAAGCTATGCGGTTTTTGAAAAGAGAGTTTTAAACTCTAAGAAAACCTAGAGGAAGTTAAAGGACAATTACACAAAACGCTCGTGTTTTTTCCTAGTTTAGGTCTCTTCGATTCCCGACAACGGTGCCAAATGTGGGACGCATGTCTAACCTCACCATCCTATCTTATTGCAGTATTAGCGAGAACCACGATTAATTTGTCAAACCATGGGACGAAGCTGACTCGACTAGTGCATAGAGGATACAAGAGGTTGTCAAGATCTTGAAAAACAACTAACAACTCGCATCTAACTCAAGCTACACTCAAGTGACTGAAATCACAAAAAGCCAATCGCTCATTGGCAAGCAAATCACATCCGTTACAACATTAAATGACATCCAAATGTAACGAAACTTCTAGGAAAAGTTTATAAGACCTAAGCACACATGCCTATGGCCTCAAACCCCACTTTAGGTCAAGTTTCAAAATCGCGATTATTAACAACAGTGGATTTTTGACCTAGTCGTTTTCAACCCAGAATGCATTTAAATGCTTAGCAATGATGCTCCAATACCCCGCTTATGCTTAGTTTTTGATTTGAAAGTGTAAATTCCTAGTTATGATGAAATTAGGCCGCGGGTCGGCGATGCCAAAAGCTACGAAATACTGTGAATGGCTTACGTCAATGCATAGAGCTCTTACCTGCGGTTGCAATGCAACAAACGCATTCACAATGTGACAACTGGAGAGGGAGTAGGAAGCGCGAGAAGGAGAGAAGTGAGCGCCATTAGCTCACGCTGTGTATTTCTTATCCAAAAACTTACAGAAATTGGCTTTTATACCTTAGCCAAGGTTTTTGGGTGGTCAAAAGTGATAATTTGGAGTTCTACCAAAGCTGGGAATTGAATGGCTGATACAATCTGGAAGCTTGTAGCCCCGGCTCATTAATTACGAGGTTGATAAAGAAAACAAGAGTTACAATATTCCCGATTTATCAAAATGATAATTGTTTTTACAAGGAGAACTCCGAAAAATGGTGTCCACGTTAGCTTGCTGCTAACACATGGCGCACATGAGTTGTTGTTAGGAGAAATGGATGTGCCTTCCTCACCACTCATATGTACAATAGAGCTTATGAAGTTCACTTTTGATAATGCAATAGAAGAAAGCTTTATTGTGTTACTCTTTATGTCATTTTTTTTCAAATGTTGATTCTGTTGAAAATTTCTCAACGCCACATGCTTCTCTCCCATGAATGGCTACTACTCTCTCTCCTCAAAAAGTAAACTTTTCTAGTCAATTAAGAAACTTACTAATGGAATTTCAAGATGTTTTTTCTAATAATTTACCAAACAGGATTACTGCAGACATGATCTACATTAAACTGGTTAGCAGACCACCCTACAGAATGAGTCATTCTGAGGCTGCTGAGGTGGAACATCAACTTGATGACTATCTCAATAGAGGGTTTATTCAACCTAATTCATCACCATGGAGGCTAGCGATTATTTGCTTATGCGATTATTACCTTTCGGTCATTGCGATTATTATCTTTTTGTTGGGCTTCTCCTATGCTATTGGTGAAGAAAAAAGGATGGTAGAATATGCCTGTGCATTGACTATTGTGGTTTAAAGGCGGTAACTGTTAAGAACAAGTACCCATTACCACGAGTGGATGAGTTGTTTGAAAAGCTCATTCATGCTCATGTTTTTACTACGATAGACTTGCGGTCAGGATATCACCAAGTACTCATTTGACTTATTGATACACCTAAAACGACATTCCAAATAAGGTTTGGACATTACGAGTTTTTGGTTATGTCCTTTGAGTTAACCAATGCACCCACAACTTTCAAGATGCTCATGGATAGTGCCTTGAGACCGTATTTAGGCAAGTTTTTAATCATTTTTCTTGAAGACATTCTCATGTACATTGCCTTTGAGGAAGATCACTTACAACCTCTGAGGTAAGTGTTTGAATTGCTATGAGACAACAAGTTATATGACAAAGAGTTGAAGTGTGATTTCCTCAAGGAGGGAATTCACTATCCAGGGTATGTCACCTACGTTGATGGGATGCACATGGATCAATCCAAATTGGATACCATTCGGAGGTGGCTTGCTCCTAGAAATCTGGAAGAGTTACATATTTTCTTGGGTTTTGAAGAAGATTCGTTAATAAGTATACTCACATTGCAGTGTCGATGACAAATCAACTGAAAGCCAAGGGAGAAGACTTTCAGTGGGGTGTCGCTCAACATCAAATTTTTAATACTCTCAAGGACGCATTAGCCATAGCTCCTATTCTGGCTATTGTGGATTCTTTAAATCCATTCAGTTTGGAAACGGGTGCTAGTAATTGTGCTATTAGAACAGTCCTTCTACAAGATGGGGGGCAAATTGTATGTGAAAGCAAGAAGCTGGATTCAACACTATAGAATTACTCTGCTTACTTACGAAGGCAAACTCTATGCAATAGTGTCTACCTTGAATACATAGCACCATTATTTGTATGGAGCTTAGTTTGAGATTGTGTTTGACCATGAAAGCATAAAATGGACTACACAACAAACTGACTTGAAGGGTCAAAAGGCCGGGTGGGCCGAGATTCTTTAGGAGTATGACACAAAGCTCCGGTATCTTAAAGGACAGGTGAACACTCTTAGTTGTATGATTGAGATCAACTCTCTTCTATTCACAGAAATTCGAAGTAATTTTTTGGATTCTCTAAAGGAAAAATATGAGCATGACGACGCATACTCCAAAGTGTGGAGCCATGTGAAAATGAGGGATCCTTCTCACTCCAACTCTGATAGTGTATCGTTAACCTCCACACCCAGTTCTCCTCTATTGAGTGATAAACTGCAGAGATAGAAGAATTTTTCCATCGATAATGGGTGCCTACTCCACAAGGGGAGAGTTTGTGTATTGACAAATGCGGACATTAGGTGCCAAATTCTTTATGACTGTCACAATAGTCCAAGTGCAGGACACCCAGGCATTAACAAGACTTTTTCTCTCATACAACAATAGTTTTACTAGCCAGGTTTACATGGATATGTTCAAGACTATGTCTTACATTGCCATAAATGTCAAGTTAACAAAGAAAAGTGCGTGAAGTTAGGAGGTCTCTTACATCCAATAGAGTTTTCTCATGGTAAATGGGAAAGTATCTCTATGGATTTCATTGTGGACTTACCAACAAGGTCATGACTTAGTATGGGTGGTCGTAGACTGATTGACTAAACTATGTAAGTTTTTTCCAACCAAGTCAATGATTAAGACTCCCGAATAAGAAAAGTTATTTGTGAACAATCTATACAAGTTTTCTGGATTACCGAGTAACATTGTGAGTGATCGTGATCCCAAGTTTAACATCCATTTTTGGAGGGCTATGTTTAAACGATTGGGTACGCAACTCAATCTCAATACAGAGATCATCCTGAAATGGATGGTGAAATTGAACGAGTCAATCAAGTGCTAGAGGATATACTACGAGTATACTTTAGCAAAAAACAATCAGATTGGGAAGAGTATCTACCTATACTTGAGTTTTCTTACAACAGTGATAAGCATGTAAAGACAGGATTTATTCCTTTTATGCTAATGTATCGTTTTCAACATGGTCACCATTTATGGTGGGTTGGCCACTGAAAAACTCCAACAGGTCAAGGATTTCATCCAAGACCATATGGATATGCTGAGATGCACTCGTCAAAATATTCGACAAGCGTAGGATCAGTAATATAGTCAATAAATAAAGTATCTTTGTGATATTGTGGATCACCAGTTATGGTGGGGTTGACAACTGAAAATCTCCAATAGGTCAAGGATTTCATCCAAGACCATATGGATATGCTGAGACTCACTTGTGAGAATGTTAAACACGCGCAGGATCGGTATAGCCAACACATAAATAATCTTCGTGATATTGTGGGCCTTTCAAAATACTCAAGCAAGTTGGTGATTGAGCCTACAAACTCGCACTACTGCCACAATCTTGTATTCATCCGGTATTTCACATAAGTCATTTACATAAACACTTTCATGGGGATGATAATGTCACTAACCACAAGATTTGGTTGATTTGGCTGCACCTCCTATCCAGCCGCATGAATCTGAACAAATCTTAGACTATCATGATTTATGTACATGTCATCATGTATGTCAACAAGCATTAGTCAAGTGAAAAGATTGACTTGAATAAGGTGCCACCTGTTGGAATTAGGGTTGCAGAGGAACACACACAGCTTGGAGAAGACGAAGGAAGCTCAAGGCACACAATAGAGAGTGTATTACTTGGTGTGCAATGGAAAGATGGATAGCCCTAGAGTGATGGGCGTATATACAATGCTCCGGGGAAAAAACCTCCTAAAGAGGGAAAAAATGCCCCGGCGGTCCTAGTGTGTTCACACACATCACTACCACATGTATATGGCAACAAATCCCCCCTGGAGTGATGCCGTGAACGAGAGCTGGCACATGAGTAAAGGGAAGTGCCATGCCATGAGGACAGGATCAGTCCACAAAGGGGAGTAAGCCCAAAGCTTTGCGGAAAGCTTCAAGCTTCTCACGAGACAATGCCTTTGTGAAAAGATCTGCAAGGTTGTCCTGTGTTGGCACATAAGCCAAGCTGATCTCTCTTGCTGAGAGCCTCTCCCTGACATAGTGGTAATGCACCTCAATGTGCTTTGTGTGAGCATGAAAAACTGGGTTCCTCGCAACTGCCAATGCGCTCTGACCGTCAGTGAAGATAGTGTTGGCAGTGTCCTGTCCAACACCCAAATCAGCCATAAGGCGTTGGAGCCATACACACTCAACCGTAGCTGTGAAGACTGCCTTGTACTCAGCCTCACAACTCGAAGTGGCCACAGTAGGTTGCTTCTTGCTCAACCATGATATACACGAACTGCCAAGCATGAAAAAAAAACCACTTGTGGACACTCGCGTGTCAAAACAACCAGCCCAATCTGAGTCCGAAAAAGCATGTAAGTCTGGCGGCAATGATCCCCCCTTGGGATAAAACAAGCCAAGATGTAAAGTGCCACTAAGGTAGAGGAAAATCCTCTTGACAGCCTGCCAATGCTTAGACCCTGGGCAATGCATAAATCTGCTGACCTGTGAGACTGCAAACTGAATATCTAGCCTCGAGTTGCATACATAAATGAGACAGCCAATAGCAGTTTGGTAAAGAGTGACATCAGTAGGATCGCCAGCATCATGTAGACTCAACTTCAAACCTGTTTCCATGGGAGTGGCAATAGGTTTGCAATCCTCAAGTCCAAACTTACATAGCAATGTCTCTATGTAACTTTTCTGACACAAGGCAATACCACCACCACACTGCTTAAACTGTATACCCAAATAATGATGCAACAGCCCCAAATCTTTCATCTTGAAACTAGCATTCAAATCAGCCTTAAATTCAGCAATATGTCTCTCATTTGATCCAGTGATCAGCAAATCATCAACATAAAGAACCACGATGAGAAATACATCACCCTCACGCTTTACATACAATGCGCTTTCTGTTGGACTGTTACGAAAGCCTTGTTTGACCAAATGAGTGTCAGCTTTCTCATACCAAGCACGAGGAGATTGCTTCAACCCATACAAATCCTTGTTACATCTGCACACTTTGTCCTCTTGTCCTTTTGTGACAAAACCACGAGGCTGCATTACAAAACCGCGTGACATAAACCGCGAGGCTGCGTCTCTTCATAATCTAGGCCTTTTGCTGTGCATAACCCTTTGCAACAAGTCGAGCCTTATGGCGATCGATCTCACCATCCGGCTTGCGTTTCAACTTGTAAACCCACTTCGTACCAATGGCCTTTTTTCCAGGAGGCAAATCACATAAAGTCCATGTGTCATTTTCTATAAGTGAATCATATTTTGATTGCATGGCAGCCATCCAATTTTCTCAATTCTGTGCTTCATCAAAAGATAGAGGCACCTCAACATCATGTAAGCTAGACACAGCCAAAGCATAACAATCTAATGCATAAGATGCATGGCGAGAGCCTGAACAAGTACGACTAGACAAAGGTGCATGCAATTTACTGTCACGCAAAGTGTGCACCAGCCATTTTGGCATACCTCTAGCCTGCTCATTTTCAGCCCTTTCCTCATCAAGTACATCATGTACATCTGCATCAGTAAAAGGCTGATCTAAAACATTTTCAGAAACCCCCATAGGCTGTACATTTGCCTCATTGGAACTTACATTCGTATTTCCACCACTGAAAAGAGGCAACAAAGTGTCATAAATGTTCTGTGAGCTTACATTACTATCTCTAGTACATGACAACAAGGGCTGAACAGAATCTTCCACAAACACTACATCCCGAGAAACCAGAATACGTTTTGTTTGCGGATGATACAACCTGTAACCTTTGCTTTCAGCACTATAACAAACAAAAATACATTTGACAGCCTTATCATCCAATTTTCTGCGCTGCACTTGTGGCACCAAAGCATATGCCAAATAGCCAAAAACACGCATGTGCTCAATAGAAGGCTTTCTATCATGCCATGCTTCATATGGAGTAATAGACTGCAAAGCTTTCGTAGGACACCTGTTAAGTACATAAGTGGCACACATGATGGCCTCAAGCCAAAAAGAATGCGGCAAAGCTTGACTTTTGACCATACATCGTGCCATTTCCGTCAGTGATCTGTTTTTCCTCTCAGCAACACCATTTTGCTGAGGTGTATAAGGCACTGTACATTGGTGTTTTATCCCACGACTAGCCAGAAATGCATTAAATTCATGAGACATAGGCTGGATACACACTGCCAATGCGGGTGCCCGTCACTTTTGATGATGGGCGGGCATGCATTACAGATTGGCTACATTATTTTATCATAAAGCAAAATCATTTTCAGCAGCTGCATCCATCGCATTGGTTCGCCGCCTGATTTTGGCTGACCTGGCAAAAGCTCAACCCCCGCCCGAGCTTGAGCAGGGGGTATCGCCTGTCCAAGACTTTGTCCTCTGCCCTTTCTGCCCTGCGTATCAGCAAACTCCGCCTAGCCTCCACGTCTGCGCGCCCAAGCCTTGGCACGTGGTCTGTAACCAACCATATACTCCCCCCCTCGATCGGAACGGAGGGTGCCCATAGTTCATTTCGAGAAATTTTCAGCCATAGCCAGAAATTGTTTGAAGCACATAAAAACTTCGGACTTCGCTTTAAGCGGAAATACCCATGCATGCCTGGAGTAATCATCAATGAAAGTCACGAAGTACACGTACTTGCCCAAGGACGGAGTTTGCATGGGCCCACAAACATCACTATGCACAAGCTGCAACCTGCATGTGGCCCGAATTGAACCATCCTTTGGAAACTTAGAATGCTGCATCTTACCCAAAATACAGCCTTCACAAACATGTTTGACAGGTGCTTCAAGAGGCGGCAAAGAAGCAACCATATCAAATTTCTGCAAACGCAGCAAACTGGCAAAATTCAGATGACCAAAACGTGCATGCCAAAGTTTTGCATTTGAAATAGCCCTTGAATCTGCAACAGCATTTGCAAAATTTTTTCCACACTTGTCATACAAAGTGAGCTTATACAGCCCACGACACAAAAGGCCAGATGCAACAATTTCATCACCAAAACTGAGATCATGAACTGTACATCTGTCATCCACAAATTTGACTACAAGTCCAAGTCTAGCAAGTGCGGATACAGACAAGAGATTCTTCTTGATCCCAGGTACATAAAGTGCATCAACAAGTGTGAAAGAACTGCCATTAGCAGTAGTAAGAACAATCTTTCCAACTCCCTGAACTGGATAAGAGGCTTTGGTGACACAAGTGACTGAATTCCCATGAGGGACAGACTCGAGAGAGGTAAACAATGCACGATGTGAGGTAATGTGCTTTGTAGCACCACTGTCGAAATACCACACATGTGAATCTGCAGTAACTGACAAGCATGCATCATGGACAGCAGGATTGTAAGTGCACTTTGCGCTAAAAGCCCATTCTGCATCAACATCAGCAACACAGTCTCCTTTCACAGAAGACTCAACAATAGCTGCATTTGTAGTGGAACCAGCATTTGTAGTGGAACCACGCTCTTTCTTCTTAGCCTCTTTGGCCTTTAACTTAGGACACGACTTGATCAAGTGATCATTGGATTTACAATAATGGCAACGCATCTTCTTTTTGCCCTTATCACTAGAATTGCCAGACGAAGTGCTGCCAGCAGAAGCATTAGGAACATAATTTTTGCCACTCGCAGCAGAACCATAAGAAGTGGCTGCATTACTGTTACCACCCTTTCTTTGAGAAGCAATAAAAGCCTGTTCAACTGCACGCTGTCTAGTCCTGTTTTTTCTGGACAGTGACTCTTGCAACATCAATGTGCATAATGCATCAAACTTGACAACTTCTGGATTTCCTTGGGTCATAAGTCTCCAAGTACTAGAAAAAGTCTGGTAGGAATCTGGTAAGGCATCAAGAACAGTTTGCACAAGGGAACTGTCTGAAATGACTTCACCTGCAGAAATAAGCTGCTCATTGATATCCTTGACACTAGCAAGGAAAGTGTCCATATCATCTTCCTCATGCATAATCTTCGACTCCAGCTCTTTACGCAACAAAGCAATTTTAGCCTCATTGCGGCTTGCATAAAGACCTGCTAGAATATCCCAAGCCTGTTTTGCAGATTTTGCTGAACGGATGTGAGGAACAATGGTGCACTTCACAGACAACGCAATCAATGAATGAGCCTGCGCATCCTTAACATCCCAACGAGATTGTTCTGCCGTAGGCAAAACAACTCTAACAGCTGCAATCCTTGCACCAAGACCTGCAACATCCTCAACATCGCCTACATCCTCAGAACCAGGACGTACATCAATGCCCTGCACAATGTTCCAGACACCTTTTGACACAAGAACATGTTGCATCATATAAGCCCACATAGGGTAGTTGTCCCCATCCAACCTGTCCTCAACAGCAAACATCTTGAACACATCTATGTTGTTGTTGTAGCCATGGTAAATGCTGCACCTGATGTGAAAACTGCCCAAAAATAGGAGAAAAGGAGTGGGAAGAACCTGTGCTATATAGCACAAACCGTAGAAGACTATAAGGCACTTGTTATGCAGAAAACGGCACTGATAGAAATTTTGCACAAAATGACGAAATAGCCTGTGCAGTACTGCCTGTAGTGGAAATGGAGGCCGAATTGTTGGAATTAGGGTTGCAGAGAAACACAAACAGCTTGGAGAAGATGAAGGAAGCTCAAGGCACACAATAGAGAGTGTATTACTTGGTGTGCAATGGAATGATGGATAGCCCTAGAGTGATGGGCGTATATACAATGCTAGGGGGAAAAACCCTCCTAAAGAGGGAAAAAATCCCCTGGCGGTCCTAGTGTGTTCACACACATCACTACCACATGTATATGGTAACACCACCTGGGAAAACATTATCGTTCTTAGGAAGAAGTTTCCCACTTTTGTTTTCAAGAACGAAATCACTAGTAATGTCATGACAAGAGAAACCCTGGGGGTCAATGTAACATTTAATGGCCTAATAACTTATGTGTAGCGGAAATTAGCATGAACATAGTGGGCATTTTATTAGAATAGATTCCTAATGAGAATTACAAGAGTGCTTGGGTGGAGAGAGCAACAAAAAGCATAACACCTAGTTAGATAGCATCGACAATACTTTCAAAAGAGAGAGATATTAAGCTATTGACAACAGTTGAGGACCGGATTTTCATGGAGCCGGTCCCCCCTCCAAAAGGCTTTGTATTATGGTTTCTCCCATCAAGAGAGACATTGTACAATACAATTCTTTGTGTTCCTTCAAGACTAGCTAGTGCAATGAAGATGGAAACTTCATGCACTAAGCAAAACAGTTAACAAACACAACTTGAATTATCCCCATTCTCAGACCCAAGATCTCACACACCTTCGAAGATGGTGAGAGCTAGCAGGGTATGAGAATAGATTGAGAGGAAGAAGGAGTATCTTACGAGAAAGATGTACATCTCCTCACATAATCACTCATATTAGCATAGCTTAGCTTAGTAATTAGCTTGGTAGAGAAGATGAGCATGCATTGAAGCTTGGATCTTGGTTGGATGTGCATCCACATGCCAAGAGAGTGTTGATGTAGGCTTCTATCTCACAAGCTTGGAGTAGGTGATGAGCTCTCCATTAAAGCTTGGGAGGAGATAGAGTATTCTTTCTTCACACATGGTCAAGTGTGTGTGTGTGTGTGTGTGTGTGTGTGTGTGTCAATCCGAGCAAAAATCAGCCCCTCTCTCTCTTGGGCGAGCCCTTCTTGCTAAATTGGTCTGGCTTTTGCCTCATTGGACCTCCCCAAGTCAAGCCAATGGGTGTTAAGCAGCATAAGTGATAGCCTTCTGACATGTGTCCCCCTTTCCCCTTTTGTGAGAGCTTTAGGTAATTAAATAATTAAACTAAACTCTCATTGGACCCCTTTGCCTCGTGGCCAATAGGAATCAGGCAAGCCATTGGGCTCCTGAATGCTCATTGGACCCCTTGGGAGACTGCCCAATAGTCTTCTAGGAGACTTAATTCTCATTGGTTTCTTTTATTAAATGTTTTTAAATTAATTAAACTAGATTTACTCTAGATTAATTCTCATTGGTCCAATTCAAGGGTCTAATAGGAATTGGGCACACCTTGTGGGCATCTGGCCTAGGGAGCTGACATGTGTCCCTAATTCCCTTTGTGTAAAGGGAGCCTGTGTGTGTGTGTGTGTGTGGCTTTCTTTGTCATCCCCTACTAAATGGGCTCGCCCCCCTCCTTTGTAGGCTTTGAAGAAGACTTTTGTACACACACTAAGCATCCAATTTTCCCTAGGGTTGACCTTTGGACACAACCTTTAAATTTTGGAACCTTAGCATTTTGGAAGTCTTAATGGGCTGAACCTTACGGTCTTTTTAGCCCATTGTTGCACATGGCTCTTTTGCAGATGGACCCCCCTTTTAATCCCTATTTTCCCTCCTTTGGATCCCTACTGTGGCCAATCTGCTAGCTTAACCAATATTCTAGCTTTTTCTCCCATGGTACCTCACCACATTAAATGATCAGTTTAATATGAGAAAATCATTTAGGAGAATTAGATATTGATTATTATGAAATTACCTCTGTCTTGAAATCATAGTCGTCCTCGACTATGGTGTAGAGAAGAGAAAGCATATTCATGAGTCCTTTTCTTAGCGGGTAGAGGATCCCTATGTTACCCTACGACATCATTCCATAATGGATGACTAGTCCATTTGGCGCTTGAGAGCCTGAGGCTGCCGCAAGCATGTCTGCACATTAGTCCTATCAGTCTTCCATAGTAGAGTGACAAGCTCTACTTGGTGTTTGGGAGACGTCGTCTCCACAAACTTGATCTAAGCATGCATACTACTTTATTTTTGTGCACAAATAAAGAAAAAGAGAGTCTTATAAGACAAAAACTTTGTTCATTTTTAACATTTTGTACATTTCCTTACTCTTGGGAAGCATTGTAAGCATTGACAAGGTTTAGGTTATCCTTTAATTGTATGCCTTTCATCCATCTAGCATCTTCAAAAGGATAATTCTTAAACTTAATAAGATATCGTCGGATAGTCTTACCGCCTCTTAGTACCTTGTCTTCATGTCGGAGAATGGACTCGGGCTGCATCACCTCCTCTTGGTCCTCGATCTCCGATGGGTCTTCAATAGTTGGTTCTTGAGGTGGCTCTCCTTTGTAAGGCTTTAATAGGCTCACATGAAAATCATTGTGTATGAGCCAATGATTGGGCAACTTAAGTTGATAGGCCATGTCATTGATTGGCCTAAGAATCTGGAAGGGACCATAGTACCTTTTTTCTAGTTTAACATAGTACTTTTGGTGGCCCGTAGGATTCTTGCCCGTCGTGTGCCTTAATCGAGCCTTGGGAAACTTTAACAAAACCCAATCGTTTTCTTTAAAGGCTTGGGCTCTTCTGTGCTTGTTAGCAGCAGCCTTTTGCCTTTGCTGTGAGATAGAGATAGCATCATTAATATTTTGAAAAGATTCTTGTAGGTCTCCGCTATACTCATCTGAAGCGAAGATCTTCCTATGTACCTTAAGTAGCAAGGGACTTTTTGATCTTCCGTCAATTACCTCGAAACGTGCTTTTCCCGTGGAAGTATGTACAGTGTTATTGTAAGCATACTCCACTAAGGGTAAGTACTTCTCCCATTGGGATCATTGATCTACTTCCGTTACATAGGCTTTTAGTAGATCGAGAATTGTTAGGTTAGCTATTTCACTTTGGCCATCCGTTTGTGGATGATAGGCCGAAGAGAAATTTAGCCTTGTCCCTAAATTCTCAAAGAGACCCTTCCAGAAATTACTGGTCATTCTAGGATCTCTATCCGACACTATGGACATTGGCAAGCCATGGTATTTGAAAATTTGTGAAATGAAGAGGGTTGCCATTTGATGGGCTTTGATAGTCTTTTTGACAAGTATAAAATGAGCTTGTTTACTGAACCTGTCTACTATCGTCCATATTCCCGTATTCCCATGGATAGACTTAGGCAATCCAAAGATAAAATCCATGGATATGCTCTCCCATGGTGAATTAGGGATTGGCAAGGGTTGAAGCAATCCAGGTTGCTTCCCTCTATCAAATTTTGTCTTTTGACATACCACACATTTGGAAACATACTCTTGTATGTTCACTTTCATGGTAGGCCAATAGAAATATGTTTCAATTCCCTTTAAGGTAGACTAAATCCCTCTATGCCCCGCATACGGGGGAGCATGAGATTCATACATTACTTTCTCACGCAGGGAGTTAGTAACGCATAGTCTATTTCCATAGAGAAGATAACCATCTTGTAAAGTAAATGGTTCTTCTTTCTTCCCTAATGCAAGGGCTGAAATCACATCTCTAAAATTGGAATCAATAGCATACTCATCTATCATTGAAGATAGATCATTGTGAGTTGCTATGGAAACCGCATTCACTCTCGGTCGTCTTGAGAGTGCATCGGCTACTTGATTATGCTTGCCAACAATGTGAGCAATATGAAAATGAAATTGCGAAAGAAAATTTGCCCACCTCATTTGTTTGTCGGAGAGCTTGGTCTGCATCATGAAGTACTTAAGACTTTGGTGATCCGTTCACAGAATGAAAGGAGTCCCCAATAAATAGTGTTTCCATGAGTCTAAGGCATGTAGAACTGCAAGGAGTTCTTTTTCATATATGCCTAGAGCTTGCTCAATAGGGTCGAGCCTTCGACTCTCATAGCCTATGGCGTGCCCTTCTTGGAGCAAAACAGCTCCAAGGCAATCACCACAAGCATCACATTGGACCTCAAATGGTTTTGAGAGATCCGGTAGTGTAGGCACATGTTGAGAGATAAGCTTTTCTTTAAGATTTTTGAAAGCATTGTTCTCCTTAGCAGACCATGTATACCTAACGCTTTTCTTTGTTAGGTCATGTAATGGTCCCGCAATTTGTGAGAACTTTTCTATGAAGCGTCTATAGTATGCACACATACCTATAAAGCTTCTTAGTTCATGAAGATTCCTTGGTTTAGGCCATCCTTTTATTACCTCTAACTTGGATGGATCCATTTGGATGCCATCTTGAGAGATAATGTGACCTAAATACTGAATCTCTTGCAAGAAAAATTCACTTTTCTTTCGATTAACATAAAGTTTATTCTCTCTTAAAACTTGAAATATTACCTGGAGATGTTGCTTGTGTTCCTCCAATGAATTAGAGTAGATGATAATATCATCAAAGAACACTCCAGTGAATGTTCGATGAGGCCTGAACAGCTTCTCCATCAAGCGGTTGAATGTGGCTGGTGCATTGGTCAAGCCAAAAGGCATGACAATGTATTCGTAAAGACCAAATGTAGTACGAAATGCGGTCTTTACAATGTCTTGATCAACTATCCTTATTTGATGATAGCCACTTTTTAGGTCAACCCTATTGAAGTAGGTCGATCCTTGTAGCTTATCAAATAGGTCTTCTACCCGTGGAACGGGAAACCTATTCTTGATAGTGATCCTATTTAGTGCTCTATAGTCGACACACATACGATATGTGCCGTCTTTCTTTTGCACTAATAGCACAGGTGAGCAAAATGGAGATGAGCTTGGCCTAACCATACCCTTCTCAACTAACTCATGCACTTGCCGCATAATCTCCTCTTGTTGAGCTTGAGAAACTCTATAAGGAGGTTTATTAGGCGGTGAACTTCTTGGAAGAAGTTCAATTGCATGGTCATCATTACCTCGTTTAGGAGGTAGTTCACAAGGGATGTCGTCAATAAAAAAATCTTGAAACCCCTTGAGAAAATTGGATAACTCTAATTCCTTTTGGTTGCTTTTATTTTCTTTTGCTAAAGCATTAGGTTCATTTTGAAGGAGTACGAGCGGAAGTGCGACGCGAGAGAGAGTGCGAGAAGAAGAGCACGACGATATGGTGAACTCGCTCTAATGTAATGTGTAGAGCATAGTGAGTTCTTATTAGGTTTTTACAAAAGAATATGTGTACATACCCGGCGGCCCGCCCACTTACCTGGGCGACCACATTGGGCTTTATACCCCAACAACCTCCCACTTAAAGTCCAATGTGGCACTTTAAGTGTGAGAGAAGCTACTATACAAGCTAATATACAAGAGATGTAGAGAAGTGATGTACTACCCTACACCTAACTGCTTGCGAAAATGCGCAAAGCTCTCTGAGGGAAGTCCTTTTGTAAGTAGATCAGCAGGATTTTCTGTGGTGTGAACTTTGACAAGCTGAAGTTGCTTATCCTCGAGCATTTCCCTGATGAAATGATACTTCACATCCACATGCTTTGTCTTTGAGTGATAAACTGGATTGCGAGCCAATTGTATAGCACTTTTACTATCACAATATAACACAGGCATCTCTTCTTTGATTCCCAAATCTGTTACTAGTCGATTAAGCCAAATTGATTCTTTGCATGCCTCTGATGCTGCAACATATTCAGCCTCTGTAGTAGACTGAGTAACACAATCTTGTAATCTAGAACGCCATGATACTGCTCCACCAGCCAATGTAAAGACATACCCTGACGTAGACCTTCGGTTGTCTAAGTCACCTGCATAATCTGAGTCTGTAAAACCCTTTACACTTAGCTCCTGACTCCCATAGCATATACGCATACTCTTTGTAGCTTTCAGGTATCTCAATATTCCTTTCACTGCCTCCCAATGTTTCTTGCCTGGGTTTGACATGTAGCGACTTACTACTCCCACTGCAAATGCAATGTCTGGGCAAGTAGAAATCATTGCATACATCAAACTACCCACTCCAGACGCATATGGAATCTTATCCATTTCAGCCTGTTCTTCCTTAGACACAGGACAATCTTGTTTGCTAAGTTTCACATATGGTGGCAATGGAACACTCAATGCCTTTCCCTTCTCCATATTGAAACGTTGCAAAACCTTGTCAATATACTCTGTTTGAGATAACCAAATCAACTTCTTTGATCTGTCTCTCTCAATGCGCATGCCAAGTATATGACTTGCCTCACCCATGTCTTTCATGTCAAACGATTTTGCCATCTTTGACTTCAAAGCTGAAATTTCTTCCAAGTGCTTGCCAGCAATCAACATGTCATCCACATACAAAATAAGGATCAGCCAACTACCATCCTTAGCCTTCTTTGTATATAGACAGTGATCGAACTCACTACGTTTGTAGCCTTGAGAAAGCATAAACTTGTGGAATTTATGGTACCATGCCCTCGGTGATTGTTTTAAGCCATAAAGACTCTTTAACAACTGGCATACCCAATCTTCCTCGCCTTTCTCAACAAACCCTTCTGGCTGCTGCATGTCAATTTCCACATCTAAATCACCATGCAAGAACGCTGTCTTGACATCCATTTGGTGCAACACTAAATCTAATATGGAAACCAATGCAATAAAGAATCTCAATGTAGTCATCTTGACCATCGGAGAGAAGACTTCATCAAAGTCAATGCCTTGGTCTTGCTTAAAGCCCTTGGAAACAAGCCTTGCTTTGTACTTTGGCTGACTATCATGAGCGGTGATCTTATACCTGTAAACCCATTTACAAGGTAGAGCCTTTTTGCCCCGTGGTAATTTAACTAGCTTCCATGTCTGGTTTTTATGCAGAGCTGTCATCTCTGACTGCATGGCCAATTGCCAATTCCCGGAGTCCTTCATTTGCACTGCTTCCTTCTAACATGAAGGCTCATTGCAATCAGTCAACATGACATAGTTCATAGATGGAACAAACCTATCAGGAGGTCGAGTGACACGTCCAGATCTACGCACAATAGGTGGCTCAGGCTCAGCCACAACCTGTGGTTCCACTCTATCCTGTCCTTGCTCCTCTTGAGTCCTGACATTATGTCTTGCACGTGCAGGTCCATCTTCTTGGGAGACAACTCTTCTAATCTCCTCAACCCTCTCTGGTTTAGAATGATATTTGGATTCATTAAAGTGAACATCATTGCTGCGGACAACCTTTCTGGATTTGGGATCCCAAAGTCTGTACCCCATCTCACAAGAATTACCATAGCCTAGAAAGATGCACTTTCTACTCTTTGGTTCAAGTTTGTTCCTAAATTCCTTTGGAACGTGAGTATATGCCTCACAGCCAAAGACTCTGAGATGCTTGTATGAGGGCATTTTGCCTGACCATACCATCTCTGGCACTGAATCCTTCTGCAAAACCTTGCTAGGAGATCTATTTACAAGATGAACAACTGTTGATACAGCTTCAGCCCAAAACCCATTTGGCAACTGTGCATTAGACAATATACTTCTGACCTTCTCTTGTATGGTCCTATTCATCCTCTGAGCAACACCATTTTGAGGAGGATTGTAAGGAGAGTAAGTTCACGTTTTATACCTTTTGACTCACAAAAGTCCTGAAAGGCCTTTGAAACATACTCTCCACCATTGTCACTGCGTAAGCATTTAAGCTTCTTGCCACTCTGATTCTCCACAAGTGTCACAAACGTTTTGAAAACACTAAACGCTTCATCCTTGTGCTTGAGAAAGTAAACCCATACTTTCCTCGAGTAATCATCTATAAATGTCATAAAGTAAGAAGTTTCCCCTAGAGATAGGTTAGGCATAGGTCCACACAAATCACTATGAAAAAGTGCCAACTGTGTATCTCTTCTACTGCTTCTATGCTTATGTGGCTGTTGTGTTTGCTTACCATACAGACAATGTTCACAGAATTCAAAATCATTAAATGAAAAGCCAGGCAAATAACCAGAACGAGACAAGATTTCCATTCCCTTCTTGGACATATGTCCTAACCGGCTATGCCACAAAGAAACGTTCGGCTGCTCGGTTACATTGATTACATTTTTAGAGACATTTGATACATAAATCATGTAAAGTCCTCCAGACTTTACTCCATGTGCTACTGTCATAGAACCCTTGGATATCTTCCACATGTTCTGTCCAAAAGTGGTGATGCAGCCAGCATCATCAAGTAAACCTGTGCTGATCAAGCTCTTTGTAATTGAGGGAACATGTCTCACATTCTTCAGCGTGAAAGAAGAGCCATTCTGAAACTTCAATTGAACATCTCCAACACCTAAGATCTCACATGTCTGCCCATTGCCTAGCCGAACATGATCTTTAGTGGTCACATAAGAGGTAAACCACTCCTTGTTTGGAGACACATGAAGTGATGCCCCTGAGTCTATAATCCAGTCACTCAGTGCATTTCCATCAGATGTTGTAAGAAGAGCTGAGTCCACTGTATTCTTCAAGAAGTAGATGTCTCCTGACACTAGATTGTCATCCTCTGCAACAGTGTTTGTCACATTTATTTCTTGAATCTTCACTGAGGACTTGTTCTTCTCACTATGGTCTTCAGCTTTCTCTTTGCCTTTTTCTGCTTTCCATTCTCTGCAGTCTCTTTTCATGTGACCCTTCTTGCCACAATGGTAGCATTCTATGTCACTCTTGCCTTTAGCACTACGGGACTTGCTACGAGACTGATTCCTCTTTCCACCTTTGTACTTTTCTTTGGTCCTTCCCCTGACAACTAAGGTTGTTCCTTTGCCTTTGTCCATTGTCTTTCTATTGGTTTCTTTAGTAAGCAGACTTCCTTCTACACCTGCTATGTTCAAACCATCTAGAGGTGCAGAATTACTCAAAGCTGTGCGAAAAGTGTCCCAACTTTCCGACAATGTGATCAACAGGAACATAGCTCTAACAGGTTCATCAAACTTGACACCTTGAGCTGACAACTGACTATAGATTGTGTTGAATTCCTTCAGATGATTGGACATAGGTGTCTCTTCTTTCATCTTCAAGTCAACAAGCTTCTTAAGCCAGTATACCTGTGAAGCTGCACTCTTCTTCTCATAAAGATCACTCAGCTTTAACCATGCTTGATAAGCCGACATCTCGTCTGCTACATTGAAGTAAACGCTTTCTGCCAAAGTCAGCATACTCGTAGAAAGTGCCAATTCATCCATTTCGCTCCATTCATCTTCGTCCATATCTTCTTGTTTTATCCCCTTGAGCTTTATAGGTTTTATCTGCTTCTTTTGTACCAACACGTGCCAAATCTGCTTCTTCCACAATGGGAAATTGGTTCCATCCAGCTTCTTGATATTGTAAAGAGCAGTGTCCTGTGATCCAGCCATAGCTACGCTTCACAGTAGTTTACTTTACTGGGGAAAATTCGGCAGAGTTTCCCCTGTAAACTGACCTCTGAACCAATATCAACCTGTCAAATGAACCAAGAAAGCTTCAGATTCTGCAAAAATTTTGACAGAGTCTCTTTTGTAAAATGGCTCTGGTGTACTAAAAACAGACCAAAAAACAGCTCAAAAAACACTGTCTCTCTGACACTGCAAGCTACGGGTAAACCTGTCCTGCACCTGTACTGTCTCTCACTGTCCTGTCACTGTCCTGTAAGCATAGACTGTGACAATTCCTCAACGGCAGTAAAGCAAAGATGCAATCCCAACTGTCTAACTCACAGTCAATACATCCTAGATGCCTATCTAAGGGTGCTCGAGGGATCGCTCCAAGACCTGTATCACCGAAAGGATCTCAACATTCGAGAATCCCCCAGCTCAATAAAACCTTACTCGACCCTCAACAAAGGCTGCAGTAAATTTGACAGCACATAGACTTTCCACAAAGTCATACATCCACAAATTTTTACCACTATATGCTGTAACCGCTACGGCGGTTGTTTGCTGCGTGACTCACAGCCAGCAAACCCTCAACAGACATACATCATCTCCGACAATACATCCCATGTGGAAGTACCTGCAATGTCAGGATGAAATCTGGAATATCAAGCAGCAAACACAAGCTACCTGATGAACTAGTGGATGTCGCCTACAGTCTGTGTGTAGATACGCCCGTGTCGTATGTGACACACCTCCAAGAACTGTGAGCCGTCCTTCGATGTGTAGACAACCACAAATCAACACTCTGGGAGTGTCAATATCCTCAACACCTGTAGTCGTAGGCCGAAAACCCCAAATTTGCAGAGTCGGATCTGCACCCGTCGAGACCACGTAGTCGAAAATGGCCTGCGTAGACCTTTGTTGAAGCCGAACGGTGGCCGAGATGACCTCAGAATGAAATTCTCACAACACCATGCCCTTTGGGCTCGCCCACGAGATTTGGGGCCGTGTCTTGGCCTGTTGAATTTCACTCCAATCTGAGCTGGTGACTCTAGCCTCCTGCAGTGCTGCACCGAGCCTCGAGCTGAGCTCTGATACCAGTTGAAGGAGTACGAGCAGAAGTGCGACGCGAGAGAGAGTGCGAGAAGAAGAGCACGACGATATGGTGAACTCGCTCTACTGTAATGTGTAGAGCATAGTGAGTTCTTATTAGGTTTTTACAAAAGAATATGTGTACATACCCGGCGGCCCGCCCACTTACCTGGGTGACCACATTGGGCTTTATACCCCAACACATTTTGAGATTCTTTAACAAAAATCATGTACACGGAAATAGAGCTCTTTATTGACTTGTTGAAAGCTGGTGTATGTACAATGGGGATGGTGTTACCCATTTCGTTAGCATCTATATACATGTCTTTTTCCCTGAACTTAAAGGAGATTCTCCTTTCGGGAAATTTAACATCGGCAGCCAGGCGGTCAAACCATAGTGCCCCTAGGATTACATCCTCATGCTTGAGAGGAGAGATAAATAAGTCCTCTTTGTCCACATAGTCTTGGACATGAAGCCTCAATTTCCCGATTAAGGGAGTGACTGAAGCTTCTTGCCCCGTGAAGGCACTGTCTGCGGGTAGGACATCTCCCATCTCGTAGGATTGTATTCCTAGCTTGGTGGCCAACTCTATAGATATAAAATTGTGAGTAGAACCAGGGTCAAAGAGAATAAAAACATCATGTTCTCTTACCTTTCCCCAAGCATGGCATAGAGGAGATCCTTTGTGGTGAGTCTCCTCCTCTTGGATTTCAACCAAGGAAGCTCTAGGAGGATCTTGGCGGTTGTTCTTTTGGGGACAAGCGCGGTACGCATGCCCTTGTTCGCCGCACTTGAAACACCAGTTATCTTTATGATAACGCTCAAGATCTTCAGGAGAGAGTTTATTCTTACCTTTATAAACTCCCTTCTCTTTAGCTTTGTTGAAATTGCCTTTAGGAGACTTTTGGACATTGTCCTTCCCCTTAGGCTCATTGGAACCCTTGTTTTCCGGGGGTTTATTATTTCTTTTAACCCCCGTTTGGAAATTGATTCGAGAGGCCACCATAGTATGGTGTATTACCGCCGATATGGTGCGTGGCCTTTGGGAGTTGACATAGTCCGCCATTTCTTCGGTTAATCCCGCACAAAATTGTTGCTTTTGCTCTCCAAAATCCAACCTTTTGAAGACAGTGGCTTTGAGTTGTAGGTCCCAAAACTTGTCTACATATTTGTGGATGGATTCATTGGGAGAGAGCTTTAAGATTCGCCATTCGGTGAGTACTTTGTCTTTGGCATCGGTGGCCAAAAATTGCTTCATAATGGAAGCTCTTAAAGCCTTCCATGTTCATGGAGCTTCACCGTTGGCTCGTAGGCTAGACCACCATTGTCTGGCAGACTTTTGAAAGTGCATAGCTACATGGAGTATCTTAGAGGACTCCGTGAAGCCCTCATCTCCAAACTCCGCATCGAATTGCTCGATAAAGGCCAAGACTTTGTCCGTAGCACCAAAGGTACCATCATAGGTAAGGAAAGAGATGCTCTTCCCTCCCTCTTTGAATTTCTTCAGCTTGGACGACCTCTTCCATGCGGCATAGGATTTCCTATGGCCTCTTCTTTTTGATGGTTCAAAGGTTGTACCATCACTTTCTTCAGAGGGTGAAGAATTTGAAGAAGGTGGAGAAGAGGGTGACCTCTTTCTCGCCTTTTTCTTGTCTTGATCTTTGTCATCTTCACCATAGCTTTCATAAGAGGAAGAGGATGAAGAAGATGGAGAAGAGGGTGTCCTCTTTCTCGCCTTTTTCTTCTCTTGCTTTTTATCATCCCTCTTTGAATTGTGGTGGGGAGAAGAATATGATGGTCTTCTCCGCTTTGGTGGTGATGGAGAGCGTTTAGCCCGCCGTCTTTGTGGAGCCATCTCCGCCGAGGTGGCGGGAGACTCGCTTCTTTCTCGTTCCTTCGGTGGAGGCTCTTGAGTTCTCCTTTGGGAAGGAGATACATCATCAAGAAGTAAATTCTTGAGCCCTTCATAAGGATTCTCTTCTTCTTCCCGAATCGGAGAGAGACCTCTTTTGGTAGTCTCACAAGGAGGTTTCCTAGGTGTTCTCTCGTCATGGTGATGAGCTTGGAGAATCCCGTGAGCACGGAGCTGCCGTTGCACTTCACTTTGGAGAGATGGATTGCCCATGGCTTGTTGAAGCCTAGAAACAAGATAGTTAACAAGCATTGAAGCATCATTAGTAGCTTGATCATGAGCAAAATCAAAGTTATCAACATTAATTTTACTCTCTTTACTATTGTCAGCCATTCTAACAACTTTTAGGTGTACTTTGGCACTTCAAGCCCTAGTTGCTACTCCTCTTTACCCCTTTAGAAAAAGCACTCAAGCTACTGTACCCGCGGCTCGAATACCATTAATTGCAAGGAATAGAAGAGAGGGTCTTTCGACACCAAAACAGCACCGGCTCCTGTCAAGCTTCTAATAGCTCAATAGTGGTTAAGCCGTAGGCAAGCCCCGTAGGACTCCACTATTAAGACCATAGCTCTCGACGGTGATGCCCCGTTAACTGCACGAAGGCAGGTGCACTGCAAGGCTAAAAAATCCCTATTCTACTTACTCACATGCAATTAATAATACCAACCATTTGTAGCTAGCTTGAGGACCTCCCTTCTTGAGCAAGAAGGGAGCCAATGTAACATTTAATGGCCTAATAACTTATGTGTAGCGTAAATTAGCATGAACATAGTGGGCATTTCATTAGAATAGATTCCTAATGAGAATTACAAGAGTGCTTGGGTGGAGAGAGCAACAAAAAGCATAACACCTAGTTAGATAGCATCGACAATACTTTCAAAAGAGAGAGATATTAAGCTATTGACAACAGTTGAGGACCGGATTTTCATGGAGCCGGTCCCCCCTCCAAAAGGCTTTGTATTATGGTTTCTCCCATCGAGAGAGACATTGTACAATACAATTCTTTGTGTTCCTTCAAGACTAGCTAGTGCAATGAAGATGGAAACTTCATGCACTAAACAAAACACTTAACAAACACAACTTGAATTATCCCCGTTCTCAGACCCAAGACCTCACACACCTTCGAAGATGGTGAGAGCTAGCAGGGTATGAGAATAGATTGAGAGGAAGAAGGAGTATCTTACGAGAAAGATGTACATCTCCTCACATAATCACTCATATTAGCATAGCTTAGCTTAGTAATTAGCTTGGTAGAGAAGATGAGCATGCATTGAAGCTTGGCTCTTGGTTGGATTTGCATCCACATGCCAAGAGAGTGTTGATGTAGGCTTCTATCTCACAAGCTTGGAGTAGGTGATGAGCTCTCCATTAAAGCTTGGGAGGAGATAGAGTATTCTTTCTTCACACATGGTCAAGTGTGTGTGTGTGTGTGTCAATCCAAGCAAAAATCAGCCCCCTCTCTCTCTTGGGCGAGCCCTTCCTGCTAAATTGGTCTGGCTTTTGCCTCATTGGACCTCCCCAAGTCAAGCCAATGGGTGTTAAGCAGCATAAGTGATAGCCTTCTGACATGTGTCCCCCTTTCCCCTTTTGTGAGAGCTTTAGGTAATTAAATAATTAAACTAAACTCTCATTGGACCCCTTTGCCTCCTGGCCAATAGGACTCAGGCAAGCCATTGGGCTCCTGAATGCTCATTGGACCCCTTGGGAGACTGCCCAATAGTCTTCTAGGAGACTTAATTCTCATTGGTTTCTTTTATTAAATGTTTTTAAATTAATTAAACTAGATTTACTCTAGCTTAATTCTCATTGGTCCACTTCAAGGGTCTTCCAATAGGAATTGGGCACACCTTGTGGGCATCTGGCCTAGGGAGCTGACATGTGTCCCTAATTCCCTTTGTGTAAAGGGATCCTGTGGGTGTGTGTGTGCGTGTGGCTTTCTCTGTCATCCCCTACTAAATGGGCTCGCCCCCCTCCTTTGTAGGCTTTGAAGAAGACTTTTGTACACACACTAAGTATCCAATTTTCCCTAGGGTTGACCTTTGGACACAACCTTTGAATGTTGGAACCTTAGCATTTTGGAAGTCTTAATGGGCTGAACCTTAGGGTCTTTTTAGCCCATTGTTGCACATGGCTCTTTTGCAGATGCCCCCCCCTTTTTATCCCTATTTTCCCTCCTTTGGATCCCTACTGTGGCCGGTCTGCTAGCTTAACCAATATTCTAGCTTTTTCTCCCCTGGTACCTCCCCACATTAAATGATCAGTTTAATATGAGAAAATCATTTAGGAGAATTAGATATTGATTATTATGACAGTCAAGGACCGATGGGGCTGACTGCGAGTGGGTAGGGAATCCTACAGACCAAGTGGCTATAAATAGGGAGGTAGGAAGGAGGATTCTTTCAAATAGTTCCCACGGCATCAAAACATCACCCTCACACTTTAAATATAAAGTTATTTCTGTTGTACTGTTACAGAAGTGTTACAAAAGCCTTATTTGACCAAATGAGTGTTAGCTTTCTCGTACCAAGCAAGAGGAGACTGTGTCAATCCATACAAAGATTTCTTACATTTACACACTTTATGCTCTTGTCCTTTCTCGACAAAACCGCAAGGCTACGTTACATAAACTTTCTCAAGCATGTCACCATTCAAGAAAGCAGCAACAATGTCTGATTGATGTATATCCCATCCAAAATGAGCTCCTAATGCACATAGAAAATGCATAGTAGTCATACAACAAGTCCCGAGAAAAAGTCTCTTCATAATCTATGTCTTTCTATTGTGCATAATATTTTACAACAAGTCAAGTCTTATAGCGATCAATCTCACATCCAGCTTATGCTTCAACTTGTAAGCCTACTTCTTACCGATGGTCTTTTTTCCAGGACGCAAAGCACATAAAGTCTTTGGGTCATTTTCTATAAGTGCATCATATTCTCGTTGCATGGAAACCATCCATTTTTTTGAATTCTGTGCCTCATCAAAAGACAGAGGTTCCTCTCTAGCACATAAGCTAGAGACATCCAAAGCATAAGATGCATGATGAGTACGTGAACGGGTACGACTGAACAAAGGTGCATCCAATTTACTATCACACAAAGTATGCACTAGCCATTTGGACATACCTCTAACCTGTTCATTCTTAACCCTTTCCACATCAACATCTGGATCAAAAATCTATAACATTTTTAGAAACCTTCATAGGTTGTACATTTGCCTCATTGGAATTTACATTCAAGTTTCCACCAATGAAAAGAGGCCACAAACTATCATAAATGTCCTGTGAGCTTACATTACTTTCTCTAGTCATGACATCAAAGGCTAAACAGAATCTTTTACAAACAAAAAATCCAGTGAAACCAAGATACTGTTTGTTTATGGACGGTATAACTTGTAACCTTTTCTTTCAATACTATAATAAACAAAAATGTATTTGACAGCTTTATCATCCAATTTTCTACGCTACGTTTGTGGTACCAAATCATAAGCCAAACAACCAAAAATGTGCATGTGATCAATAGATGGCTTCCTATCATGCCATGCTTCATAATGAGTTATAGATTGCAAAGATTTTGTAGGACACCGGTTGAGTACATAAGTAGCACACATGGTGGCCTCAAGCCAAAATGAATGTGGTAAAGTTTGAATCTTGACCATACATCGTACCATCTCCATAAGCGACCAGTTTTTTCTTTCAGTAACACCGTTTTGCTGCGGTGTATATGGAACTGCACATTGGTGTTTTATCCCACAACTAGCAAAAAATGTATTAAATTCATGAGACATATACCCTTACCTCAATCTGAAAATGAGGGTGTCTATAGTACATTTAAAGATATTTTTAGTCAAGTAAAGTTAATTGCCCAAAGACGGAGTTTGCATAGGCCCAAAAAAATCACTATGCATAAGCTGCACGCTGCATGTAGCCCTGACTGAACTATCCTCTGGAAACTTTGAACGTTGCATTTTGTTCAAAACAACCTTCACTAGCATGCTTTGTAGGTGCTTCAAGAGGCGGCAAAGAAGCAACCATATTAAATTTTTGCAAACGTAGTAAACTGACAAAATTCAGATGCCCAAAACGTGCATGCCAAAGTTTAGCATTTGAAATTGCCTCTGAATCCACAACTAGATTTGCAACAAAGTGAGCTTATATACCATGACACAAAATATCAGATGCAATAATTTCATCACGAAAAATGAGATTATGAATTGTACATTTGTTATCCACAAATTTGACAACAAGACCAAGTCTAGCAAGTACAGATACAGACAAAAGGTTATCCCTTATTCTACGTACATAAAGTGTATCAACAAGTGTTGAAGAATTTCGATTCGTAGTAGCAGTCAACACAATCTTTTCAACTTCCTTGACCGAATAAGAGACATTGTTGGCACAAGTGATTGAATTCCTATGAGGAACATCCTCGAGAGATGTAAACAAGTCACGATAAGAGGTAATGTGCTTTGTAGGCCAAAGTACCACACATGAGCATCTGCAGCAACTGACATAATGCATCATGGACAGAAGGATCGTAAGTATACTATGCACTAAATGCACATTCTGCATCTACATCAGCATCACAATCTCCTTTAATAGAAGACTCTACAATAGCTGCACTTGTAGTGGAACCAACCTCTTTCTTCTTAGCATATTGTGCCTTCAACGTAGGACACTGCTTGATCAAGTGATCATTAGCTTTAAAATAATGCAAACACATCTTTTTTTACACCCTTTTCACTAGAATTTCTAGACGAAGTGTCTAGACGAAGTGCTGCCAATAGAAGCATGAGGAATAGGAATAGGTGATTTACCCCTTGCATAAGAACCATGAGAAGTGGCTACATTACTATTACCACTTCTTCTTTGAGTAGCAATAAAGGCCTATTCAACTGCAATTTTTTTAGCCCTGTTTTTTCTTCAAAGTAACTTTTGTATCAAGAATGTGCATATAGCATAAAACTTTGACAACTTCTAGATTTCCTTGGGTCATAAATCTCCAAGTACTAGCAAAAGTCTGGTAAAAATTTGGTAAAGCATCAAGAACAATTTGTACAAGGGAGCTGTAAAAAATGACTTCACCACCTGTAGGAATAAGTCTCAATAATATCCTTGATAACAAGGAGGAAAGTGTCCATTTCATCTTCCTCATACATAATCTTCGACTCTAACTTTTTAAAGAGAAATGCAATTTTAGCCTCATTACGACTTGCATAAAGACAAGCTCACACTTGAGTTTGAACCTCAATTGCAAATGATTGATACTTCAAAAAATAGAGTTTTCTAAAGTGAGGCTCGGCAAATCCTTGGGGAGCCACTTAAGAATTTTGTGACTATCATGTGAGTGCAATAGATGGGAGTTATTAAATTTCATTTTTTCTTGCATTTTCACATACAGAAGAGTTGTAAAATAAAATTGAAAAAAACATAGATTGAATAAGAAAAGTGTGTATTTTATTTGTCAAAAATTCATAGGAGTACAAAGTTACAAATGACAATACAAGCACAAAGTTAGTGCAATTTTTCTGCTAAAAAGTGAAAGACACGAGGCACTTGACAACTCCACAAAAGGAACTGCAAAAAAGAAACATTCATGACATATATTCTTGTTCAATTTAAGCCCTCTAGGTACAATGCTACAATCAAGAACTTGAGCTTCCTATAGCTCCAACTGTGCTTTTCACAGCATGGATGCTAATAAAACCAACAAAGCAAGCTGCCTACACGTTTCCAATAAACTCACAAAAGATGTCGTTCTAAATTTACATAAATGTACAAAGTGGAACCTCAACATAGAGGTTATGTTTGCCAGTTTCAATGAGAGGTAATCAGAATGGAGTTCATCATCATCCCCTCAAACCCCCCGGGGAACTCGGGACGCCACAACCTCACCTTGCCATAGAGCTCAAGGACGGAGGCTCTTACGTGGGTTAAGGGAGTCCTTCTCTTCACATATGATGTCATGGTATGGTGATAGTGATTGCAAAACAATAGCCAGAGCTGGAGCACCTTGTCCAATGAAAAGATAGTTCATGATGCCTATGCCGACACCGGTTGCGAGCATTCTCCGAGGCGTAGAGCGAGGCCATGCACAACGGGGCCCTTCAACTACAGCAGAATTTGACTCTTGATGTCTGGCTGCGGAAACATCCTTCAAGTCTTCTGCTACAAAAGCAGTAACCTCTGTTGATTTCTTGAAGCTCACAAGATTGCCTTCTTGCGCACTTCTACAAGAGCTCAATTCCCTTTCCTGAGGGTGTTGCGTCCTACTTGTTTCTCTGGGCCAAGCACACTTTGCACCACTTGCAGCATTTTCATTCCTTGCCACATCCTCTTCTTGTAGAAAGGATTTCTGTAAGGAGGCTAGTGCATGAGCAGATTCTCTCGGCCATGCGCATCTGGGTCCTCCAGCTATATTAGCTTGCGCACCATCTGCTTCCTGCACTTCCACGACGCTAACAATTAGCTTTTCCCTCGGCCATGCACACCTCGGCCCCATGACCGTGGTCAGTTGCTCTTCCAGATCCTTCTCTACAACATCAAGCCCTCCGCTCCTCTGCATCTCTCCTTCATCGATATCCTCTCTGAAAGATAGAGGCATCCTCTTCTTGAGCTCTGTAATCAGTGCAAAGGGAAGCTCCGGCATGAAGAAGTGCCGCAGCGACGATACCTGCTGCATCACTGCATTCGGCCCATGGCCTTCTTGAACCGCTTTCAAGAGAGAGGATACAGAGCTCCTGCTCTCCCTTTCTTCTGCGCCCCGGTCTTCCTTGCTGGCCATTGAAGCTTGGAGAGGGGGTAAGGGTTGTTTGTAAGAGCGCACAAATTCAAAGGTAAGATGGAAGGGCTTGATGGTGATGAATGAGGAGCTTCCGGCCATGGCTGGGCTGGTTTGCTGCAGGGAACCCACGATGACCTCTAGGGAAGTCGGCATGGCGATGGTGAGCTTGCAATCGAGGAAGGCAGAATAGAAGATCGAGGGGAGATGGTCAGTTTGCAATTGAGGAAGGCTGATCAAGAGAGGGAGACGAGAGGATCGAAATGTATGGAGAGTTTTAGATTGGGCTCGTTTTGGTGACGCGCGTGTGTGTAAGAGAGAGAGCTGAGGGGGGAGAACTTTCTTGTCTGAACTCTCACTTTTTTTAGGCATTAGTCTTTAGAGAGAGAAACGACTCACTGTTTCTCTGTCTCTGAGAAATAGTGGCTGAGTCTGTAGATAGAGAATATGGATAAGAGGACTTTATAGATGGAATCCGAGTCACTTGAGCAGGGACTTTCAGAGCATTATAATAGGGCTAAGCCCTAGGCCTATCTGCAGATGACTCAGCTCGACCCAGTGTTCGGGAAAAATCGTTATTCCAAACATACAAAATTCAATTTTTTTATTTTGTCAAGATGAAATTCTAGAAAATTGGGTCATTTTTTTGGGTTTTTACACTATTTTTCTCTATTTTGGGGCGGAGTTTCTCCCTTTCCCCTTGCCCTCAACCGGCATTTTTGAAATTGAAACCGGCACGATATTAAGCTGAGACACATTTTTCCCGAACACTGGCTCGACCCCTTCCTCATGGCCCCAATTTCTCCACGCAGGAACCACTCCACCGACCCAACTCTCTTCCGCTCAAGAGTCAAGAGACACATTTCTCACACTAAGGAGTCTAGGATCCAATCATCCAAGTTCATAAAAACAACCATGGCCCAATAGGATCTACGGCTTGGGGGATTGGGGGCCGGGCCTCGTTCATAAGTGTCATGGGGCTCACTCGAGGGATCTACGGTGAATATTCAATCCACCGTTGATCCCATTTTTGCATGACAAAAAGGTAACGCCCCTACCCTCCCCCGCTTGGGACTCAACCTCACCACCTTCCGCTTGAGACTCGCGCTCACTATCCAGCTCGCCCGCTTGTCACGCTTGCTTGAAAAGGTGATGAGTGTAGTAGTACTGTAAAAGTCTGCACCCCCCCCCCCCCGCTGCGTTGATCCGACGGCCCATGCTGTAGATCCCTCGAGTGACACCCCGTGTCACTTATAAATGAGGCCGGCCGGGGCCGTTCCATGCACATTTGTGGATTTGAGAAACTTTGCAAATTCAGGGCAAAAAGTAAATTTAGGTAGGCTTGTAAATTCAGGCTTGTTTGCACCCCATGTCTTCAATTGACGAGCTCTCCGCAACAAGCCGTGTGCTCTTATCACTACGCCTGCATGCATTCATTGAATTCTCCGAGATTTGTGTGTGTCGTATTGTAAATCATTGGACGGACTTTTTGTAAACCATAATCAACATGTCCTCCATTTTTTCCCTCCACCATTGATCCCGTTTGGAGCTGCCAACCAACCAACCAAAAAGGTCATTGCCTATATCCCCTCGATGACTGATTGACAACGCATCTTAACCTTTCAAGTGAGGTCAATGGTCTCAACGATAGGCAACGCAAGTTGCTTCATATGCCCACAATGCCATCTCAAAATAGACTATAAATGAATGCAAAGACCACATTTGAGGTGGGGTCAATGGTCCCAAATAAGCAATGCAGACCTATTCAAATCCCCATTGTTCCATCTCGAAATAGACTACTAGTTACCATATACATGTGGTAGTGATGTGCGTGAACACACCAGGACCGTCGGGGCATTTTTTCTCTCTTTAAAAGGTTTTTTCTCCCGTGCATTGTATATACACCCATCACTCTAGGGCTATCTATCTTTCCATTGAACACTAAGTAATACACTCTCTATTGTGTGCCTTGAGCTTCCTTCGTCTTCTCCACGTTGTGTGCGTTTCTCTGCAACCCTAATTCCAATAATTGGTATTAGAGCAGGTTGCGTCCTCCCGGGCTTAGTCGCCAGCAGTTGTAGCACACCCCTGCTCATTTCTTCGATTTCTGTAAGCTTTGGCAAGCGTTCGCAGGTCGACAAAAATTTCGGGAGAGCTCGTTTCGGCCTCTATTTCCACTACAGGCAGGGCTGTACAGGTAATTTCGTCATTTTGTGCAAATATCATAATAATCAATATCTAATTCTCCTAAATGATTTTCTCATATTAAACTGATCATTTAATGTGGGGAAGTGCCAGGGGAGAAAAAGCTAGAATATTGGTTAAGCTAGCAGACCGGCCACAGTAGGGATCCAAAGGAGGGAAAATAGGGATCCAAAGGGGGGGCCATCTGCAAAAGAGCCATGTGCAACAATGGGCTAAAAAGACCCTAAGGTTCAGCCCATTAAGACTTCCAAAATGCTAAGGTTCCAAAATTCAAAGGTTGTGTCCAAAGGTCAACCCTAGGGAAATTGTATGCTTTGTGTGTGACCAAAAAGTCTTTTCAAATCCCTACATAGGAGGGGGTGAGCCTTGGGAGTAGGGGATGAGAGAGAAAGTCACACACACACACAGAGGATCCCTTTACACAAAGGGAATTAGGGACACATGTCAGCTCCCTAGCCCAGATGCCGACAAGGTGTGCCCAATTCCTATTGGATGGCCTTGGAGGTGGACCAATGAGATTTAGGCTAGAGTAAATCTAGTTTAATTAATTTAAAAACACTTAATAAAAGAACCAATGAGAATTAAGTCCTCTAGAAGACTATTGGACAGTCTCCCAAGGGGTCCAATGAGCATTCAACAGCCCAATGGCTTGCCTGATTCCTATTGGCCAGGAGGCAAAGGGGTCCAATGAGAGTTTAGTTTAATTATTAAATTACCTAAAGCTCTCACATAAGGGGAAAGGGGGACACATGTCAATAGGCTATCACTTATGTTGCTTAATAATCATTGGCTTGACTTGGGGAGGGCCAATGGGGAGATAGCAAGAGCAAATAGCAAGAGGGCTCGCCCAAGAGAGAGAGGGGGCTGATTTTTGCATGGATTATCACACACACACTCACACAATCTCATGTGTGAAGAAAGAGAAGACTATCTCTTCCCAAGCTTTAATGGAGAGCTCATCACCTACTCCAAGCTTGTGAGATAGAAGCCTACATCAACACACTCTTGGCATGTGGATGTAAATCCAACCAAGAGCCAAGCTTCAATGCATGCTCATCTCCTCTACCAAGCTAATTACTAAGCTAAGCTATGCTAATATGAGTGATTATGTGAGGAGATGTACATCTTTCTCATAAGATACTCCTTCTGCCTCTCAATCTACTCTCATACCCTGCTAGCTCTCACCATCTTCGAAGGTGTGTGAGGTCTTGGGTCTAAGAACGGGGATAATTAAAGTTGTGTTTGCTACGTGTTTTGCTTAGTGCATGAAGCTTTCATCTTCATTGTACTAGCTAGCCTTGAAGGAACACAAATAATTGTATTGTACAATGTCTCTCTTGATGGGAGAAACCATAATACAAAGCCTTTTGGAGGGGGGACCGGCTCCATGCAAATCCTGTTGTCAATAGCTTAATTTCTCTCTCTTTTGAAAGTATTGTTGATGCTATCTAACTAGGTGTTATGCTTTTTGTTGCTCTCTCCACCCAAGCACTCTTGTAAATCTCATTAGGAATCTATTCTAATGAAATGCCCACCACTATGTTCATGCTAATTTTCGCTACACATAAGTTTTTAGACCATTAAACGTTACAGCAAAATTTTTGTCACTGCCGTTTTCTGCATAACAGGTGCCTTACAGTTTTCTACGGTTTATGCTATATAGCACGTGTTGTTCCCGCTTTGTTTCTCCTCTTTTTGGGTGGTTTTCACATCAGGTGCAGCATTTACCATGGCTGACAACAACACAGATGTGTTCAAGATGTTTGCTGCTAAGGACAGGTTGGATGGGGACAAGTACCCTATGAGGGCTTAGATGATGCAACATGTTCTTGTGTCAAAGGGCGTATATTGTGCAGGGCATTGATGTACGTCCTGGTTCTGAGGATGTAGGCGATGTTGAGGATGTTGTGAAGTCGCGGAGCGCAGCGTGGATCGACTCACACACACACACACATAGAGATGCACAGAGAGCTTACACAGTACGCAGAGAAGTCGTTTGAAGGGTTATCTCTCAAAACCTTATTATCCACAAAGGTATATGTGAGTATATACAAAGAGTTAGTGATAAGTGAGTTAGGCGGGCGGGCGGCCATATCCGTATAAGAGGCCACTTGGGCTTTAATCCCAACAACCTCCCACTTAAAGTCCAATGTGGCACTTTAAGTAACTGTAAATCTATGAACATAAATGTACAAAGATTTACATGGCTGCCATCTATCCAATGCCCAATAACTCACGACAATGCACAAAGCCCTCTCCTGGAAGTCCCTTTGTGAGTAGATCAACAGGATTGTCCTTGGTATGGATCTTCAGCAGTTGTATCTTCTTGTCTTCAAGTACTTCCCTAATGAAGTGATATTTCACATCAATATGCTTAGTCTTCGAATGGAACACTGGATTCTTTGCAAATTGTATAGCACTTTGACTATCACAATATAACTATGGCATATCTACTTTGATTCCCAAGTCTGCTACCAATCTACCAAGCCAAATAGCTTCTTTGCATGCCTCATTTGCTGCAACATACTCAGCTTTTTTAGTAGACTGCGTAATACAATCTTGTAATCGAGATCGCCATGATATGGCACCTTCAACCAATGTAAAGACATAGCCTGATGTAGGTATCCTCTTATCCAAGTCTCCTGCATAATCTGAGTCAGTGTATCCTCTGACACTCAAATCCTAACTACCATAGCATATGCGCATACTCTTTGTATGTTTTAAGTATCTCATGATACCTTTCACTACCTCCCAATGTTTTTTGCCGGGATTTGACATATATCTGCTAACCACTCCCACTGCAAATGCAATATCTGGATGTGTAGCAATCATTGCATACATCAAACTATCCACTGTAGACACATATGGAATCTTATCCATTTCAGCCTTTTCTTCCTCAGACACAGGACAATCTTGTTTGCTAAGTTTCACTTATGGTGGCAATGGAACACTCAATGCCTTTCCCATCTCCATATTGAAATGTTGCAAAACCTTGTCAATATACTTTGTTTGAGATAACCAAACCAACTTCTTTGATCTGTCTCTCTCAATGCGCATACCAAGTATATGACTTGCCTCACCCATGTCTTTCATGTCAAACGATTTTGCCATCTTTGACTTCAAAGCTGAAATTTCTTCCAAGTGTTTGCCATCAATCAACATGTCATCCACACACAAAATAAGGATCAGCCAACTGCCATCCTTAGCCTTCTTTGTATATAGACAGTGATCGAACTCACTACGTTTGTAGCCTTGAGAAAGCATAAACTGGTGGAACTTATGGTACCATGCCCTCGGTGATTGTTTTAAGCCATAAAGACTCTTTAACAACTGGCATAACAAATCTTCCTTGCCTTTCTCAACAAACCCTTCTGGCTGCTGCATGTAAATTTCCACATCTAAATCACCATGCAAGAACGCTGTCTTGACATCCATTTGGTGCAACACCAAATCCAATATGGAAACCAATGCAAGAAAGCATCTCAATGTAGTCATCTTGACCACTGGAGAGAAGACTTCATCAAAGTCAATGCCTTGTTCTTGCTTAAAGCCCTTGGCAACAAGCCTTGCTTTGTACTTTGGCTGACTATCATGAGCGGTGATCTTATACCTGTGAACCCATTTACAAGGTAGAGCCTTTTTTCCCTATGGTAATTTAACTAGCTGCCATGTCTGGTTTTTATGCAGAGCCGTCATCTCTGACTGCATGGCCAACTACCATTTTTTCGAGTCAACCACTTGTAATGCTTCCTTGTAACAAGATGGTTCTCCGCAATCTGTGAGTATGACATAATTTAGAGATGGCACATAACGATCAGGTGGTTTTGAGACACGCTCATAACGTCTCACCACAACTGGTTCTGTCTCTCTAGCCACTATAGGCTGTTCCTGAGCCTGACCATGCTGTCTTGATGTGCTAGCACTAGGTCCATCTTCCCTGAAGACAACTCTTCTGATCTCCTCTGTCTTCTCTGGCTTAGCGTGAAACTTGGCTTCATTGAAATGCACATCATTGCTACGAATAAGTTTTCTGGACTCAGGATCCCAAAGCCGGTAACCCATCTCGCCCGATTCTCCGTAGCCAAGAAATATACACTTCTTGCTCTTTGGTTCTAACTTATTCCTGAACTCCTTAGGAATATGGCTATAAGCTTCAGAACCAAAGACTCTGAGATGCTTATACGAAGGTGCCTTGCCTGTCCATAGCATCTCGGCCACGTCACTCTTATCCAGAACCCTACTAGGAGACCTGTTGATCAAATGGACTACTGTAGCCACTACTTCCGCCCAAAATCCATCAGGCAACTCAGCATTTGACAACATGCTTCTGACCTTCTCTTGTATGGTCCTATTCATACATTTTGCAACCCCATTCTGTGAAGGATTATATGGTGCAGTAAGTTCTCGCTTAATCCCTTTTGCTTCATAAAAGTCTTGAAAAGCTTTGGAAACGTACTCTCCACCATTGTCAGTTCTCAAGCACTTCAGCTTCTGACCACTCTGATTCTCCACAAGCTGCAAGAATGTCTTAAAGACCTTGAGCACCTCATCCTTGTGCTTCAAGAAGTAAACCAATACTTTGCGAGAATAGTCATCTATGAATGTACAAAAGTACGCTTCTCCCCCTAGTGAAAAACTAGGCATTGGTCCGCATAGATCACTGTGCACAAGAGCTAACCGTTCGTCCCTACGATTCCTCTTTGATCTGTGCGGTTCCTGTGTTTGCTTACCATAAACACAATGCTCACAAAACTCGAAATCTTGAAATGAAAAGCCAGGCAAATAACCATAATGAGAAATTTTTTCCATTCCTCTTTTTGACATATGTCCCAGCCTACGATGCCACAGTGACACACTTGGCTGCTCAATCACATTAATTACATGGTTTTTAACCTCTGAAACATGTAAAGTGTACATAGTTCCTGACTTGCTGCCATGTGCTACAGTCATCGAACCTTTGGAGATCTTCCAAGCGCTGTTCCCAAAAACTGTCACATAACTCGCATCATCCAACTCTGATCAAGCTCTTTCGGATTGCTGGAACATGTCTGACATTCTTGAGCCATAAAGAAGAGCCATTCTGAAACTTCAACTGCACATCTCCCACTCCAAGTATGTCACAAACCTGCTCATTGCCAAGTCTGACATAATCTTTAGTAGTCACATATGATGTAAACCACTCTTTGTGCGGAGAAACATGTAAAGATGCCCCTGAGTCGATAATCCAATCACTCATAGCATGTCCGTCCTTTGCAGTCAAGAAAATAGAATCAAGATTTCTTGTGAGGAAGATGTCACCAACTGCTATACCAGAATCACTGTCTGAACCAGATCTTGTGACATTCACCTCTTCAATCTTCACTGAACTCTTCTTTTCATCTTGCTCAGAACTCTTTGTTTTGCCTTTTTCTTGTTTCCACTTCGTACAGTCTCTCTTCATGTGACCCTTCTTGCCACAATGGTAGCATTCTATGTCATCCTTTGACTTTGAGTCACGAGACTTACTTCGGTTTTGTGCCTTCTTACCCTTCTTCTCTTTAGAATGTTGTCTCCCTCGAATGACCAAAGCACTATTGCCTTTGACTTTGTCAATGTTCCTCCTATTCACTTCCTCTATGAGCAAGCTGCCTTCTACATTGGCACTTGTAAGACCTTCTGGCGCGATAGAATTACTTAACGCTGTACGAAAAGTATCCCAACTATCTGGTAAAGTGATTAAGAGAAACATAGCCTTCACTGAATCTGGAAAGACTATCTCCTGTGCTGTTAACTAGTTGAAAATTGTGTGAAATTCATTGAGATGATTTGACATGGCTGTCCCTTCCTTCATCTTCAAATCCACCAATTTCTTGAGCACTTTGTTTCTCATACATACCACGTAGCTTTTGCCATACACCATACGTTGTAGTCTCTTTTACTACGTTGAAGTAAACATTTTCTGCCAGTGTCAGCATGATTGTGGAACAAGCTAACTCATCAAGCTCTTCCCACTCATCTTCAGCCATACCTTCTGGTCTCTCCCCTTTGAGCTTCAGTGGCTTCATTTGTTTTTTCTACACCAAAACCTGCCAAATCTGCTTCTTCCAGAATGGAAAGTTGGTGCCATCCAGCTTATTTATGTTGTAAAGAGTCTCACTTTGAGAAGATGCCATATCTGCCAAACTGTTTACTCCTGGGAAAAATCAGGCAGAGTTTGCCCTGTAAACTGGCCTCTGTACACAATTAAATAAGCTGTAAACAACAAGCTGAACACCTCTCCTCAAGAACTATCAGTATTTTGAAAAATTTTGACAGAGTCTTCTCTGTAAACTGAGCTCTGGGAACCAAAAGATAGCTCAAAAACAATCATAAATAGATGAACAGTGACAAATCTGAAAATCTTTGTAATATACTATCCTGTAAGCATGCACTGTCTCTTGTCTGGGCGATGATAGAACCTATATCTGTCACAAGACTGAACCCTGAACAATGCCTCAATGGCTTGACGCATAAGATGCAATCCAGTGTCTACACAAAGTCATACATCCTATGGGATAAAAGTCGCTGAAGAGGATGCGTGTAGAGGGGAACTCCAGCAACCTAATCCACCTCACACTGGGTAACCCAGCCCCCAGTGCTTGGCTTCAAAAAACCTCACACACGACCCTCACAAATGGCTCAGCAAACTGCCTAGAACTAGCATACATCCTACAATAGACCAATCACTGTCCTATGACCGCTGCGGCGGTCTGTCTGCTAGCGTGACTCACAACTAGCAGACCCACAATCACAGTACATCAATCTGCAATACATGCCAGTGGTGTCAAGCCGTCGTATGGCCACACCTCCCATGGAACCTGGCAAGCACAAGAAGTAGCAATGCAGACTGCAATATATATATTTGATGATATATATGTGTACCTGGTCTATAGATGATGCTTTGAAGACGAATGAGTGATGTATGTCGATGCTGATATTGATGCCAACCACCTCCTGCTTGCCAATCTACATAAGATGGGTTTCTTTGCGGCTGAAACCTATCTTCTGATGTAGTGCTCAGAACGAAATTATGAGGGCATAAACAACTTCGAAAGGGGGGTAAAACCTCAGGTCATCTGCTGAAAATGCTCCCGGAACACCGAGTGTGAATTTCCAAGCTCCGGATCCAGAATCTGCGTGAAAAGTGTGCGCGCACGATTACGCAAAAAACGCACTCCACATCGCTTTAATACCAATTGAAGTCGCGGAGCGGAGCGTGGATCGACTCACACACACACACACACACACAGATACACAGAGAGCTTACACAGTACGCAGAGAAGTCATTTGAAGGGTTATCTCCCAAAACCTTATTATCCACAAAAGTATATGTGAGCATATACAAAGAGTTAGTGATAAGTGAGTTAGGCGGACGGGCGGCCATATCCGTATAATAGGCCACTTGGGCTTTAATCCTAACATGTTGCAGGTCTTGCTGCAAGGATTACTGCTATTAGAGTTGTTTTGCCTACGGCAGAACAAGCTCATTGGGATGTAAAGGATGTGCAGGCTCATGCATTAATTGCGTTGTTTGTGAAGCGCACCGTTGTTCCTCACATTCGTTCAACAAAAATCTGTAAAACAAGCTTGGGATATTCTAGCAAGTCTTTATGCAAGCCGCAATGAGGCTAAAATTGCTTTCCTGCGTAAAGAGCTGGAATCGAAGATTATGCATGAGGAAGATGATATGGACACTTTCCTTGCTTGTGTCAAGGATATCAATGAGCAACTTATTTTTGCAGGTGAAGTCATTTCAGATAGTTCCCTTGTGCAGACTATTCTTGATGCCTTACCAGATTCTTACTAAACTTGTGCTAGTACTTGGAGACTTATTACCCAAGGAAATCTTGAAGTTGTCAAGTTTGAGGCATTATGCACATTGCTGTTGCAAGAGTCGCTTTCCAACAAAAACAGGACTAGACAGCGTGCAGTTGAACAAGCTTTTATTGCTTCTTAAAGAAAGGGTGGTAATAGCAATGCAGCCACTTCTTATGGTTCTGCTGCGAGTGGCAAAACTTCTATTCCCAATGCTTCTGCTGGCAGCACTTCGTCTAGCAGTTCTGATGATAAGGGCAAAAAGAAGACACGTTGCAATTATTGTAAAGCTAATGATCACTTGATCAAGCCGTGTCCTAAGTTGAAGGCCAAAGAGGCTAAGAAGAAAGAGGGTGATTCCACTGGAAATGCCGGTTCCACTACTTCTAGTTGTGAGGCTGAGTACATGGCAGTCTTCACAGTTACGGTTGAGTGTGTATGGCTCCGACATCTTATGGCTGCTTTGGGTGTTGGACAAGACATTGCCAACACTATCTACACTAATTGTCAAAGCGCATTGACAGTTGCGAGGAGCCCAGTTTTTCATGTTCGCACAAAGCACATTGAGGTGCGTTACCACTATGTCAGGGAGAGGCTCTCAACGGGAGAGATCAGCTTGGCTTATGTGCCACCACAGGACAACCTTGCAGATCTTTTCACAAAGGCATTGTTTCGTGAGAAGCTCGAAGCTTTGGGCTTACTCCCCTTTGTGGACTGACCATGTCCTCAAGGCATGGAACTTCCCTTTACTCATGTGCCAGCTCTCGTTCTCCGCATCACTGCAGGGGGGATTTGTTACCATACATGTGGCAATGATGTGTGTGAACACACTAGGACCTCCGAGGCATTTTTTCCCTCTTTAGGAGGTTCTTCCCCCCCTGCATCGTATATACGCCCATCACTCTAGGGCTATCTATCTTTCATTGAACACTAAGTAATACACTCTCTATTGTGTGCCTTGAGCTTCCTTCGTCTTCTCAAAGTTGTGTGCATTTCTCTGCAACCCTAATTCCAACACTACTAAGGTAAGAGGACCAATTGTATTGCACCAAAATAGAGCTGCAATGCTTTTCAGTCTCTCAACGTGTTATTTCGCAATCATTGGCTTCTTCGTCTTGTCATGATCGTTACGCAATCAAAGTTATGCCTCCATTCATTGTTCATACCCATAAATGGAAGGGGAAACTATACACCAAAAGTAATGTGGTGTACGAGGTCTGGTAAAAGAGTAAATTTGAGCCCTCAATCGATTAAATACGAGAGGACCACATCATCCGCTAGGCTGAGGTGTTAGGCATGATACTGGATCCGAAGTGAAACACTTTGGCGCATAATATGCTCATCATTATTGGTGGTCGTCATTCTTCTGGTCCCTTACCTCAACAAACATCATCCGCTAGGCTAACGTGTTAGGCATGATACTGGATCCGAAGTGAAACACTTTTGGCGCATAATATGCTCATCATTATTGGGGGTCGTCACTCTTCTGGTCCCTTACCTCAATAAACACTAAGTAATCCAACTAAAATTGTTGCCATATATGTGGTAGTGATGTGTGTGAACGCACTTAGGACTGCCGAGGCATTTTTTCCCTCACTAGGAGTTTTTTTGCCCGTGCATTGTATATATGCCCATCATTCTAGGGCTAAATGATCTTTCTATTTTTGCACTAAGCAATACACTCTCTCTTGTGTTCCTTGAGCTTCTTCATCTTCTCCAAGTTGTGTGTGCATCCCTGCAACCCTAATCCAAAAATTGCTATCAAAGCAGCTTACTTCCTCCCCAGGCATAGTCGCAAGCAACCCTCTGCTCACTTTCTCTGAATTGATTGAGATTTGGTGAGCATTAGAAGGGATCATGCTATTTCGGGCGTATTGGCAAAGCTTGGTGTGCTCAGAATATTGATCTTGGTTCATTTCAGCCTTCGTTTCCACTACAGGCAGTATTGCATAGGCAATTTCGTCCTTTTGTGCAAAATTTTAGTCAATGCATTCTTTGCAAAAAAGGTATCTTATAGTCCTCTTTGGGTTGTGCTACATAACACGTTGTCATGCTCTGGCATGCATATAATGTGAAAATGTCTTGAAAACTCACTTTCTATGGCTTTTGGGTCATTGGGAACAATTGCCTTCATGTACATAGAGTGTTATGTGTGCGAACGTTTGTTGCTGTATACATACCTTAAAGAGGAGTCATGGCCCTAGATGTAGCATGGTAAGTGTTGTTCTAATGAAAATGATCCCTGATAAGCTTTGGGAATGTTGATGACCCTAGTGTAATGTGTGTAGACATGTAGTAGTGTTAGTGTGTATACGCGCTTCACCAGGGGCACTTTTCTCCCACTGGGTTTTTCCCCCTGGACATGTGTTGTGAAAGGACACCTTATCTCTTAGGGTCTCATATAAGCTTTGTAGCTCTGAGTTTGTACATACTCTATTATTCTAATACAGAGAGATAGACTACAGAGATCTCGTACGCAAGCTCTGTGTCTTCTCCTTCTCCATCTTCTTCCTACTTTGAGTTGCTATCTTCCTTTTCTTTCCTGTTTCATCATCTTCAACAATTGGTATCAGAGCAAGGTGATTTCCAGAGCCTCTACTTGCGTTTTCGCGTCCGCGCGCGCAATCGCAGTTTTCAGGCAGTTTTCGGAAAATTTGCTCGTGGGAGCATCCTCGACGTTCCGGGAGTATTCCAAATAGGTGACCTAAGGTTTTACCCCCCTTTTGAAGCCGTTTGAGCCCTCAAAATTTTGTTATGAGCAGCGTAGCAGAAGTTACTTTTCGGAGGCGTTTAGATAAAGAGGGTGTGCTTTTTGACAGATTTTCTTCAGGTAAACAGTTCTTTTGGGAAGTAGCTTGTCTTAGCTTTGTGCTGAGATTTTGTGTAGATTTTTTCTTGCATTGGAGAGGAGATTTGTGAATCTCTTGGAGGTTCTTTTGCTCTCTTGTGTGCATCCACAGTATGGCTCAATCTACGGAGAAAGAGATTTTTGGTGCGTTTACATCCGAAGACAAATTGGATGGTACCAACTATTCTCTTTGGTCTTTTATGGCCAAAAATGTTTTGGTTGGTAAAGGATTGTGGGATTATGTATCTGGAGATGAAGTTCGTCCAGGTAGCATTGCACGTGCCACACTTGGTCGTGGTGCAGCTGTTGGTGCAGGACCCTCACAAGTCACTCAAGAGCAAAAGAAATGGGATACTAAAGATGCACAAGCTATGGCTGTGATTGCCTTAACCATAAAGAGGACAATCACACCACATATCAGATCTTGCATAACTTCTAAGGATGCTTGGGACACTCTGCAAGCTATGTTTGGAGGAAGAAATGCTGCCAGAATAGAGTTTTTGAAGAAACAACTTGACAAAATACAGATGGACGAAGGTGACGATATCGTCGAGCATCTTACAAAAATCAGGGATCTTAAAGAGCAATTGCTTAGCATTGATGAAGTGATTCCAGAGAAGGACTTGGTTTCCAAAACACTCAATTCACTACCACCATCTTATTTGACTTTTCAGACTTCTTTGACTCTGTCTTTGCGAGCTAATCCTGAGCCTCTTCGTTTTGAAGAGTTAATGGCTTTGCTATTGCAGGAGGATCAATCACGTAAGAACAAGTCTTTACAGGTGGATGGTATGGATCATACTCTTGTTGTACAGAACAAAAACAAGGTTAAAGAGAGTGCTCATCACTCCAAGTCTGGTGCAGGACAGTCTTCAGAGAAGTCTAAAGGTGATTCCGACAAGTCCAAGAAGAAAGGTAAATGTCACTACTGCAAGAAACCTGGTCACTACATTAGTGAGTGTAAAAAGCGAATTGCTAAAGAAAAGAAGAAAGAGTGAAGTTTGGTTGTTTCAGCTTCTGGTGATTCTTCTACAGCTAAAGAAGAGTCTGCAAACTTTGTGCAGGATTCTTATGCTTTCGTAGTATGTTCAGATTTTTTTGCTTACAGTGTTGACGAGACACAAATGATTTGGTACTTTGATAGTGGTGCATCCAGGCATATTACTTCAAGGAAGGATTTGTTTTGTTCATTGGATGCAGTTCCAACAGGAAAGAAGGTGACGTGCAAATAATGCTTCTTATCCAATCAAAGGCGTTGGTAAGATTTTGATTACCATTTCAGATGGTTCATATTTATGCTTTCCAGATGTCTTATATGTTCCAGGGATCAAGAAGAATTTGTTGTCTATATCCTCTCTTGCAAAAAATGGTCTTCGGGTCATTTTTGAGGATGACAGATGTGTTGTACTAGATCGAGAGAATGGTCATTCTCTTATCACTACAGGTACGCTGGAAAATGGACTATTTGTGCTAGATCGTTATGAAAAGTAGATTCAGGTATCTATTGCAGAAACAAAGACTCAGGCCATGCAAGATGCTGAGTTGTGCCATGCTAGATTTGGGCATGTTGGTTATGGCAGTTTGATGACTTTACAACGTCATAATATGGTGCATGATTTGTCTTTATTGGAGATGCCGCCAAGACATGTATGTGAAGGTTGCGTTCTTGGAAAGATGCACAGATTTTCATTTTCGCAGGATGGTTCAGTTAGAGGGACACGAAAGTTGCAGCTTGTACACAGTGATGTATGTGGTCCTATGAGGACGCCATCTATAGGAAACAACCTTTATTTTGTGACCTTCATTGATGACTTTTCCAGGTTTTCTTGGGTGTATCCACTCAAAGCAAAGTCAGATGTGTTTGCAATTTTTCAACATTATGTCGCCATGGTTGAAAATGAAACAGGTTGCAAAGTACAGACTCTTCGTACGGATCGAGGAGGTGAATACATGTCAGGTGCATTAAAGGATTTTTTGGGAAAGAAAGGCATTAAACACCAATGCACTATGCCATACACACCACAACAGAATGGTGTTGCAGAAAGGAAGAACAGGTCTTTAATGGAGACGGCTAGATGTATGGTCAAGGCTAAGAGTTTGCCTCATAAGCTATGGATGGAGGTAGTTGTTTGTGCAGCACATGTTTTGAACAGGTGTCCTACTCGTGCCTTGAAGACCATTACTCTATATGAAGCTTGGTATGACAGAAAACCTTCAATCAGTTATCTTTGTGTCTTTGGTTGTCTTGCTTATGCTCACATCCCTCAGCAGTTACGTGGGAAGCTTGATGATAAGACAATCAAATGTATATTTGTGGGGTACAGCAGTGGAAGTAAAGGTTATAGACTTTACAATCCTGCTACAAACAAGATTTTTGAAAGTCGTGATGTAATTTTTGCAGAAACTACTGCTCAACCTATGGTTGCTTTTGATGTACCTCATATGCAGACACATGATGTATTTGAAGGTTTGATTCCTTCTTTTGTGGAGAATCAAGAATCACAACAGGTTGATAATCTTGATCAATCTTTTGATCAGCATGTGACACCTCATGATGTAGAGGAAATTGTGCGTGAAGAGCAAGAAGCTATCAGGGAAGAAAGAACCTTGCCTAAATGGGTTCAAAAAACTTTGCAGGATAGCAAGATGGATGCACCGTTGCCACGAAAAACACGTGCTGGTACTACTTTTGGCAGAGAGCAAGTAGATTTGGCTTGCTTTAGCACTCTTTGTGATGCAGCTGAGCCCGATTCATTTGAACAAGCTTTAGAGTGTGTTCAGTGGAAAGATGCTGTGCAGCAAGAAATTGATTCTATTCATAAGAATCATACATGGGATCTAGTGGACTTGCCTATAGGTAAAAAGCCTATTGGTACAAAGTGGATTTTTAAGGTAAAAAGAAATAAAGATGGTACTGTTGACAGGTACAAAGCAAGGCTTGTGGCAAACGACTATGCGCAACAGAAAGGCATAGATTATGATGAAACCTTTGCTCCTACTTCTCGTGCGTCCACAGTTAGATCACTAGTTGCAATTGCTGCTCATCATGGTTGGAAAGTGCATCTGTTGGATATCAAAACTGCTTTTTTGAATGGTGATTTGTAGGAAAAAGTTTATGTAAGTCAACCAAGTGGTTTTGTTGTAAAAGGTCAAGAGCAAAAGGTATGTAGATTGCATAAAGCTTTGTATGGTCTCAAACAGGCTCCAAGAGCATGGTATGAGAAGATACATACTTATTTGATTGGCCAGGGATTTCAGAATAGTCCAACATAAAGTACTTTGTATGTCAAAAAGAGAGATGGAGTTCTCATTATGCTAACACTTTATGTGGATGATATGCTTCTTACAGGAAATACTGCAGATGAAATTGAAGCGTTTAAAGATGCTTTGAGAAAAACCTTTGAGATGCTGATCTTGGTTTTCTACATTATTACTTGGGTATTCAGTTTGTGCAATCAGAGGATGGAATATACATGTTGCAGGCAAAATATTTGCATAAAATTTTGGACAAGTTTGGTATGAAAAATTGTAAACCAATCTCTACACTCGTAGAAACTGGATCAAAGTTGAGCATGCACGATGCTGGAGAACCTTTTAATGTACATACTTATGCAGCAACGGTTAGTTGCTTGATATATTTGGCAGGCAACACTCATCCAGACATTCAATTTGGGGTTTCACAAACAAGCAGATTTATGCACAGCCCATGTATGCATCATTGGCAGGCTGTGAAGCGCATACTTCATTACCTTTCAGGTACCCCTAATATTTCCATGTTCTTTCCAAGGGGGGATATGTATGGAAAGCACAGTTCTATGCAGCTTCTTGGTTATAGCGATTCAGATTGGGCTGGTGATTTTGACACACGACATTCCACAAGTGGGAATTGTTTTTTCTTGGGAAATGAATGTATATCTTGGCTAAGCAAGAAGCAACCCACAGTGGCTACATCAACTTGTGAAGCTGAGTACAGGGCATCTTTCATGGCAACAGTTGATTGTGTATGGATACGCAGGTTATTGGCAGATCTTTGTGAGTGTCAACAAGCACCCACTACCATTTACAGTCAAAGTGCTATGGCAGTTGCAAGGAATCCAGTATTTCATGCAAGAACAAAGCACATAGAGGTTCACTACCACTATGTCAGGGAAAGGCTACATGCAGGGGAGATCACACTAACTTACTGTCCTACACAGGATAACATTGCAGATCTATTTACGAAGGCTTTATCATGAGAAAATTTTGAAGCTTTCTGAAAAGCTTTGGGCTTACTCTCATACACATGATGATCTGCTACCTTGTACGGATTCACACTATCACTACATAGGGGATTTGTAGACATGTAGTAGTGTTAGTGTGTATACGCACTTCACCAGAGGCACTTTTCTCCCACTGGGTTTTTCCCCTTGGACATCTGGTGTGAAAGGACACCTTATCTCTTAGGGTCTCATATAAGCTTTGTAGCTCTGAGTTTGTACATACTCTATTATTCTAATACAGAGAGATATAGACTACAGAGATCTCGTACGCAAGATCTGTGTCTTCTCCTTCTCCATCTTCTTCCTACTCTGAGTTGCTATCTTCCTTCTGTTTCCTGTTTCATTATCTTCAACAATGTGGTTGAGCACTTGTCTCATTTATGAGGGTGAAAGTATCCAAATATAGCAGGTGGTATGCATGACTGTGGGAAACGTGTCCAGATTTCATAAAAAGCAACAAAATGAGGTTTAAAATGAAAATTGGGCTTTGGGGAAATTTTCCACAAATTTAAGTATTTTTCCCAACTCATTTGGTATTTTTAAGGTTAAAAAACGAGGATTTTTGGGTCAAAATGACCAAATATTGAAAAAAAATGCACAAAAATGGTTAGAAATTGGTAAAAAATGGTTCAAATTTCCACATCAACAATAGTTCCATCCTTTCCCAAGCTGGGGGTGAGCTCATATGAACAAAACCTTGCACTTTTACAATACTAATCAATCATACACAAAGGGATGGTGGTCTAGTGTAGTCCTGACATGATTCCTCTTGTTTTCGAGTGTGTGAGGCTCCTTATTAGGGTTTCCTATCCTCCAAAAGTTGTCTTAAAGTGTGTGTGGAAGTCCTTAAGCTTTCATGGATGTGCGTTGATGGTGAAATGAAGGAATATGCTATGGTCTTTTGCTTGGAAAATTGGCACTATACTTGTGCTATTGGGTCCAAGGCTACCTAGTTCGGTGAAAGAGAATTGAGATTTGCGTTGATCTTGTGTTTATTTGAGAGTAAATCTTCTATGGATGGAGTTTTAGAGTTTTTTTTTTCCCTCTTCAAATAAGTGCGTTTCTCATCCGCCAAGCTGCAAACTCTCACAGCTAGATGCCCGATGCCTTACCACTCATCTCGCAAACTTCTTGACATAATTTTTGGTGAACCCGACATGAAATCAGTTTGGGTGAGGGTTCAAAATCTGAATTGAAATATTTATAAATGCCATTCAATATATGGAAGACCAAGGGATTCACTTTGATGCAAAAAGAATGCGTATGTTTCAAGACTTTGCATTGTTTATGCAACAACAACAAGTTGCAGAGAGAAGAGAAGTTTCTACTACAAATGGATCAATGTATCTAAGAACTTGAGTAATTATATAAAATAAATGGAGCTAAACAGGGTGCTCGCAATTGACATGGTGGAAAGTTTTGAGCTTGTAGTCATTCCCCAGCTTCGAGCACATGATGTAAGGGAGATATGATATGCACATGGTGAAGACTGGAAAGATTTTAAGAAATCTCTTAAGTAAGAATATTTCATGGACGACTCCGAATGAGTAACAAATAGGACTTTCTTGGAATGGATTGCTCTCAAAAAGGATGGAGTATTTCTTACGGATTTGTTAAGGAAGTTCGCGTGATGATATGAATAATTGTCAACAACAGAGCAGGATACCTTGGATGTTGAGAAGGTTGAATGTTTCTACAAGCTATAGGTACAGATATCCAAGAGAAATTAGAGCTAGTTTTGGAGGGCAAGAATGCTAAACAAGGGTTGAAGACGGAATGAAAGGATGTCGAGGACGCAGTTTCACTTCTTGCAAAGAGGCAACATAGATGAGATAAAATGGTGATAAGCAATGTCACGCCTACTTTTATGAGTCCAGAGATCACTTGGTTACCGACACCATTTTTTCGACATCGATGGCGGGCGTCAGTATAAGTGTTGATAAAGATGGAGGGAGACATTTCCCAATTCAAAATTCAAATTTAAAATTCTGTCGCGTATACCAACGCCTATACCAATGAGCATACCGATGTCTATACCAATGAAACCTTTATCAACGCATGTACCAGTGTGTATACCTACGTATGTATCAATGCCTATGTAGACGTGTGTATCAATGACCTACTGGTTTACAGTATGCGAGAGATTATTTTCTCTTTTCTCCACACAACCTCCATAGCTCCTCCCATCTCCTCCTCCCTCCTTGTAGACCTCCATGGAGTTGCCTCTTTTGACCCCTCATCTATGCTTCCACACATTTCTACACAAAGAAGGTACATTTTTTTTGTTGTATTTGTGTGAGAAAATTTGTGTTTGTGTGTGTGGGTAACAAAATGCTTATACTTTGTTTTTGCAAGTATTTGCTTGACCCTTCGTACTTCTCGCACACTCAAATTATTTAAATGTAAGTGCTCCTTTTTTTTCATGCACACACATATACACATAAATATTTGTGTTTGTGTGTGTGGGTAACAAAATGCTTATGCTTTGTTTTTGCAGGTATATTCTTGACCCTTTGTACTTCTCGCACACTCACATTCTTTAAATGTAAGTGCTTCTTCTTTTTCTTTCATGCACACACATATAAACACACATATACACAAAAATATACACACATAACTACACGCACATGCATAACCACACACACACACACACACACACAAACACACATAATCACTATTTATGATTATGATTAAGCTTTTGATGCACATATTGAAAACGTTTATGATTTAAAAAATACTTTTATTGTTATGCTTATGCTCATGGTTATTACGGAGGTAATGGTTACAATTTTGATAATGGCTATGGTTATGGTTTATATTTTGCTATGCCAGTGACAATGGTTATGGTTTGTTTTTTATTATGCTAGCAACAATGTTTATGGTTTAGATAACTCTTTTATGGTTATGGTTATGGTTTATATTTTTCCATGCCACTAACAATGGTTATTGTTTTTTTTTATTATGCTAGCAACAGTGGTTATGATTTTGATAACTCTTTTATGGTTATGGTTATGTTTATGTTTATGCTTATGATAGTGGCAATGGTTCGGGTTTTAACAATGGTTATGGGTATGGTATTTTTATGGTTATGTTAGTGGAAATGGTTATGGTTTTGACACCCTTTTATGGTCATGCTTATGCTTATGTTTATGGTTATGATAGTGGCAATGGCTATGAGTTTGTTTATGATTATGTCATTGGCATTGGTTAAGGTTATGGTGTTATTTATGGTTAAGACAATGATTATGTTTAAATTTAAGGTTATAATTTTTTTTACGGTTATCATTGTGGTTATACTTATAACTTTGGGTTTATTTATGGCAATGGTAATAGTTATGGTTATCATGGTTTTGATTATTGCAATTTCTATATTGAGTGTTTCATATTTATGGTCATTTGCTAAACACTTCTTTATTTTTATTACGCACTATCAATCTATCTTAACGCAAAGTGCGATTACATTTGCCTTATTGTTTTGAGTAGAGAGGTTGTGCCTTTGTTATTGCAACACATGTGGCAAAAAAATGGCACTACTCTCTGCTCAAAACAAAAATTAAAGATGCATGCATCAGTATGGGTGTCTGTACAGGCCTCTATGCAAGCATCTCTATCAGCATCTATATAGGCATTTGTATAAGTGTCGGTATAGGTGTTTGTACACGCGTCAGTATAAACATTGGTATACATGTCGATATGGAGAGCCAATATACCGACGTGTATATGAATGATACAAGTTTGACGTTTATATGTACGCTTATTCCAACACCTGAAAATTCTAGACCGCGTTTATTTGCGTTAGTACAAACATCGATTTTTGTGTGGTGTTGTATGAGAATATAGCCAAACCACCTGATTTGAATCAAAGGACCAATAAGACTTCCATGATAGATGAGGAAAGGTATGCCCGAGATGAAACTCAAACTTGCAAGATTGGAAGATAAAGGACAACCATCATGACAAAGGTTTCAAAGTAAAGAAGGTTTTGTGCATATCCTTAGAAAAGTACCTCTACTTCGTGACTTTCATTAATGATTACTCCACGCATGCATGGGTGTATCTGCTTAAAGCTAAGTTCGAGGTGTTCATGTGCTTCAAGCAATCTCTGACTATGGCTAAAATGTCTCTAAATGTACTATGGGCACCCTCCGTTCAGATTGAGGGGGGAGTATATGCCTCACGATTTTTTGCATTTTTGGATAATTGTAGGACATTGTGCGTGACACCTCAAAAAAATGGTGTGACTGAAAGACAAAATAAATTTCTTACAAAAATGGCATCATGTATGGTCATGAGTCAAGCTTTGCCACATTCATTTTGTCTTCAATCTATCACTTGTGCTACTTATGTCCTTAATAGGTGTCCTACCAAAGCCTTGCAGTCTATGACTCCTTATGAATCATGGCATGTGTTGGCAGCCAAAAAAGCCAAACCAACCAAATGGACGCCCTTCGATTCGCCCCCTTCATCTTTTGAGCCCAAATTTTGATATCTATTCTTTTTTGGAAAGCCCTTGTAATCATAAGAAGTCTCTGGTTTTTTTCGGATCATCTTGAGTCTCTCACTGCTACATTTGATGTGATGGAAATGGCCTATGAACTTTGAGAATAGTGGAATTAAGAGAATTCGAGTGAGCATTTTTGTGAGATTACTTTCAGAACATAGAGGGTGAACTTAATTGATGGTGAGGCGGTCCGGGGCGGGCAACAAGAAGAGTGGCCTCTAGACATCCTTCAAGGCTCCCGTGCTGCTCAATGGGGCTGGGGCACAACACAACACAAACCGAAACAACAAACCCACCGCCAAATCCCAACTACACAAGGGGCACCACCTAGTTTAAGAGCGAACTAGGACGCAAAAGAGGAGAATCGTTAGAGCAACCCACAAACAAGCAAGGAATTACACTAACCCTAACACCAATGGAATACTCTCACACACTAAAACACGAGAGAGAGATAGAGAGAGAGAGAGAGAGAGAGAGAGATAGTGCTCGGGCTGCTTTGAAACGTATCGGCGATGATCAAGCAAACACAACTATATATTTAAGAAAGAGAGAGAAAGGGGGAGGGGGTGCTTGTTGCATTAATACCTTCTTACAAATCTGTCATGACAAATCAAAGTGAGATTAGTACTTGTTCAACATAGCTTGCGTAAATTTCACCACAACACATCACTAGAAAAGCCACCCCAATCACTGTCTTAAGGCCAGGGGAGTCCTCTCCACCCTGTCGCCCTCTTACAGTATGTGGGATTTATGGCTAGATTGATGACAACACCAGAGACAAGCTATCAAGAACTTAAAAACAAACCAAGACACTTACGCATCATTGTTGTCCATTACTTCACGTTGGAAAGGGAGACAAAATATCCAAGATTAGTCCAAATCCACCCTCCTTGATTTAGCGAATGTTGGGCTTACACTAGTAGGAGAAATGATAGATTTCCTACTCTCAATTGAATGATCACTCTCTCTCTTACAATGGCATAGATTTCCCTTGCTAATCCCCTATTACAACACATGCACATGCATAAGACAATGAGCTTCCACTCAAGAGCTCCTTCTAGAGAGGTTGAGCTTGGCTTCTCAAGCTATAGCATAGTGCTCTTGCTTATGGCTTCCCCCTTTTATGCTAGCTACACCCTCCTTTTATAGCAATTTTGAAGGCTAGGGTTACTCCTCTAACCATGGTTGAGTTAGATTTTCAGCAATTTATCTAATTTCTTTTGCTTGGAATTATCAAGAAGTTGGTGGGGAAAGAGAGAGGAGAGAAATGGAGGTGATAGGACTTTTCATAGTGGGTTAGTGTTAGTAGAGTTAGTATTAATTTACAAATGGAATTGAATATTTACAATGGGAGTATCCATGTAGGATACAAATAAGGAAGAAAAACTCTTAAGAGGTAAGAAAAGGTGGATTTCTTACAAGGTTGATGCTCCAAGTGTCTTGAGTAGGACCAATTTTGACGCTTGTTGACGGTCCACTAGCTTTGACGGTACATTTTTTCTCCACTCTTGACCTTCCTTGAGAGACAAGGTAATTGAAGCTGAGTAATCAACCACCATGATGCTATCTTTTAAGAGAAGAGGCTGAATTTTGTGGTTTTTTGATAGATATGGGTAATTTGGAGGAGGAAAAATGAGACTAGGTGGTCAATTTTGGAATGGAATTGTGTGTGGGAGGTATGAGTTCACCATGGTTTCTCTTATTCTTCAAGGTTGAGGAGAAGGTGAGTAGTGTGCAGAGAGGAGTGGTGAGAGAGATGGGGATGATGAGTGGAGAAGTGTGTGTGAAAGAGGAAAATGATAAAGTGGAAGAGAGAGTGTGGCTGCATAGCATGGGAAAACTGGGGTCCACTAAAAAAATCATAGCTCACAGCTGGTAGCTCCAAAAATCATGAAAACATTTGGGGTGATTATTCAGAGCGTGGGCTACATTTTCTCTTTTGACCACCGCTCCAAATTCGGAGTGGAGATAGGTACCAAAATTCTCACCAAAAAGCCTGTTTTTTATGCCTGCAAAAGTCTTTTAGTGGTCCCCTCCTTTGTCATATTATAATACAAAGCATTCAAGTTGCCCTTGACCCATGCATGGAGGAGGATTATTGGTGAAATAAGAAATATATACATGGTGGGACTAGTGTATGGACTATTCATGGACTTTAGCTCAATGAGCACATGGTGTTAGAATAATGAGTAAAAATAATAATAAAAATATGGAGGAGTTATGGATATGGAAAGATATTGGAATCATATGATATGGTCCCTCCTTGAATTATTTTGGGTGAAAGAGGAAAAGGTATGCAAGTAAATAATATAATAAAAGTAACCAATGAGTAGAAATCAATTTTTTGTTTTCACGAGGGTGAGGGTGAAAATGTGGGAGTGATTTGTATAAAGGAAAAATATGAGGTTAGAGTATGTACATATTGGCAAAAAAAAAATAAAAAAATAAAAATAAAAAAAATATAATTATGGTGTAAGAGGATGAAAGCAGGTGTACATAGGTTTAATAAAACACACACCTAAGTAGAAATATTTAAATAAAATACCAAAATAATTATTAAAAATCCCTATATTTAGGCCATATATACAATGAAATATTTACACACAAAGAGGCCATAATATACTTTTATTTTTTTTATTTTATTTTTATTTTTTTTGGCTCACCTAGCCAAGTGACTAGCTAGCTGAGGGTTTTTAAGAAGATATGGGAAAAGTCCCGTGACTCACGCACGCCTATGTACAGTGAAATGGTAGGGATAGCCACAGTGTTTGGGTGATTTTGGTAGGGTGAGGTAACTCACTGTGGCAATTACAAAGAGCCGAAAAAACGGTTATCATTAGCCCTCCCCCTGGATGATGGTATATTCATGTACCATCATAGAGCATCTTTTCCAAAGAGAGTGCTTCAGAGTCCTTGACGAGATCTTCATTGTTTGGCCCCTCAGAATTTTGGCTGGAGTTACACTCATGCTTCATGTAACAATACTTACATGAGACAGCGGCCTTTGGACAGATCTTTGGTAGATCCTTTGCTAGAAGGCGACTCAAATAGGGCTTCAAGCGATACCCGTTTACCTTCCTGGAGAGCTCTTTACCATTCAAGTCCATAAGCTGATAGTAGCTAGAATTGAAAGCCTTCTTGACTATGTATGGCCCTTGCCATCTAGTTTCAAACTTGGCATCAAAACGATTTTCAAGTCGATTGTCATACCTTAGCACAAGCTCTCCTTCCTTGATGCCTTTGTCCTTCAGTTTCTTGTCGTGCGTTTCTTTCGCTTGTGTGGCTTTCCTCTTGTAGCACTCGTATGCTGCTTCTCTTTTCCACTCAAGCTCCACTAACGTAAGAAGTCGATCCATCCATACCTCTTGATCACCTTGTGCTGATTTGCCATGAAGTCGCATTGTTGGAATGTTTAGCTCAATTGGCTGTAAAGCCTCTTGACCATAGACCAAGTGAAATGGTGTGAACTCCGTGGCTTCCCTATATGTGGTTCGATACGCCCACAAGGCACCATCCAAGAAGTCATCCCATAATTTTGTCTTGTTTTGCACCATCTTTCTAATGATTCCTGCAATGACACCATTAGCCTTCTCTACCAAACCATTTGACTGTGGGTAGTATGGTGTGCTATGACGATGTAGAATGTGAAGCTCTTCACAAACTTCTGTGAGCAATCCTTTTCTAAACCCTGGACCATTATCAGAAACAATTTCCAAAGGTGTGCCAAATCTACAACAAATGTGAGTGTAGACGAATTTGCTTACTGTCTTCTCATTTACCTTTGCCACACTTTGTGCTTCCACCCACCTAGTCATATAGTCTACAGCCACTAGAATGTAGAGTTTACCATTTTTTGTCCTAGGCAGAGGACCCATAGCATCAATGCCCCACTTTTCAAAGGGTCCATTTGCAAGCACTATTTGCCTCGGGCCATGCACCAACCTTCTATTTCCATTTATCTGACAAGTGTGACAGCTTTTACACCAATGTTGAACATCCACATGCAAACTTGGCCAAACATACCCCGAAAGCAAAATCTTCTTCACAGTTAATTCTTGGGCAAAATGACCACCACATGCCTCTTCATGCAAACCTTTTAGAATGGCTGGAATTTCCTTAATAGTTGGTACTCGTCTGCACACTTGATCCTTCCCTCTTTGATAGAGGGAGCCTTCTAGGAAGAGATATACGCTTGCCTTCTTCATTAGTCTCCTCTTCTGAGCTTTTGTGAAGTCTGGTAGAAACTCACCCTCCAAAATGTAGCCAATGATGGGAGCCAATGACTCCAATCCCTGGTACCTCGGTTGCTTCACAGCAGCCGCCACCATGATGACCTGCACTTCTTTCTTTACACATGCAACGGCTTGTTGTGCAAGTAAATCAGCATCTTCATTCTGTTTCCTAGGAATATGATATAGTTGCACTTCTTCAAATTGATTAAACAATCTACGAATGGCATGAACTTTTGTCCGTAAGCTCTCATTCTTGCATGCCCAAATGCCTAAAATCTGTTTAACAATGAGAAGTGCATCTCCCTTTACCATGAGGCGTTGTATCCCTTGGCCAATGCACATCTTCAAACCATGAAGTAGAGTGTCATATTCTGCTTCATTGTTGCTAGCTGAACTTGGTAGATTGAACTTCTCTTTCATGACCACCTCTCCACTTGGGTTGAGCAACACTAGCCCTCCCCCTGCTTTTCCTGTGGCTCGACGAAAAGCTCCATCAAAGAACAAAGTAAAAGCATTAGGAATACTTTTTGGTGGTGGCAATGGTAGGGTCTTTACTTCAGGCACCTTAATCTCCTTTTCGTGCACCCTATAAGTGAGAATCCCTGCCAATTGTGCACGCACACTATCTTCTACCTTGAAAGAGTATTGAAACTCTTGCAACTCCATAATCCACTTTGAGATCCTAGTACTAAGATTCATTTGAGATGACACCCAAGGGAAAAAATTTTCTGCAGTGAGAATTACAAAAGGTTTTGGTAGCAGGTAGGATCTAAACTTTCTCACCGCAAACATGAGAGAAAGCATCATGAGTTCTGCTTCTGTGTAGTCTCTCTCCAAAGCATTCATGACCCTACTAGCAAAGTAGATGGGTCGTATCCTTGTACTGTGGGGATCTTGTTGTAGCAACACAGCACCAATTGTTTCTTTCCCAGCACTAGAGCTAACAAAGAATGTGTACTCCCAACAAGGAGGCATGAGTGTTGGTAGCTCTGACAAAATGACTTTAATGTTACAGAAGTACTCTTCAAGCTCATCAGACCAAGCAAATTCTACTTGTTGTGTCAACTTTTGCAAAGGGTGAAGTAACTCCGAGGCTAAGTGAATGAAGCGTGACATATACTTCACCTTTTGAATGAATGAGATGACCTCCTTAAGACTCTTGGGTGATGGTAGCTCAATAAGAGCCTTTGCCTTCGAAGGATCCACTTCAATGCCTTTGTAAGAAACTTTATGACCAAGCAAGATTACTTCATCCTCACCTATATGGCACTTGTCGGGGTTGAGTTGACCTCCCATGTCGTAGAGCTTCTTTAAACCTTCTTCTACCCTTTGTAGATGCAATGATTTTGAGCTATAAATACAGAAATCATCAATGAACACCCTAATTGACTTTCCAAAGAATGCTTGAAACACCATATTCATGAAACGTTGGAATGTTGCAGGAGCATTTGTCAGACCAAATGGCATGACTCTAAAAGCATAACAACCCCAAGGAGTGATAAAGGTTGTTTTCAATTGATCCTCCAGTGCAATCCCTATTTGAAAGTAACCTGAGTAACCATCGCACACAGTGTACTTCTCATGACCAGCTACCTCATTTAGTATCTCATCCTGGAATGGGAGGGGAAAGTGATCTCTCTTTGTTGCCTCATTGAGGGGACGGTAATCCACACACACCCTCCACTTGCTGTTCTTCTTAGGAGTGACAACAACAGGAGAGACCCACTCTGAATTCTCCACTGGATAAATGAACCCTGCTGCTAGAAGCTTTCTTACCTCCTTGAGTAAAGCCTGCTCCTTGATGACTCCTAGCCTTCGTAGCTTCTGAGCCTTAGGTGTGGCCTCTGGCTTCAACTCAATTTTGTGTTGAACAGCATCTACTCCACGCACATCGGTGTAGTCTTTAGCAAAAAGCCTAGGAAACTTCCTTAGCACACATTTGAACTCCTCTCTTTCATTCTTTGTAAGTGTTGTTGATAGCATACCTTCCAGCATCCCTTCATCTTGATCACCTTCGTTCTCTTGAGGACCTACCTCCTCCAAGCCTTGACAAGAGGTCTCTTGGTTGCTTGGCTTAAACCTTACCCCCATGACTTCGATGGAAGACTCCTCTTCAGTAATGCTGCCGCTACTTTCTTCTTCTGAAGTGCTATCGGTCCAACCTTCTTCCGTCTCACTTTGAGATGATTCTTCATGGAGCTCCTCTTGGCGTTGCTCCTTCATGTCAAAGACAACCTTCTTGTGATTGTCATTCCTGCAAATTAGCTTTCCACTCTCCCAATCCTGCAAAGCTCGCATTTTCATTAGCCATGGTCTTCCTAGGATAAATGGGTAACCATTTCCCTTGGTAGACATGACATAGAAATCCACTGCATTCTTAATGCCAAAGGCCTCCACAAAAACATTTTTACAAATGCCTACGCACCTAGCCTTGCTATTGTTTGCTATCTTGACCCTAATTTCAGGTGTCTCATGGATGTGCATGCCTAGTTTTTGCATGAGTCCCTCTGTCATGATGCAAATTTGTGCACCCCCATCCACTAGACCTTTCCTAACCAATCTCCCTTTGATGTAACAGTCTAGCACCGGTGTAATGTCCTCATTCATTTCAGCTTGTGCAATTTTTACAACAGGCACACTCTCTTTTACCTTTCTCCTAGTGCTAACTGCCCTTGTTAAATCCTTCCTAACTTGTGGACATAATGCAAGAAATTGAGGCCATGAAATATCAGGACCCTTACCTCTCATGTCTTCCAACAAGTTGTACGGAGCCATACCATGTCCAAGAGGGAAGTCTTGGAGGTTGATACGACGTCGAGTCCTCTTGGTTTCCTTGGTTCCCTTTGCCTTCTTGCCTTGTCCATGGTCACTCGGTGATGTGACTCCTTCTTTCTCTTTACCTTTTCCTCGGCCACGCTTAATTCCATTGGCTTCCATGTCAACCTCATTTGAATTTGTCACCTCTACCACATGCACATTTGGATCTGGCAAAGGTGGAACTCCTTCTACCCCTTGTGGAGGTGGTCTTGGTCCATTTGGCCTTTGTAGAAGCCTTGGTTGTTGACCAGTTCCTTCACTTGCATTCATCACTGGGTAATTCAAGTTAGGCCTCCCTGGCTCCCCACGGGGCCAAGGACAATTATACATCCCATGTCCAGACTCTCCGCAATTCCAACATTGCAAGACTCTCCTAGGTCGTGGATCTCGCTCTTCAGACTTCTTTGCTTGTCCCTTTGGACCTACAGCTTGTGCAAGGTGAATTGACAGGCTGCTTAAAGATTCGTTTAACTTCTCAATTACTTCCGTCGTTACCTCAGGAAGCTCCCTCGATGTTGATGCTTGTGACTTACCTTTGGGTCTAAGACCTTCTATTGGAACCTCTCCCCTTAAGCACTTGAGTTTCCTATACTTCTCAGCAGCCCTAGTTTCAGCTGCATCAAAAGTAGCAGGTGCACCCGCCTCAACTTTTACCTTAAGGTCAGGAAAGAGTCCGGCTATGAACCTCTCCTTCTTTAAAAATTCTGCACCATCACCAGGGTTAGTAACATTTCGTATCCATAGAGCCCAAAGACGTAGAAACTCTTGCTTGTACAAGTAGTAGTCATCTAAGTCTTTTTGCTTATGAGAAACAATGTCTTGCCATAGTTTTTGAGTGTTTTGGGGATCAAAGAAGTATCTCTTAAAACGATTCAAAACTTCTGTGTAATTCCCCTTAACTTCCTCAGGCAAAGAGTCAAACCAAGTACTAGCATCTTTCCTAAGGACCACCTCAAACATTTCTACACGTTCTTGATCGGTTACTATCCTCTTGATACGGCAAGACATCTTGAAATTTGCTAAAAATAATTCTGCATCCTCTCCAGGCTCTCCAAAGAAAAGAGGATATCCAGACATTTGGCGTTGGCTCTCCATTATTATGAAAGATTACAATACGAGTTACAATAAGGGATACAATAGAGATCTAGAACCACTCGCCTGCAAATGAAGAAGTGAGAAAATACCACTCTAGGTTTTCTTCTTCAGCTATCCAAGCTTCAATAAGGTCTCGATTTGTTTGATCAAAACAAAAGGGTAGATTATTGATGAGCTCTAAGAAGGGTTGAAATTCTTCAAAGCTAAGGCGATAAACAGAAATCTCTAGAACTTCCTTTTCTGGATCCAAAAGAGCAACCACGTCCCCAGTGATAAATTGCACTTGCTCTACAATTCCCAATGCACAAGCGGTTTGTATAAAAACTAGATCTTCATGCTCGTCGAAGGCCGTGAGAAAGTAGCAATTGACTAAGAGCTCCTTTCCTTCGAGTTCCACACAGTCGGAGTGAGGCAACCTTCTCACAATTTCATAAAGAACATCCTCATCAAGTCCGATCAAGTTTGCAAGATTTAAAGACTCCACTTGTGCTACAAAATTCCTGGACAAAAACTCCTTAGGATTATGGTTATTTCATTCAAAAGCATAAAGAGATTTACAATGTCTCTATGAACAAAGTGTCATAGAAAGTAGAGAAGGATGAGAATTTATACAAATTTGCAATCTTCTCTATGCTCTCTTTATTAAGACAAGCTCTGAATAGCTCCCTATCTCCTTTGTTGAAAGCGAAAGGAAGACTATTAATAAGACGCAAATGAGGGAAAAATTCACCAAATGTGAGTCTATGAAGCATGAACTCTGGCCGCAAGTTTCCTGAAGAGTCTTCCTCAATGGTGAAATGCACTCGCCAAACGCCAAATTTCACTCTATTTACCAATCTTAGGGCACACACTAGTTGGATGAATGCGCGGTCTTCCTTAGTGCCCAACAACAAGAGGAAAATGGAATCCACGCGTAGGACCTTCCGTCTTAACTTCACCACCCTCTTGTTATGAGGGAGACGCCTTACTACTTGCTCTTGCAACTCAATTGGTAATAGAGCTAGATCTCTAAGGATTGAACTTTCACTGCACACACATTCCCAGTTAGAACAAATGATCGTTTTTTTGTTTCTTGTAACAACTTGGACAAAGAAAAAACAAACATACACACTACTTTGCCGGGCTACACTTCATTTTAAAATAAAATGAACACATGTACATCAAAAGAAGTGTGGTAGTTGATGAGAGGTAGAATGACAGGGTTTGGTGATGCAAGAATTTCTCCTGCTCTTTGGGCACCAAACATGAACACCATTCGTTGTTGAAAATGGATCTTTCTACTAATTGCAACGTTTATTCTAATGTGTGGAGTAAAATGAAAGGGAAAAACCTCTATTCCTGGGCCATTATCCATGGCCTATGCATGTCCTAATGCTTAAAACAAAACAAAAATATAGACGTCCAAACTAAGGTCGTACCTAATGAGAGGCAAAATAAAAGGATTTACTGAAGGGTTTATCTCGGCCAACCTAAGAGGACCTAAAATTCTACGAATGACACGTTGAAATTGCAACTTAGTACTAACAATTATGTGTACCTTTTGCTTTGCAATGGGAATGAAGGGATCATACAAATCTTCGTGATTCATGCACACTACTTGACTATGCTAAAGGTTGATTCTACACAAAAATACACAAGCCGTCCTCAGTGGGGGCACCAATTTGAGGCGGTCCGGGGCGGGCAACAAGAAGAGTGGCCTCTAGACACCCTTCAAGGCTCCCGTGCTGCTCAATGGGGCTGGGGCACAACACAACACAAACCGAAACAACAAACCCACCGCCAAATCCCAACTACACAAGGGGCACCACCTAGTTTAAGAGCGAACTAGGACGCAAAAGAGGAGAATCGTTAGAGCAACCCACAAACAAGCAAGGAATTACACTAACCCTAACACCAATGGAATACTCTCACACACTAAAACACGAGAGAGAGATAGAGAGAGAGAGAGAGAGAGAGAGAGAGATAGTGCTCGGGCTGCTTTGAAACGTATCGGCGATGATCAAGCAAACACAACTATATATTTAAGAAAGAGAGAGAAAGGGGGAGGGGGTGCTTGTTGCATTAATACCTTCTTACAAATCTGTCATGACAAATCAAAGTGAGATTAGTACTTGTTCAACATAGCTTGCGTAAATTTCACCACAACACATCACTAGAAAAGCCACCCCAATCACTGTCTTAAGGCCAGGGGAGTCCTCTCCACCCTGTCGCCCTCTTACAGTATGTGGGATTTATGGCTAGATTGATGACAACACCAGAGACAAGCTATCAAGAACTTAAAAACAAACCAAGACACTTACGCATCATTGTTGTCCATTACTTCACGTTGGAAAGGGAGACAAAATATCCAAGATTAGTCCAAATCCACCCTCCTTGATTTAGCGAATGTTGGGCTTACACTAGTAGGAGAAATGATAGATTTCCTACTCTCAATTGAATGATCACTCTCTCTCTTACAATGGCATAGATTTCCCTTGCTAATCCCCTATTACAACACATGCACATGCATAAGACAATGAGCTTCCACTCAAGAGCTCCTTCTAGAGAGGTTGAGCTTGGCTTCTCAAGCTATAGCATAGTGCTCTTGCTTATGGCTTCCCCCTTTTATGCTAGCTACACCCTCCTTTTATAGCAATTTTGAAGGCTAGGGTTACTCCTCTAACCATGGTTGAGTTAGATTTTCAGCAATTTATCTAATTTCTTTTGCTTGGAATTATCAAGAAGTTGGTGGGGAAAGAGAGAGGAGAGAAATGGAGGTGATAGGACTTTTCATAGTGGGTTAGTGTTAGTAGAGTTAGTATTAATTTACAAATGGAATTGAATATTTACAATGGGAGTATCCATGTAGGATACAAATAAGGAAGAAAAACTCTTAAGAGGTAAGAAAAGGTGGATTTCTTACAAGGTTGATGCTCCAAGTGTCTTGAGTAGGGCCAATTTTGACGCTTGGTAACGGTCCACTAGCTTTGACGGTACATTTTTTCTCCACTCTTGACCTTCCTTGAGAGACAAGGTAATTGAAGCTGAGTAATCAACCACCATGATGCTATCTTTTAAGAGAAGAGGCTGAATTTTGTGGTTTTTTGATAGATATGGGTAATTTGGAGGAGGAAAAATGAGACTAGGTGGTCAATTTTGGAATGGAATTGTGTGTGGGAGGTATGAGTTCACCATGGTTTCTCTTATTCTTCAAGGTTGAGGAGAAGGTGAGTAGTGTGCAGAGAGGAGTGGTGAGAGAGATGGGGATGATGAGTGGAGAAGTGTGTGTGAAAGAGGAAAATGATAAAGTGGAAGAGAGAGTGTGGCTGCATAGCATGGGAAAACTGGGGTCCACTAAAAAAATCATATCTCACAGTTGGTAGCTCCAAAAATCATGAAAACATTTGGGGTGATTATTCAGAGCGTGGGCTACATTTTCTCTTTTGACCACCGCTCCAAATTCGGAGTGGAGATAGGTGCCAAAATTCTCACCAAAAAGCCTGTTTTTTATGCTGCAAAAGTCTTTTAGTGGTCCCCTCCTTTGTCATATTATAATACAAAGCATTCAAGTTGCCCTTGACCCATGCATGGAGGAGGATTATTGGTGAAATAAGAAATATATACATGGTGGGACTAGTGTATGGACTATTCATGGACTTTAGCTCAATGAGCACATGGTGTTAGAATAATGAGTAAAAATAATAATAAAAATATGGAAGAGTTATGGATATGGAAAGATATTGGAATCATATGATATGGTCCCTCCTTGAATTATTTTGGGTGAAAGAGGAAAAGGTATGCAAGTAAATAATATAATAAAAGTAACCAATGAGTAGAAATCAATTTTTTGTTTTCACGAGGGTGAGGGTGAAAATGTGGGAGTGATTTGTATAAAGGAAAAATATGAGGTTAGAGTATGTACATATTGGCAAAAAATAAAAAAAAAATAATATATATATATATATATAATTATGGTGTAAGAGGATGAAAGCAGGTGTACATAGGTTTAATAAAACACACACCTAAGTAGAAATATTTAAATAAAATACCAAAATAATTATTAAAAATCCCTATATTTAGGCCATATATACAATGAAATATTTACACACAAAGAGGCCATAATATACTTTTATTTTTATTTTATTTTTTTTATTTTTTTTGGCTCACCTAGCCCAGTGACTAGCTAGCTGAGGGTTTTTAAGAAGATATGGGAAAAGTCCCGTGACTCACGCACGCCTATGTACAGTGAAATGGTAGGGATAGCCACAGTGTTTGGGTGATTTTGGTAGGGTGAGGTAACTCACTGTGGCAATTACAAAGAGCCGAAAAAACGGCTATCAATGGTAGTAACATAAACATAGTACTTAATTAATTTGACATGAACAATACTTTTGCAAGAGAGAGAGAGTATTAGAGACCATGACAATAGTTGAGGACCGGATTTCCTTGGACCTGGTCCCCCATCCAAAAAGCGTTTGTATTATAGATTCTCCCATCAAGAGAGACTTGATACAATACAATCTTTGTGTTCCTTGTGACCTAGGTGATGCAATGAAGATGGAAATATTCATGCATCACAAGCATACCATAAACTTTGCAAAAAGCATTAACTATCCCGAGCCTCAGTCCCAAGGCCTCAAACACCTTCGAAGGTGGAGAGAGCTAGCGGAGAATGAGGGTATGGAAGAGGAAGAAGAATCATCCATAGGAGAAAGAAATAGTTCCTCACTTATCATCACTCTTCTTGCTTAGCATAGCATAATAGCATAGTAATGAAGATGAAGAAGATTGCAAGCTTAAGCATTGAAGCATGGCTCTTGGTTGGATTTTCATTCCGTAGCCAAGAGTGTTGGTGTAGGCTCTCCACTTCTCAACAAGCTTGCAGAAGGAGATGGAGCTCTTGCACTTTGCACTCCACACAATGAGACAATGTGTGTGTGTGTGTGGGGGAGAGTATACCCCACTCTCATGCTTGGTCTACCTCTCTCTCTCTCTCTTGTATTATTTAATTATTTCGTTTACATGTGTCCTCTTTTTTCTCTTTGAGAGAAAGAGTTTAATTATTTATTTTCATGCATCTAAATTCACATTGGACCCCTTTAAAACCTATCCCAATAGGATTCAAGCACATCATGAGGGCCACATGTGGAGGATTATTTGAACATGTGTCTTTTATACTTCTTAAGTCATTTGGTTTGAATTGGATACTTCAAGCACTTAGTCAATCAAGCATGGAAACCGTTGATACTTCTTGAGAGTTTATCTTTGAATTGAACACTTCAAAAACCTTAGTCATTTTAAGCATAAAAATCACCTCAAGCTTTGGGCAAGGTTCCCATAAACATTTTAAGCACTTTAGTTAGCAAGCTGACAAGCACCTCATGCTTGGGTAGGGTTCCCACCTCAAGGTCAGCCCTAGCTTGCCTAGGGTGAAAGGACTTTTTAACACTAACTTTTGGAGGTCATTAACGAAGCTAACCCTAAGGTCTTTCATTAGGTAGCATTGCTCTTTAACATACCATCTCTCATTTGGACCCCTTTAACCTTGGCCTTGCATTGAGACAGATCCATAAGCATATGTCTAAATTCTAACCCTTGTTCCCGTTTATTCTCCCACATTAAATGATCAATTTAATATAAGAAAATCATTTGGGTTGGTTAGATATTAGATTTTATGACATTACCTCTCTTGTGATATCATTGTCCTCCTCGATTACGAGGTAGAAGATATAAAGTCTTAGTCATTAGTCTACGTTTCTTAGCAGGTAGAGGATTCCTTTTCACCTTGCAAAATCATTCCAGAATAGATGACTAGTCCATTTGGTGCTTGAGAGACGTAGCTACTGCAAGCATGTCTTCTCTTTAGTCCATACCATACTCCCAAAGTAGAGTGACAAATTCTACTTGGTGTTTGAGTGACATCGTCATCACAAACATGATTCTAAGCATGCATACTATTTAAATTTGTGCACAAAACACATTAGTCTTATAAGACAAAAACATTGTTCATTTAGAAAGCATTTACATTTGCTTACTCTAGTGCAACATTATAAGCATTGACAACGTTCATATTATCCTTAAGCTGTATTCCTTGCATCCATCTAGCATCTTCAAAAGGATAGTTTTGAGCTTAATAAGATACCGTCGGATAATCTTACCATGCCGTAGTACCTTGTCTTCATGTCGAAGGATAGCTTCGGGTTGTAGCATCTCTTCTTGGTCTTTGATTTCTGGAGGGTCTTCAATAATTGGTTCTCTTGGTGGATCTCCTTTGTAGGGCTTAAGTAGGCTCACATGAAAAGCATTGTGTATGAGCCAATGGTTGGGAAACTGAGTTGATAAGCCATGTTATTGATTGGCTTCAAGATTTGAAAAGTACCATAGTATCTTTTTGCTAATATATCATAATACTTTTGATGGCCCATAGGATTTTTTCCTGTTGTTTGCCTCAATCGAGCCTTGGGAAACTTAAGTAAGATCCAATCATTTTCTTTGAACGTTAAGGCCCTTCTGTGCTTGTCAGCAACAGCTTTTTGCCTTTGTTGAGAGATGGATATAGCCTCCTTAACCTTTTGAAAAGATTCTTGTAGGTCATGGCTATACTCATCAGCAACAAAGATCTTCCCATGTACTTTAAGTAGCAAGGGACTTTTAGGTCTTCCCTCTATGATCTCAAAAGGTGCTTTTCCCATAGTAGTATGGACAGTATTATTGTATGCATACTCTACAAGGGGTAAGTACTTCTCTTATTGTAAGCGTTGATCTACTTCTGTAACAACATAAGTCTTTAGGAGATCGAGTATTGTAAAATTGGATATCTCACTTTGGCCATCCATTTGTGGGTGATAGGCCAAAGATAAATTCAATCTTGTACCTATATTTTCAAAGAGACCTTTCCAAAAATTACTAGTCATTCTAGGATCTCTATCTGACACGATGGATGTTGGTAATCCATGGTGTTTGAAAATATGAGACATGAGATGGTTGCCATTTGGTGTGCCTTAATAGTCTTTTTGATAGAAATAAAGTGTGCTTGCTTGCTAAACCTGTCGACTATTGTCCATATTCCCGTATTCCCATGGATAGAGTTGGGTAATTCAAATATAAAATCCATGGATATACTCTCCCATGGTGAATTAGGGATTGGCAATGACTAGAGTAATCCTAGTTTTTGCCCTCTATCATACATAGTCTTTTGGCATACCACACATTTTGAAATACTCTTGTATGTCCACTTTCATGGTAGGCCAATAGAAGTATGTCTCTACTCCTTGAAGAGTAGGTTGAATGCCTCTATGCCCCTTATAGGGAGGAGCATGGGATTCATACATGACTTTCTCACGAAGGGAGTGGATAACATATAGCCTATTTCCATGGAGAAGATAACCATCATGCAAGGTGAATGGTTTCTCTTTCTTCCCCAAAGCAAGGGCTGACATTACATCTTTAAAGTAAGGGTCAATAGCATACTCATCTATCATAGAAGATAGATCATTGTGAGTTGCTATAGACACCTCATTGACTTTTGGCTGTCGTGAAAGTGCATCGGCCACTTGATTATGCTTTACCAGCAATGTGAGCAATATGAAAATAAAATTGTGAAAGAAAATTTGTCCACCTCATTTATTTGTAGGAAATCTTGGTTTGCGTCATGAAGTAGTTGAAACTTTGGTGGTATGTTTGTAAAATGAATGGAGTCCCCAATAGATAGTGCTTCCATGTGTGTAGGGCATGTAGAACAGCTAAAAGATCTTTATCATAAATGCCCAAGACCCGTTCATCTGTATTGAACCTTCATCTCTCATACGCTATCATCATGCCCTTCTTGAAGCAAGACTGCTCACCACAAGCATCACATTGGACCTCAAATGGCTTTGAGAGATCCGGAAGCATAAGGATTGGTTGAGAGGTAAGCTTCTCTCTGAACTTGTCAAAAGCATTTTTCTCCTTAGCAGTTGTTGGGAGAAGAGGGGGAGATTGACCGCTTAAAGTACTCAACATAAGCTTTCAAGCCATCACCATCAAGCTGTCCACCTCTTCTTCCAATTTCCAAGCACACACACTCACCTAGACTATGACACACACACAGTAAACAGAGAATTGATATAGACAAGCTTGTAAGGAGGTGTAAGAGATGTGTAAGAGATGGAGACTAGATTAGAGAGTACACAGCAAAATAACCATAGCTTAAGAGAGTAGAGAAGAGAATCTGCAAGAGAAAGGCCTAAATCTAGCCCCAAACTCCACGGCACCTCTCTTGTGGAGTTGGTATTTAATATATTATTTTTGAGTTTGAGGTGCCAAAAATTGAGGCCCCTCTTTTACAACCACTTCACTTTTGTAAATGAGTGAAGCTTATTAGTTCTTGCATGACCCATAAGGGGAGTTCCCACTACAAATATTTACAGAGCCATAGTGGCTTATTGAAATGAGATTCTAAGATACTGTGCAACTATAAAATGGCCAAGAATAATTGCCGTCGCCTCTTCATCAACTCCCCGCATTCCACTCTACAAAATCATCATCAACTCAATTAGTAAAATAAATAGACAGCACATAATTAACCATTACGCCCAGCTATCCCAATTACAGTTAACCACTACAACAGGAGGGTGCCCAGTCTCGTAACATCCCTCCCACCAGGGATAGCAACCGTCCTCAGTTGCTCAATAGAGAAATCAACTGGACCGTGAGTGATGGAAAGTGTGGAGAAGGTTGGGAAAGTTGCGAAAAAACTTTTCAGGCATCCATTTGGCATCCTCTCTAGGGTGGCCCTTGAAAGTCAAAAGGTAACGGTTATAAACCATTCCAGTGCGTGTAGTGGTGGTCTCATGGTCAACTATTTTGTCAGGGATGAGTTTCTCTTCTTGGTCTACAAGTGAAGGTGGGTCTTCGTAAATGTGGTGTGTAGGTAGGGGTCCTCTGAATGGTCGTAAAAGACTAATGTGAAATGCATTGTGAATGTGCCAATGTGTAGGTAATTCTAAACGAAAAGAAACATCATTAATGACAGCTCAAATTTTGAAAGGTCCATAAAAACGAGGAGCAAGCTTAACAAAGACATTAGTATCAACACTTTTGATCCTTCGTTTTTCGATGCGAAGTAAAACATGATCACCTTCTTTGAATTGGTGTGCCTTGCGGTGCTTGTTAGCATGCTTGGTGTAAAGTTCTTGTGAGTGTTTAATGGCAGAATGCACACTTGCATAAATATCATGAAAGTCAGTAGTGAAATCATCAGCGGCAGGCACAACATGAGAAAGACGTGAAGCAGGAGTAGGAAGTGAGTGACCGTATACAATTTCAAAGGGAGATTTACCCGTGGCAGTGTGAGTGGTGTTGTTGTATGCAAATTGCAAAATATGTAGGTAGTCATCCCATTTCTTAGGTTGAGAGGAAACATAAGCCTTCAACAAGTCAATAATAGTGCGGTTGGTGACTTCGGTTTGACCATTAGATTCAGGATGAAATGCAGAAGTAAAGTCAAGTGTAGTGCCAAGATTTTCAAATACAGTAGTCCAAAAAGCACTACAAAATTTTGAGTCTCGATCGGAAATAATCACTTTAGGCAAACCATGATGTGGAAAAACAGTCTTCAGAAACAAAAGTGCAGCTTGATGTGCTGTGAGTGTTTTCTTACACGGAACAAAATACGCTTGTTTAGAGAAATGATCAATAATAGTCCATATCATGTCATGTTTGTGCATTGTGAGTGGGAAACCAGTAACAAAATCCATGGAAATATGTTCCCAAGGTCTTTCAGGAATGGGGAGAGGGTGTAAAAGTCCCAATTTCTTACCTGTAGCTGCTTTGATTTTTTGACAAATCAAACAAGTTGACACATACTGTTTAACATCCATTCTCATAGCAGGCCAATAGAAATCACGACATAAATTTTGAAAAGTTGCAGCAAATCCTCTATGTCCAGCATAAGGTGGTTTGTGCAATTCTTCAATAATTAATGTACGAAAAGATTTAGTCACACACAATTTTTGTTTGAAATAAAGGAAGTTTTCTTGAATAGTGTATTCGAGAAATGTGTGTACAGAATTATCAAGCATGTGCAACCATGTCGTTTTGAAGTCATCGTCATGTGCATAAGTGTCAGGCATAGTGTCAAATGAAGTTCCCGTAATGGTTGATAGATGATTAAGTGAGGGTCGTCTACTCAAAGCATCGGCTACAACGTTTTCTTTACCAGGTTGGTATTGAATGTTGGGCTGAAAACTTTGAATAAAAGCGGCCCACTTAATATGTCTATCATCTATTAAAGGCTAAGAAAGTAAATATTTGATACTTTGTTGATCAGTTTTAATGATCAAGTCAGTACCCATTACATAGTGTTTCCAGATTTTCAATGCATGTACCACAGCAGTCAATTCTTTATCACAAGTACTGAACTTTATTTCAGACGGTTTGAATTTACGACTTTCGAAAGCAATGGGATGGTTATCTTGCATAAGGACTACACCGATACCTTTACCACTAGCATCAGTGACTACCACAAAGAATGGTCGTTCAAAATCAGGCAATTGCAATACAGGTGCATTAGTCAAAGCATGTTTAAGTGCATTAAATGAGCTTTCTTGCAAATCAGTCCATTCATAAGGCGTGTTTTTCTTCAACAAGAGAGTCAAATAATGTGATTTGTAAGCAAAATTACGAACAAATTTCCTGTAATAGCTGCAAAGACCAAGAAAAGATCGTAGCTCATGCAAGTTTTTGGGTCTAGGCCAGGATTGAATGGCTTCAATTTTCTTTAGATCGACATGAATTCCTTTACCCGATACAATATGTCCCAAATATTCAATTTCAGATTGGAAAAATGAACTCTTTTCAGGATTCAAATACAAGTGATTTTGTGCAAGCAGATCAAATACACGTGTTAAATGTTGCTTATGGTCTTCTTCAGATTTATTGAATACCAGAATGTCATCAAAAAATACAATCACAAAATCTTGATGGTCAATGAAAATTCGATTCATCATGCGTGTGAATGTAGCTGGTGCATTTGTCAAACCAAATGGCATGACAAGAAATTCATAGTGCCCAGTTTGTGTTCTGAAAGCAGTTTTGTAGACATCATGTTCAAACATTTTGACTTGGTGATATCCTGATTTAAGGTCAATTTTTCTAAAGATGTTTGCCCCTTTCAGTTTGTCTAGTAGATCATCCACTCTAGGAATAGGAAACCTATTCTTAATGGTGATCTTGTTTAAAGCCCTGTAGTCGATACACATACGAAAGGTTCCATTTTTCTTCTTGACAAGAAGTACTGGAGCTCCGTATGGTGAACTACTAGGTCGGATTAGGCCTCGGTCAAGTAAATCAGTGATTTGAGTTTGTATTTCTTTGTGTGCGGTAGGATTTACACGATAAGGTGCTCTACAAGGAGGTTCACTACCCGGTATGATGTCAATTTGGTGGTCTTCTGGGCGTGATGGTGGAATTCCAGGTGGGAGATCATGCATGAAACAATCTTTAAATTGTGAGAGAAATTCATCGTGTGTGGAGTTACGTGAAGTTTCAGTTTCAATAGAAATTTGATTTACCAATACTAGATATGTTTTCCCCTGTTTTCGAATTGCTCGTTTGGCTTGAGTGTGAGAGAGGAGTGGAAATTTTTGATGTGCCAGTGTTGTTTGGATGGAGAATTTTTTATTATTATGAGTGAGAGACATTGTACGTATTTTATAATTAATCAACGGGTCAAATTCATGACGAAATGGCATTCCCAAAATCATATCGATTCCATGCAATGGTGCTACCAAAAATGTACGTGCTTGTGTGAATTCACCAATGCAAACTTCAACAGTGACTTGAGTTTTACAATTAAAACGTTGATTATTAAAAACAGTTTTGACCTTGTGGGGTGATGAAATTTCAGAGAGTGATAGTTGTTGTGCCAATCGTGTGGAAATGAAATCATGGCTACTACCATCATCTAGCAGAATGGTGACATTTTCACCCTTAACAGTGCCTTGCACTTTAAACAAAGTGTGAGGAGATATAGGAGTACCTGAGGATGGGTTGTCATCGTTATCATAATCAGGATCATATCCCTCACCGTAGTTAACTTCCACTTCATTGTCGTCGGGTGTAGCATCTTCGATGAGGTTAAGAGTAGCTCCATTGGGGCGGTTGTTGTTGAAGGGTTTTTGACTTGAATTCCTGTTGACTCCATTTGAATGGCCATTGGATTGACCATTGACCTTAGCATGACCATTTGGGCACTTATCTGCATAGTGACCATACTGAAAGCATTTAAAACACTTCACCTTTTTGTTACCATTAGAATTTGGAGGAAAACGTTGGTTGAAAGGATGTTGGTCGCCTCGTTGCTGAGTGTTGTTGTGGTTGTTGCTCGTATGAGGTTGAGCAGTGGCAGGAGGATTGTCAAATCTTCGTCTTTTGAAAAAGGTACGGCTTTGGTGTTTGCTTCTGTCAGAGTTAGGAGAGAAAGGAGGTCTCTTGTTGCGGTTAGTGTTAGCAGGTTGATCAGTGTGAGAGGAATGTCCACCTTTCTTCTTTTCTGCGTTGAGAGCCAAGTTAATGGCCTTTGACAGAGAATCTGGTTCGAACATATCTACCTCAACACTAATTTGTAGTGCCAAGCCTGATATGTACTTTCGCTTCAATTTCCTGCGACTAACATGTTCAATAGCTTGCAATTGAATTAGACAATTCCAAAAACGGTCAGTGTAACCCTGTACATCTTCATTTCTACCCTGTCGAATTAAATCCCATTGACGTCGTGCTTTAGCTTTGTACTGTGTTGGCAAAAATTGGGGTAAAAACACTTTTTTGAATGCATTCCAGGTGCGTGGTCTTCTTCCATGTTGTTTGGTTGTGTTCCACCATAATGCAGCGCTGCTAGTGAGATGATTGGATGCACACTTTACCATTTCACGCTCGGGAAAGTCTTCATCATGAAAGTAGTCATCTAACTGACTAACCCATGCTAGAACCGTGCTAGCATCTTTAGTGCCATCAAAATATTTGAAAGTGAAGGCTTTTCTGCTAATTTTGTTTTTCTTGGGTGCCGGTGCAGATTCGGTGCGTACAGAATGTAATAATTTATCTTCAAGTTCTTGCCTTCGCATGCGTTCATATGTGAGTGACTGCTGCAAATTTTGAAGTTGCTCTGCAATCATGGGTGCATGAGGAAGATGTGCCATGATTGCGTGCTTTTTTTTAAAAAAAATTAAATAATTAAATGGTAATGCTTAAAAAGGCTATTTGGTGATACTCACAGATACAATATGCGGAATAAAATAAAATAAATAACAGAAATGTAATGTACTTAGCTGAAAAAGAGCGGTGGCGTCCCGTCCAGAATGGCGATGCGCTAGGAAATTGCCAGAGAATAGACAGTCCGACAGTGTGTCACCGAGCCAGTTGAATTTCGTGGCACCCGATCTCTCGTATCTCAAAAGCAATGGCAATCAGCAATCCCGAAAGACAACCGAAGATTTTTTTTTTTTTTTTGAAGGTTGGCGGCCCAAGAATTCTTAATGAAGGGCGGAGTATGTGATTTTTACGGTTATGTTTGTAGTGGTGCCGACCAAGGGGTGCAAGGCTTACTAATTGTGTCCAAAGCCAAAGTGTTGAGGATATTGAAAGGGTGTTTGCCTTCTTTAAAGGTTATTAAGCTTGAAGATGAAATGGACGGCTGACAACTGAAATACCTCTTTGAGCTTAACTTTAAGTCTTTGAAGTTAACTTTAACTTTTAAGTTTGCATGGGATTCTGTGGAAGAACAACTCAAGCCAAAAAAAAATTGAGATGGCGACCTCTAGAAGTTTTCCAGGCTACAAGACAAAAGCAAGAATTGATGCATAAACTAAGCCAATACTTTTGACAGTATTTTCTGCAGCTTTTGATGAGGTTGACATTTAGCTTTTCTTGTGTGCAGGAGGGTGTTCTCGCAGATTGTTCTCGTCCGTATCTTCATGTATACGCAAGCTTAGAGAGTGCTTAAATTTAACCGTTGAACATACCCGTTCTTGATCGTCTTGAAGCCGAAATTGAAAATTGATTGCCGATTAGCCACCAATTAACAATCGAGTTTTTCTTCTGTGAACTCGATCAATTATACTTTGAATTTCCACGAACCCTTGAATTCTTGAATTGCAAAGTCGATGAATTGCAATTGGGGTTTTGTCGATTAGAGAAAACTCCTTCTTAAAACTGAAATCTGGTGCCGATTAATCCTCGAACCTGAGGCTCTGATACCACTGTTGGGAGAAGAGGGGGAGATCGACCGCTTAAAGTACTCAACATAAGCTTTCAAGCCATCACCATCAAACTGTCCACCTCTTCTTCCAATTTCCAAGCACACACACTCACCTAGACTATGACACACACACAATAAACAGAGAATTGATATAGACAAGCTTGTAAGGAGGTGTAAGAGATGGAGACTAGATTAGAGAGTACACAGCAAAATAACCATAGCTTAAGAGAGTAGAGAAGAGAATCTCCAAGAGAAAGGCCTAAATCTAGCCCCAAACTCCACTTGGACCTCCTTTGTGGAGTTGGTATTTAATATATTATTTTTGAGTTTGAGGTGCCAAAAATTGAGGCCCCTCTTTTACAACCACTTCACTTTTGTAAATGAGTGAAGCTCATTAGTTCTTGCATGACCCATATGGGGAGTTCCCACTACAAATATTTACAGAGCCATAGTGGCTTATTGAAATGAGATTCTAAGATACTGTGCAACTATAAAATGGCCAAGAATAATTGCCGTCGCCTCTTCATCAACTCCCCACATTCCACTCTACAAAATCATCATCAACTCAATTAGTAAAATAAATAGACAACACATATTTAATCATTACGCCCAGCTATCCCAATTACAGTTAACCACTACAACAGGAGGGTGCCTAGTCTCGTAACAGCAGTCCATGAATACTTAACCTTCTTCTTTGCTAAGTCATGTAATGGTCTGCTATTTGAGAAAATTTTGCTATGAAGTGTCTATAGTATGCACACATACCAATAAATCTTCTTAGTTCATGTAGATTCCTTGGATTAGGCCATGCTTTTATTACCTCTAACTTCGATGGATCCATATGGATACCATCTTGAGAAATAATACGACCTAAGTATTGAATCTCTTGAAGGAAAAATTCGCTTTCCTTTTGGTTGAGAAAAAGCTTGTTCTTGCTTAATTAATGCTTGCAAAATCACTTGGAGATGTTGCTTGTGTTCCTCCAAGGACTTGGAGTAGATGATGATATCACCAAAGAACACTCCAGTGAAATTTCAATAGGGTCTAAATATTTTCTCCATCAAACGATTGAATGTGGCAGGTGCATTGGTCAAGCCAAAAGGCATGACTAGATATTCATAAAGACCAAATGTTGTACGAAACGTGGTATTTAGGATATCTTCATCCACTATTCTTATTTGATGATAGCCACTTTTAAGATCAATCCTACTAAAGTAGGTAGAGCCTTGTAGCTTATCAAATAGATCTTGTCATAAAATCTAATATCTAACTTTACCAAATGATTTTCTCATATTAAACTGATCATTTAATGTGGGAGAATAAACGGGAATAGGAGTTAAAATAGAGACATGTGCTTCTAGACCTATCTCAACAAGGGACCAAAAGGAGAGATGTTACATCTCAATAGGGGTCCAAAAGGAGATGGTTTATCAAAGAGCAATGTGCAATAAGTGCTTCTAGACTTACCTCAAAAGGGGACCAAGAAGAGAGATGGTTACATCTCAATAGGGGTCCAAAAGGAAGTAGTTTATCAAAGAGAAACATGCATCTGATGGAGCTTAAAAGACCTAAGGGTTAGCTTCATTAAAGAACTCCAATGGTTAGTGTTAAAAGTCCTTTGACCTTAGGCAAGCTAGGGTTGAGCTTGAGGTGAGAACACAATGTAAAATTGCCTTTGACCTTAGGCAAGCTAGGGATATGCTTGAGGTGGGAACCCGACCTAAACTTGCCTTTGACCTTAGGCAAGCTAGGGTGAGCTTGAGGTGGGAACTCCACCTAAGCATGCTTGATGACTAAGGTACTTGAGGTACTTGTCATACTTAATGAGGAAGTTTCTTGAGAAGCTTCCTATGCATGGGGGGTAAGATGCTTGAGTCAAAAAGAGACCCTACACACTTAATGAGGAAGTTGCTCGAGAAGCTTTCTATGCATGGGGGGTAAGATGCTTGAGTCAAAAAGAGACCTACACACTTAATGACGAAGTTGTTTGAGAAGCTTCCCATGCATAAAAGTCCCAAAGTTAGGGGAATCTTTGACCTAACCTTCTACTCACCCAAGGGGCACCCCTTTTCTAAATGGACACATGTGACACATGTCAGACTCTCACTAAGCTTAACCACATGGGGTGCTTGAATGCTATTGGTTGAGCTAAAGAGGGGTCCAATGAGATTCTACTTCCATCCAACAAATATCTAGATATTTTCAAGCTCTCTCTCTCTCTCTAAGGGGTAAGGAGAACACTTGTCAAAAGACTACCCATGTACTTGACTGCATGCTGCATGTGATTGGCTAGGGGAAGAGGGGCCCAATGACATTGAAGAATGTGGAAAAGCTACCACTCACCCAAAGCAAGGAGGGGGGGTGCTAGGGGGATATACTCCACACACACACACACTCATTTGGAGGGACATTCTCACTTGGTGAAAGTTGAGGAACACACCACCTCCTTCTCCAAGCTTGTGAGAAGTGAGAAACTACATCAACACTCTTGGCTATGGAATGCAAATCCAACCAAGAGCCATGCTTCAAGATTAAGCTTTCCATCTTTTCCATCTCCATTACTATGCTATTATGTATGCTAGCAAGAAGAGTATGATAAGTGAGAAACTATTTCTTTCTCCTATGGAATGTTTCTTCTTCCTCTTCCCTACCCTCATTCCCCGCTAGCTCTCTCCACCTTCGAAGGTGTTTGAGGCCTTGGGATAGTTAATGATTTCTACAAAATTTATGTTATATTTGTGATGCATGAAGCTTTCCATCTTCATTGCATCACTTAGGTCACAAGGACCACAAAAATTATAGTGTACCAAGTCTTTCTTGATGGGAGAAACTATGATACAAATGCCTATTGGAGGGGGGACCGGCTCCGTATGAATCCGGTCCTCAACTATTGTCAAGTTCTTTAAAATCTCTCTCTCTTGAAAAATTATTGTTCATGCCAAGTTAACTAAGTACCATGTTTATGTTGCTACCATCAATTAAGTTCACCCGCTATGCTCACAAAGTAACCTCACAAAAGTGCTTCAGCTAATTCCTAATTCCGCTACTCTCAAAGTCATAGGCCATTTCCATTACAGATCTTCTACCCGAGGCACAATGTTTTTTTTGGATAGTGATATGGTTTAGTGCTCGATAATCCACACACATATGATATGTACCATCTGTTTTTTTGCACTAAAAGGACTAGAGAACAAAAGGGACAGGAGCTAGGCCTCACCATCCCTTTGTCTATCAATTCTTGTACTTGCCTCATGATCTCCTCTTGTTGAGCTTGGGAAACTCGATAAGGAGGCTTGTTTAGCGGTGAGCTTCCTGGTAGGAGCTCAATTCGATGGCCATCATCCCCTCGTTTTGGAGGTAAGTCCATAGGGATATCATCAATGAAAACATCTTATAATCCATTTAGAAAAGTAGACAAGTCTAACTCTTCTTGATTTCTACCATTTCATTTGATAAATCATTATTGTCATTGGTGGATTATTTAACAAAAATCATGTACGTAGAAATCGAGCTTTTCATTGACTTCTTAAAAGCTGGTGAGTTTAAAGTGTTATAGTATGACCAGACTCATTAGCATCTATATTCATGTTCTTTCCTCCGTAGGTGAGGTAGATTATCCTTTCAGGGAACTTCATGTTGGTAGCCATGCAATCAAACCATGGCGCCCCTAGGATAGCATCCTCATGTTGGAGAAGAGAGATGAAAAACTCTTCTTTGTTGACATAGCTTTGGATAGGAAGCCTCAAATTCCCATTTGAGGGAGTAACGGAGGCTTGATGTCCCTTGAAAGCTATGTCAGTCGTTACAATATCTCCCATATCAAAAGCTTGAATGCCCAACTTGGTGACCAACTCTGTTGATATGAAGCTGTGAGCAGAGCTAGGGTCAAACAAGATGACGGCATCATGCTCCCTTACCTTTCCCCAAACATCGGAGAGAGATGATCCTTTGCAATGAGCATCCTCTTTTGGAGCTTCACTGCTGGAAGGCCTAGGAGTCTCATTGCGAGCATTTTCTTGCAAGAACGATAGCCATGTCCTTGCTCCTCACACTTAAAACAGTTAGGACCCTTGTAAAAAGCTTCAAGCTCTTCATGAGAGTGTTTCTTTTTACCTTTGTAAACTCCCTTATCCTTGGACCTATTGTTGTTGTTGTTGTTGTACGAAGTGCATTGGGAAGAATTTTGGGCATTGGTTTTCCCCTTTGCATAATTTTTGTCTTTTTTTCCCCATGGGTTTTGACATTCCACCTAGACCCTTGTTGGATTTATGAAGGAAGCAACCATGGTGTGGTGGATTACTTATGTGATAGAACCAGGCTGTTGGGAGTTGACATAGTCGGCCATTTCTTCAGGTAATCCCACACAAATTTGTTGCTTTTGCTCAGTGAAGTCTATCTTTTGAAAGACAGTATCCTTGAGATGTAAATCCCATAACTTGTCCACGTATTTTTAATTAGTGAGAGAAGCTTCAAAATGCACCATTTGGTAAGTACTTTGTCCTTTGCGTTGCTTGCAAGGAATTGCAAGCTTCAAAATGCACATTTGGTAAGTACTTTGTTCTTTGCATTGCTTGCAAGGAATTGCAAGCTTCAAAATGCACCATTTGGTAAGTACTTTGTCCTTTGCATTGCTTGAAAGGAATTGCTTCATGATGGAAACTCGTATAGTTTTCCATGTCTTTGGGGCTTCACCGTTGCCACAAGGATAGCCCACCATTGACGAGCCAGTTTTTGGAAGTGCATAGCTACATGGCGTAGCTTGGAGGACTCCATGAAGCCCTTGTCTCCAAAGGCCGCATCAAATTGTTGGATGAAGGTCAATACTTTGTTGGTGGCACCAAAGGTGCCATCATAGGTAAGAAAAGAGATACTCTTTCCTCCCTCTTTGAACTTCTTGAGCTTTTGTGATCTTCGCCATGGAGGGTATGATTTGCGATGTTCTCCCCTGTTGTATTCTCTAGGCGAATAGCCATAGCTTTTGTCGAGAGAGGAGGAAGGTGAAGAAGAAGGAGAAGAGGGTGACCTCTTTCTTGATCTCTCCTTCCTTTGTTTCCTCTCTTGCCTTTTGGAGCGACCTTTCCTCATGGAGGATTTTGCGATTGTTTAGACCGCCATCTTCGTGGAGCCACATCTTCAGTGAAACTTAGGGGTTCATTGATTTCTTTCTCTTTGGATTCCTCCTCTCATGTGGGAGAGAGTATTCTTTTGGGGGTCTCATCAAGGCCTCCTAAGCTCTCTCTCCTCTTAGAGAGGAAGAGAAATATCATAAGCAGGAAGATGTTGAGTAACTTCGGCTTGCAAAGTAGGGTTGCCCATAGCTTGATGCACCCTAGTAAGAAGATAATTGATAAACATGGGGACATCATCATTAGCACCTTCATGTGCAAAATCAAAGTTATTAATGTTCACTCTACTCTCTTGGTTATTGTCAGTCATGCTATTTATACTTATGTGTTTACTTAGTGTATTCTTCATTAGGAAACTTTTGAACTCATTTTTGGGCCTTTTAAGAGTGCCACATCATCAAAGTTGTACAAAAGAAAGCAACCCGGTAGACCCCTCTAAATATTGCTTAGAACCCCATGATATGACCTATCATTGGAAAGTTCTTGAAAAATGGATTCTAAAGAGCCAAGTTTCGAAAAGTTTGGATGACTTCTATGAAAGTTATGCCATTTTTTCTCAATCATCCAGGTTTTGTTACCGTTATGGTAATCTAAAATCACCTTTTTCTAGATCTACATGAAGGCAATGTCCGATACATGCATGTTATATATCAATAGATAGCATTTGAAGAGTAGATTCTAAATATCCAACCTCCGACAAGTTTGGATCTTATTTGCAAAAAAATTACCGATCCCCACTTTTTGAAAGCTATGCCACATCAGCAATTCTTACAAGGCCCATTTTTGAGTCCAAACTTTTCCTAATGTGGCAATTCAAAACCTTAGTTGCTACTCCTCTTAGCCTTTAAAAATAAGCACTTAAGTATCTACACCCACGGCTCGAATTGGTTATTTATAGAGAGTAGTAGGGTGGGTCTAACCTAGCAAAATTGTCGAGGGATAGCTCATTTCGGACTTCTTGTGGCTCAATAATGGTAAAGCCATATGCAAGTCTAAAAAGATCCCATTATTAAGACCAAAGCTCCAAAGGTGTGCACCATATCCTACATAGTGGCCTCAACAAAATCGATAATAGATCCCATTCCCACTTACCCTAATATAATCAACAAAATCAACCATTAATAGGATACTTAAGGACCTCTCTTCTTAAGCAAAAAAAGAAACCAAATGCTCTAATACCAATGTAATGGAAATGGCCTATGAACTTTGAGAATAGCGGAATTAAGAGAATTCAAGTGAGCAATTTTGTGAGGTTACTTTGAGAACATAGAGGGTGAACTTAATTGATGGTAGAAATACAAACATAGTACTTACTTAACTTGGCATGAGCAATACTTTGACAAGAGAGAGAGTATTAGAGAACATGAAAATAGTTGAGGACAGTATTTACTTGGAGCCGGTCCGCCTTCCAAAAGACATTTGTATTATAGATTCTCCCATCAAGAGAGACTTGATACAATACAATGTTTGTGTTACTTGTGACCCACGTGATGCAATGAAGATGGAAAGCTTCATGCATCACAAGCATACCATAAACTTTGCAAAAAAAAAAACTATCCCAAGCCTCAATCCCAAGGCCTCAAACACCTTCGAAGGTGGAGAGATCTAGCGGGGAATGAGGGTATGGAAGAGGAAGAAGAATCATCCATAGGAGAAAGAAATAGTTCCTCACTTATCATCACTCTTCTTGCTTAGCATAGCATAATAGCATAGTAATGAAGATGAAGAAGATCGCAAGCTTAAGCATCGAAGCATCGCTCTTGGTTGGATTTTCATTCCATAGCCAAGAGTGTTGGTGTAGGCTCTTCACTTCTCAACAAGCTTGCAGAAGGAGATGAGCTCTTGCACTTTCCACTCCACGCAATGAGACAATGTGTGTGTGTGTGTGTGTGTCTGGGAGAGTATACCCCACTCTCATGCTTCGTCCACCTCTCTCTCTCTCGTATTATTTAATTATTTCATTTGGACATGTGTCCTCGTTTTTCTCTTTGAGAGAAAGAACTTAAATATTTATTTTTATGCATCTAAATTCTCATTGGACCCCTTTAAAACCTATCCAATAGGGTTCAAGCACATCATGAGGGCCACATGTGGAGGATCATTGGAACATGTATGCTTTTGTCATTTGATTTGAATTGAATACTTTAAGCACTTAGTCAATCAAGGATGGAAACCGTTGATGCCTCTTGAGATTTTATCTTTGAATTGAATACTTCAAGAACCTTAGTCATTTTAAGCATAAAAATCGCCTCAAGCTTTGGGCAAGCTGTAAGCAGCAAGCTAACACAGATACCAGGGATATCATTTTTCGGAGTTCTCATTGTAAAAACACTTATTATTTTGATAAATCGGGAATATTGTAAATCCTAATTTTTGGATAAACCTTGTAATTGATGAGCCGGGGCTACAAGCTTCCAGATTGTATCAACCTGTCATTACCCATGTTTGGTAGAACTCCCAGATTATTAGTTTTGACCACCGAAAACCTTGGCTAAGGTATAAAAGCCAAATTTTGAAAGTTATTATTATGTTTTGGATAATCAAATACATAGTGTGAGCTAATGGCTCTCACCTCTCTCCTTCTCGCGCTTCCTACTCCCTCCCCGGTTGTCACATTGTAGTTGCGTTTGTTGCATTGCAACCGCAGGTAAGAGCTCTACGCATTGACGTATGCACATCCCAGTAATTCGTAGCTTTTGGCGTCGTGGACTTACAACCTAATTTCATCATAACTAGAAATTTACACTTCAAAATAGAAAACTAAGCATAGGCGTGGTATTGGGGCATAATTGCTAAGCATTTAGATGCATTCTGGGTCGAAAACAACTAGGTCAAAAATCCACTATTGTTAATAATCGTGATTTTGGAACTTGACCTAAAGTGGGGTTTGAGACCATAAGCATGTGTACTTAGGTCTTATAAACATTTTCTAGAAGTTTCATTACATTTGGATGTCATTTGATGTTGCAACGGATGTGATTTGTTTGTCGATGAGCGATTGACTTTTAGTGATTTCAGTCACTTGAGTGTAGCTTGAGTTAGATGCGAGTTGTTAGCTTTTTTTGAGATATTGACACCCTCTTGTAGTCTCTATACACTAGTCAAGTCAGCTTCGTCCTATGGATTGACAATTTAATCGTGGTTCTCGATAATATTGCAATAAGATAGGATAGTGAGGTTAGACACGCGTCCCACATTTGGCGCCATTGTCGAGGATCGAAGAGACCTAAACTAGGGAAAAACATGAGCGTCTTGTGAAGTTATCCTTTAACTTCCTCTAGGATCGCCTAGAGTTCAAAAATTTCTTTTAGAAACCGCATAGCCTAAGATTGTTGCCTTTTTCTTTGTAGAGGTAGCTTGGAGGTAATCGTACTTGTTGAGTGCCTTTAGGACTATAGGATTAGAGTATGATTTTTGAGAATGATTGATAGACAAAACAAGTCTTAAGATCAATGTTCAGAAAACCATAAAAGACAAGAAAACGAGTGTTTGTGGACACTTTCCACAACCCCAATTGCATGAGAATCTAGGAGTAGGGTAAGTAGGATCCGAGGTGGATTTCAGAACATTGCTCTCTCTGAAAGAATCATTGTGAGTTGTTATTGGAAGTTACAGAGTTTCAGGTCTACGGCTAGAAATAACATGAAAAGACTCCAAACCACTCAATCAGACTAGAGAGTAAGCTTAAAAGTTGTCTGAACCAGTGGATAAGCTCAAGGAAACTTTGAGATAAAAATTTCAAGAGTTGGCCAAAACTCAAATTATTTACTTTTTCTTGATATTTTAGGCCAAATTAAGTTTTGAAATAACTCATAAAAGGAACGTCCTTGAAAAAAGTGCAAAAATTGGTTCATTTCAAGCCTGAAGTTAATAATTATGATTATTAACTTTCAGCTCATATTTGACCAAGGTTCATACCATTGACTCATTGCATGTGTACAAAAAACTTTTGTAAAGGCACAAAAGGTTTGAATCACCAAACTGGCAAAAAATTGGGTAAAAACTAAAGTTTGTATTGACTTTCTGAATCTTGAGTGTGTAAATTGGAAAAACATTTGTCCAAACTTGTTGAAATTTGATTCATAGGCTTATATTGATGTGATAAACATGTTTCCATGCTCATTTGACCAAAAAGATGTAAAAAGTTGCCAGAAGTAAATAATCGTGACTATTTACATCTGTCCCATTTTTTAACTTTTTTGACCAAGTTGGCATACCACTAGCTTTACCATGTTGTAATAAGCCCACAAACCAAATTTGGTAAGATTTGGATCATTGGATTGAAAATTGTGACCAAATTTGCAAAGTTAGTCTGCGGACAGAAAGCTGATGACTAAATTTGTTGAAACTTGTCTTGGGACCTTACGTTGAAGTGCTTAACAGATCTATGTCAAAGTTGGGACAAAAATTTAGAAAAATATTGTTGGAGTGAATAATCGCGATTATTTACATCTGCTTCAAAAATTGACAAATTTGCAAATTTGAGTATACCACAAAGTCAAGCTCAATATTGGTGAAATTTGGATCCCAAAAGTGAGACTTAAGCCAGATTCTTGAAATCAGAGTCTACGGACACACAACAGTTGATAAACTTGAACAGATTTTGTCCAAACTTGTTGAAACTTGTCTAGGGACCTTAACAGGTTGTATACTTGGCAAAGGAAGCCAAAAATTACAAAAATATGACAAAAGTAAATAATCGCAATTATTTACTACTGCTACACAGGGACACATTAGTTTTGACTTTGGAACTTATACATTGTTAGACCAGCATAATACAAAGCCGCTAGGCAATTTTGGGTCTAGTTGGATCCAAATTGGTACATGTTCACTCAGTTTCCAAGTTGCAGATTAATCCTTTGATTTTTTGTCAAAGTCGAATATGAAAATCATTTGCACACTCCCATAGATTGATTTGAAGTGATACACACAGACCAATCACAATAGTTGACAAAAATTATACAGTCTTTGTGAAAGAATAGCTAACTTTATCAAATTTATACAGGAATCAGGTTGTAGAAAAGGAATAGGTAGCTTGACAAAAAGTTGCAATCGCATCAAGTGGAAATTGACAACAAGTCAATCCTAAGGTAAGTACTCTATCCAGGGCTTCGCAATTATTTATGAACCTTAGATCTAGTTGTGTACTAGGAAATCAAGGCATACTCGGAGAAACCTCCAGTAGAGTATCCACCGAAGAAAACGTGAATGAAGGCAATTCCTTGCACACTATTCTTGAAGAAATCTCATACACTTTTTCAGATTCAACATCTGAAATGTCTTCCTATTCGACTCACTCGGAAACCGGAACGACAATGTGCTATACGCATATACTCTCTTTTTATAAGACTAACTGCCATGGAGCTCAGGTTTACCTGGATCCTAACGAAGATTATGCTATTCTCATTGATGACCATGGTATTGAGTTTGAAGAAGAGATTAGGGCAAACAAACAAGGAAAATGTACATGGACAAAAATGGAACTTAGTATTTACAAGTTATTGAACCCTGATGTGATAGACAAATGGGGGTTAGAAGTAAACACCTTAATCCCAGATATGTCAGCAGAAGAAGGACCACCAATTTTAGAATTCGAGGGATGCGATCAAGTAGATTTGAAGCCCTTGAAACAGCTTAATACTAATAATCTTAGGATCGGAGTCTATTGTTGGGAGGATAGAAACCTAAAAGATCTTTTGTGGACTTCGCATGCCAAATCAGGACAACTAACAGCCATGAAGATCATCTATATCTTCAAGATCAAAGATAAGGGATCAACAGACCTACCAAACTACTTGTTTAGGGATTTTTATAGCAACAACTTTGTTATGATGACCCCTGAGGAGGTAGAACAAACCAAATACCAAGGGTATTCCATAAGGGATTGGATATTGGGACAAGGACCAGAAACAATTCCAAGAGACGAACATCGTGAGAGATCATCTGAGAGTAATGTTAAGAAACTAGAAACCACCTCATCACACGAAGAAAACCAAGTGACACTAAGGCTAGTCCAGAGCTACATGAGTCACTATTTCCAACAGACTGGTTTGAAGGACTCGGAACAGGACCAACTGCTAGGAGACTGAGAGTTGAACCAAATAAGAGACAAATAGACGTGTCAGACCAGCTAATTTTTAGAAATGGATCAAAAAATACAGTGGATCAAGGGATCCATACGACCACTTAGCAAGTTTTAAGTAAGTTCTAAGAGCAAAACATATATTCAATTTCCATACTCAATTTGTGTTGGAATTAGGGTTGCAGAGAGACACACACAGCTTGGAGAAGACGAAGGAAGCTCAAGGCACACAACTGAGAGTGTGTTACTTAGTGTGCAATGGAAATATTGATAGCCCTAGAGTGATGAGCGTATATACAATACACGGGGGAAAAAACCTCCTAAAGAGGGAAAAAATGCCCCAACGGTCCTAGTGTGTTCACACATATCACTACCACATGTATATGGTAACAAATTCCCCCTGGAGTGATGCGGTGAACAAGAGCTGGCACATGAGTAAAGGGAAGTGCCATGCCCTGAGGACAGGATTAGTCCACAAAGGGGAGTAAGCCCAAAGCTTTGTGGAAAGCTTCAAGCTTCTCACGAGACAATGCCTTTGTGAAAAGATCTGTAAGGTTGTCCTGTGTTGGCACATAAGCCAAGCTGATCTCTCCTGCTGAGAGCCTCTCCTTGACATAGTGGTAATGCACCTCAATGTGCTTTGTGCGAGCATGAAAAACTAGGTTCCTCACAACTGCCAATGCGCTCTGACTGTAAGTGTAGATAGTGTTGGCAGTGTCCTGTCCAGCACCCAAATCAGCCATAAGGCGTCTGAGCCATACACACTCAACCGTAGCTGTGAAGACTGCCCTGTACTCAGCCTCACAACTCGAAGTGGCCATAGTAGGTTGCTTCTTGCTCAACCATGATATACATAAACTGCGAAGCATGAAACAAAAACCACTTGTGGACACTCTCGTGTCAAAACAACCAGCCCAATCTGAGTATGAAAAAGCATGTAAGTTTGGCGGCAATGATCCCCCCTTGGGATAAAACAAGCCAAGATGTAAAGTGCCACTAAGGTAGCGGAAAATCCTCTTGACAGCCTACCAATGCGTAGACCCTGGGCTATGCATAAATCTGCTGACCTGTGAGATTGCAAACTGAATATCAGGCCTCCTGTTGCATACAAAAATGAGGCAGCCAACAACAGTTTGGTAAAGAGTGACATCAGCAGGATCGCCGACATCATGTAGACTGAACTTCAAACGTGTTTCCATGGGAGTGACAATAGGTTTGAAATCCTCAAGTCCAAACTTACATAGCAATGTCTCTATGTAACTTTTCTGACACAAGGAAATACCACCATCACACTGCTTAAACTGTATACCAAGTAATGATGCAACAACCCCAAATCTTTCATCTTGAAAGTAGCATTTAAATCAGCCTTAAATTCAGAAATATGTCTCTCATTTGGTCCAGTGATCAACAAATCATTGACATAAAGAACCACAATGAGAAGTACATCACCCTCACGCTTTACATACAATGTGCTTTCTGTTGGACTGTTACGAAAGCCTCGTTTAGCCAAATGAGTGTCAGATTTCTTATACCAAGCATGAGGAGATTGCTTCAACCCATACAAAGCCTTCTTACATCTGCACACTTTGTCCTCTTGTCCTGTTATGACAAAACCGCGAGGCTGCGTTACATAGACTTCCTCAAATATGTCACCATTCAAGAAAGTAGTAACAATGTCTGATTGATGTACATCCCAACCAAAATGAGCTGCCAATGCACATAGAAAACGCACAGTAGTCATACGACAAGTGGGAGAAAAAGACTATTCATAATCTATGCCTTTTTGTTGTGCATAACCCTTTGTAACAAGTCGAGCCTTATGGCGATCGATCTCACCATGCGGCTTGCGTTTCAACTTGTAAACCCACTTCGTACCAATGGCCTTTTTGCCAGGAGTCAAATCACATAAAGTCCATGTGTCATTTTCTATAAGTGCATCATATTCTGATTGCATGGCAGCCATCCAATTTTCTGAATTCTGTGCTTCATCAAAAGACAGAGGCTCCTCAACATCATGAAAGGTAGACACAGCCAAAGCATAATAATCTGATGCATACAATGCATGGCAAGAGCCTGAACGAGTACGACTAGACAAAGGTGCATCCAATTTACTTTCACACAAAGTGTGCACCAACCATTTTGGCATACCTCTAGCCTGATACCTCTAGCCTGCTCATTTTCAGCCCTTTCCTCATCAAGTGCATCATGTACATCTACATCAGTAATAAACTAATATGTAACATTTTCAGAAACCCCCATAGGCTCTACATTTTCCTCATTGGAAATTACATTCTATTTCCACCATTGAAAAGAGGCAACAAAGTGTCATAAATGTCCTGTGAGCTTACATTACAGTCTCTAGTACATGACAGCAAGGGCTGAACAGAATCTTCCACAAACACTACATCCCGAAAAACCAGAATACGTTTTGTTTGCGAATGATACAACCTGTAACCTTTTCTTTCAGCACTATAACCAACAGAAATACATTTGACAGCCTTATCATCCAATTTTCTACGCTGCACTTGTGGCACCAAAGCATATGCCAAATAGCCAAAAACACGCATGTGCTCAATAGAAGGCTTTCTATCATGCCATGCTTCATATGGAGTAATAGACTGCAAAGCTTTCGTAGGACACCTCTTAAGTACATAAGTGGCACACATGATGGCCTCAAGCCAAAAAGAATGCGGCAAAGCTTGACTTTTGACCATACATCGTGGCATTTCCGTCAGTGACCTATTTTTCCTCTCAACAACATCATTTTGCTGAGGTGTATAAGGCACTGTACATTGGTGTTTTATCCCACGACTAGCCAAAAATGCATTAAATTCATGAGACATACACTTCCCCCCCTCAATCGGAATGGAGGGTGTCCATAGTACATTTCGAGACATTTTCAGCCATAGCCAGAAATTGTTTGAAGCACATAAAAACTTCGGACTTTGCTTTAAGCGGAAATACCCATGCATGCCTAGAGTAATCATCAATGAAAGTCATGAAGTACAGGTAATTTCCCAAGCACGGAGTTTGCATGGGCCCACAAACATCACTGTGCACAAGCTGCAACCTGCAACCTGCATGTGGCCTGAACTGAAGCATCCTTTGGAAACTTAGAACGCTGCATCTTACCCAAAATATAGCCTTCACAAACATGTTTGACAGGTGCTTCAAGAGGTGGCAAAGAAGCAACCATATTAGAGTTTTGCAAACGTAGCAAACTGGCAAAATTTAGATGACCAAAACGTGCATTCCAAAGTTTTGCATCTGAAATAGCCCTTGAATCTGCAACAGCATTTGCGAAATTTTGTCCACACTTGTCATACAAAGTGAGCTTATACAATCCACGGCAGAAAAGGCCAGATGCAACAATTTCATCACCAAAACTGAGATCATGAACTGTACATCTGTCATCCACAAATTTGACTACAAGTCCAAGTCTAGCAAGTGCGGATATAAACAAGAGATTCTTCTTGATCCCAGGTACATAAAGTGCATCAACAAGTGTGAAAGAACTGCCATTAGCAACAGTAAGCACAATCTTTCCAACTCCCTGAACTGGATAAGAGGCATTGTTGGCACAAGTGACTGAATTCCCATGAGGGACAGACTCGAGAGAGGTAAACAATTCACGATGTGAGGTAATGTGCTTTGTAGCACCACTGTCGAAATACCACACATGTGAATCTGCAGCAGCTGACAAGCATGCATCATAGACAGCAGGATTGTAAGTGCACTCTGCGCTAAAAGCCCATTCTGCATCAACATCAGCAACAGAGTCTCCTTTCACAGAAGACTCAACAATGGTTGCATTTGTAGTGGAACCAGCATTTGCAGTGGAACCACCCTCTTTCTTCTTAGCCTCTTTGGCCTTCAACTTAGGACACGACTTGATCAAGTGATCATTGGCTTTACAATAATGGAAACGCATCTTCTTTTTTCCCTTATCACCAGAATTTCTAGACGAATTGCTGCCAGTAGAAGCATTAGGAATAGAATTTTTGCCACTCGCAGCAGAACCATAAGAAGTGGCTACATTGCTGTTACCACCCTTTCTTTGAGAAGCAATAAAAGCCTGTTCAAATGGACGCTGTCTAGTCCTGTTTTTTCTGGAAAGTGACTCTTGCAACAGCAATGTGGATAATGCATCAAACTTGACAACTTCTGGATTTCCTTGGGTCATAAGTCTCCAAGCTAGCAAAAGTCTGGTAAGAATCTGGTAAGGCATCAAGAACAGTCTGCACAAGGGAACTGTTTGAAATAACTTCACCTACAGAAATAAGTTGCTCATTGATATTCTTGACACTAGCAAGGAAAGTGTCCATATCATCTTCCTCATGCATAATCTTCGACTCCAGCTCTTTACGCAGCAAAGCAATTTTAGCCTCATTGCGGCTTGCATAAAGACCTGCTACAATATCCCAAGCCTATTTTGCAAATTTTGCTGAACGGATGTGAGGAACAATGGTGCGCTTCACAGACAACACAATCAATGCATGAGCTTGCGCATCCTTAACATCCCAAGGAGCTTGTTTTGCCGTAGGAAAAACAACTCTAACAGTTGCAATGCTTGCAGCAAGACCTGCAACATCCTCAACATCGCCTACATCCTTATAACCAGGACGTACATCAATGCCCTGCACAATGTTCCAGACACCCTTTGACAGAAGAACATGTTGCATCATATAAGCCCACATAGGGTAGTTGTCCCCATCCAACCTGTCCTCCGCAGCAAACATCTTGAACACATCTGTGTTGTTGTTGTCAGCCATGGTAAATGCTCCACCTAATGTGAAAACTGCCCAAAAAGAGGAGAAACGGAGTGGGAACGACACGTGCTGTATAGCACAAACCATAAAAGACTATAAGGCACCTGTTATGCAGAAAATGGCATTGACAAAAATTCTGCACAAAATGACAAAATAGCATGTGCAGTACTGCCTATAGTGGAAACGGAGGCCGAAATGAGCCCAAATCGAAAATTTGAGCAGACCCAGCTCTACGAGCTTTCCCGAAGTGTTTATCGACCTGCGAACGCTTGCCAAAGCTCACTGAAATTGGAGAAAGTGAGCAGGCATGTACTGGAGCAGCTGGCGACTAAGCCCTGGAGGACGCAACCTGCTCTGATACCAATTGTTGGAATTAGGGTTTTAGAGAGACACACACAGCTTGGAGAAGACGAAGGAAGCTCAAGGCACACAACTGAGAGTGTGTTACTTAGTGTTCAATGGAAAGATTGATAGCCCTAGAGTGATGGGCATATATACAATGCATGGGGGAAAAAACCTCCTAAAGAGGGGAAAAATGCCCCGGCGGTCCTAGTGTGTTCATACACATCACTACCACATGTATATGGTAACAATTCGAGGGGTTTGGAATGACATTAGAAGGGAAAGCATTGACATGGTTCGAAAACATTCTACCAAGGTCAATCATGGACTTGAACACATTAGCTCAAGGATTTGTAGCTGCTTGTTCCAAAACGGGGATCAAACATAATACGGTAGCTCAAATCTACAGCTTTAAACAGAAACATGGTGAGTCTATTAGGGATTGTTCAACTCAAATGAAACAATACATTGCCAGATACCCAGGGCTAGAGATACTTGCAGAAGAACGACTCGTATCTTTGTTTCTAGAGGGACTGCTAAACAAAGAACTTCATGCTATACTCTATAGCAAGAAGCATACAACCCTAGAAGAGTGTGTGTCAGATGCCATTGACTTAGGAGACAATTGTGATATTTTCAACGAAGAAGATGTCCCTAAGGATAATTAAAGTGAGAAAACAACATCCACTAAACTAGCACAAGTGGGAACGGTTGTTGTAGCACCGCTTTCAGCCATAGAAGACATGCTCAAAAGGATGACCGACATGATGAACAACATGGAAAAAGCACCTATGCAAGGACCAGGACAAGGGATACCTCAACAGGGACAACCAATTAGGCCAAAAAAATGGTGTGCAATCGAGGGTAAATGAACCAACCATGAGACCAACAAGTGCTAATTTTGACCAAAGTATGATGGGAATGTTAATACGTGCCTATGAGGCCACAAGGACAACCCATGTACAGATATCAGCCTAATATAGCCCAAGCTCAAAGACCACCGATGGGTATGGAAATACCTCAACGCGTGTTGGGTCAACAACCTCCGTATCCAGGACATAATGTAGTGCCTGTAAAGTACATGCATTCCGAAAAAGTCATAGAGGACAAGCACTTGTGCCTAATACACCCTATGCTGAGCCTAGTCCATCTATAGTAATTGTAGATAGTGGAGGCAGTTTCACTGGGTGGGAACCAGCTCTTGGAAAGTCGGGCAGCGGACCATTCAGTAATTACCATGAGGTTACCACAACAAATCCAAAGAGCTATAAATAGGACCCATTACATTGTAATCGGGTTGGTAATTGTTGGCTGTACTTTTGGGTTGTTTTATCCTTTGACTTCCTACTCTTAGTGTGTGATTGTAGTCCTGAAGCTGTTCCTAGGCTACATTATTCCACTTGTATTCTTATTCTATAATTTCTAATACATCAGTCAAGTACACTTTAGCCAGGCATTCTTTGTATCCATTTCATTTGAATCTGAATCTAAATTTGAACCTGAATGAATCTGAATCCAGTCATTCAGCTTGTCTAATTCTCAATAGATGTATTCCAGTTCATATAACTATCATAGCTCAGTTTCTATCTTTCCTCCAGTTCTACTGATTGAACTAATGAATCACCAGTAGCTGTAAACTCAAACACTGGAATCAGCTATCTAAAGAGATCAGCTCCAATTCCATTTTGGCAATCATGGTGGCTAGAGCTGTTGCTCGTTGACCAGCAGACTCCTCTCCCAGTTTGAGTTTCAGTTGCAGTAATGACACCCAAACCCGGTCGTGGCCGGAAACCATCCTACCGTGTTGACCCTATTCTTGAGGATTCAGAAAGAGACTCTAATCCCAAGGATGAACAAGTAACTGACACTGAGGCTCAGGAGGAGCACAATCATGCTGATGAGGCACACGACTCTCAGCATTCCAGTCAGTCCAGACGACGCAGAGCTGAAAGGGAAGAGCTCAAGGCCAAGAGTTCTCGGACCAAATAGGGAGACAAAGGTGCCAAAGGCAGTAAAGGAAGTCATCATAGTTCTAGTAGAAAAGCTAGAGAGGAGACAACAACTCTGACAGAGGCAGAAATTATTTGGGATGCAGACACAGACTATTGTAAGAAGGTTGCAAAAAAGAGTCAGGATTCCAAGGTGAGAAGAGGAAGAAATGAGGCTAATAGACATGATTACACATCTTCATTGAAAATCTCTTTTCCCATTTTTAAAGGGAAAAAGAAAGAGGACCCAGATGTTCATATCCAAGCCTTTGAGAAGTATGCTGAGTTAAAAAATATTGATGAAGATGATTGGGGTGACTACTTTTTGCAAACATTAAAGGAGGCCACAAGGAAATGGTACTACCATTACCCGGCTTGTCAACTCAGATCATATAATAAATTGCTTAAAGCTTTATGATTGGAATATTCAGACAACAGAGGGGATGGGGATATACTCTGTGAGCTAGATAAGATAAGGCAGGGAAAATTGTCAGTCAGAAGCTATGTTGAGAAAATCAAGGAACTAACTAGACAACTACAGGAACCACCATCCGAAAAGCGGCTGCGAGGATGGTTTTTGAATGGGTTTCACAGTAAGAAGCTTAGGAAACAGGAGGTGCTGGCACCAACCAAGAAATTCAATGATTTGGTGGAGCGGGTCCTGAAGCTCAAACAACAAGCTAAGAAGGAAAAGAGTCACAAGAAGAGGAGCTCGAGTAGTAGCAGTACTTCTACTGAAGATTCTGAGTCCAGTAGAGCCTCCAATAGCTCTGAAAGCAGTTTAGATGAAAGAACCAAAGACAAGACTAAGAAAGGATCTTGGTCTAGGAAGATTGAAGAGATGGTTTGGCAAATTGCTGAAATTAGCCAGACCAGACAGCTGGTAAGAAGAATGGAAACCTGGTGTTCAAAGTGTCAATTTAAAGACCATGTTTCAAACGAATGTCAAGAGTGTACTTATTGCAAAGCCTATGGACATTTATGGAACAAGTGTGGTATTTAAATTCATCATTTTAAGAAGGAAAAAGATTTGTGAGTGGTAGCATTCACCAATGTTGAACCAGTAAGAGTAGAAACTACCAGTGTTTCTCAAGAGGAGAAACTAGGTGTAAGTGGTACTGGAGCAGGCCGCGGTAGATACCAAGCCGGTACCAACTGAGACCGAGGTCGTGGTAATTTTCAGAATCGAAGCCTGAATTGCTATACATGTGGTAAGTATGGGCATTTCGCGGCTCACTATCCAGAAACACTTGAAGCTGTGGATACCGAGACGAAGGTTCAAGAACCAGTTCCTGTATGAGTAGATACACGAAGCAAAGGGGTGGTGATTGAGGAAATTCTAGACAGGCCAGCAAAACCAGTCAATCCTGAAAGTAGCAAATGGGCTCAGCAGAGAGAGGTATGGAAGGCCAAGGGTAAAGAAAAGGTGGTTGATGAATGGCAGGAGAAAATAGAACTAGCGGTGAAAATCACTGAGGATTTGGCCAAGAAACTGCCAGAGCAACCAAAGAGTTCTGATGCTCGGGTCATTCATAAGATACCTACCCAGTTTTCTGAGACAACACAACCCAATCAATCAAAGACTGGGATGCCTGAGACCAGGTTGGCTGCAATACAAGGGTTGATGGAAGAATTGGGAATTGCTAAAGGAGTTGGAAGCACTGAACCAAAGGAATGGTATTGTGAAGATAATACCATCTCTTCAAGTTCTAACGACAACTCTGAGCATGAGAAATATGAAATTCATGTCAAGATTTGTGATAGAATTCAGAGACTCACTGTGGAGCTAGAGGACATTAGAAGAACTCTACTTGAAGCAGCGAAATTCATCAGGCAGCGAATGAAGGCTAAGGTAGAGGCCAGATCAGTCGACTTGATAGATTTCAGAGATGATGAAGTGACATTGATTTAGGTGGACTACAAAGTGAGGAAACAGTGGGAACCACTCTGAAGCGTTATACTAGATGGATGAGTAGGGGTAAATATTTTGGGAGTGCATCTTAAAAAAAGGATGGGAATTACTAACCTGAAACCAACACCTTTCAAAGTCCGAATGGCGGATCATCGAGTGGTGCAGGCAACTGGAATGGTAAAGAATATGCAAATACGAGTGGGTAAAGCAAAGTTCAAAACCAGTTTCCTAGTATTGGATGTGCAAGGAGATTATGGGATGCTACTGGGACGCCCATGGCAACGAACGACACAGGCTATTCATGACTATGCTAATCAGACTTTGACAATTTAGGGGGCCGGTAGCAGAATCCAAATTCAGACGAATAACACTAAAAGTTGGAGAAAGGAACTGAGACCCAAGGAGCTCTGCCAGAAGTACAAGGTGAAGAAAATTGAGAAAATGCTGGCAGCTATGAATATTTTTCCATTAACAGAGATAGTTCTCAATGTAGTCTTAATAAACAAGACGAAACTAAAAAACAAAAGAAACAATTTCAAGAACAGTTCACTGAACTGAATTCATGAGAACATCTAGTGAGATTAACTGGAAGACCAGAAGAACCGGTTGAGTTCAGCACACCAGCAGAACCAGCATGCTCTGGAGTAGCTACTGGAAATCAAAATGGTAATTCAGAGCTCAAAGGATCGTCCTGGGATTATGTTGAGGAGTCAACCAAGAGAAAGGGTGGAGGGCCTAACTGGCCGCTTCCAAATGATCAGGAGATAGAGGAATGGAATTTAGGGTCTGAAGAAAACCCTAGAATGATAAAGGTAAATAAACATATGAATCCTACGATGAAAGAGAAGGCACGAGATATGTTTCAGCATTATAAAGATGTGTTCACAGGGGAGCATATTGATTTGAAAGGGGTGGATCCAGAGGTCTGTCAACACAGAATACCATTGAAAACCAATGCCAGGCCAGTACGACTGCAACGCTATCGAATGAATCCGAATTATGCTAAGAAGGTCAAAGAGGAGATCGACAACCTTCTGAAAGCTGGTTTCATTACTGAAGTAGCCAGTAGTGATTGGTTGTTTCCTATTGTGGTTGTGCCTAAGAAGAGTGGGAAGCTGAGAGTATGTGTAGATTATAGGAAACTGAATGCTCAAACCATTAAGGATCCATTCCCATTACCCTTCACAGATATGTTATTTGATGAGATTGCAGGATATGAGATGTATACCTTTATGGATGGATATAATGGCTATAACCAGTTACAAATTTCTCTTGAGGATCGGGAAAAGACCACTTTCATCATGGAATGGGGAGCATTTATGTATCTGGTAATGCCATTTGGCCTTTGCAATACACTGGCAACTTTTCAGAGATGTATGATGAAAATTTTCAGTGCATTAATTCATCAATTCCTCGCTATATTCATGGATGACTTCACTATATATTCCACAGAGAAAAAGCATTTACTATTTCTAGAGATGGTTTTTAAGCGCTGTCAATAGAAGAGGATTTGTCTAAAGCCATTCAAATTTGTTTTCTTAGTGTGGAAAGAACAACTACTCGGACATGTGGTGTCCAGAAATGGAATAGAAATGGCCAATGACAAGATCCATTGTGTCCAACAGGCCAAGGCGCCTAGGGATGCATCAGAATTAAGTTCTTTTCTCGGATATATTAATTTTTACAAAAGGTTTGTGCATAAGTTTGCTTCTCAAGCATTACCATTGTATGAGCTTACAAAGAAAACAGCAAGTTCATTTGGAGTGCTGATTGTGAGGAAAGTTTTTAGAACTTAAAGAGTGCCATGATCAGTAAACCAATTCTTCGCCAACCGAATTGGGATGTCATCTTCCATGTACATGTGGATGCTTCGGGACTGGCAATGGGAGCGATACTAGCTCAACCAGATGGAAGAACTAATTTTCCTGTATACTTTGCTAGTCATAGATTTAGCCAGGCTGAGCAAGGATATACAACTATTGAAAGAGAGGCTTTAGGGATGGTTTTCAGTGCTACAAAATTCCGGCATTATTTTCTAGCAAATTGTTTCATTTCTATGTGGATCATCAAGCCTTATTGTTCTTGATTAATAAAGTTATTATTCAAGGCAGGCTAATAAGGTGGATGATGTTGCTTATGGAAATTGAATTTCAAAATTTCCATAAACCTGGTAAAAACCACTGAGGTGCTGATCTTTTCTCTAGGAGTACGGAGGGCTGCTCTGAAGCATCTTTAAGAGACGAACTAGTGGATGCTAAATTATTTCAGCTGGAAGCGGCGAAATAAGTTGATCTTGAATTATATGAAGTATATCAGTTTCTTTCGTAGGGTGGATTCCCATATGACTGGAAACAGAAGAAGTCTCTGGTTATTAAAATTTTAAAGTTTACCATTTTAGGTGGCTCACTCTACAGATTGGGTGTCGATGGGATACTTCATCGATGTGTGCCCATGGAGGGCAGACTGCAAGTTATTTCAGAAGCAATCTGCCCTCCATAGGCACACATCGACGACGAAGTATCCCATCGATGAAGTTATTTATATTGATATTACTTTCAAGAAGATTTTGCAGGCTGGGTTATGGTGGCAAACATTGATATCTGATGTCAGAAGCTTTTGCAAAACCTGTGACATATGCCAAAGAATGGGTAGCTCCCATAGCAACAGACATGAGTCCTTTAACAACAGTACATCCACTGGGTGTTTTCATGAAATGGGGTTTGGATTTTATGGGACCTTTCAAGAAGGTTACTCCTAGGAAGAATAAGTATATATTAATGGCTACTTGTTACGTAACTAAATGGGTAGAAGCTGAGGCTCTTCCTGACAATACAACAAAGTCTACTGCAAGGTTTTTATTTGAGAATATTGTATGCCGCTATGGATGTCCTGTGGAGATTGTGTCAGACCAAGGGACACACTTCATAAATGACACTATGGATATCCTCATGGATATGCTTTCAATCAAGCAGCGCAAATCCACACCATTGTTGGAATTAGGGTTGCAGAGAAACGCACACAGGTTGGAGAAGATGAAGGAAGCTCAAGGCACACAATAGAGAGTGCCCCGGCGGTCCTAGTGTGTTCACACACATCACTACCACATGTATATGGTAACAACCATATTATCATAGATGCAATGGGCAGGCCGAAAGCTGCAACAAGACCATTAAGACTATCATCACCAAGATTGTGCAGAAAAAGCCAGAACAGTGGGACTTGAAGCTTCAAACTGATCTATGGGCATATAGAACACTTTATAAGGTCACTACAGGGTTAACACCATTTAGAATGGTGTATGGCATTGAAGTTGTTGTCCCTATGGAATTTGCTATACCCAGTCTTAGAATGGCAATAGCGTATGGTTTAGATTTTAACCACAATCTAAAGAACAGACTGGAAGAGCTAACCTAGTTAGATGAGCTGAGACAGAGGGCTATGTTGGAACAAGAAATTGTTCAGCACAGAAAGAAACACTGGCATGATAGATGTGTCAGAGAAACTCTTTTCTATGCTTTTAGCAAAGAGATTGTATTCTAAAGTCGATGTTAACCTCTGTCAGATATTGTCTCATAATGTACTTTAGCAAACTGCCAAGTTGAAGTCTTAATGTGTATTCAAGGCTTGGTATGTTTGGCAGTTTCTGTACTAGGTGACTTCTCTAGATGCCCATGATCAGGTAAGAATGTCTTGGAGCCAAAACCCATTCCCAGTATCCCAGAATGTGGAATTATCATCTGATGAAGAAGCCCTAGAAAGACAATCAGTTTCCACTAGACAAAAGAGAAAGGCCATACAAGAGGAAGCTGGCAATTCAAAGAGGCCAAGGACAACACTGACCAAAAGCACGGCTCTCTTGAAGCAGCTAGAAAGTCAAATAAAAACAGTGTCTACTGAAAAGACTTCATCTCGCCAGACTGAACAACATACTGTCCAAACCACTGGTGGAGTTAACCGGCCAGTAGGCTAGATTTCGGCAACCACCAGTACTGGACAAGACCAATCAGAAAGGGCCAGTCCTGATCGGCCAGCAGACCATACTAATAAGGGAAAAGGACCAGCATCTCCAAATCCACTTGGCAGGGTTCTTGTCCCATACAATGAAGCAGCCTTTCTATTGACAAAGAAAGATAGGTTACTGCAGATGTAGACTCATCCTCTCAAGGGACACCTAGTTTTGCAAAAATCTAATTGCTCTGTATTACCCTACCTGGCTCCTGTCATGGTCTATGAGCCAACTGACTCTGATCTAGAAACAATTAAGGATGGTTGTTTCGTACTTATTCAGTCATCATGGAACACTATTGGCAATTGCATGGGGCAAATGCTGGATACTGCAGGGTTAGAAGATGAACTAACTAAGGTAAAAACTGAACTAAGGGAGGCTGAGGAGCAGATTGAAAAGCTGGAGCAAGGGAGAGCAGCCCAGAACTTCCACCACAGTATCCTTGAAGCTCAGTCACCTAGGACTATTCAATAGTTACAAAGTAAGCTTGACAAGGTGGAGTGAGATACGGACCATACGAGAAGAAAAAGCAGAAGCTGAAAGAACTGCTGATAGGTTTGAAACTATACTCATAATGAAGAGAGTTGAGTTCAACTCCTTACTGACCAGCCACACTACCCTAAGGCCACATTAACAAAAAGGTATATCTATAATAATCTGGCCGAGATCTTCAATCCAGAAGGGAATGCTATTTTCAACATGGATAAATTGAGGGGTCTTATGGAGACAATGCACAGTGATTTCCAAGATAAAATTTGTGAATATAACAGTGCTCTGGCAAATCAAGCTATCCTTGATTCTATTGAACAATAGAAGGATGATGATAAGGAGGAAGAAGAAGCAGAGAAGGAGGATGAACCAGAAGAAGAGCAGAATGATGATGATGATGACTCTCCTCCATCTCCACTTTCAGAACCTGGTACTGGTGGTGCAGGGACAACAGGAGGAAATGATCAGTCTCAGACAGACCAACCAGACCAGCCTGAAGGGCGATAGTCGAGCGATCAGCATCTGGGAAAGCAACAACCCAGTAACATTGGAAAATCACCAGCACACCAGTCACAACACAGTAGGGATGCTAAAGGGAAAGGAAAAGCTGTGACTGAGGGTTTAGCAGGTGATGAGCAACATTCACAGCTCATCACATTGAATAAGAAATTAAGACATCAGCACGCTCTCATAACCAGGCGGTATTTGGAAGATGATGATCTTATCTTTGATCTGGAGCGATTTTAGCGACTGTATGTCGGTGCTAGGAAAATGATTGAACATTGGAAATCAGCTTCTTTTCATGATCAGGAGGTTTGTCAACTGCCTGAGTATCACAGTACAATACAACTGTTAGAAAGGGTGTCTGAATGGATACTGACTGCTAGAGAGAGAGTATTTAATCCACATTGGCAACGACATTCTATTGCAGATTTTCGTTCCCTAGCTATGGAATTAGAACTTCTGTTGGGGAACAAGCCAACGTATAGATGCATGAAGGATATCAAGAGTCAATTAAAAGAGGTCTTAGTGCAAATGCAGATCACTAGGGGAGTTCTGGATCAAAGGGTGCAAGCTATTCTTGAAGATCATACTGCCATCAGCAAGGGACCTCAAACTCGAACGTCAGTAGGAGAATACACAACTGCTCTCCAACGACTATTTTAGCTGGTTAAGGTAACTAGAAAGATGATGCAGCAGGGAACCAGGCTGTCCTTAATTTCTTAGAATTTGTGCCCGATTCCCCAGTTCTCCTGTATGCATTACCAGCAGGAGAGGCAGAGTTGCCAAGACTTTTTCCAGCACTCTATCCTCAACACACAGAACCAGTAGATCGGCTCACATACTTCAAGATTACTGATGATGTTCAGGATTGGTATGAGCGATCAACTGTAGAATAGAAAACTTGGCAAACACTTTTCAATGACGCTCTCCAACTGAATGATTTTCAAGAGGTGAGAGATGAGGTGCAGAGGATCAAACTGTGTATAGCACAGTGGAAAATTCAGCTGAGAGGTCTCACTTAGATCACCAACCAACTGTCTGCAACTCACTGTTGAGTCCTCTAAAGTACCTGAAAAGGATATACGGCTAAAGCAGGTCTAGGACCCCAGTATAGGGAGATGGCTGAGATTATTTTTGAAGCTAGGATCAGAACTAATCAACCTGTTCCGGAAGGATGGATCCCTACAGCCTCACATTCTCACAAACGGGCCAGAACTCGTCTCAAATTGTGGTAGTACCCAAGAAGAATGGAAAATTACAAGTGTATATCAATCTCAAAAAAGTGAATGCAGCTATCATTAGAGACAACTTTCCTCTTCCAATCACTGAGCATGTGTTAGAACGAGTTGCAAGAAAAGAAGCTTACAGTTTCTTAGATGGCTTTTTGGGATACAATCAACTTTTGTTTGACCCAAAAGATCAGCATAAAACTGCTTTTGCAACGGAATGGGGTATTTTTGCCTAGCGGGTTATGCCCTTTGGGTTAACTAATTCTCCTGCCACATTGCAAAGATTGATGAGCCATGCTTTTAAATAATATCTGAGGAAATTCTTGGAAGTGTATATGGATGATCTATGCGTACATTCATCAATCCGAGCTGATCATTTTGAACACCTCAAAAAGGTATTCAAAAAATCTAGACTTTATAGGATTTGCCTAAATCCTGAAAAGTGCACGACAAGGAAAAATTCTTGGACATATAGTGTCTAAACATGACATAGCTACTGATATTGAAAAAATTCATGTCATTGTTGATTTGCCTAGACCAACAACAGTCAAGGGGGTTCAATCCTTCATGGGGCATTGTGGATATTACAGACGGTTCATTTACATGTACGCTATAATTGCAAAACCCATGTATAGCTTGATTACACACTTTGAGTGGACTGAGGCATGTGAAGAATCCTTCATGAAGCTTAAGCAAGCTCTCACCTCAGCTCCAATATTGAAAGCACCAGATTGGAATAAGATATTCCACATACATGCAGATGCTTCCAATTTTGCTATCGGTTCTATACTAGCTCAACCTGGAGACGAGAAAATTGACTTTCTATTTCTTATGCTAGCCGACAGTTGAACATGGCAGAAAAGAATTACACTACCACTAAAAGACAAGGGTTAGGAATGATCTATGCCATTAAAAAGTATAGACATTACCTATTAGCCAACAAGTTTGTGTTCTTTGTAGACCACCAAGCTTTGTTGTATTTGGTCAACAAGCCATGCATCACAAGAAGAATAGTGAGATGGTTCATCATTCTTCTGGAATTTGATTTCATTGTGGTTGTGAGAAAAGACACTACACATCAAAGAGCAGATCATTTGTCAAGGATTATTTCAGGAGAATCACCTAAAGGGGTAGACAATGATCTACCAGATGCCTATTTGTTCTCCATGGAAATGATACCTCGATGGTCGGAAAACATGGTATCATTGATGGCCACAACTCAAGTGGATTCACAAATACCACTTCCTATTACAATCGGATTTTAATGCATTTATGGTCATTTATAACAAATCAACTCCCTATCACCCACAGGAAAACGGACAAGCTGAGCATACGAACAAAATTCTTAGCTTGATATTGACTAAAGTGGTTAGTTCAGGAAGGACAGACTGGGAAATGAATCTCCATGCAACTCTATGGGCTTATCAAGTTTCATTCAAAATAGCTTTAAATGCTACGCCCTTTAACCTTGTTTATGGTCTTGATGCCATACTATCAACAGAATTTCTATTGCCGATATTAAGGGTAGCTAAAAATCTTGAGTGGAGTGGACATGAATTGTCAAAAAGACTTGAAGATTTAGAAAAGCTAGATGAGCAAAGGCTAACCGCCGTAGCTCACATCTATGCACAAAAGTGGAAACAAAAACAATTTTTAGATTCCCATCTAATAACAAAAAACTTCAAGAAAGGGAACTTAGTTTTAATCTATTACCTTAAGCAACACATTCCCAAGTTTAAGAAAAAGGGAAACGGACCATTTATCATTGAAGATGTCTCTCCAAGCGGAGCAGTTAAGCTATCCATCCTAGATGGTGAACCAATGGCTAATTGGATTAGTGGATGCCATTTAAAGAAATACAACTTGCCGCTAACAAATGGATTGCTAGAAAGAATGCATGCAGCCAAGCAAAGGAGGATTAAACGACAGCAGGTTATTGATGAATCCCAAGAGGAAGGTCGACTTCGGGTACTCAAATGGAAAGCTACTCTCAAGAATCAACAGATACCAATTTCCATCAACACTCTGGAAATAGATGACCGACAATGGGAATTGCCTAAAGATGCAGTGTCAACAGATGATGAATGGTTAGATGGAATGGACCTACATATCAAGTACAGCTCAACAATCATAGCACAAATGCTTTGGTCGACACAGGAGCTAGAGTAAATGCAGTCAGTTATTCCACGTATAAGAAAGCAACAAGTCAAGCATTGACAATAGGAATAGTGACAATAAAAGGATGCAACAAGAATCCAACACCAACATTGGGAGTAATCAACTTGAACATGATAGTACATGGATGTTCATGTCCTCATCAATTTGTATGCTTACCAGATGAACATATGAATGAGACAACGATTCTTGGAATTCCCTGGATGCGAACATACAAGGCAATACTAGATTGGGATACAAATCAGCTCAAGCTATCACCTAAAGGCGAGCAACTCATTGTTCCAATTGCACCAAGTAAGGAGGAACGGAAAGGGAGTAATTAGCAGAGCAAACCACAAAGCAATCAATCTTCTCCATCCTCTCGACAAGAAAATGCTACAAGTAGCATGCAAGGAGTCAGGCAAATTTGGGTACCAAAAGCACAGCTTACGGACAAGCCGATTCAAATCTGGGTGGCCAAAACATCACCGACTAAATCAAAGAAGGTTCCAACGGTCAAAACACAAAGATGAGCGTCTCCGAGCAAGGAACCTAGCTTACAATGGATTTGGCAAAAAAAGGAGCACTTATCTTCTCCGCAAATGGGAAAACCAATCAAGCAATGGAGAGTTAAGTCTCAAAAGACTTCACCACACCATTCCACACCAAGGAAACCAACCTACCAATGGCGAGAAAAAGCTCGATAACAGTCAAAAGTGCTGCCAACAACTCAGGCAATCAGCATGCTAAAGCATCCTGATGGTACAATCAAACAGAGAGCACACAAGCTACAAGATTTTCTCTTTGGAAGACATCATCAGAAAGCGTCGACATCAGAAATCCTTGAGTTAATTACTCAAGACCCAGCTATTGCACATCATATTGGTTTGAACTGCATTAATCTTCAAAGCATGGTAGAGCCAACCACGACTATGCAATAGACACAATTGTTCAACCCATGCACATAGTCGTCCCGAAGTACGCCATCTAGGAGGGGTGGAAGGACACTAAGTAATTAAGGGCAATGCTTGAAGAGGGAGGAAAAAGTTCGACGTTAACGTGTGATTTTTTGTAAAATTGCCTAATAATGCCCTTATAATTCATCTCATCAAGGGAAAATTCACTGATAAAACCTTTCTGATGAGTGTAAATAGTGTATATACTATCAGAAAATCATCAAAAAATAGTCCTTTTTGGTTATTTTCATCATTTTTCTCGATAATGAGACTTAAAAATGAAAAAATCCAACAAAAAACAATAAATATATGTTTTTCAATGGATTCTCTTAGTTATTGGATTTTCACTTTGCTTTTTTAGCGCATTTTGTTATTTTCTTTGATTTTTTTAATAAACAGGTCAAAAATTAATAATAAATAGCAAAGGAGCTCAGATGAAAAAACGGCAGACACGGTGGTGATAAAAAAGTCCAGGGCGGACAAGGGCACAAAAATTTTCAATGGAATGGAAGCAGAAAGCTTAAATTAGGCGGCCAGACCTACTGTTGCAAAATTCTTGCAGAATGAGCTATAGGAATCCGATCGGGGAAATATTTGAGTCTAGCATAGATTTCACAGCCTAGTAGGACTAACGGGGGAATCTAGGGAAAAATGGTTTGGGAAGTCCGGGTATAGATATCCGAGGTAGGCTAAAACCACCTCATTTCCACTTGTTATCATTGCAGAGAGAGCTTTTCGACTTCTTTCGCGCGTACTTTTCGGAGTCTACAATTGCTTGTTTTCAGCGCCGTCTCACACGAGACATGAGGGGTAAGTTCTTTAATCATCAATGATTCATTTTGTATGACTAGTAGCTAGTCTAAACCCCTAGAAAAAACCCTAGAATCCGAGCAGTGCACGAAGACCTACGACCAAAAATTGACAATAGCGGCCTGTCAGCTCGACCAGATCGGATGAATTTGAACTGTAGCATGCCCTAACATGATAGAACCTTTCTATATCATTAGTTGACCATTCGGTAGGGGTCGACGGGGTCCCCACTAGAAAAGCTAGGTTTTTGGCAGATGCCAAAATTTGGTTTTGACTCCATAGACAGCTTGCCTACGAGGTTTATATACAATGTATATGATTGGTTTCTTGAAATCAATCGAGCAAAGCCCTCGAAAAGCAGAAAATGGCTCGAAGGCTACAACATGTCAAATTTGACTTACGAGGTCAAACTGACTCCAAATGAGCCAAAAGTGGATGAGTTGCTTCACGACTATGTTGCGGACAAGTCCAAAGCCTCACTAGTGACAAACCAACTCAACAGGCAGTGTAGTCACAAAAATCAGAGATTTCAGAGTCGACAAAGCACAAAGTGATGCCGGAAAGAACAAACTTAGCAAATTCAATTTAGGACTTGTTTTAGGTGTATAGAATGTGTTTAGGTCAAAAAATTTAAGTTTTGCAAGAAAAATGTAAATAATCACGAATATTTACTTTAGCACTATTTTTGCTTGCAAATGGTATCATCACCTCACCTATCATTTGTACACACCTATAAGATGCCAAAAATCAACTATGAGCCAAAATGATCACATATAACTTGGAAAATTTCCAAAAAATGCAAGGAAGTCTTTGCAAGCCAAATTCTGAGTTATGGACCACTTTTTTTGATCCAAATCACCTCATATCACATACACAGGGTCTATACAATGCCTAGAACCAAGTGGTACCAAAAAATGTTCATTTTGGTAGAAACGTTAATAATCGCGATTATTTACTTTCATGCCAAAATGGGAGAATTTTGTTATTTTGCCATCATACATCCAAAGTACATGATGTGCTAAGACCACTAGCCAAGTTTGAACCAACAAGTTTGAACCAATTTGGAGCTCAAAATCTCGAATTTCCTTTGTATCTACTGTTTTAGAGACCTAAAGCCAAAATTTGGTACCATTTTCACCCTATGCATCCAAATGAGCCCATATTTCACTCAAAGTATGTATTTAGTATATACTTCAAGCCTGCAATGCCAAAAGATGCAAAAAGTTGAAAAAATCACTCAACTTTAAATAATCGTGATTATTTACTTTTGTTGCAATTTTTTGTTTTGTCAGTATTTCAGACTGAAGGACACTTTAGAGAAAAATCTGTCGAATCTGCTAACTTTGACACTCTATTCAATGAACAGGAGCCATGCAAGCAGTAAAGAGGGCCAAAAAGAAGCTCAACCAGAAAGAAAAGTTGCAAGAGCTACCCACATACCAACTGGACCCTGATTCAGTCAAGAATGCAAAAGTGACCTATCTCTCAAAGGAACAGCTTTAGGAGCACAACACCACAGTGTTCACAGGTCGATTGAAGAGTGAGGAGGGACATCAGGTAGAGCTGCATCTTCTACCAAAAGAAGTGTATGATGTCGCTGCAAAGCCTGAGACCAAAGAAGCCAACCAAAGGCTAGGGCTCAGAGATTTATATGAACGAGAGTCGTGCAGAGTGGACTTCCAAAAATCTTACGAGCTTTTGTCCACAATCAAAGAAGATAGAACCGCTCAGATTTTGACCCCCAAGGTTATAAAGTTGAAGTGATAATAACCAAGGAGATAGTGGCAGAAGCACTCAGACTGCCCACAGAAGGAATGACAATGAGGGCAAGAGACAGAAAAACGGCTGGAACTTTCACTAAAGAAATCGCCGCAGCCACCTTTCTAGACCTTATTCACAAATAGGTGGAGGAGCCCGCAAGGTTATACCATTAGCATTTCCATTTCCTTGCTAAGAGGCCGCCAAGGTATACCACGCCCAATCATGCGGTTGCCACCACCTTTACGCAAGTCCTCAAGTCAACAACCAGGCAGCCGATTGACCACACACAATATGTTTTGTCCATATTGAAAGGGACAAAGAAGGAAGGAATGTTCTAGAATTTTTGTTACGTTTGGATGTCATTTGATGCTACAACAGATGTGATTTGTTTGCGGATGATCGATTGGCTTTTAGTGATTTCAGTCACTTGAGTGTAGCTTGAGTTAGATGCGAGTTGTTAGTTGTTTTCCGAGAGATTGCCACCCTCGTAGCCTCTATGCACTAGTTAAGTCAGCTTTGTCCGACAATTTAATCATGGTTGTCACTAATACTACAATAAGATAGGATAGTGAGGTTAGACACACGTCCCACACAAGCTTCCCACAAACATTTTAAGAACTTTAGTTTAGCAAGCCGACAAAGCACCTCATGCTTGGGTAGGGTCCCCAAATCACATTTCAATTTCAAGACTTGCATTTCTGTTGTGATTTGCTTTGACAACATATAAGTAGGCTAAACCTATTATTTTGAGTGCATTACTGACTGCTTTTTGACATTTTGACCATAGAAGAGTGTTCATAGGCCCCAAGGAGACCTTTCTAGTAGGCGTCAAGACAGTGGTGCTTGAAGTTTGATTGATGGATGCTGGGTCACAGATTTAGAAGATGCAACTCAAATTACTCTATCTACACGAAGAATTTGGGAGATGGGAAGTTCATCATCCTAATGTTGTATGTCGATGACATGCTGATTGCAAGTGCTAACATGCAAGATATCAGAGACCTAAAAGAGGAGTTGTCTACATCTTTTTTAATGAAATATTTAGGTGCTTCAAAGAGGATACTTGGTATGAAGATATCAAGGGACAAGACAAAGAAGGCAATAAAGCTATCTCAAGAGGATTACATCAAGAAGGTACTAGAAAGGTTTGCAATGCAAGATGCAAAATTGATTTCTACACCTTTGGCTAGTCACTTTAAACTAACCAAGGAAATGTGTCCAAAGACAGAAGAAGAGATAGCCTATATGTCTAAAGTTCCATATGCTGCAACGACAGGTTCTCTAATGTATGCTATGGTCTAGAAAAAAGTGTCCTCCTATTGGATCGACGTGTGCTTGCTCAAGTATAGGAGGGTACTCATGTTTTTCTACACAAAAGGCTCAAGTTTTCATCTATTCCTTTCCAATAAAGGTGGTTTTCAATGATAGCATAGTTTTTTGCTTCTTGTTGAATTGATCGTAATTTGGCTCTGCTCAAGTTCTCAGGCAAAACTCCTTGCTCTAAGTACTCCACAATGTACTTTGCCCGCTTGGGTGTTGTTGCAATCTTGAACAGTGTAGCATGATTGCAATTGGCTTTTAGATTGAACAAACATCACATGAGCAAACATAGTGGTGTATACTTTTTTGCATGTGAGACCAATACACTTCAAGTAGCATCAATCTCTGATATATTTGTGCTTTGATATTATGAATACCCGTAGTTTTTACATGAGCTTGATTTATATATATCTCTTTTTCGGATGGCTTGATGCACAATTTGACTATGCCATTGTGTTCATGCTTATATAACCATCTTGTAATCAACACTAAGGTACGAGACAGCTCGATGGTGATAAGTGTCTCTCAATTTGCATTGTACCAATGGTGAGAAATGTTATAACCTATTTGCTCCACCTTAGTACCATTTGGATGTTGAAGAGATAAGAGGCAGGTAAATCATCTTCATGCTAGTAAATAATATGTAGCTAATTAGATATTATGATAGTTTACCTAATGAACAAACATAATTTTCACACACGAGAGATCATTGAGGAGAGAGAGAGAGAGAGAGAGAGAGAGAGAGAGAGAGAGAGAGAGAGAGAGAGAGAGAGAAACATACGTGGTTCACCCAATGTGGGCTACGTCCACAGACTCAGCAGCCACTCAATGGCTTTAGTACTTCAAACTAGAAGTAGATTACAAAGGGATTATACCCTTAATGGAGCTCCTACATTGCTTCACTCTCACCACCTCACATACACATTGTTTCATCAACTTCACAAGGACTTTTGTGTGTAGAAGAGGCCTCCTTTTATAGGACAAAAGGGCTACCCTCTCTACACAAGATGTCACTCTCAAGTGAGGCGGCTGTGTGTAGCTTCCCTTGGGTAGACAAGTTCAAGTTGGACTCTCCAATGCGCCCATGTGTGGCCGCCCTTGAGAAGAGAAGTCTGCCTAGAAATCGACTACAGGACATTGAATTTGGCCACCGACCAAAGACTTTTGTCCACCGGCCACTAGCCATTGACTTCCGATCATCAGCCAATCAACCAACGATCGACCGTTTTCGATCACTTTTCGTCCCCCCTCCGATCATAATATTCTGGTGAAAAGAGAATATTTATGTGAAAAGGGAATATTTTGCCATTATTTTTTTGTGGCTTTTGGCGAGTGATTTTTCTTACGCACGATGGCTTCTCCTCATAATGGGGGCCTTACAAATGTGTGTTATGTAGACTAAAAGTTACAAGGGGTAAATCAGGCTCCATACTTAACAATCTCCCACTTGGAGACTGATCTCCGCATCACCAAACTTGTGACTGCTTTCCATCTTGGCTAAAAGTTACAAGGGGTAAATCAGGCTCCATACTTAACAATCTCCCACTTGGAGACTGATCTCCACACCACCAAACTTGTGACTGCTTTCCATCTTGGCTTCTTATTCTTGAATTCCGATTGAAGGTGAGCAAAAGCTCAACTTGTCCTTGTTGACCACCTTTGTAAACTTATTTCTGCAAGATTCTCACTTGTGTGCACCTTTCTTAGCTTTAATTGTCCCTCTTAAAACTACAAAAGCGATACTCCTAGTAGGAATCTGGTGGCCTACTATGTTGATAAATGCCAAATATTATGTGAGACAATATGACGCTTGCCAACGTACTAAAGTACTGACACAATGTGATGACATGTCGCTACGACCAATAATGGGAGCACTAGCTTTTTCCAAATGGGAAATAGAATTTGTAGGAATTATCTTCCCTCCGGCATATAGAACGTATGATCAATAGATTATAGTGGCCACAAATTATATGACAAAATGGGTTGAGGCTAAGGCAACATAAAAAAATGATACCAAAATCACATCGCAATTCTTATACGAGAATATTTTCACGAGGTATGGCCCTCGGGGGGTCACTATGTATAAAATGTGCATATCATGTGCATTCAAGGATTATTTTAAAACTCCTTATTTGTAACTTTTGACAAATAAAATACACCCTTTTCCTATTCAATATGTAATTTTGTTTGTAATTTTATTTTATGGTACCCTCTTGTATGTGAAAATATAAGAAAAAGTAAAATTTAATAACCCCTTCTGTTGCACTCATGTGATAGTCACATAATTATTAGGTGACCCTCCCGAGGTATGGCCTTCCTATTGAAATCGTGTGAATGATCGAGGCACGCATTTCCTCAATGACATAATTGTTTATCTGCTGCATGAATTTATGGTGCTTCATTCTAAATCAACTCCATACCACCCTCAAGCCAACGGACAAGCTGAGAGCACAAAAAAAATCTTATGCACAATGCTCACAAATATTTTCAATGAATCCACAATAGATTGGGATCAAAAGTTACATTTAGCCTTATGGGCATATTGGGTAGCATATAAAATACCACAAAAAACAATACCTTTCAACTTAGTGTTTGGAATAAATGCAATATTGTCGATTTTGAGTTCTTAATTCCTACACTACGTGTAGCGCAAGACTCGGGACTGGGCATGCATTGTCTAATAGACTCGACCAAATAATGCAACTTGTTGAGACAGGACTTAAATTGGTTGTGCAAAAACAAAAGATGAAATAATTCTATGACCAACATGTGGAAAACAAGGAATTTCAAAAAGGTGACTACATTTTAGTGTACACCCTTAAGAAACATTCCAAAAACCTCAAAAAGCAAGATAACAACCCATTTGTGATCAATGACATATCACCAAGTGGAGCTGTCCAACTTGCAAACATTAGAGGGAGAGGTGATGTCTAACAAGATGAATGGATGCAGATTGAGAAAGTATCAACAACCTCTCACTACGGACATGCTACAAAAGATACATCTAGCTAAGGAGCAACATAAGAAAGTTCAAGCAATTAAAGATAATACAGAGGAGGAAGCTAGGTTATGAAATTTAAAGCACAAAGAACAATGTCGATCGTCGCCTCCTATTTTAGTAGTTCAAATCAAGAAAACTTGGCTAGGCGGGATGTATGTACGGATTGTTGTCCAACTAGCTGATGGTGCAATAGAACGAGCATTGGTGGACACTAGAGCATGTGTCAATGCTATGCAATATTCAACCTACCTGAAACTATCAGAGTCAAGGATAGCCACCCAGATTGAACTCAAAGCAGCTAATAAAAAAACATAGTCTAGGACAAGCCAATGTCTCAATTAACATAGATGGTAACCATTGTCCACATTGGTTCCACATCATGTTCAATATAGATCTCAACAAGTAAATCATTTTGGGAGTTTTGTGGATGCACACTTACAAGGCTATTCTAGGTTGGAAAGATGACACGCTGCATTATTATCTCTAAGACACAACTTATGTTATGCCATTCGTGCAAACATATCACATCTGGGATGAGCAGAAACATTCAAACAGCTACAACACAAGGACAAATCTATTTGCATCTACACCTGGACTACCTCCAAGTAATCGAGTAAAAAGAACTACCAATCTGGAAATCAGTCATGGCATCAAATCCGCAAAAGATATGGGTTCCCAAAACAATGCTTGTTAATCAATCTTTCACCCCACCATATTGCTTCCCAATTGACAAAATCAACAAAGCTAAACACAACCAACGATAGACCTTCAATCAAAACCTGAATGTTTCAATGGGCTTCCCTAACTACCAATGGATTCCAGAAGCGAGCTTGAATAAGAAAAAGAAAACAACAACCAAATGGGAATGGAGATTGAAACCATCAAACAATAAAATATTGTCACAGTCTCTTGAAACAAGCCTCAAATGGATCCCTAAAGTCCAACCTAATCATCTATTTTCCACACACAACATAATCACCAAAACCAACATTAAAGAGAGGGCATTAAAGTTTCAACAACTTCTATTCGGCAAACGTGCAAACGATCAAACCTCCACATCAAAAACCATTGAACAATTGGTTCATTAGCCAGATCTTCCACAACACTGGGTTACCCAATGCATGTCTTGTCCAAGCATGATAGGGCCATCTTACAAGTTCTTGCATAGACATGTTGTTTTTTCCCATGCACATTGCACAAACCTTCGTCCTGGGTGACTCAAATTGGGAAAGGGGGAGTAACAATGGCTACAGTAGCTGGAGCAGCAAATTGCAAGATATTAGGCTACAAAATGTTGAGAGATTATGTGTACAGTGTATAAAGTATGTTTGATGCTGAAATTTTTTGTGTTTTGACAACTTTTAGTAGGCTTTTGCTCTTATCTGGCAAGGTATTGAGCAATATCAACAAATTTTGACGAAAGAGATAGAGTGAGAGTATGTACATACGAGTGAAAAATATTGGCAAAATTCTTGGCTAAATCATAATAAATTTGAGCAATTTTCTTTCCTTTTTAACCTAATAATGATAAAAAATTAATAAACAGAGTGAGGAATTTTGGATTCGAGGTCTAAAAGAAAATGCCAAAACCTACAAAGCAAGAGCTTCAAGCATGAAAAACATGGAATGATTTGGCAAAAGTCAAACTTAAAGATAACCTAAAACGGTCCAAAATTGCAAAATCATGAGCAAATAACGACCACAAGTCCAAACGACGAGCCGTCTAACTCATAGGTTGTATGTCACAAGACAAGTTGGTAAATAAGGTAAGTATGAACATTGCATTTGGGGTAAGCCAGGCACATATAGTCAAAATGGCAAGACAAAACAAATTTTCATTCTGTAAGTTTAGAGAGACAGCTAAAGAGCTTTTGTGACCTAGAGCAGTGTGCAACAGTTCTACCTCCAACAACCACACCGGACACCCACACTTGAGCAGATCGATCAAGTATGATCCTCTTTAGCTCTAGAACATTCAAGAATTGCCAAAAACACCCAGCAAATGCACAAAAAGCAGAATCAATCATCAAAGACAACATTTGTGCAAATTTTTTTGGGATGGGTCAAATTAAAGAATAAGTGCATAGGAATGCTCCTCTCACCCAACAAAATATAGGCATGTAAGCACATCTATCATATGGAGTGGAACATGGAGCAGTGTGCAACAGTTCTACCTCCAACAACCACACCGGACACCCACACTTGAGCAGATCGATCAAGTATGATCCTCTTTAGCTTTAGAACATTCAAGCATTGCCAAAAACACCCAGCAAATGCACAAAAATCAGAATCAATCATCAAAGACAACATTTGTGCAAACTTTTTTGGGATGGGTCAAATTAAAGGATAAGTGCATAGGAATGCTCCTCTCACCCAACAAAATATAGGCATGTAAGCACATCTATCATATGGAGTGGAACATGGATCGCAATCCATGTCCCCCCTCCTCAGAATTTAAAGATGAGTAGTGCAAAATCTTGCCTATGAAAGTGCCAATACACTAGTGAAATTATAGTTGCAAGACGTTGTTGAACATAGATCGTGATCCATGTCCCCCAACATGCCAAAACACAACTTAATCATGCTATTGGGAATATTCCCTAAAGATTTAGAGTGAAATGGACCTATAAGTCACCAAAAACCAAGTCAAATGGGAAAGTCAATCTCTAAATGGTGATTTTGGCCCATAATGGAGAAATTTGGCCCAAACTAAAAAAAAAAAGTGAACGATTGGTTTAGTGATTATGTCCAAATGCTACGCCCAAATTTTTGTCAAAATTAGGTTCTAAACATGGATCCCAACCCATGTTTCATTGAAGAAAAATTATCAAGAAATGGTTACAGATTGTGTGTACAGGTCAAGGAATAGGAGATGTGGAAAAATTTCAAAGTTTGGTCATGTCAAGTGCTTTGATTTTCAAAATTAGCATTGTCAAAGTATAAAGTGTAGAAACTGTGGCCATAAGAAAGTTTTGGTATCAAAAGGAGTTGTCAACTTATTTTAACTCAAGAATTGCCTTAAATGCCTAAGAAATGAATCAAAGTATTAGAGAGATTGGGAGGGCACAAATAGACTCCGAATACAGTGAAAATCAACAAATAACTAGGTCTTGTTTCTTCTTTATCTCGAAAGCTTTTGATGGTAAATTTTCCAACCAGATTGATGACAATCAGGGATTTAAAGTACCACCCAAAACCACAGTCGCGGACCAAATCAGACCATAACTTGGAAAACTGGGGAAACTAGAGATAAACTAGTCCAAATTTGAGAATAACTTCACCAGTGTGTTAGGATAGATTATAGGAATAAGTTCCCAAAGTTTTACCTCCCAAAAGGCTATCCAACATGGATCGCGATCCATGACCTCCTGTAAGCTGTCCAAGAAAAAAACATACCACCTGGTCCCAAATATCAAGGATAACCTAACCCTAGAGTTTCAAGTCATTTAAGTTTCAAAATATTTTGCCAAATGCCAAAATTTTCTAAGTCTGAGAGAAATTCTAACTTCTTGCGTGAAATTCCAACCAGTGATTCATATTCAAAAAGAAGTGAGCCATAGCATCCTCAACTCATGCTTAATCACATGGTACCACCAGAAGTTCAAAATGTTGTCCACCAACATGGATCGCGATCCATGACCCCCTTAGCCAAAGTTGACCTAGAGCCTTTTGACCTAGCATCTATAGCTACCCTAGCTGCACTAATGAAGTTTGGAAAAATTTGGACTTGTTTTGATCAAGTTATACTCATTTTTTTATTTTATCGTCAAAATTTGTGTTTTTGGACTTTTCTTGACAACTTATTGGCCAATTTCTGGATCTAATCTCTAGACTGTCTGATCACAGAATTCCTTGCAGACAACCAAGGAAGAAATGGGAAGCGCCACCCTATCAAGTGGTGGACATCTCATCAAATGAGAAAGTTCACGTATCAGAGGAGGAGCTTGCTCAAATTCCAGCAAATATTTTCATTGGTAGATTTGAAGCAGCTGATGGCACTAAAGTAAAGATCACAATCTTCCCAAGGGAATTTTGAACTCTACATCAACAACATGAAGTGATTGAAGGATCAAGGTGTCTTCAAATGGACACATTTTTTTGTCTATAGCCATGGGGAACAGACTTCCACAGGGCACACGAACTTATGTCATCAATTCAATACAATGAAGAAGCTACTCTGACAGATAAGGATAGTGAAATTGTGAAAGTTTGGATCATTGCAAATATGATCAATCAAGCTTTACACTTGCCACCAGGCAATCACAACTTGTTGCTCAAGACCAAAGCTATAGGCAATGGCAAAGCTTTTGTCAAGCAGTAAAGGGCATACATTTATATACAAGGATCTGGTGTACTCAGAGACAGAATTGTTGCTGCATCTTATATCACAACATCCAAAAGTCCAAAAAGCCACCTAGATATACCGAGCCAGGGAGCCTAACCTTCAGATAAGCTGATGGATAAGGTTTCATGAGTAAAAGAGGATAATTTGTAGGCTTTGTATCTAGGATCTGAGCTAACTTAAAATTTGTCAAAGTCAGTGTCAACATATAGATGAAAGATTTAAGGAGGATCTTATACTAATTCAACAAAGATACCATATGAATTTGAACTATGCAAAGCAGGTCAAAGAGAAGCTAGATAATCTTTTGCAAGTATGTTCATTATACCAGTGGATCACGTAGAGTGGTTGTCATCGATAGTGGTTGTCCTAAGAAAGTCAAGCCAAATTCATGTGTATGTGCAGATTATAGGAATTTGAATGCAATAACAATTGCAGATCCATTCCCATTGCCACCTCACTATCATCATCCCCCATGTTGTCTTCTTCATTTGAGGACTCTTCTTCATCACTTTGCTCACCAAAATCAGCGTCCAAATTTTGCTTGCTAGAGATGTCAAACCTCTTCTTATCACCCCTTCTATTGTAGAGAGTGATGATACCATGGCCCCAATCATGTACAGCTTTGGTTTCCCCTGTAACCATGCTTATCCAAGGATGAGAGGGAAAGCACCAATACTCGTGGGCTTAACATGACAATTGACCAGAATTTTAACATCAATACATCCACCTCCAAGTCCTTTATAACTCCCAAGAACTTCACCATTGATTGGATGGAAAGCTTTATGCAAAAACCTGAATTCTTCACCATGTTGAGTCCAAACTTTGATACACAAGCTTGAGTAATAACACATACATGTGAACCTCCATAAATATACGCCTCTCCAATGTACTTTCTCTTATGCCATGCATACATAGTAGGGCATATATCAGGTAGCTCATTCAAAGACAGGACTCTCACAGACCCCCTTGTAGGTTCCTTCTTCATAGGGTTGACTACATACTTCCATTGCCTCCTTAACTTAGGCACATCTCCATGAGTTGCCCAAAGGTAGCACGAGCCTTTCTACTCACCAAATCAGCCCTTAGACTATAACTTGGTTTCCCTTCTCCCAAAGGAAAGCTAGATGCATTGTAATGTTGCTTGGATTTTGTCCTCCTCTTCTCTTTATTTGTACATGTTTCCCTCTTTTATGGCTGGTACTTGCATCACTCATGTCATGATCTCTTGTAACCCTCTTACCTACAGGCATAACCATAGCTCCCAAATCATCCTCTTTCTTCTCCAAATGGATTATGCTTACCACCTTTGTTTTTCCCTTCTCTTCAGTTGTCAAACCACTTGGCCTTGCATCCCCTTTAATCTCAATACCATAATCTTGAGCTCGAGAAGAATTTATGAAAGAAGAGGAAACATATCACCACCCATCCTCTTTGGCTTGTCACATTGAGGGATTTTATGACCCCATTCACCACATTTGTAACATTGAAATATATTGCCTCTTCCAACCATGCATCTTCCTCTACCACCTGTAAACCCCTCATTGGTTCAATAGTCATGAAAATATCCATAGCTTTGACCTCTTCCACATCCCATCATATGCACACTAATATTCTTCATAAGACCTACAACCTCTTGCATCTCCTTCAATTGAGAGAAGGAGATGAAGCATGTCCACAAAAAAGCATTTACATCATGAGAAGCTTGTTGATCATAACCTAGCTCCTTGATGTAGACCCTTGGTTTCTCTACATCTTTTATTTCAACCTTTGGCTTAACATTGATTCCAAGTTGATGAAGATGCTCTGATTTTCACTCTTTATTCTTTGCAATTCAACTGCCTCCTCAAAGGTCCTCGGTTGCTTAAGCTCCATCTTCAAGCATAGACTACTCTTCAAGATTGCAATAAACCTATCCTTCTTCAACATGGCTGGAGGAATTTCATCCCCCAAAGATGTACACCACTTTGTCCATAATGCATTGAATACCTTCACAAAGTCCTCTATGGTTTGGCCTTCACCCTATACCAAGGCTTGAATAGACTGTCATACCTTTTGTGGGTCTTCCACCTGTTGAAAGTGTGTAAGAAAATCATGTCTTACCATTTCATAAGTCATAACTTGAGGAGGCTGGTATGATTGTAGCTCCTTTTTGTAGCCTTCCAACCATTCCCTAGCATCTCCCTTCAAACAGAAGTAGAAGATTTGCAGCACCAACGTTGGGTCTTGCTTGTCAGCAAGAAGGCAAGCAAACTCCATTCACTCAATGAAACCTTTGGCACTTTCATTTGATTTTCCACTCAACTCCAAAAATCTAAATACCATGTCTTCGAAACCTATAAACTGAAGGTAACTTGAAGCGATTCCTCGGTGGCAGGCACCAAAACACTCTTGGGCAAAATAAAAAATGGGACACCTCTATAGCTTTATAGCCCAAGAGTGTTCCAAAACTCAAGCTCAGCATTGAAAATTATAACAAAACCACTCTTTGTAAACCCCAAACAAAAGGCCTATGCTCCCTTGGGAATTTACAAGCACAGGTCCACCCAAAGGATCATAGCACATAGGAGCAAAACCCTGTCAAAGCACGAATTTATAGCACACGTTGACCAATGCATGTGAAGACAAGGGCATCCCCTTTCTCAATTGAGCATCACAAACCCACTTCAATATCAATTCCATAATTCATAAATACATGCCTCCCAATTTGTCTGCACAGAAAGGATCATAGCACATAAGAGCAAAACCCTGTCAAAGCACGAATTTACAACACACGTTGACCAATGCATGTGAAGACAAGGGCATCCCCTTTATCAATTGAGCATCACAAACCCACTTCAATATCAATTCCACAATTCATAAATACATGCCCTCCCAATTTGTATGCACACAATTTGCCACTAGGCTGCCATAGCCATAACCCTGCAGAGAACCAGTTGTAATTTAAAGAGAACAACTCCAATTGGGGCACTTTAAATCTTGGAAGAAATCTTGAAAAATGACTAGGGGGAAAGCTAAAAATGACCAAAATTGAATCTACACGTCGCTACATGCAAAATTGACACGAACGGAGAGATGTCTCGATATGACTACATGTAAAGAAGGCAAGGTGAGCGTAGAAACTGCATCAAAAACCATCAAGGAGGCACAACGAGCTAAAACCTGCAAGTTTTTTATATTTTTTTGAACTTTTTGAACTTTGTACATGAGCTTTAGTTATATACAAGTCTCACTTTTAAAAAAATCACTTATGGGCACTTACAGTAACTCGACAACGGGTGCTATGCTAGTGACTTGCACTACATGTACATGTGATTGCTAAAGAAAGCTAAAAAAACCCACAAAAGGAAATCCCACACACCCTTTGACATCAGGTGTCATATCCATATGTACAAATTTACAAAAAACGGGGTGTCAAAAATGAGCTCAACAACGCTTCCACTATAACATGAGCTACTCTATTCAAAAAGAGTTTAGGATGGATTATTTTCTTGTGATCATTGTATATGAATATAGCGGTGGAAAATTTCTATGCACAAGGTGCCAAAAATATAGATTCTTTTCTCTAGAGATAGGAAGGAGGCATATCCTTGCTATCAAGCAAATAATTCATGGGATGACATGAATAGACTAAGAGAGCCTCAAAGTAGGTGATCTCATGTTTAAACACCCAAGAAACTTTAGTATGACTACCTTGTTTGGATTGTTTACATTTTTTTCTATTCTGTTCATGGAGGGATATGTCCCCTTCAAATTTAGTGTAAATAAGATTTCAACTATGAGACGATCTATGCTTAGTTGTAGTAGTGATTGTGTCTCTCAGAGTACTAATTATAGGGATTTGACCCAGCTAATATAAAATCACTCCATAGGTTCAAGGCCATAGTTTGATCTCATCACAATTCTACTTTCAAGGAGAGTACAACTGGTAGATTGCTAACTTCTTTCAAGGAAAGAAGTTAGCAAGCTACCAAGGGATAGTAAAAACGCTCAACTTTTAAGTTGATTCCAATCATTAATAGACACGATATATTGTGTTGTTCATCGTTGGTTGCTAGTTTGTATAGTTTTCATTCAAAGTATAGCCAAAGGGTTTGACCTTCTAGAATTTAACCAAAGTGTTTTTATTGCAAAGGCAGCACCCAAGGTTACCACTGCTATACTGCTTGATTTTCACTAATCTTTCAATTAGTGTTACTAAAAAAATTTAAATGGGCGATTTGGTCGTGTACATATGACTATGGGTAAGTGACCACTATGTTCAATCTCCACTTATGCATTTGTTGATTTGGTTTTATTTCATTTTTTAATATGATTTGATTGATTTTTCCAAGCAGGGTGTATAAGCTTCAATGCTGTCATCCACTTTGCTCTTTAGAGACATGACAAGGTCAAGTAGGAGCACATACTTGTGGGATGTAGTGTCCTAGCTACATTTTTGCATTATGAAATTAAGGATGTACATGGTAGAGTTTTGTTTGACACATGTTTTCACAAGATCAAAATGGTCTAGGAACTCATGGAGTTCAGTTTAGCTAGTGTGGAGCAAGATAACGAGGGTCCCTCTCACTCACGACACAGAGTGTTTACAATTACCTCCACACACAAGCATATCTCGTACTTAAAGGATTCTCTTCTTTTGGACATCCTTGTTCACGCTAAAGGATTCTCTTCTTTTGGACATCCTTGACCACGCTAGTAAGACTTGTTCAGTTGACAAGTGCTATTAAACAACTTCAACGAATACTTGTTTATACATGTAGTTAACTTATGATGGTATGTTCTGTTCATGAACATGTTGTATTGTTGGCACCTAGATGTGATTAATTTTCACAATCTATTATGGTCCAACTAAGTTAGTATGGATCTCATGAAAATGTAGGGGATAGCATTTAGTTCTTTCCCAGTGGACTGTGCACATAACATTATCCATAAGCATTGGCAAGTATGGTTATGGATATGCAAGTTCGGATTTGTTTTGGTTGAATGCATGCACACTAGATGTTATGGGCCTTGGTGTTCAACAAAGGATAATTTGGAGCGGCATGCACATTCATGAATTGGTAGCTTCTAAATAATTTCACATTTCATGTTGTGAATACCTTGAGCTATATAGGGGAAACTATGTGTGTGTTGGGTGTGTTCCCATTCCCCCTCTCCACCTTCTAGTGCCCTCACTGAGGGGCACATTGATTGATCTAGTTAAAGTTGAAAGCAAAGTTTGACAGCCAATTAGCGCGGATGGTGAGGTGAAATGTGTGGTGTTCGAACTACAGAGTGACAGAGATGGCAGAGCCAAGCATTGGCCCCATTTTCATAGAGATTGAAGTACCGGAGGATTGGATAGTAGGCTTTGAGTTATGGATATGGTCAATGCACATGGGGACAAACATAGAAAAGTTGTAGATGGTGCCACCGTTAATTCGTGGATGGGCAAAGGTCTGCCTTGATGGTCTGATGGGTGATGATCAAATCTCATGGAAGGAGTTGCAAACTCAATTTCTTGTGCTACTTCAAAAAACGATTTCTCTTGTGGAAGCAGGTACAAAGCTAAAGGCATTGCATCAAGATGTAAGTCAAGAGTTTTCAATTTTTGTGGAGCAATTTGAAGCTTATTGAAGCAATTGGAGATTGCAACAAGGCCTAGTAGCAACCAATACTTCAAATTATCTAAGCTCTTGGATTTTTTGCATGCAAAGATTAGAGAAAAGATAGAGTTTGGCATGGATATCTACAAGGATATGGTCTATTTGGCTAGAGTAAAGAGAGAAATCTACAGTTTGGCTTGTTAAAGACTACAAACTATGTGCATGTTGCAATGGTGGTGTAATGGAAAAAGTCTATGAACTTTGAGAGTAGCATAAACTAGAGAAAGAAATTTTGTGGAATTACTTTGTGAGCATAGAGGGTGAAATTAATTGATGGTAGTAACATAAACATAACATTTACTTAACTTGGCATGAACAATACTTTTTCAAGAGAGAGAGTTTACAGAACATGACAGCAGCCGAATTTATGTGGAGCCGGTCCCCCCTCCAATAGGCATTTGTACTATAGTTTCTCCCATCAAGAGAGACTTGGTACAATACAATCTTTTTGTTCCTTGTGACCTAGATGATGCAATGAAGATGGAAAGCTTCATCCATCAGGAGCATAACATAAGCATTGTGGAAAGCATTAACTATCCCAAGCCTCAGTCTCAAGGCCTCAAACACCTTCAAAGGTGGAGAGAGCTAGCGGGGAATGAGGGTAGGGAAGAGGAAGAAGACATATTTCATAGGAAAAATAATTAGTTCCTCATATATCATCACTCTTCTTGCTAGCATACATAATAGCATAGGAATGAAGGTGGAGAAGATGGAAAGTTTAAGCATTGAAGTATGGCTCTTGGTTGGATTTGCATTCCATAGCCAAGAGTGTTGGTGTAGGCTTTCTCTACTTAGAGAAGGAGAGGGAGCTCTTGCACTTTGCACTACACACAATGAGTGTGTGTGTGTGTGTGTGTGTGTGTGAGTGTGTGTGGGAGAGTACCCCCCAAGCATGCCCCTAGCTTTTCTCGTCGACCCCCTTGTAGCTCATGCTTGAAGCTCATTGGACACATCTAGGCCTAGTTAACCACAAGCAAGAGGCATATCAAGAAAGCATGTTAGTCTTGGGACAAGTGTCCCCCTTTCCCCTTTGAGAGAGAGGACTTGATAAATGAAAAAATAATTAATTTGTCATTGGACCCCTTGGGAGACCATCCAATAGGCTTTAGGCACACCATGAGGGCAACATGAGGATGAGCTTGACAAGTGTCCCTTTTTCTTCCTCTGTACCAAGCTTGCCTTGTGTGAGTGTGTGTGTGTTCTCTCTCATCCCCCTAGCTTTAGGGCTCGCCCCCTATCTTGTAGGGATGGTATTTGACTTTTTGGACACCTTACCTTAGTCAGCAAGCATGACAAATCACCTCAACCCTGTGTAGTGTTCCCACAAGCACCTTAGGCTGTCTAGTCGGCAAGCACAACAAGCACCTCAAGCATCTTAGCCATCAAGCACAACAAGAACCTTTAGCACCTTAGTCAGCAAGCACAACAAGCACCTCAACCACCTTAGTAACCAAGCACGACAAGCACCTCATGCTTGGGCCATGTTCCCACCTCAAGCTCATTCGTAGCTTACCTAAGGTCAAAGGACTTTATAACACTAACTTTAGAGGTATTTAATGAAGCTAACCCTAAGGTCTTTAAGCTCCATTAGCTAGCCTTGCTCTTTGACAGACCATCTCTCATTTGGACCCCTTTACCGTTGGCCCCGTGTTGAGATAGATTTGAATGCACATGTCTATATTCTAACCCTTGTTCCTGCTTATTCTCCCACATTAAATGATCATTTTATCATGAGAAAATCACTTAGGCTGGTTAGATATTAGATTTTATGACATTATCTCTCTCTTGAAATCATAGTCATCCTCCACTATGAGGTAGAAGAGATAAAGCCTTAGTCATTAGTCAATCTTGCTTAGCGGGTAGAGGATCCCTTTTTAACCTATGACATCCTTCCAAAATGGATGACTAATCCATTTGGTGCTTGGGAGACATATATTCTGCAAGCATGTCTGCTCTTTAGTCCATTTCATTTTTCCAAGTAGAGTGAGAAATTTTACTTGGTGTTTGAGAGACGTTGATGGAGCAAAAGACACCGTGCGCATACTCACACACCCAGACTACTCAACACCACACAAGGAGTTTACTTAAATTACCAACCCACACACACCACCACTCAAGAGCTCAATAAAAATACTACCCACAAGCTCAATTCAAAATTCAAACACCTCGACCTACAAGTCCTTGCCTGCTCACAGACACTACAAGGTGAGTCGAGTTGATCAACACTAGAAATCACACTTGATGGTGATCAAAATATACAAGAAAAACCATCAAAAACTCAAAAACTCCAGCCACAAAATACCTCTCTCAAATCATTGAAAAAGCTTCACCAAACTCCACTGTATTGGACTCTTTGGAGTAGCGCCAACCCTAATGGCACTGATACAGAGTCACATAGTCTTGTAGAAAGCCGCACCTTCTTCCCTCAATTACTCGCACACAAACACCCATGGAAACCTCAGAGCTTCCATAGACAATCCCAAGTGAGAAATGGAAGAGAGAAAGCTCTCATTCACTCCTCCACACACTCGAAAACAGGACGCGAACGCGATGGGACTGCACTAGACCACCTATAGAAACCCTGCTTTCTCCCACACACACAGAGGTGAAAGTGCCAAGACTTGGTTTCCAAAATTCTCTTGAGCTGTGTAACACTCACAGAACCATGAGTAATGTGGAAATTTGAATTATTTTCACACCATTTTTTGCCATTTTTTGACCCAGTTTTGGCTAGTTTTGACCCTCGGCAGGCATTTTTAGTGGGAAAAATCCCAAACGGACTCCAAAATTCACCAAATTTTTTGCGCTTGATCCTTGATACCCAAAGAAATTTTTCACATCCCCCCACATTCCATTTTTGGCCACTTCTAGGACAGTGCACGCATCACCGCATATCAAGCACCGTAAATAGACAACTACTACGTGTCCCAAACTTCTCGAGTGGGATGAGAGTGCCCACACTTGTCGCTTGCATTATTTAAATTCTAAAAGGCTCAAACACATTATCTAGAGCCAAAAGAGGCCACCAAGAACCATATCCAAGGCCTTGATACCCTATCCAGGCATGTACACGTGCCCGATTTCTAGCACACGAACTTGACTATTCACAATGTGTACACACTGCATCTTTTTTTAAAACTTGAAACCATTTTTCAAAGCTCCCAAATGCATGTATTTACATATTTTTGTACATATAACCATGCATATAAACGCTACTTTGTACACGCCAAAATCGATCTATCATCATTGCCCACCCTCTAGGTAGAGCATTTAAGCTCAATCAAGAGACTATTTGCATCTGGAACCACATCCCTCACAAAATATTTCTTCAATCTATAACCATTTATTCTATAGCGCAAACGTTCCCCTCACAATTTTTCCAACTCATATGTGCCATTAGGAGATACATGCTTCACTCTGTATGGACCCAACCATTTGTCCCTCAACTTCTTTTGAAAAGTAAAATCCAAGCGAGAATCATACTTCATCACCAGATCTCCCTCTTTAATCTCTTTCTTTGGTAGCCTCTTATTCATTTGCTCCATCCTTGTCTCTGCTTGTTGAAGACAATAGTCACTGGTTTTCTCTCTATTCATTCGCAAAAACTCTAGAGAAATAATTCTTTCATGTAGCTTGTCATTATGTGCACCTTGCATTCTGCATAACAACTTCAAGGCATCCAGCTGCACCTATATGGCCATGAGAGCTTCCTTTCCATAAACAAGCTCATATGGCGTAAACTGTTTCGACACCCTATATGCAGTTCTATAAGCCTACAAACAGTTTTCCATGTCCAAGTCTCGCTCTTTAGGATTCTCTCTAGCATACTTTGATAGCATCTTCACAATTTGACCATTGGAGTTTTCAACCAACCCATTGCATTGTGGGTAATAAGGAGAAGCATGCCTATGCTAAATCTTCAATTTATCCATGAGAACAGCAACAAGTTTTCCCCTAAACCTTGGTCCACGATCAAAAATGATAACCGTAGGAGTTCCAAACCTGCAACACACCTATTCATACAAAAAAGAGGCCACTCTTCCTACTGTTACATCTTTTACCTCTCTTTCCTCCACCCATTTTGTCAAATAGTCCACAGCCACAAGGATATACCTTTTGCCATTGTTGGTCCTTGGCATTGGACCTACAACATCCACTCCCCATTTTGCAAATGCATCAAAAGACATTATAGCTTTTTTAGGCTTAGCCAAAAGCTTTCGATTTGCAAATACTTGACATTCATGGCGGACTTTCACCAAAAATAAGCATCTTTCATCATAGAGGGCCAACAATAACCTGCTCTCAAAATATGAAAGACAACCTGATCCTTGCCTTGATGACCTATTTCTTCATGGAAATGCTCCAAAATCAAGCCTATTTCTTCTTTGTATGGCACTTTTCTCATAATGCTATCCTTGCCATAAAGCATGAGATCCTCACGTACCAATGTGTAGTTTCTTGCTTTTGCAACTATTCTCTTACGGTAAACGTTTGACATACCTTCTGGACATTGCCCTTTACCAAGAAATAATTCTACATCCTTGCAATGATTCCCTTCCTACATACAAGGCTTCCTTGACCTTTAAAGGAGCTACGTACCAAGACATCTAACTTGTCCCTAGCCAACTCATCAACTTCTTTATTTTGCTCACAAGGAACATGCTTAAACTGTGAAAAAACTCCTTGATGCCATAGAACCACTTCTTCCAATTTTCTTTCTTAACATTCCACAAACCAAGCAACTGATTCATGACTAGCAACACATCCCCTTTTGCAATGACCCTCTTCAATCCAAACTCAACACACTGCTTCAACCCAAGGAAAAGCGTGAGATACTTAGCCTCATTGTTACTTTCAGCTTCATGAAGATTCTAAGCTCTAGAAAAGATTACATCGCCTTTTGGGTTCTTAATGACTACTTCACCACTTGCCTTTTGAAGAACTTTCATGTATGCACCATCAAACATCATTGTATACGCATTTGTGATATCTACTTCCTCTTAATGATCATCCTTGTCAACCCTTGGGTAAGATGGAAGCTCCCCTCCCTTATATACCACTATGTCCGCCAAGTGAGCTTTAACAGAATGATCGACTTTAAACTCAAACTCATACTCTTGAAGCTCCAAAGTCCACTTTAAGATGAGATTGCTAGGCTTCAAATGGTGTACTACTCCGACAACATGTTTGATATAATGAGCACATAGAACTTTGGGGGCAACAAATAGGTTTTGAACCTTTTGGGGAATTACTTTGAGAGCATAGAGGGTGAACTTAACTGATGGTAGCAACATAAACATAAAATTTAGTTAATATGGCATGAACAATACGTTTTCAAGAGAGAGAGTTTAGAGAACATGACAATAATTGAGGACCGGATTTATGTGGAGCCGGTCCCCCCTCCAATAGGAATTTGTATTATAGTTTCTCCCATCAAGAGAGACTTGGTACAATACAATATATGTGTTCCTTGGGACCTAGGTGATGCAATGAAGATGGAAACTTCATGCATCATGAGCATAGCATAAACATTGTAAAAAGCTTAACTATCCCAAGCCTCAGTCTCAAGGCATCAAACACCTTCGAACATGGAGAGAGCTAGCGGGGAATGAGGGTAGGGAAGAGGAAGAATAAATATTTCATAGGAGAAATAATTAGTTCCTCATTTATCATCGCTCTTCTTGCTAGCATACATAATAGCGTAGGAATGAAGGTGGAGAAGATGGCAAGCTTAAGCATTCACGTATGGATCTTGGTTGGATTTGCATTCCATAGCCACGAGGGTTGGTGTAGGTTCTCAACCTCTCTACTTGCTTGGAGAAGGAGAGGGAGCTCTTGCACTTTGCACTACACACAATGAGTGTGTGTGTGAGAAAGTGTGTGTGGGAGAGTATACCTGCCAAGCATGTCCCTAGCTTCCTTCATTGACCCCCCTTGTAGCTCATGCTTGAAGCTCATTGGACCCCTCCATGCCTAGCCAATCACAAGCAGGAGGCATATCAAGCAAGCATGCTAGTCTTGGGACAAATGTCCCCCTTTCCCCTTTGATAGAGAGGACTTGATAAATGAAAAAACAATTAATTTAAATTAACTAATTTGTCACTGGACCCCTTGGGAGGCCAACCAATAGGCTTTAGGCACACCATGAGGGCAACATGAGGAGGAGCTTGACAAGCGTCCCTTTTTCTTTCTTTGTAACAAGCTTTCCTTGTGTGAGGGTGTGTGTGTGTGTGTGTTCTCTTTCATCCCCCTAGCTTAGGGCTTGTCCCCTCTCTTGTAGGGATGGGATTTGACTTTTTGGACACCTTACCCCCAAGCACGTTAGTCAACAAGCATGACAAAGCACCTCAAGTTTGTGTAATGTTCCCACAAGTACCTCAGGCTTCTTAGTCGCCAAGCATGACAAGCACCTCAAGCATCTTAGTCATCAAGCACGACAAGCACCTTAAGCACCTTAGTCAGCAAGTACGACAAGCACCTCAAGCACCTTAGTCAACAAGCATGGGCCAGGCTCCCACCTCAATCTCGGGCCAGGTTCGCACCCCAAGCTCATCCCAATCTTACCTAAGGTCAAAGGACTTTTCAACACTAAGCTTTGGAGGTATTTAATGAAGATAACCCTAAGGTCTTTAAGCTCCATTAGCTAGCCTTTCTCTTTGACATACCATCTCTCATTTGGACCCATTTATTGTTGGCCCCGTGTTGAGATAAATCTGAAAGCACATGTCTATATTCTAATCCTTGTTTTTGTTTATTCTCCTACATTAAATGATCATTTTAATATGAGAAAATCATTTGGGTTGGTTAGATATTACATTTTATGATAGGTGGTGTGGCCTATGGGTCAATCAAGGGTGTTTTCAATTTCTCAAAGTGCAAATCCCATTGGGGTAAGGTCAGTGGTCAGTTATGCTTCTTTAAAGTTTCTTTGAAGTTTCCTATTTGTAGTATGTCCATTTCCATGGTTGATGAGGTCATCAACAAGGATGAGGATTTTGTGCAAGAGGCCATGGATGCAAAGGAGGTGGAAGACACCAAATTTCAAGAGCAACATGAAGAGGTAAGAGATTCCATTTTTATGGTCTTGACGTATGAAAAGGTAGCAAAATGTAGATAGGTTGCAAATGCTCAGGGCTTGGAATTGGATGACAAGTGTATACAAAGCACCAAGATAGTGGTCAAGCTTTTTTGGAGCAGTAAGAGGATGAGGATGCATATGCAGAGTTGACATACAATGATGATGATGATGATACAAGCTCAAGTTTATGGGAGACAAGTAAAGAGGATAGGTCGGTGGATGAGTCTACATCTTATGGCAAGCATATAGATTCTGATGAACCTGTGTTGGTAAGAGTAAAGCTACCTTGTTGTGTGTCTAAAGATATGGTGGCTGGCCATGTGGATGAATAGTAGGGGAAAGCATCGGAGTTTGTGAATGAGAATATGCAAGTGAGGGTGCTTTTTGGTGCCATGTTGATGACTATGCTCTTGAAGGTTGTTGTGGAATATGATATGGTTGCGAATATGGTGCAAAGTTGTTACAAGGAGGGTGAGTCCACATCCCTAAATGGACAAGGTGCTATCGGTCATATGCAAGTGAATGAAGATGAAGTTCAAGACAAGGGGGTTGGGAAACCTTTTGGTTATTGTGATGTGCTAGAAGCTGATCCTGCAAAGACACACATCGTCTGATGTACCCGAACGAGTACCTCTTTTCACTTTCCATGAAAGTAACTTACTGATGTAACTCATCAACCAAGCTTAAGTCCTTGACTTGTTATCTTCTTGTATCAGTAAAAAACCCCATCATAATCAGTGTTCAAGGTTGAATACATGAATTATATATGAAGCTTCAACTAGAGCAATAAATGATTTTTAATTGGATTGCTTGGTGCTAATGTAAACACTTTGCATACCCTTTAGCACCAAATTACACTTTGTAATCTTCCTAATCTACCTATGCCCTTGGACACTGACAGTACTAAGGTGTGTTTCCCCATGGTTTACATACATTCTTCCAAAATGACTAGTAAATAGGGACCACTGCTCCTTACAACATTGCTAAGAAATCAACAAGGTTATGAATAACCATCTTGGTTAACTTGAAAGATCCACAAGAATCCAAGCCATGCCATGACCTCATTGATGATTGGTAGATCAAAAAGTAATCTCATAGAGATACTGCAGATAAAGTGAAAAATGCTTCATAAGCAACTAATGTGATGAATATGCATGTTGCTCCAAATCACTCTTTGCTAAACGCTAGGGCCCATGACACCTAGTGTGCATGCATTTAGCAAAAATAGATCTAAACCTGCATATCCATGATCACACTTTCCAAGACGTATGGCGAATGTGATTCTCCTAGCACACATTATAGAGAAGTGTAAATAGTTTTGAAAAGAAACTAAACACTTTATACTGCAATCATTTGCAAGACTTGCTGAAACATTTGAACCATAATAGAAGGTGAAACATAAGTCACTTCTAGGTACAAACAATGAAACTTTTTCATTAACAACACATAGCCTTGCGATATGCCCAAAAAACCATCCGTTAATGTTGTTTAGTAACACTTGTAACCTTAACAAGTCATTCTAAGTACCCGACAATTCTTGGTCATTCAAATTGTTCCTGATACAATGTGCTAAAAACGGTCTTATAAACGGATTTAACTAGCACTTAGGGACTTTGTTGTGACACATAATTGGAATAGCAGGCGCAAGTGTTAATCCCAGAGATATTCTCCACATGTGAAATATGTCTCAGCTAAGGATGTCGTTAAAGAGAACATCCTTCAAGTACGAGATGTACTTGTGGGTGGAGGTAGCTACAGACAATCTACAATGAGAGTGAGAGGGACCCTCATTATCCTTGCTCCACACAGGCTAAACCAAACTCCTTGTGTTTCTAGACCATGTTGTATCCCATGTGAGAACATGTGCCAAATCAAACCCTACAAGTGGGTCTATAACTGCATAATGAGAAAACTTATTTTGGACACTACAACCCAAGTTTCTTGGCTCTTACATGAACTTTTCATCTCTCTTAAGAGAAAAAATGGATGAAAACATAGAATTTTATGCATCCCGAAGGTTGAACATAGTTTTCACTTCTCTGTAGTGAAAGGCACCTGCCCAAATTTTCCACTTGCAAAGTCCTAGGAACACTAATTGAAAATTAGTAAAATACAAGTAGTATTGCACATGCAACCTTGGGATTTGCCTTTGTAATCCAAACCCCTTGGTTATAATCGACATTGTCAAAGCCCTTGGTTAGACTTTTGTAAGGAAACTGCTCCAATAGTAATTGACTTTAACTTTGGAAGTTGAAATTAGCCTACCCCTTGCCAGCTTATGGACTTCTTTCCTTGAAAATGCAAGTGTGAAGATTCTAATAATTGACCATCACACTTAATAAGTGATTCAGTAATCATGAGCTGGGTCTTACCCCAAAACTATACTCATATCGATACTCTTTGTGCTATAGATAAAATAGGAGATCCACTCAAGTCAAAATCATATTCACAACTGGATCTTTTCTAGACCCAAAAATCATAATCTTGGGTTTTTGTGAAGAATCGTGTTGTTTGAAATGTTGGCTTCATCTATACACCTTGGTAGATATAAGCCCTTTTAGAGATTAGCCCTTAAGAGTGTAAGATGTTCAAAAACTCAACTTGATTGTCACACTTACAATATGTAGTGCTAAAATAACACCCAAAAAAATAGTAATGGCAACACTCTTGCTTGTCCATTAGAGTCGATTGGTACTCAACTAAATAAATTATTGATGACCCGTGCATTGTTGAGACACCCATGTATTACCTTGTGTCTAGACTCAAAGTCGAGATAGAGTTACCCCGTCTATGTTTGACCTTGTCAAATAGGGTATCATATTCAAAGCATAAAAAGATCCTTAATGATTACACAGACAAGCCATACCTCCATTGTCCAATATCCATTGCTGATTATCTTTGAATCATGTTGAATCTTGCTTGCCATCTTTGCCTTGCTTACTGACAGCTTTAGAAATTGCCATGGTATATGGAGCCTTGCTCTTCTTTGCATGATGTTGTTGCCAGTTTTAACGTTACTTACCATTGTTTGTCCGGATTGCTTGAATTGTTTTCATTTCCAATGGATTACTCAAATTTTCTCCACCTATTGATCCTTGGACTGACTATGCTTTGTCGAGTCTTTGCACACTTTGCATGGGGTGTTCCCTAGTATTTGCATGGGTTGATCCCTAGTATTCTACTCCAATGATAGGATGGGTCCCTTGAAATGGCCCATGGGAACCCTAGGGTGCCCAACGATATGAAAAGATTTGAAATTGGCTATGGCAAGACATTGCCGTCTGCGTAGGGAGAAAACCCAAGAGGACGCGCTCTGCAATGGTCTTCAATCCATTCTTATGTGACAAATTCACCACTTTAGCCCAGGGAAAACTCTGCAAGCTCATCATAGATGAATTTCATGCAAGTCAAAGCCGCATGTGTCCTTCATACAAGCGGTTGCTCTCGCGGGTCTTCTTGGCCATGACAAGCCCCACCATGCATGAGCTGTTTCCTACAGCCTTTGTCTATCCATCTCTCCACATGACTCCTCATGAGAGAGAGACAGAGATAGAGAGAGAGAGAGATAGATAGACACACACACATAAATGCATGCCTCATGCAACCGATATCCTTCCCCCCTCCTCCATGGCTCTCCTTTCCCCTGAGCTCTGATACCAATGTGAGGCAGAGGGGACTGGAGCATGCTCATCACCACCCAACCATGCCATATATAGGCCCTTAGCCAGCTAACATAAGGACCCCCTTGACTGCATGTCCATCCTGGCCCTTGGCCCTGCCCGCCGGTCCTACCATTGGCATGACATTTTTGTATTGGGAGCCTAATAGCTCAACAATGGTTTTCATTGATTATTCAAGGACCTCTCTTCTTAGGCAAGAAAAGAGAAACCTCAGCTCTGATACCAATGTCAGAGAATATAATGCTTACTTTTAGAGCTAGCAGAATTTAAATGAAAGGAGAGAGTTAAGGGAGAAATAGAAAGGAGAATATGGACTGTGCTGGGATGATTTGTTTACAAATATAAAAATTAAAAACACTATAATCATCCACATAATTCAAAGAAAATACCCGATTAAGATTGACAACTTGATTAGGACCGGATTTTCTTGAAGTTGTCCCCTCTCTAAAAGAACTTGTATTATAATCCTTTCAAAAGAGCGCTTTGTGCCCTTGAGGAGCCTTACTTGAATCAAGAAGATTGTGTTGTTCAAATTTCCATGGTATAACCCTCCTTCCCAACCCTGAATACCCCATCGAGGAGAAAGGAACTATGGGGAAAGAGGAAGATGAGGGTGAAAAGAAGTATTTTTCAAGCAAGAGAATGGATTCTTTGTATACGCTTTCTCGTGGGAAAACTCTTAGCATAGCTTAGTATAATAGAATAGTAGATACGGAGTAGAAGAACATTTCATTGGCTTGGATTTGCATCCATAGCCAAGAGCTTGAGATTAGAGTCCATCTCTAGAGCTCCCACAAGAGAGAGAGAGAGAGAGAGAGAGAGAGAGAGAGAGAGAGAGAGAGAGAGAGAGAGAGAGATGGCTTTGCCAACCTTGGGCACTTGGTTGTGTGCAACTGTGTAACTAGTCTTGATTTAGAATGGTACACACATGACTAATGAGATGGGAACACCTCATAGTGCAATTCAAGCATGTCATGCACGTGTCCTAGATTTCCTTGTATTAAATAACTCTCCCCCTCCCATATTTGGATTCTTCTTGGAAAGTAGAGACACCACATACTCTCACACACACTTGTTAAGTTCACTCAAAGTAAGTGTCTGCTACTTTGGACATATGGCTTAGTCAAGCTCAGTAAACAAAGACTAGAGTCAACTTACTAGATCACGAAGGATTGATCTAACCTTAGTCTTTAGCTTTTCCATTTCCTTTAATTAAAACCATAAAATTACTTTTTTCTTAATTAGCTCAGGTGCAAGACCTTTGCACAAACCTTGGAGGCTTATGAAGCTGACCCGGGGCTATAACATACTGGTAATTTAGGAGCTGCTAAATTAGGATAAATTTTGGTAAAAATAAAACTCACCCTTTGGTCTTTAAAACTTTCACCTCAAGTGCAAAACCTTAGCAGTGCTTGGAGGTGCTGTCAACCTGCTCCCAAAACCTACTAAATTTAGACCTACTAGATTTAGACAATTTGTGGCAAGTTACAATTTCACCCTAAGGCTTTGGAGACTTCATAGTTGGATTCCAAATAGCTATTCTAAGGACTTGATCTTAGCACAATTATATAATTTCTCTCGATCATCTCCTTTGTTATTATGTACCTTTGATCAAGGCTACCTGGGATACATTCATCCTTCTTGACCTATACCTATGACTGAGGTAACTAGTGCTCAATTAGCCTTGCTATTTTATGAACTTCTCCCCTTTTAATCCCAAGCCTTGACTGGTTGGTCCATTAGCACTTAAGTAATCAATTTCACTTGTTCTATTTTATTTTATTTTTGGATTGAAGTGGCCAAATAAAATTATAAAATATTTTTAAAGGTTAGAAATTAATGTTCATGATAGGTACATTGACAATGCTGATTTTAACCTAGTGGTTTGGATTGCAAAGGCAACACCCAAGGTTACATGTGCAATACTACTTACATTTCACTAATCTTTAATTAGTGTTCCTACGCCTTTGCAGCGGGAAATTTGGGTAGGGGCCTTTCACTAGTCAACGTCCAAGTACGCATCTGATTTATATGCATAAACTTCTATGTTTTCATCTAGTTTTTCTATTAAGAGAGATGATAAGCTCATGTAAGAGCCATGAAATTTAGGTTGTAGTATCCAAAATAAGTTTCTGCATTACGCAGTTCTGAACCCACTTGTAGGGTTTGATTTGGCACATGTTGTCACATGGGATATTACATGGTCTAGGAACTCAAGGAGTTTGGTTTAGCCAGTGTGGAGCAAGATTCATGAGGGTCCCTCTCTTGCACGTCGCACTGTGTTTGCAGCTACCTCCACACACTAGTACTTGAAGGATGTCCTTTTTTTAGACATACTTAGTTGAGACATATTCCACATGTGGAGAATATGAGTCTCTGAGACTAACACTCTCATTGCTACTTCAATTATGTGTTGCAATGATGTCCCTAGGTGCCAGTCAAATCCGTTTTCTAGACCATTTTCAGTACATCGTATCAAGAACAATTTCAGTGGCCAAAAATTATCGGCAGATATGCAAAACGACTTGTTAAGGTTACAAGTGTGGCTAAACAACATTAACGGATGGTTGTTTATGCATATAGAAAGGCTATGAGTTGTTAATGAAAATGCTTCATTGTTTGTACTTAGAAGTGATGAATGTTTCACCTTCTATTATGGTTCAAACTTTCGGCAAGGCTTGCAAATGATTGTAGTAGAAAGTATTTTGTTTCTTTTAATAACTATTTACACTCATCTTTAATGTGTGCTAGGAGCATCACATTTGCCATAAATATTGGCAAGTATTATCATGAATATGCAAGTTTGGATTGGTTTTTGCTAAATGAATGCACACTAGGTGTTATGGGTCCTAGTGTTTAGCAAAGGCTAATTTGGAGTGGCATGCATATTCATCACATTGGTGCTATGAAGCATTTTTCCCTCTATGTGAAGTATCTCTATGAGATTATGTTTGGATCAACCAATCCTCGATAGAGGTCATGGCTCAGTCTTGGTGCTTGTGGATCTTTCAAGTTAACCAAGATGGTTATGCATGTCATTGTTGATTCCTCAGTAATATTGTACGACATTGTGATCCTCGTTTACCAATCACTTTGGAAGACTATCTATAAACCATTGTCGTGCAGCTCCGCTCCCATGCTAAGAAAGATGCCAGAAAAATGTACATCAAGCTTATTTGAAGCTTACATGATTATTGAGCAGTGATCAGGCTTGTTAATAGGCCAAGTTTAATGATTAAAGTATGCCAAATGCGGCTTAAAAGGGCCAACTGATGCCTCAATGATTCCAAAATTGAGTATGCTTGAAGTGATCACATATGTGAGTTTATGATCTAGAACTGCAGTGCTTGAAGTGCTCTATTGGCTTGTCTTTATGGCTCGTCGATTGGAGCTACCGTGAAGAAGTTATGGCAGTTTGAAGTTTAAGTCGATTGCAGATCCGCACCGGATTGGGCAACTATAGCTGAGGTGACAGAAATGAAATGAATGCATGAGCCTAAAGTGCTCACTTTATGGAGTGCGTTGGTCTTTTCAGATCAGGCGACGATCGGATTTACGATTGCCAAGATATTGGTCGTTAAAGATTCACCGAGGGCTGGTTCCATACCAGTCCGGTCTGCTCGGTTGGTGTGCCATCAGGGAATTCTGCAGCCTCAGCAGGGTTTGTATGCATTTTATGCAGTTTAAGAAGTCTAAGGCAATTTACGGCTTGGCAGGCAGAGTCCGATGTCAGTTGTCGGCCTGCTGAGCTGGGTAATTTTTGCATAATTCGAGATGCTGTTATCGACAATAAGATTCACGACGATATTGTTAGTCGAGGGCGGCTGAAGAAAGATGCGGTGCTTGGCGATGCTTTAATCGATATGTACGCCGAATTTGATGCCTACTGCATTACTTGGCCGGCATGTATGCCAAATGTAACACCCTTGCAAGGGCTATGGTTGCGTAGTCGATATGTATGGTAAATGGGGTGTCCTTTAAGGGCCGCCCACCCAAGGAAAATGAGAGCTATGGCCGCCAAACTTAACCCATGAAGGCCGCCCACTTGGTAAATTAAAAGGGGCTACCCTATGTTTTAAAGAAGTGTGAACCAAAAACAAAGCGATGGCGTAGACAGGCAGCGGATAGGGGCGCAGAGAAGGGAGAAGGGAGAAGCGAGCTCGCAACGAGCTGTAGAGGCCTCGGATGAGCATGCGTCTGAAGCGAAACCTCATCGGCTCATCGAGGCGACCTTATTTGGTAGCAGTTTTGACAAATTTCATGTTGGTCGAGTTTCGCGCTGTCACGTCAGCTGGAGGGCAATTTTATGCCTCCCTAGCAACGACGGCGCCGTCGTTGCTAAGGGAGGATTCATGCTATTATTAGGGAATCCTTTTGCATGCGGGATTTGGAAAGAAAACGGGAGCAAGAGGGTAGAGAAACATCAAAAGGCAACGAGAGCTCAAGGAGGAAGCACTCTCTTTGGCTCGCTCTCGGCCTTTGCTAACCAAGGAACGACTCTCTCTCTCTCTCTCTCGGCTTAAGCAAGTACGAAGCCTCTCTCTCGAGCTAGTTCTCGAAGCTTCGGAAGGCAACGAGGGCTAATGGAGAGAGAAACCAAGGCTCACAAGCAGTCGTAGGAGAAGAAAGGCAAGCTCCAAAACCAAGATTCGGCATAACAAGCAGGGCAAGCTTTGAGAGCTCGGAGCAAGCCGAGCATTTAAGGAAAATCGGAAGTCTAGAGCAATCAACGACACAAAACTCGAGTCGAGGTCAAGGAGGTAAAATCTCTCTCTCTTTCTCTTCCGAGCTTGGGCAAAAGAATCCCTCGGTCTTGAGCTAAAGAAAAGGCAAGAAAGAATTCAAAGATAGTGATTGAAGACAAATCAAACAGATGGAACCAGCACAATAGGATTTTGTTCGTCAGCGGTAACTTAAATTAGTTATTTCTTTTTTTATGAATCGTGGAGTCATTAACTGCCCGGGTAATTGTAAAGGGACTCGCCTAAACTCCTTGATTTCAGTGAATCTAAGTGTCGGTGTTGTTAACAGCCCGACTTGGCTATTGCCAACAGAATGTACTCAGAGCTTAAATTGATTAATTGAAGGTTACGGTGATTGACAAAGCCTTTTTCACCTATTGTTCTTGTTCTCTTGACACCTCCCACAGCCAGAGGGCCGGCGCCTGCCCAACTCACGTAGCGAACACATATTCCCCAACATCTTTGGTGAACCCGACGTGAAACGAGCCGGGGTGGGAGGTAAAGATGGAGATGCCAGAACAGTTAAAGCAGTTTATTAAAGATTTCAATGCCAATGGATTTGATAAAAATCTGGTAGTTACAGTTTTGCCAAAAATGATGGAATTGGTTCAGGGGTATCTACAGGAAGCAAAAGCCATGCAGTTTAAAAAGAAGATTGATGATGCTGTAGAGCGAGCACTTGATGCTATTCGGGAGCAGTATTATATTTTTCAGGGATATGATCCAGAAGGTTTTATTGCATGTTACGAAGCTAAGATGAAGAGCCGAAATGTTCCAAAAGATCGGATGATTGCAGCTTTTGAGGAGGTTGTAAACTCGGATTTTAAAAAGCAGGTTCAAGAACTGACAGAAGAATATCCCACACGGTGGGAGTATTTTGCAGAGGAATTTATTTACGAAAGCTCAAGGATTCTAGATCAGGAAATAAAGGAGATTACTAAACGAAATAAGGTTGTCTTCAGTAAAGGTGAAGGGGATCAGATGTAGATCCTCAACTATGATGAATTCTGGGAGCATATTTATGCAAGAAGTAAAGCCAAAGAGAATGCTAAGCTGGAAGTAGCAGATTCAATTTCAGAGGAGCTTAATTTGAGCAATGAAGAAAAGGTAAACAATGAATTTAATGCTGGAACAGATTTATATGAATTTTTTTCAAAGATTGCTTGCATGGACGCTACCTCTAATAATGGTTAAAGTGAAGACATAGACTGTATAGTAAGAGGTTTGCAAGCTATTGACCACGACATGGGTTATTCTAAAGGAGTTCATCAAGCAGATGCGCCTCTACAGGATATTTCTAAAACTATCAGCACTATAGGCGAGTAGTACAACATGTTTGCTGCAGATGATTGCATAAATAAAGCTATTATATACACAATAACTGATGAAGTGACCAAGATTGTGGACCCAGTATAGGATGAGCCTGAGGATGTCAATGAACCTACGATTGCTACTAACCATATGTTTGCAGATGCTATTATCATGGAAGAAGATGCCATAATCGATGATTTCTTGTCTAGATCTGAAGGAGATGATTATGACAGTATAGAAGAGTTTTTTGATGCGTGTACCTCTTCAGAGGGGGTGCCAGATGAGCCTTTACAGTGCTATGATGTATTGCTAAGTAACATGGATGCAGATGAGGAATCAGAGGATGACATGGATGACTATGAAGACTGCCTAGATCATGCTGATTGTGAACAGGTTATCGACAGGGATTTTACATCTATGCTTGTACATGGGCTGCATGAGGAGATAACTCCTACAGTTTTGAATAATGTCGATACTTCCAAGGGTGGTTTTCCCGAGGATCTTATAGATGAAGATCTACAAGATAAAGCTGTTTTCCATGACCAAGATGAAAACCCAGCAATTAAAAATTCCTCTGATGATACAGGTCGGGAGACTCCCAAGTTTTTTCGTGATGACTATGAAGATAGAGGGGGTGATGATGCTAAATCATCCTTGATACTCCATAAAATGCACAGGGTTTTTCATTTGCTTGGACAATGTGCCAGATGTGGTTGGATTTGGATGCTATTCCTATTGATGCTTATGTCATTGATGTCTTGGCTACCAGTAAAAGGGAGCCAGATTTCTTTAATGCTTTCTGGTAACAAGCTTAGGTTGCCAACAATTTATGGGATGTGGGTGCTGCACTATGCTTCAGGTGAAGCTGTAGTATATTGCAGAGCCCATCAATGCTAAGTGATCTCAATGGTGCAGAGCCCATCAATGCTAAATGATCTCAATGGTGTTTGATCTAGGAGATTCTAAGGATATTCATAAACAGATTCAATATGGATGGATACTGATCAGTATGCATAGTAATTGCGTGTTATTTGAACTAGGGGTAGCATATTTTCACCAGAAATTCTTGATGTTGATTGATACAAAAAATGTATGCTCATGTGGATATTATGATGCTCTAGTGTGTGGAAAATTCCTTATTATTCCATTTGATCCTGGGGGCTACTAAAGTGCAAGTTGCAGATGTAGAGGATACCATATGTCTGTTGTAGCAGTGACGGGAGCAAAGCGAACCCCGAACCCCGACGGTCTCTAAAACACCGGGGACCGAATGGCGCGCCTCGAGCCTGTCATGGTAAAGCAAATAGGGGGCACCACCTAGCTTCAGCGGCTAGGACGCAAACAACACACCACCATAACAAATTTTTCATCCAAGAGAGATGGATGCTTGGGAGTAATGATGAAAAGGAAATGGAATGAGATCAAGTGAGAGAGAGAGAGAGAGTGAGGGAGGGGGTATAGCGGCTTAGTACTTAGGCATCACAAAAGGATGGCGAATCCGCACACCCTTCACATATACACAAGCTCACTCCAAAACACAAGACTAGGTGGCGATTCCGCACACCTCACATGGGCAAAACATTGCAAGAAAACATACTCACAAAACCTCAAGCTTTATTTAGAGAATTAGGCGATGAAATGGGGAGCATAGGGTAGGGGAATGAGAAGGGAGAGAGTGGTAGAGCACATGGCGGATAGGTGGGAGTTGATGGAGAAGACTCGCACGAGGATTATGGCCATCATCCTTCATTTAGTTGCCCTTCATCTTCCATAGCCAAGGGTGTAGAGGTCATGCTCAAGACAAGCATGGTGATTGCGGTGATGGTGATGGTGTGGGTGTGTGTGTGTGCACTAGGTACACACAGTGCATAGTGTGTTCTTTGGTGATGTTGTGTGTTTTTGTGTGATGGTGACCCCTCTTTATATAGGGGAGGAGGGGGGGAGAAATTCTAGAATTTAGAAATGAAGAAATCATTATCTACATAGGCCATGTGACTGTGGGCCCCACTTGTCTGGCTGTGTGTATATGTGCCAGAACAGCAGTCTCATGAGAGAGACTAAGAGAGAGAGATGGGTTGATGAAAAAAAACGTGAGAGGTGACATGGAGAATAAAGTAATTACAAGAGGGGAGAGAGGGGAGTGTTCTCAGAGGTGAATCTGTGTGCAGATGTGTGTGAACATAAGAAAAATCAGGTAACCACCGGGTGGGGATGGGTCTGTGGGCACCTTTTTTAGTGAAACTGAGTGTGTGTGAGTGTGGGGGAGGTTATTTAGCTACAAGACAAGAGACATGGCGCCCTTTAGAGAGAGGGGGGGGGGGGGTATTTGGGTCATGGGATATGATAGGAGAGAGAAAGGGGGGGGTGGGGTATACTATTTTGGAAGATAGGGTAAGTTGCATGTAAGTTGGTGCATTATCGGTGAGTTATAATGCATTATTGGTGAGAGGTGGGGTAGCTTGAGGGGAGAGAGAAAGGAGAAAGGACAAGGGGAAGAGAGAGGGGGTTGACCTTTTGAGTGGAGGAGAGGAAAAGGGACACACGGCGGGGCAACAGTGAAGAAAAAGGAGGCAAGGTGGGGATGGGCTGCCCCGCAGGAATGAGGTGGCCTATTTTACCTTTCTCATATATTTACATAATCATACTTTATTTTTTTCCTACTTTTTCCAATGTCTTTTATCACTCCCTCCCTAAGAGGGGGTTTTCATGGGGTGGGGACGAGAGAAGAGGGGTATGGGAGCTTGGCTTGTGAAAAGCCCCCACCATTAGCCCTCCCCTTTTGGCTAGAGGCATTCATGTCTCTAGCTCATCTGTCTGATCATTATCATCGAAGGTGGTGGCTGATGGTGTGTCCTCATCTGGGATGTCAGTTGGTGGAGCCTGGTCAAATCGAAGAAAATAAGGTTTAAGTCGCCAACCATTTACCGTGGTTTTATGAAGTTTTCCATCAGCCTCCATAAGCTGGTAGCTTCCATTGGCATACTTTTTCCTGATGATGAAAGGACCTTCCCATCGAAGTAGGAGTTTCTTATCCTTGCGCGTGTCGAAGCGATTGTCGTAGCGGAGCACCAACATTCCTTTCTTCAATTCTTTTTTCCGGAGATGCTCGTTAAAACTAAGCCGTCTATGCTCTGCTTGTGCTGCATAATAATTTATTGCTTCTTCTCTGTCCAGCTGCAGTCTTTCCAAGTTGATGATGTGATCTCTCAAATGCATGTTGGGCTGTTGAAGCTGGCTTGCCATTACTCTGAGACTTTGTAGTTGCACTTGAATGGGCAAGATTGCTTCCTTACCAAATACTAGATGATACGGTGTGAATCCCAAGGATGTACGAAATGAAGTTTTGTAGGCCCATAAAGCTAGTAGTAGATACTTATCCCAGTCTCCAGGATGATTGTTTAACTTCTTGGTAATAATTTTAGAAACCATTCCATTTACCTTTTCAACTAGGCCATTACATTGAGGGTAATATGGTGAAGAGTGCCTCCTTGTAATGCCCAGTTTCTGCATTAATTCTCCTACCAAGTCTGCTCTGAAACCTGGCCCTCTATCAGAGATGATCTCCAAAGGTGTGCCAAACCTACAACATATGTGCTCGTAGATAAATTTAGCTACCTCTACCGCTGTGATTCTAGTGGTGGCTGTAGCCTCTGCCCATCTAGTCATGTAGTCGACCCCCATGATAATGTAGAATTTTCCTGAGTTGGCCCTAGGTAATGGCCCAATGGCATCGATACCCCATTTTTCAAATGGGCCATATGAGAGAATAGGTGTCTGTGGTTCAGGCATAAGTGACCTAGTGCCGGCCTTTTGACACAACTTACACGTTTTGCACCAATGGTGTACATCACGGTTGAGGCTAGGCCATATGAAGCCTGCCTGCAAGATTTTCCTACTTGTTATGTCTAGGGCAAAGTGACCACCACAAACCCCGTCGTGACAGCTAGCAATTACTTCCGTGATTTCCTAAGAGAGAGGGACCTTCCTGAGTATTTGGTCCTTACCCTTACAGTACAAACCGTCATTGATGAGTCGATACCTTGTGGCCTTCCGCGTCAGCCATTGCTTCTGTCCCTTTGTTAAATCTAATGGGCATTCCCCTGTTTCCAAAAAATGCATGATGTCAGGCAAGGCATCACTTCCTTGAAATAGAGGGAGCTTTAGCTTTATTGCTCCAACCACCACTTCCTGTAGTCTTTCACTTGCTAGGGCATCTGCTTCTTGGTTTTGAGCCCTTGGGATATGGTGTATTTGAACTTCTTCAAACTTACCCAACAAGGTTTTTACACCACTTAAGTGAGTCCTTAAACTAGGATTCTTGCATGTCCATGCTCCATTTACTTGCCTTACCAGAAGTAGAGCATCCCCAAATACATTAAGGCGTTGTACACCTTGCGAGACGCACCATTGTAGACCCTTGGTTAGTGCTGCATACTCAGCTTCATTGTTAGAATGTGAATCTAACAATTGGCCCAACAAAAATACCTTTGTCCCTTTGTCATCAAAGACCACTATGCCTGCAACTGCTTTGTCGGACGCTCGCTTGTAGGCTCCATCAAAGTAGAGAGAGTATGCTCCTTCTACCATCGGTGGTACTGGAGGTAATCGGACTTCTCCTTCCTTAGATTGCTTCTCCTTCCTTTCAAAGACTTGGTAGGTCATGAGTCCCCCCAAACTTGCCCTTGTCGTGCTTTCTACTTGTACCGTGTAGTCAAACTCTTGCAGACGAACTAGCCATTTAGTAATTCTAGCAGACACATCCATGTGTTGTACAACATAGGGAAATATTTCATCCGTGGTTAGAATCACAAATTACTTAGGCAACAAATATGACCTAAAATTTGTAGTTGCAAATGTAAGAGCTAGGACTAAGTGTTCCACATGGGTGAAACCTTTCTCTCCTGCTGTCATCATTCGACTAGAGAAGTAGATTGGCCTCATGAAAGATGTCGTCGTATCCTTTTGGAGTAGCATAGCCCCCAATGAGTCATCACCAACACTTGAGGTGAAATAGAATTTTTCATCCCACTTAGGTGGTGAGATAGTTGGCATAGTGGCTAAGAACTCCTTTACCTTGTTGTAGTGATGTTCGCTTTCCTCGTCCCAAGTGAAAGTTGATCTTTGAGTGAGTTGTTGCAGTGGTAGAACAAGTTGTGATAGTAGATGTATGAATCTACTTAAGTACCTCACCTTCTGTAGAAAAGAGACCAGTTCACGTGCGGTCGTTGGTGAAGGTAGGGCTATGAGTGCGGACACCTTACTTGGGTCGGCATTGATACCTTTTGCTGAAATTTCATGGCCTAGTAGAATGACTTTACTCTCCCCAATGTGGCATTTATCCACATTTGATTGCCCACCTAGGCTCTGCAACCTGGCCAAACCTTCAGTTACCTTTTCTAAATGTGAAATACGGGAGCTATATATACAAAAGTCATCAATGAACGCTCTTATGGATGTTCCAAAGAACGGTTGAAAAACATATGTGACATATCTTTGGAATGTGGCAGGTGCATTTGTGAGACCAAATGGCATAACCCTGTATGCAAAACAACCCCATGGCGTGATAAAAGTGGTTTTTAGCTGATCTTCCAAGGCTATGCGTATTTGAAAGTATCCAGAATAACCATCACAGACGGTATAGCATTCAAAACCCGCTACTTCATTCAGAATTTCATCCAAGAAAGGGAGAGGAAAGTGGTCTCTCTTTGTAGCTGCATTTAGTGGTTTGTAGTCAACACAGACCCTCCACTTACCATTCTTTTTAGGCGTCACCACTACGGGTGACACCCATTCTGAGTTTTCTACAGGATAGATGAATCTTGCCTCCAGCAGTTTTCTTACCTCGGCCAAGAGTGCCTTTTCTTGTATGTCCCCCAGTCGTCATAGCTTTTGCACAACTGGTTTTACCCCTTCCTTCAGCTTAATATTATGTTCCACCACTGTAATGCTTGTGATTCTTTCATAGTTGTCAATGAACAGGTTAGGAAATCCCATCAACATTTGCAAAAAACTATCTTTCTCCTCAAGTGTTAATTCCGTAGACAACATACCCTTCAACCTACTTCCTCCTAGGCCAGGTGATTTGCTCTCCTCTTCATTGGGTTGCCCTTTTGGTGATGGATCACCAGTTGTGCTTACCCTTTGTGGATCCTTCATAATGATACCCATCACATCAATGGAACTGTCACTTTCGTCGGTGGATGTGGTCTCCTCCTCAGAACTGGAAGATTCACTAGTGGTTTCATCTGCCGATGTTTCCAGATTCATTTGCTTCTGCTTGCCAATCCTCATGTCGTAGTAGATTGTCTCCCCTTTCTTACCGGTCATGCGTAGAAGGCCAATACCCCAGTCCTATTTTGCCTTCATGTCCATCAACCATGGCCTTCCCAAAATTAGTGTATAGCCCTCCCCCTTAGTAGGCATTACAAAAACATCTACCTCTACCTCCGTGTTGAAAGCTTTGATTTTCACGGCACTTACCACACCCACACACTTTACTTTTGCGTTGTTTGCCATCTTTGCCTTGCATGGAGAAGGCTTGTCAACCTCGAGCCCTAATCGAAGCATCATACCTTCGCTCATTACACAGATTTGTGCACCTCCATCAATGTAGGTGTTTCCAACCCTCTTTCCTTTTATGTTTACGTCGACAATTGGAAGGATGTCATCCATGTTGCATCCCGAAATTGCTCCGGCTACCTTTGTTTTGGAGCGTCTTGTACTTACCATTTTAGACCATTGTCGCCTTACTTTTGGTGCCATGTAATCTTCGGTCCTTGATCTGCCACATCCAATGTTAGATCATAGGGCTTAGAACTTTCCCCTAGCTGGAAGTCGGTGATGCCCAATTTCCGTCGTGGCCTGGATGGCCTCTTGCTAGTTTCTCCTCTCATGCTTCTCTCATCATCTGATTGTGTAGCTTTCTCCCTCCTAGCTCTTTTCACAGTCATGGCTTCAAGTGGTTCTAAAAAGGTTACCTTCTCCTTACCCTTGTCCCTATCCTTTGCTCTGGGTGGATCCACTACTATGGCTTTTCCTTTCTCTTCTAGCCTTATGATGTTTACAGGTGGTGGGGCTGGTGGAAGAGGTGGGATGGATGCTTGTAGTGGTGTCTGGGGTGGACGTAGAATTTGTGTTGGTGGGGGTGGTGCTCGGGGTGGGGGTGTTCTTTCTCTAGAGGGTGACAATTGGTTCCTCCTACCTCCTCTATTATAGTTTTTTCGTGGTTTGGGACAGTAGTACATACCATGACTGTCTTCTCCGCAGTTGTAGCAATGATACTCCCTGTTTTGTCGTCGTGCTCTTCCAGGGTCTTGATCTCTTTCTTGACTCCTCCCTTGTTGTATTAAGTGAACAGACAAATTCTGTAGTTGGTCAGTAATATGGGCCAACATATCTTGTTGGTCATCTCTTACCCCAAGAGCCGGTGGTGGTGGTGGAATGGTGGTTGTCGTAGTTGCTGGTCGACGCGATGTTCCTGATTTTGTTGACTCGGTTTCTTTGGCTTTCATTCACAGCTTCTTGTCTTTAAGGCGAGCAATCTCAACGGCTAACTCGTACGTAGCCGGGAATCTACCTTTCACCTTCTCCTTGAGAAGTGGCCATAAGCCATGCGTGAACTGATCTTTTTTTAGGAAATCGGGTGCAGCTTCCCCCCTAGCCAGTGACTCAACCCACCGTTCCCACAAATCCACAAATTTGGACTCATAGGTGGCATATTCGAAAAGACCCTCCTGCTTCAAGTCTCTCAACTTGTCCCACAACTTTTCTGAAGTGGTACCTCCCCCAAAGCGCCTCTTAAAAGCGGTTTTTAAGGGTTCCCAGTCATCCTTGGTTGCTTGTGGAAGTGCATTGTACCATGATCTAGCTTCTAGCTTCATGAGATGCTTAAAGATTCTAACCCGGGATTCACCCGTATCTTTGTTGCTCACTACACATGCTACTTCAAAGTCATCTAGGAAGTCTGTTACCAAATCCTCCCCCTTCTTTCCTTTAAATGTTGGAAATGCTACACTTGCCATGATTACTGAGAGAGAGCTAGAAAGACACACTGCTTAACTTGCAAAAGTTTTTTTCTTCTTTACAAGGAGGCGTGTATACCCTCTTATACTAGGACATAGATTAAAACTTCAGACGGTACATTGCCTTGTACCAAAGGTAAGACAAATGGTTGATCTGATGCCAGAACCTCCAAAAACCGCTCCCCACCCGGCATGGTGTCAATGACGTGCTGGTAGTGAGCCTTCAAATCCAGTATTACCTTGATTGAGCGTACACGTGTTGGTATGTGTGATCTGTCTTGAGGTAGGTTGTACTGATTCATGTGAAGCTTAGAGGTGCTTAGTCACTGTCCAAGCTTGTGGGAGAGGGTGGTGTTCTTTCCTGAAACAAACTCAGTAGATCCCTAGTTTCTCTAGTGAGAGTGTGAGCCAATGCTTCCGTTATCTGTGTTGCAGCATCAGGTGCGACTTGAAAATTGACTGTGATAATTACCTCGGTGACTTGAGTTACCCGATTCTCAAAGTAGAATAGTGTTGATTCTCTATTGTGTAGAGCTCCTTCCATTTTGTTGTTGTGGGTTGGTTGTAGGTTGCGGACATGGTTTCGACCTTCTCCTTCTTCTTCTTGGCACTTGGCTTATGTATATCCAGTGGGTTTGGCGTGTTGGTTGACTCTCCCACTGCAAATCAATTACCGTTACGCCTGGCACTCGAGCTTCGATGGAGATGCGGAGTTCGTCTAGTTGTGCTTGGAGCTCTTCTTCTTCTGTCGTCCAATTAGCAAATCCTGCTAGCCATTCATCCATTCACAATAGTTTAGGGGTTTTAGACTTGTAAACTGAAGGGTTTCATGAAAAGATCCTCAGTGGGGGCACCAAATGACGGGAGCAAAGCGAACCCCGAACCCCGACGGCCTCTAAAACACCGGGGACCAAATGGCGCGCCTCGAGCCTGTCATGGTAAAGCAAACAGGGGGCACCACCTAGCTTCAGCGGCTAGGACGCAAACAACACACCACCATAACAAAGTTTTCATCCAAGAGAGATGGATGCTTGGGAGTAATGATGAAAAGGAAAGGGAATGAGATCAAGTGAGAGAGAGAGAGAGAGAGAGAGTGAGGGAGCGGGTATAACGGCTTAGTACTTAGGCATCACAAAAGTATACTATTTTGGAAGATAGGGTAAGTTGCATGTGAGTTGGTGCATTATCGTTGAGTTATAATGCATTATTGGTGAGAGGTGGGGTACCTTGAGGGGAGAGAGAAAGGAGAAAGGACAAGGGGAAGAGAGAGGGGGTTGACCTTTTGAGTGGAGGAAAGGAAAAGGGACACACGGCGGGGCAACAGTGAAGAAAAAGGAGGCAAGGTGGGGATGGGCTGCCCCGCAGGCATGAGGTGGCCTATTTTACCTTTCTCATATATTTACATAATCATACTTTATTTTTTTCTTACTTTTTCCAATCTCTTTTATCACTCCCTCCCTAAGAGGGGGTTTTCATGGGGTGGGGACGAGAGAAGAGGGGTATGGGAGCTTGGCTTGTGAAAAGCCCCCATCAGCAGGTTACATGATACAAGATTTTGTTTTCTAGATCTATGCTAAGTCAAAAGAGTTTTTGGTTATGCAGTCAATAAGATTACATGGCTGGATTCCAATTGATTTCTTTGGACAATTGATGAAGTATCTTCACATCTTTTGAGTTGGTTCTGCTACCAAAACTTGAGGTAAAGGACTTGACGGCCATTCCGTGTGCAGATAGAGTAAGGCATACTTGATCTTGACAGGGTTCCTTAAAGAGAGCTTAATGGTCAAGCCGTGTGCATCATTAACTGGAGCACTTGAGTCTGGTGGGGTTCACTAAACAGGTTATCCATGATTGAATGCGTTGAATACGACAGATATCGTTCAGAGATTTTTGATGGGCAGCTACCTAATGATTAAGCTAGAACATTGATGATAGGGTATAAACCTTATTTTGTTTTTCATATGTTTACCAGTAATGTGAGTCTAATGATGGAAAGAACTTAAGGTACCTTTAGTAGATGCAAATTGAAGTGCAGTTATCACAGACCGGAGGCTGTGCAGGTTCAGAGGGGGTGGATGTCGTGCAGCTCCGATCCCATGCTAAGAAAGATGCTAGAAAAATGTACATCAAGCTTATTTGAAGCTTACATGAGTATTGAGCAGTGATCAGGCTTGTTAACAGGCCAAGTTTAATGATTAATGTATGCCAGATGCGGCTTAAAAGGGCCAACTGATGCCTCAATGATGCCAAAATTGAGTATGCTTGAAGTGATCACAGATGTGATTTTATGATCTAGAACTGTAGTTCTTGAAGTGCTCTACTAGCTTGTCTTTACGGCTCGTTGATAGGAGCTACGGTGAAGAAGTTATGGCAGTTTGAAGTTTAAGTCGATTGCAGATCTGCACCGGATTGGGCAACTACAGCTGAGGTGAGAGAAATGAAATGAATGCATGGGCCTAAACTGCTCACTTTGTGGAGCGCGTTGGTCTTTTCAGATCGGCGATTTACAGCAGTTGCCAAGATATTGGCAACTGCCGTTGAAGATTCACCGGGGGCTGGTCTTTTCAGATCAGCGATTTACGGCAGTTGCCAAGATATTGGTCGTTAAAGATTCACCGGGGGCTGGTTCCGTACGAGTCCGGTCTGCTCCATCGGTGTGCCATGTGGGAATTCTGCAGCCTCAACAAGGCTTGTATGCATTTTATGTAGTTTAAGAAGTCTAAGGGGATTTACGGCTTGGCAGGCAGAGTCCGATGTCAGTTGTTGGCACGCTGAACTGGGTAATTTTTGCATTATTCGAGATGCTGTTTTGGACAATAAGATTCACGACGATATTGTCAGTCGAGAGCGGCTGAAGAAAGATGCGGTGTTTGGCGATGCTTTAATCGATATGTACACCGAATTTGATGCCTACTACATTGCTTGGCCGACATGTATGCCAAATGTAACACCCTTGCAAGGGCTATGGCTACCTAGTCGATATGTATACTAAATGGGGTGCCCTTTAAGGGCCGCCCACCCAAGGCAAATGAGAGCTATGTCCACCCAACTTAACCCATGAAGGCCGCCCACTTGGTAAATTAAAAGGCGATACCCTATGTTTTAAAGAAGTGTGAACCAAAAACAAAGCGATGGCGTAGACACGCAGCGGCCAGGGGCACAGAGAAGGGAGAAGGGAGCTCGCAACGAGCTGTAGAGGCCTCGGATGAGCATGCTTCTAAAGCGAAACCTCACCGGCTCATCGAGGTGACCTTATTTGGTAGCAGCTGTGACAAATTTCATGTTGGTCGAGTTTTGCGCTGCCACGTCAGCTGGAGGGCAATTTTATGCCTCCCTAGCAATGACGGCACCGCCATTTCTAAGGGAGGATTCATGCTATTATTAGGGACTCCTTTTGCATGCGGGATTTGGAAAGAAAACGGTCTCAAGAGGGTAGAGAACCATCAAAAGGGAAGAGGAAGGCAACGAGAGCTTAAGGAGGAAGCAATCTCTTTGGCTCGCTCTCAGCCTTTGCGAACCAAGGAACGACTCTCTCTCTCTCTCTCTCTCTCTCTCTCTCTCTCTCTCTCTCTCGGCTTAAGCAAGTAAGAAGCCTCTCTCTCTCGCTAGTTCTCGAAGCTTCAGAAGGCAACAAGGGCCAAAGGAGAGAGCAACCAAGGCTCGCAAGCAGTCGTAGGAGAAGAAAGGCAAGCTCGAAACCAAGATTCGGCATAACAAGCAGGGCAATCTTTGAGAGCTCGGAGCAAGCCGAGCATTTAAGGAAAATCGAAAGTCTAGAGCAATCAACGGCACGAAACTCGAGTCGAGGTCAAGGAGGGAAATCTCTCTCTCTTTCTCTTCCGAGCTTGGGCAAGAGAATCCCTCGGTCTTGAGCTAAAGAAAAGGCAAGAAAGAATTCAAAGATAGTGATTGAAGACAAATCAAACAGATGGAACCAACACAATAAGATTTTGTTCTTCAGTGGTAACTTAAATTAGTTATTTCTTTTTTTATGAATCGCGGAGTCGTTAACGGCCCATGTAATTGTAAAGGGAGCCTAAACTCCTTGATTTCAGTGAATCTAAGTGTCAGTGTTGTTAACAGCCCGACTTGGCTATTGCCAACAGAATGTACTCAGAGCTTAAATTGATTAATTGAAGGTTACGGTGATTGACAAAGCCTTTTTCACCTATTGTTCTTGTTCTCTTGACACCTCCCACAGCCAGAGGTCGGGCGCCTGCGCGACTCATGTAGCGAACACATATGCCCCAACACCGTGAGGAAATATATCTCAGTACTATCAGTTATCCAAAGAGGATAGACAGTTTACAAGTGTAATCTTGTGCTGAAGGATATGCAAAATGCGTACGTTAGCACCAAGAAATCCAATTAGTAAGCATGTATCACTCTAGTTGGAGTTTGCTTACAATAAGGTAAATCATATTTGTGACTCAATCTAGTCCCTTCATGTTCAAGTTAGGTTCTCGACCTTGAACACTAGCTATGGTGGGGCTGTTTACTGATGGAAATTGAGAACAAGTCAAGAAATTGTATTTTGCTGATAAGTTACATCAGTTAGTTACTTTCATGGAAAGCAAAAAGAGGTACTCTTTTGGGTACTTCTTTGTTGTGATAACTCGTTTAGCATGTTGGCGTGCATTCTAAATAGATTCTACACACTATGTTGGATGGGAGCCGTTAACACAAAATAGTTGCAAACGGACAACAATGTGGAAAATCAAGATGTTACTCTTGGTTTCATTGAACCTCCTACTAAACCGTGTTCCAGTCAAGCGAACAGTTGGATCCATGACGGATGCCATTGTGGAAATTATTAGTGTATCACCACTCGTGTTTTTTAGGACGAAAACGCTTCTCTAAGGGGGGAGTAATGTCATACCAAGGGTAGGACCGGGAAAGGCCAAGGGCCAAGACGGACATGTAGTCAAGGGGGTCCCTATGTTTAATAGGCCAAGGGCCTATATAGGGCATGGCTGGGTGGTGATGGGCATGCTCGAGTACTCTATTACTTACATTGTGACATGGGCTCTCCAATTGATCCTCTTGAGCTTTTTGACCTTTGTTTCCATTGTTGCTTTCTCCTCCAAAGCAAATTTCCTAGGGTGATTCTCTTGAGTTAACCTCCTTGCATGCCCCTTTGCTTGGAGTTTTTTTTGTTTCTTTCCACCTCTGGCATTGTTTTTTCTCCATTATCCTTCCTTTGGATTTGAAACTGGTGTTTCTCTTTGATATCAAAAATACTTCCAAGGGGGGAATTGGCAAGGCTAGGAGGTCACCAAAATTTTTCTCATAGTAGAAGGATCATTGAAATGCAATGGACGCTGTCAATTTTTGGTGGTAGACTCCATATGATTGGCGGTTTCCAATTTCTTGTCGTGGACTCCACATGAGGTGGAGGATAAGGGATTTTACTGGTTTGATAGGTTGCTATGCCATTGGCATATATATTGATTTTGTGTTTATTATTATCCATGGCATGCAACATCAAAGTGTGTGCTTGTGCGTACTTGAAATGGTGGCATAGAGCGCACAAATGACAACTTCATCGAAAGTGTTGCATGTTGACTTGTATAGTACTTAAAGCTTCAAAAAACTTAATGAAACTTGTTAGTAAAGGTGAAAAGAGTGCTTGAGAACCTTCATGATCTAGGTGTTGTCTATTGAACTACATTGATTGCAAGATGTTTTCAATAAGGTGACACCAAGAACCACTCAATTGTTTGCAACCACCAAAAAGGGAGGTTTTTACCTCATATGTGCCAAGGCCCTAGGTAGCCAAAGGGTAGCGGGAATGTATGCTTAAAGTGGCTTTTTAGGCCAAAAGGGTTGCATGATAGTCCAGATGGGATGGTAGGTTAAGGTGTCCGAAATGCCAAATCAGTGCCCTAGAATGTAGTGTTCAGCGTGCTCTAGAAGCCGGTCTAGACGGCTCAACAAACGAAGCCCTAGTGTGCAAGATATTGAAGTTTAAAGCTGGAGTGTGTAGCAGATCCCCGACGGACAAGACAACTAGGGACAGGTGGCCCGGGCTGATGTCAGTATATATATGTGTAGTACTCGAGTTGTGAAGCATGCCTGTCTTCTCGAAATGCGAATTGGAGCTCTGGTTAGCAAGATATGGTCAATTAAAATTTTTTTTGGGGCCCGGATCTGAGCCCACTTTACTGCACTGGAGAATGCACCATCTGGCATTGTTTCGGCCTCACCAAAGTTCTCAATGATAGTGTGCGTCATGTGGAGTTAGCGCAAAGTGACAGCACGTGAATCAGAGCTTGGAGCGGGGAGTTATTGCACGTCAAAGTCGGCACTTGAAAACGAAAGCGGGGTGCCAGATGATTCTTTGGTTTTTGCACACACTGTTCAAACACACACTAAAGCCAAAGTGAGACGAGGTCCGGGTGGTTCGGAGCCGGCAAGGGGTTCTTCTCACAGGGTTTGATGGGATGCTAATTGAGCATGTGAGCAAGGATGTGATGCAGATTGAAAGAGGCCTAAAATTGAAGTTTTCATGGGGTTGTTTTACAAGCTTTTCACATAACTTGGAGGCTCAAGGAGCCAAGATCTACCATGTGGTGGGCGGGAAAGAACCCACATGCGCAAAGGGTCCACCGGGACGCAGGGCATTTATCCAGCATCGAGGCCCATAAGGTGAATGAGATGGAGAGAGGGGAGCTCCCTCCTCATGGGCTATGGCGCCGAGCGCTGCTAGCGCTGCGTAGGCAGTCAGTGGCGCTTCGCAACGGTTTTGTCCAAGGATGAGGTGGCGTGCTGGCGGAGGCGGCCATTTGGCATTGATGACGTGGTGGCCTTGGAGCAATTGATCCCGCGGCCCTTGGGGCCCCAAAATTTTGAGAAAGAGAGGCAGGGCAATAGCAACCTCACTACTGCCTCCCCCCTCATGAAAGAGGGTGGTCCCGCGACAGTGAGGAGAAGGCCCAAAGACAGCTGGGAAGTTGAGTGAAAGGGAGGGTCCCACAGCGTGGGCAATGAGCAAAGAAGAGAAAGAGAGTTTGAGGGCGGCAAAGAGGCCATTACAAAGGCCGTCCGGAAAAACCAAAGCTAAGGGCAAGGTTGGAGCCAAGCCAAATAAAAGGCCAAAAGGGGGGCAAAGGAGGAGTCCGGATAGAGAGAGAGAGAGAGAGAGAGAGAGAGAGAGAGAGAGAGAGAGTCAAATCAAACCAATAGAGCAGTGCAAGGTTGAGCCCATAAGGGGTAATAAAATGAAAGATAAAAATAAAAATAAAAAAATCCAAGGGGCAATAGCGGCATCGCTAATGCCCCCCCCCCCCCCCCCCAAAGTGCAAAAGAGAGAAGAAGAGAGCAAATAGAGCAAGGTGGTTCCCCTTTTCTAAAAATGCCAATTCAAGGTGCCAAATGGACCAATTAGAGTGAAAATTCCCAAATTGAAGGCCCCCCCTATAAAAGTCAAAATTGGATCAAATTAATGTCTTTTTTTCCCTAGCCTTTTGGGTGCCTTTTGAAGCCTACAAAGTGGAATTCTCTAGCAAGCTAGCCCCTTTGTAACTTTTGCTTGAAAATGGCCATGGTGATGGCAGTGGAAGCCAGTGTACATGTTTTTTGAAGTGCAATCAAGCCACAATTTCCTCCCTTGCTGTTGTTTCCCCTTCCCCCCTTCTCTTTGTCCCACTTTCATGTTTCTCTTCGGTGCCGGCCGTGTGGAAGTGTGTGCCCCCCCGGACCGACGGTGTTTTCAGTGAGAGAGTGAGATTAAGTAGTTCTGTGTGTGTGTGTGTGTGTAAGGGTGGAGACAGGCAGTGGTAGTAGGTGTACCTTGTGTGGTGGTTTGTGGAGTATGTGAGCAATGGAAATTGAGCAGACGGTGGTCTGCTAGTCTAAAGTGTTTCTTTGAAGGTGTTTTCCAAGAGGATAGGGGTGATGTGAAAACCCTGAGCTATAGAGAGGCCCTTGTGTTTGTGTCGGGCGTGTTCCCCCATTCCCCCTCTCCATCTTCTGGTGGCCCCACTGAGGAGCACGCTAATTGCTCCCAGTTAATCGAAAAGAAGCATTTTTTGCATTGGAAGTCATTGTAGCTAGAAGCTATGGACCGATTTCATAGGAGAAGAGAGCACTGACAAGTGGATGTTAGATTTCGAGCTGTACATGCTATCGTTGCATATGCCGAACAAGGATAGAAAAATGCTGACTTTTCCTTTGGTGATGCATGGTACGAAGCATTGGAAGGTGAGCCGAAGCAAGCATGGCCGGCTACACGACTTTGGCAAGGAGGCTTCCCCAGTCGAGATGGATGCAAAGCTGAAGGCGCTTAAGCAAGATGTAAGTGAAGAATTCAATCTGTTTTTGGGTCATTTTGAAGAGTGTTGGGAAGAACTAGCGGTAGCCATTCAATTGGCTAATGGAAACTACTTCAAGCTAGACAAGTTCATGGCGTGTCTGCACCCCAAAGTGAGAGAAAAGGTTGATTTCAAGAGCCGAGAAAATGACAATGGTGCGGTAGCCATTGCACTGTCGAAGAGCAGAAAGATAAAGAAGAAGATAGAGCAGGGCGTGTCAGGCTACGAGTCGATGGTCCATGTTCAACTGCAGAGTCTGAGAGAGGCTATGCATGAGAAAAATCATGGAAACCGAGGTGTAGATGTTGTGCCGCAAAATTGGGTGCGTACGATGCAAGATTTCTCCAGGCAAATGCAGGAGTTGCGGCTCAGTGTCATGGATAGAGGATAACCAAGAGGAGCAAGGGGCAGGGCACGGCCACTGCCAGGTAGGTGTTACAATTGTGGAGAAGAAGGGCAATATGTACCTGATTGTCCTCAACCACAGAGAGAGAGAGAGAGGAGGTATTTACCCGCTTTTTGGTAGAGGTCGAGGTCAAGGGAAATACAATGGTCCAAGAAAGCAAGCGATAGAGAATCCTGTGCAGCCAGCTCCGCAAAACGGAGGGTAGGTCCCAAGAGTAAACATCATATGGGTGGATAAGAAGCATGTCGAAGTTTTGGCCAATAAGAGAGTGAGAGCTGAGAGGGAGACAGAGACAGAGCGGGAGACTAGAGCGCGCAAAGGCAAATAGAAGGTGTACGAAGATAGAGAGCAGCTCGAACCTAGCAAAAGAAGGAGGCGTCGCAAAATCAAACAAGCGGATTTCCAGCTAGGACGTGGCTATCCCGAGTACAATCTGGTGAGTGATATTACTTTTGGTCAGCTGTTAGCTTTAAATCCAAAGTTAAGAAGGCAGTGGTCCACAAGTGTTAGCACCGGGCTGCCAAGAGCTAAGAGAAATGTGCAAGCAGTGCAAAACATGGCTTTGAGGGTAGGTAGCCCCACTGATGTCCTTCCACTTGTGGATGCGATTATAGAGAAGAGGATGCAGGTACAAGCCTACATAGACGGTGGAGTGCAGGTTTGTGTCATGACGGAAGCAGCCATGAAAGAGACGGGAGTCAAGGAAGTAGTCAAGTCAAATGTGCGCATGAGGATGGCTAACAATACCAAAGCCAGGTGCCTGGGTGTGGCGCAGTATGTAAAGGTCAAGGTGATGGGCATAGAGTGCATGATAGACTTCTTCATGATGAAGACAGGGGATAATGCTTATCCAATTATTTTGGGTAGGCCATGGCTTTTGGCGATAGGAGCAAAGCAAGATTGGGAGAGCAAAGTGTTCACCTTGCCTGACAAAGAGAGAGGAAGGCAAATTGTGCTTGATTTGAAGACCAAGGAGAGCAGTTCTCGTCCCATGGCACTTAAAGATGAGGGCGACACGACGAGCTATGATGAAGGCTATACTAGCATAGGGGAAGAGGAGAGCGAGGATGACATGCTAAAGATAGATGCAAACTTATTCCGAGTCACCATAGATGACTCCCCACCTAAAGAAGAAGGTATGCAGCCTCAAGCTCATGGTTTAAGCATAGACGAGGTTTCAAGGATGATAAGTGAAGATTTAACCAAAGGTGAAAAAGAAATCTATATTCAATTGTGTGAGTCCTATCCAAATCTATTTGCGACGGAGTACAAGCATTTGCGAGGTGCAAAAGGCATGGAGCACAAGATTGTGCTTAAGGAGGGACATAAGCCTAAAGCACAGAAACTGAGAAGACTAGGGGAAATCCAAAAGGAAGCCCTTTGGCAGGAGATTAATAAGCTACTAGATGCAGGCATCATATTCCCTTTGAAAGAGTCAGAGTGGGTCTCGCTAATGGTCATAACCCCTAAGAAGAATGGGAAATGGAGAGTGTGTTGACTACAAGCCATTGAATGCCGCAACCAAGAGGAATCACTATCCCTTACCATTTCAAGATGAAATCCTAAACCATGTGGTTGGGCATGAAAGATACTCAATTATGGTCGGCTTTTCAAGGTAGTTTCAGATAGGGATTGCGCTTGGAGACCAGTTGAAGACCACAATCATATCTCCATGGGGCTGCTTCGCTTACCGCAGGATGCCATTTGGATTGGTGAATGCATATGCCACCTTCCAAGGCTGGATGAACATTTGGTCCATACCTGGGCCGTTTTATTAGGGTCTTCATGGATGATAACGGCTGCTACAGTTCAAGATTGGAGCACATGTCAAAGCTATAGCTATGCTTTCAAAGGCTCGATGAAGAAGGAGGTCAGTTAAATCCCAAGAAGTGCAAGCTAGCGCAGACTCGAGCATAGCTGTTAGGTCATGTGGTGTCGCAAACCAGTATAGAGGCTGATCCCGAGAAGGTGAAGGCGTTAGTGTTGATGGAGCCGCCATTAGATGCTCAAGCTTTGGCTTCATTTGTTCATAAGTTGAAGTATTTATCACGTTTCTTTTGGATGATGTCGCAATATGTGCATCCTCTTCAAAAGAGGGCTCAACAAGTGCATGGTTATGAACGGGATGGGGAAGCTCAACAGGCTTTTGATAGAGTCAAGGAGATTTTGTGTCAGTTGCCAACGGTGTATCCTCCCAATCGAGAGGACGACTTTTATGTGTCTATGACGGTGGGCACATTTGCTATTGGAGCGGTTCTACTGCAAAAGGTAGGGAAAAGCTGCAAGACGATATACTTCGAGAGCAGGGTGATTAGCCCAGGAGAGGCTACCTACACTGAGGCAGAGCAGTGGGTGATGGCTCTCGTCTTTGCTTGCAGGAAGTTCAAGGTGCATTTTATTGTGTTGACGGCTAATAATCTATTGCCAGGGGTAGTGCTACATTTGAAGCTAGCAAGAAGGATTATGAAGTGGGTGTTGGAGTTGCAAGAGTTTGAGTTCGAGTTTAAGGTAGATCACACGAGTCGGTCTCACCTAGAAAAAAATATTGTCAACAAGGCCATCGATTTGCCAGCCTATCCAAGAGTGGTGCGAGATGAAGCTAAGGAGGAACCCTACTTGGAGGATTCTTTTACAGTGTGGTTTGATGGAGCGTATCAAAGGGTAGTACAGAAGGCAGGAGGAGGTGTGGTGATACACGACCCACATGGAAAATCTATATTCTCAAAGGCGTATGATCTAGAGGATGTCCACACTAATAACGAGGCGAAGTATGTCACTCTGCATTTGGGTCTTAAACAGTGTATAGAGTTTGGCATTTCAAGGTTGGTGGTGAAGGGAGATGCGTTGCTAGTCATCAAGCAACTACTAGGCCAATGCAAGTAAAGCGAGATTCCTTGAAGCATTGGTTATTTTTCATCAAGAAGATGTTGAAGTCTTTTGAAGAAGTCCAATTCAAGCATGTGACGAGAGAGTAGAACCAAGAGGTGGATCAGCTATCAAGTAGCAAAGTACAGGTACATGTTGCAGGTTTATATGTGGCCCCAGCCACTTATGCAGATAGAGAGACTCTTAAGGAGATTGAAGGTTTTTTGGGTACAAGGTAATGTTCAGAAGGTTTGTCCAAGCTGCAAAAGAGAAGAGTGGTGCAAAAGGCCCGCAAATTCACACTGGTGCCATGAGGATCTCATGAACTATGGACGTGATGGGGTGCTTAGAAGAGTGCTATACAAAGAAGAAATAGGAATGGTGTTGGAGCAATGTCATGAAGAGAGCGGACATCAAGGCAAAGATAAGGTTCTGTTTTGAGTGCTTCGAGCAGGCTTTTGGTGGCCTTCCATTGTGAAAGACGTGCATTACTAGTGCAAGACATGCCATGAGTGTCAAACTATAGGTGAAAGACGACTGGTAGCGGAGTCACAGGGTGCCATCATCACACAAAGTGCTTTTGAAAAGTGGGGTCTGGATGTTATAGGCCCTCTCCCAAAGTCTACAAGTGGTAAGAAGTACGTGTTGGTAGCCATTGACTACCTTACAAGGTGGGTCGAGGCCAAAGCAGTGAAGGAAGTAAATGCTAATGTGGTGGCTCAGTTTGTGTTTGATAACATCTGTTGCCGTTTTGGTGTTCCATGGGTGTTAGTTTCCAATAGGGGTCACGGGTTTAGAAGCAAACTCAGGAGCACATTAGTGGAGAAGCTAAAGATTCAGCATCGATTTTCCTCGCCCTATCACCCCCAATGCAATGGTCTAGTCGAAAGTTCTAATGGTCAAATTGTCAAGATGTTAACGAAGTACGTGTATAAGGAGGAAGCTGCGTGGGAAGCAAATCTAGAGAAGTGTATTTGGGCCTATAGAACGTCCTATAAAGTGTCTACAAGCTTCACTCCATTCGAGCTAGTCTATGGTAAGGAGGCTGTGTTGCGAGTACATGCACAACTAGGTGCTTTGAAGGGTATGTGGCATGTCAATGCCACTTAACAAGGGGTTCTACATGATCGGATAGCCAGTTTGGAGGCTTTGCAAATGGATAGAGAGGCAGCGGCAGACTACTATGTGAAGCAGAGGGAGAAGCGGGTTTCCAAGTTCAATCAGAACCTGTCGGACAAGAAGATAGAGGAAGGAGACTTGGTCATGAAGCACGAAAGCTACCTGGATTTCACATTCTAGAAGAAGTTCAATAAGAAGTGGATGGGTCCGTATAAGGTGCGAAAGGCCTTTCCGAATGGGACCTATTAGCTAGTAAGAGCAAATGGAAAGCTTCTTAGGAACAGGGTGAATGGTGTGCAACTCAAACTGTATTTCGAGAGGGATTTAGTGCCTGAAGTGCAGCCCACCTAGAGCATGCAGTGTGTGAAAGGAAGGAGATGAAGCTTTTGTACATAGCATGTACATATAGTTATGGTTTTGCAGGTTCTTTTAATCATCAGTTTGGTGTGCCATTTTTAAAGTTTTGTACAGTCGAAGCTAGGAGATGGTCTATGCCAAGAAGAGGGAGCACGCAAGTGCAGTGCAGAAGGCTATGGCAGGTGCCAAGGCCCTAGGCAGCCAAAGGGTAGCGAGAATGTATGCTTAAAGCGTCTTTTTAGGCCAAAAGGGCTACAAGATAGTCTAGATGGGATGGTAGGTTAAGGTGTCTGAAATGCCAAATTGGTGTCCTAGAATGTAGTGTTCAACGTGCTCTAGAAGCCGGTCCAAACGGCTCGTCAACGGAGCCCTAGTGTGCAAGATATTGAAGTTTAAAGCTAGAGTGTGTAGCAAATCCCCGACGGACAGGGCAGCTAGGGATAGGTGGCCCAGGATGATGTCAATATATACATGTGTAGTACTCGAGTTGTGAAGCATGTGTGTCTTCTCGAAATGCGAATCGGAGCTCTGCTTAGCAAGATATGTTCAGTTGAAAATTTTTTGCGGGCCGGATCTGAGCCCACTTGACCGCACTGGAGAATGCACCATCTGGCATCGTTTTGGCCTCGCCAAGGTTCTTGATGATAGTGTGCATCATGTGGAGTTAGCGCAAAGTGACGGCACGTGAATTGGAGCTCGGAGCGCGGAGTTATTGCAAGTCAAAATCGGCAGTTAAAAACGAAAGCGGGGTGCCAGATGATTTTTTTGGTTTTTGCACGCACTGTTCAAAGGCACACTAAAGCCAAAGTGAGACGAGGTCCAGGTGGTTCGGAGGGCAAGGGGTTCTTCCCATAGGGTTTGATGGGCTGCTCATTGAGCATGTGAGAAAGGATGTGGTGCATATTGAAAGAGGCCTTAAATTGAAGTTTTCATAGCGTTGTTTTACAAGCTTTTCACATAGCTTGGAGGCTCAAGGAGCCAGGATCTACCACGTGGTGGGCGGAGAAGAACCCACATGCGCGAAGGGTTCGTCGGGACGCAGGGCATTTATCCAGCATCGCGAAGCCCATAAGGTGAATGAGATCGAGAGAGGGGAGCTCCCTCGTCGTGGGCTATGGTGCCGAGCGCTGCTGGCACTGCGTAGGCAGTCGGTGGCGCTTCTCGACGGTTTTGGCCAGGGATGAGGTGGCGCACTGGCGGAGACGGCCATTTGGCCTTGATGATGTGGCAGCCTTGGAGCAGTTGATCCCGCGGCCCTTGGGGCCCCAAAATTTTGAGAAAGAGAGGGAGGGCAATAGCGACCTCGCTATTGCCTCCCCCCCTCATGAAAGAGGGTGGTCCAGCGACAGTGACGAGAAGGCCCGAAGGCAGCTGGGAAGTTGAGTGCAAAGGCAGGGTCCCACGGTGTGGGCAATGAGCAAAGAAGAGGAAGAGCGTTCGAGGGCGGCAAAGAGGCCATTACAAAGGCCGTCCAGACAAATCAAAGCTAAGGGCAAGGTTGGAGCCAAGCCAAATGAAAGGCCAAAAGGGGGCAAAGGAGGAGTCGGATAGAGAGAGAGAGAGAGAGAGAGAGAGAGAGAGAGAGAGAGAGAGAGAGAGAGAGAGTCAAATCAAACCAATAAAGCAGTGCAAGTTTGAGCCCATAAGGGGTAATAAAATGAAAGATAAAAATAAAAATAAAAAAAGCCAAGGGGCAATAGCGGCATCGCTAATGCCCCCCCCCCCCCCCCCCCCCCCCCCCCCCCCAAAGTGCAAAAGAGAGCAGATAGAGCAAGGTGGTTCCCCTTTTCCAAAAATGCCAATTCAAGGTGCCAAATGGACCAATTAGAGTGAAAATTCTCAAATTGAAGGCCCCCCCTATAAAAGTCAAAATTGGATCAAATTAATGCCTTTTTTTTCCTAGCCTTTTGAGTGTCGTTTGAAGCCTGCAAAGTGGAATTCTCTAGCAAGCTAGCCCCTTCGTAACTTTTGCTTGAAAATGGCCATATTGATGGCAGTGGAAACCGGTGTACGTGCTTTTTGAAGTGCAATCAAGCCACAATTGCCTCCCTTGCTGTTGTTTCCCCTTCCCCCCTTCTCTTTGTCCCACTTTCATGTTTCTCTTCGGTGCTGGCTGTGTGGAAGTGTGTGTCCCCCCCCCCCCCCCCCGGACCGACAGTTGTTTGAGTGAGAGAGTGAGATTGAGTAGCTGTGTGTGTGTAAGGGTGGAGACAGGCAGTGGTAGCAGGTGTACCTTGTGTGGTGGTTTGTGGAGTATGTGAGCAGTGAAAATTGAGCAGACAATGGTCTGCTAATGTAAAGTGTTTCTTTGAAGGTGTTTTCCGAAAAGATAGGGCTGTTGTGAATACCTTGAGTTATAAAGAGGCCCTTGTGTTTGTACCGAACGTGTTCCGCCATTCCCCCTCTCCAACGTGTATGACCAATGTGTTTTATTCATGACACTTGGTAAACTTCATGTCATGGATGTTCTCTTAGAGTGCATGGATTGCAACATATGGCAAATTAGACAAACAAGCTCTTTGGCTATCTTTCTCAAATATATAGTAATGGTTGCTTTCTAGAAGAAAGATATATTGACTTTGTGCTTATTATCATCCATGGCATGCAGGATCAAAGTGTGCTTGTGCGTACTTGAATGGTGGCATAGAGGGCACAAATGACAAATTCATCTAAAAGTGTTGCTTGTTTACTTGTATAGTGCTTAAAACTTCAAAAACTTAATGAAACTTGTCATCGGTAAAGGTGAAAAGAGTGCTTGAAGACCTTCACAATCAAGGCGTTGTCTATTGAACTGCATTGATTGCAGGATATGCCCAATAAGGTGACACCAAGAAGCACTCAATTGCTAGCAATCGAGGCTTTTACCTTAGATTTGATCACATAAAAGTATGTGGCATTATGCACAAAGTTGACTTGAACAAAGAAACTTCTTGCTTTGTGTTGCTTTGGTTGACGTGTATGTGGCAAATACGGGCATGACAAACAAGCTCTTTGGCTATCTTTTTCAAATACAGAAGCAATAGAAGCAATAGTCTATGCTTACATATTGAAGTCATGTGACATTATGCAATAAATTCACATAATACCTATGAAATTAAATCCTATGCAAAATGCGTTCTTCAATCTTGAATAGTTTTTGTTACCTTAGGTGACAAATTGTGCACTAGTAAAACTAATGTATACAAATCCACCTTAGGGTCCCACCACCACGTATGATCCTAACACTTTCTAGTTTGAACTCTCCCTGTTTAGAATTTAGGCGGCTATACTCAACACGCATACAAATAGAATGAAGAATCTTGAGAAGGATTTGAGGCAAAAACGTTATACAATCTATACTCTAGGCTCTGATAGCACGACTAATTGACACCTCCATGATCAAGAGGGATCATTGGATCAAAACTTTACCTTTTAGGTCAGAAAAGGTGTTGGAATAGGGCTTGAGAAAACTTCAATTGCCTAATTGGGATGAAAATTGGCACAAGTACTCTTGTAGAAGGGTAGAACACTCGAGAATTGACCAAAACTTGAAAAAGTGGCCAAAAGTAGGAGTCAAGGAGAAAATTGCAATTTTCTCCTCAACTTCTACTGGGAAGAGATTTTTTGGATAATTTTCATGCCAGGGTTTTTCTCAAGGTGTGCATGACATTCATCGGGTTACAATTGAAAATTTGCATTATTCCACTTGGGGAAGAGAAAATTCGCAATTTTTCCCTTGACCCTAGCCACACTAAGTTTGAGGGGCCCATATTTGCACCAAAGGAAGTCCCTTAGGTAAGTAGCACACTTTACATAGCCAAATCTGGAATCTCCCTCTTGTGCATGGGAGTAAGCCAAAATCCACTCAGAAAGCAATCCAAAAGGAGGTTAAGGGACTCTTGAGACCATCAAAAGGGTGAATTTCTTGCAAATATAAGTTGTTTGGACTGGGTAGTAAGCCTTTGAAACAGTTGGAAGGAAAATTTACCTCAGAAGACCATAAACAAAAGAAAGTCACGATTTTCTTCCATACAGTGATACGATCAACATTTTCCAACAAAACTTGGTACCACTTTTTGAAGCAAGACCTGTAGGGCATTACTAGGTCTAGGCATCATTGAAATTGTGTATGAAGCCCTGTAGTTGACCAATTCTGGGTGTACATCAATTTCTAGTTTTTCTTAACTCCATCTGTGTTCAAGATTATATTAAGCCTTGTGCACGAAGGGAGATTGTTGCAAAAGAGGAGTTGGAGTACGGAAGGAACCACAGAGGACCTAAACACCAAAATCATTAAAATTTTTCATGTTTTTGAGATCAAGAGCTTGGTACTAGTCCGGTGTCAAAATACCTAGAGATCACGTAAGTAAGAGGTACATAGAAGATAGTGTCAATCAAGTGATCCTATAACCCTTAGCAATTGTGCAGGAGGAAGTGATCTCAGACACTTCTTCCAAATCAGACCTCATTGTGCTTATGATAGAGAAAGCACATGAAATGAGCTACCATAGAGAGAGGAATGGGTAGGGCACCTCACTGAAACCAAAACTTTCCCCCACTAAACAGTTGTACTAGCAGGTAAGGGAGCCAGGATCTATGTGGACATCCAACATAAGTGCTATGTTTGAGAGGAGGGGAATCCTAAGTTCAGGGAGCAAGTTGAAGTTGTTGATTACGAAGGCTGATGTATCAATGAGAGAGGGGTTGCTTATCTCAAGATTGAAAATCTCGACCTTGTTGATGCTATGGGGATGAGGGGAACTAAAGATTAATTTTATGAGGGAATAGAAAGACATCCACTGGAAAATGATCCAAGAGCTAGATTCATATCCGTGAAAGAACTAGAAATAATGCTTGTAGATGATCCTAGAGTGGGATTGTACAAGTTTATGACCAAGTAAGGAGAGAACTATTACATCAGTGAAGACGTGAGTTCTATGGAGCTTATCAGCATCAAACAGATGTACATGTATGTCATCAGTTTGAAGGAAAAAAAAAGACCTATTTTTGTGGATAGTAAGGGACCTGAATATAGGTACATGCATACATGGTAGACATGAAAAGCTTTCCTATTGGGGAGAACCCTTTTCTATCATCTACCTAAACTAGATCACCCATAAAAAGCCGATAGAAAAGGAGGAGTTTTATTGATTGAGTCATTGAGATCCACCCCATGTAGAAAGTGTTCGTAGAACAAGATCAGGCAAACCTGAAATCCCAAATCCATGGACAAGAAGAGGTAGCTTGTCAAAACCAAATCCTATTAGAGGTGGTTATATGATTGTTATAGGGTCATCTAAGCCACACCATATTGAAAGGGCGAATCCAAATGTACATACAAGGGAAGAACCGAGAGCCAATGACCTAGAATGAGAACCTCTCCTAATGAGGAAGCTTTCACAGGAGCTCCTCGAATGAGGAGATATGTCATTGATCCAAGGCCCATGCGCCCATCCCAAGTTTCAAAATGCATGGCTTCAAAATAAAATGGATCAAGGGATCCCACGCTCATTCCGCATCTTTCAAGCAAGTATTGAGAGTTGAATATGTCACAAATTTCCACATCCAGTTTAAAGGTTTTGGATTGACCTTGAAAGGAACCGTCCTCACTTGGTTTCAAACTTTGAAAAAGGAATACTATGGAAATATAGAAGTGTTGCTATAGGATTTTGTAGATGAGTTTTCCATCAGAAGAATCAATCACAAACTGTGTTGCAGATTCATTCATTCAAGCATAAAGAGGCGGAGAAAGTTCAAGAAGCCGCTTTGCGATTCAAGAAATACATTGAGAGGTGTCCACCTTGTGAAAACACTCAGGAAGATTGTTAGGTAGTATTGTTCATAGAGGGGCTCAAGAATGAACACCTCAAGTAGGATTTAAATTTGAAAAAGTGTATGAATCTGAACTAGGTTACGAAGGAAGCCATCTACTCAGTGGACAACTGCCACATATACAGAGAAATGTCAAGAGATGTGGATGGAGGTTCAACAGATTCTCAATATGCAACCAGTGGGCCAAGTATGGCAAAAACAATACCGCAATAACAAACGCCCATGAACACTGAAGAACTAGCAGAAGAACTTGTGAAGAGAATGGGTTAAAAGTTGGGGATGCAAAACCAGAGAATACCACCTTTAAGGTGATGCTTAACATGTGGAGGAGATCATCCAACATTGCAATGCACTATGCTGCCTGACCCATATCCTAAACAAAAGTCGTGTGCTATTGAAAATAAGTAAATGAACCGAGGACAAGTTCGGGAAAGACCTTATCCACCTAACACTCAATATCATCAAAATATGCCATCAAACCCTCAGTATCCACCCAATACACCAGCACCACCACTACTGAGATACGCCTCAGGACCAATGAACCCACAACCAGGAGTAGAAAGACCAAGACCGGTGCTAGGCCATCCACCATCACCTTAAAGAAATCCAAAAAGATTACATGATAGACCTTGCTCACAGATTGATCCAGGGCACCAGATAAGCATAATGAAACCAAAACGGACTACCAGAATAAGAGAGGCAAACCCTAACTAGAGAGACCACATAGGAAGGGTTGCAAAAAATTGGGTGGCAAAAGAAAGCCATCTTTGCAAAATGACCTTCCATATTCGAAGGGCTAAAAAAATTAAAGTTCTTCCAAAAGTCAAAATGGAAAATGGCCTTCAGGCTAGGACTAAATAGCACATCTCATTAATGAGGGGTTCAAGACTCGATGGCGAGGCCCTAATTTTTTGTGCTTCTTGAGTTTAGTTTCACCCCGTTTTTTGTGTTTCCTGATTTAGCCTTCCTCAAGATTTTTCCTTGGACTTTTAGGCCATCAATCCTCTTATCGCCCCCTCATTCAATGCTCCGTGTTACTTAGTGTCGTGGCTTTGCTATATCTTTAGTGGAGCGAGTACGTTGGTGCAAATAAAAAGTGAGGGTCCATTGAATGGAGAGTAAAGAAATGGGAGCTTTTAGGGGATCCATGCCCAAATTTGCAAGCAATGGGGGGCTAAAGTGTAAAACGTGATCATGAGTCTAAAATACCAGGCTCTAGCAAAATTTAACCAAGTTTTGACAAAAAAAACTAGGCTTGGACCTTCTACTCATTGTTCTGCAGTGCAATCCTTAGTTGTCGCCCTCATGAGCTGCAAGCTTTGTCTATTGTGGGCTATCGACAATCCTCTAGGTATGCATAAGTGGGTGCCACGCGTACGTGTGAATTGCGAGTTTGTGAGTCCAATGCATACTGAGCGGTAGTCTACAAGTTCTATAGCTTGAGCTGCAAGTCAAGACTCCGACATGTGAACACTAAGCCTCAACACGTGCAAGCCTCAACACTCAAACTGCAACCTGCAAGACTACATTTCAAAGAACTTTAAGCATCACAATACTTGTATTTTCCAAGTAATTTGTAAATTACTTTTTGTTATCGTAGTTTTAATTCTCTATTTTTCTCAAAACATTAAAGTACATTTTGTCGAAAATTGCTAGAATAATCATTGTTGTGATAAATTGTGAGGCTTTGCTAAATAGAGAAAGTTACAAAAATTTATGTTTCTATGTTGTGAAGTCCTTAGTCCAAATTAGTTTGAGAAGTACTATATTAAATTTAGGATGCAACTTGCAAGGTTTCAAGCTTGAAAACTACTCTTTATATTGACCTTCTTAGGCCGAGTTCAGGCAACCCAGTGATAGTGGAAAGAATCACGCGTAGCCCAACGTGCTTGTAGCCAACTAAAAGACAAGCATTCGCAAGGGACTACCAATTTCGCATGCCAACGCATGATGAAACAGAGCCTGTTCCCCCCCCCCCCCCCCCCCCCCCCCCCCCCAAAACCCAACATCTCGCTTTTTCTCTAAGTCTTTGTCCATGTCGGATGAGGCCATTCCCCAGCTTCCCATTTCAAGCCTCATCAAAAGTGTTCTTAAACTTCTCTTGCCAATGTTATTTTTTTGTGATAACACACGCGCGCGCACACGCACACACACACTTTTTTGTTAAGCTTTTCTTTCTTTTCTTTTTCTTTTGCCATTCAAAGCTTCGGTTTGACTAGTTTTACAGGATTACACCCACTCACCCACAATCGCATGTCTCAAGGGTTGAACCATAGTGGGTGCGCTTAAAGCCCCTCACCTTAACCACTAGGCCAACTCCCCTTTATTGTTAAGCATTTCTTGATGCACTTTGTTCATTGGATGGGCAATGTTTTGTAACTTATTTCACAACCTGGATTCCCTAAATTTTATGAGGAGTGACGGGAGCAAGATGGTGATTTTTCATTTATGCAAAGCAATGGAATTTTGCACCTTTGTTTTGAATTTATTAAACCTATTTTTCATAAAAAATCAATGCAAGTATGGAATATATTCCCTTTTCTTTTTTAAGGCCATTAAAGGATACCATCATCTTCAAGGTAGCAACGGGTTGTTCTTTGCCATACCAACTAATCCTTCTACCTCTCCTTCCCCCTTTCCCCCTGATAGGTTTCAGGCCCTGTGGCTGGTTTCAGTCGGGCCCGCACACTTACATTCTTTGTTATAATGTAAATAAGGAGTTGAGAGTTATGAATATCAATATCTCCATCAAGTGTTGTGCCTTGTTCTTCCCCCTTCTCTCCTTCTCTCTCTTGCACTCACCTCCCCGGTTCCCACAAGTGGTATCAGAGTCCAGGCGATTCGACCTCGAGCCCGGGCTACCCGATGTGTGCAGGAAGCCCAAGCAGGAGGGAATATTGAGAGCTTGGCAAGCATCTGCAGATAATCGAGCGAGGTCAAAATTGCACAGAGTCAAAGCTATTTGAGAACTTGAACAGCATCAGTAGCATCAATTGAAGCCAAGCAAGCTCTCGGGTTGCAGCTCTAAAGTCGAGCAAGAGAATTAGAGACTTGATAGCATTGAAGCCTTAGTGCTTTGGGCAATGAACCAAGCAAGGGTGAAAGCTTGGAGGAGCACCTCTATAGAGTGAGACAAGATCATGGAATTGAAGCTAAAAGAGGGAAATTTTGTGTGTGTATTACACACACACACACACACACACACACACATTCAAACGAGCAGCTCTTGAGCTTGCGGGCAGCAAATTGGGCATCATCGATTCTTGGGAGGCAAGCTTGGAGAAGCAAACGGGGACTTGTATAGTAGTGCTAAGCAAGGAGAATCGTACCGGTAACTCATTTCTATAGTCAATAGTGAGCTCATTTCTCGCTCGTCTAATTGTTCATAGAGAATCGATTTTATTTTTTTTGACTTCACATTAAGTGTGTGCAAGAACTTGATCCCACCCATGCCCTTGACATCCTAGCCCTGCTCAGACACACCCAAGCATCCGAGAGCCTATGTGTGTGTGTGTGTGTGTGTGTGTGTGTGTGTGTGAGAGAGAGAGAGAGAGAGAGAGAGAGAGAAGAGAGCAAGCTATGAGAGTGTGTGTGTGAGAGAGAGAGAGAGAGAGAGCACGGTGGTGCAGCCAAAGTTGGTCCGCGCTATAAAGTGTGCTATGCAGTGCAAAGGGTGCTAACAAGTGCATGGTAGAGGGCTAAAGCCAGTGTGGGAGACCTCAGCAGGAGAGTGGCAACAAAAATGCATGCTTAAAGTGTTTTTTTAGGCCAGGGGGCCTCCGAAGTGGGCTAATTGGGACGGCACATCAAGTGTTCAAGATGCGTGGAATGTGCCCCGAAATGTGGTGTTCAAGATTCTCTAGAAGCTCGTCCGGACGGCTCGTCAAACAGAGCTTCGGTGTGAAAGATATGCCAGCCCGAAGTTAGAAGGCTTTGCAGATCTCCGACAGGCAAGGCAGGTGGCCAAAACTGGGATAAGTGGATACACATGTAAATCTCAAGTTGTGAAGCATGCCGGTCTTTTCGGTTTGCCATTCGGAGCTCAAACGGGCAAGTTATGGCCTGAGGAATATTTGCCGAGAGTCGGGTACGTGCTCACCGGGCCACGTCGATAGGCATGATGAAAAAAATATCTTTGAGCTCGCTCGGGTCTTGGAGAATTGCATGCAACGTGGGGGGTCAGCCAAAATTAGCGGATGACCGATCGGAGTCAGGGGCATCGAGATGCGCCCACTTCAAGTGGACAAACAATTATGGTAGAAGAATGAGACAAGCTTGATTTTTTTCCAATTGGGTGACTTGCGGTGGAAGGATGTGGAATGTTCGGAATACGAAAAAAATTCTTGAGAGGTGTGGCTTCGAGAGAAGGGGATTCAACAAACTCGTGCATATACGAGCACCGACGGCGTGGGGAAACTAGGTCTAAAACCCCTGGCTATAAGTTCAAAAAGGAAAAATAAGGTTGGCCTTAGCTTTGGTAGAGTTTGTTCAAAAGCAGAAAGGAAAAAAAACTCCCAAAAGAAAGCCTAAGGGCGCCACCCCTACTGCCCAAAAAAGGAAGTTTTTTCTTTGCTTTGAAAAGGGAAGAGGAAGAAAAAGTAAGGGGACCCATTTTTGAAGAAAACGAGAAGAGTCTTTTTTCGGTTGGAGTTTGGGGTCGGAAAAGAGAAAGGGCAAAGAGGAGGAAAAGAAGAGGAGAAGGTGTTTTCTTATGTGCGCTCGACGATCGAAGCTGACCCCCGATGATGAGGCATCGTCCGTGAAATGGCTCGGAAAGGCACGTGCTTTGGAGGAGAAGAAACCAGTGGGTTTCCAAAGAAGAGGAGGGTTTTTTTTGGTGCGCTCGCGCTCGGTGGTAGAGGCTCGGATGCATGATTCTTGAAGCAACTCGTAAGGGCGAGTGCTTTGAAAGAGAAGAGGCCAATGGAGGGTGCCGAGAGAAGCAGCTTCTGTCAAAGTGAAGCCAACAGTGGATTTTATGTCGAGTTGTGTGCCGACAGGTTTATGTGGGACAATAGGTTTACGTGGGACCCTAATCTATGTGTGAAGAAAAACCTTAGAGATAGTATTTTTAGGAAAGAGAGAGAGGTGAGTAAAATTAGGATACTTCTTTCTTTCTCTCTCTCAAGATAGAATGGGAACTTTTAAGTATAGAGCTTTTTAAAAATCGCGCATAAGATTTGAGAACGTCAATTTTTCTTTATTTTTTATTTTAAAGGCACGACGATGCGCGAGATTTTCCTTCTCCTATTCTTGAAACCCTCTCAGTATTCTTAGCACCCCCCCAGAGCCTATATAAAGGATCCTTCTCCTCTCACTTTGAACACACACATCTACAGAAGCGGAAGCTCTCTTGCAACGACGCGCCGGAGGGAGGCTCTCTCCCTTAACCTTTCACCTTTAAGCCATCCCCATCTCCAATCATCAACGTGCCTTCTCCCGGTTTGTGAACTCTACCTCTCTCTCTCTCTCTCTCTCTCTCTCTCTCTCTCTCTCCAACAACGCGCTTTTCTTTTCTCTATTTCGAAGCTATGGCTCCGAAGCGTGTAATGCGAAGTTCTAAGGATTCCCATGCCGCTGCACCACAAAGGAAGGTGGTAAGGAAGGTGTCTACTCAGAATGTATCTCATGCGAAAGCATCAACCAAAGAAGAAGCTGAAGCCATCCAACCTCCAGCACAAGAGCTAGCCGCACGCGCTTCAAATCCGGTAAGATAAATTTATAATTCTGCATTGCTATTCATGTTTGACTTGGGAAGCTAAGCATAGGGAACCCCTTAAACTGTCCAAAAAACATGATTCTATCACAAGAAACAATCATATGTTTTCATAAATTAGTAAAATATATGTTTTTATAAATTAGTAAAAGAACTGTTTGATAAATTGTCACTATTTGTTGAATTGTTATTACTTGATAAATTGTTATTGTTTGATGAATGGATTCTGATTGATATGAAGAATTGGTTGACCATGTTTGAAGAATCGTTTAAAGAGAAGAATTGTTGAAAGAATATCTTTTGTTCATCGCGGATAGCCAGATGATTCCGTGGTTAGAAAAGATTAAGCTGAGGTTATCAGCTCTCTTTTGTTCCTCGCGGTTAGCTGGACGCCTCGCGCATAGCGGGATGCCTCTGTTACCATATACATGTGGTAGTGATGTGTGTGAACACACTAGGACCGCCGGGGCATTTTTTCCCTCTTTAGGAGGTTTTTTCCCCCGTGCATTTTGTATACGCCCATCACTCTAGGGCTATCTATCTTTCCATTGCACACTAAGTAACACACTCTCTATTGTGTGCCTTGAGCTTCCTTCGTCTTCTCCAAGCTGTGTGCGTTTCTCTGCAACCCTAATTCCAACAATTGGTATCAGAGCAGGTCACGTCCTCCCGGGATTAGTCGCCAGCTGCTCCAGCACACGCCTGCTCACTTTCTCCGATTTCAGTGAGCTTTAGCGAGCGTTCGCAGGTCTGCTCAGAATTTTGATTTGGGCTCATTTCGGCCTCCGTTTCCACTACAGACAGTACTGCACATGCTATTTCGTCATTTTGTGCAGAATTTCTGTCAGTGCCGTTTTTTGCATAATAGGTGCCTTATAGTCTTCTACGGTTTGTTCTATATTGCACAAGTTGTTCCCGCTCCATTTCTCCTATTTTCGGGCAGTTTTCACATCAGGTGCAGCATTTACCATGGCTGACAACAACAACACAGATGTGTTCAAGATGTTTGCTGCTGAGGACAGGTTGGATGGGGATAACTACCCTATGTGGGCTTATATGATGCAACATGTTCTTGTGTCAAAGGATGTCTGTAACATTGTGCAGGGCATTGATGTACGTCCTGGTTCTGAGGATGTAGGCGATGTTGAGGATGTTGCAGGTCTTGCTGCAAGGATTGCAGCTGTTAGAGTTGTTTTGCCTACGGCAGAACAAGCTCGTTGGGATGTTAAGGATGCGTAGGCTCATGCATTGATTGCGTTGTCTGTGAAGCGCACCATTGTTCCTCACATCCGTTCAGCAAAATCTGCAAAACAGTCTTGGGATATTCTAGCAGGTCTTTATGCAAGCCGCAATGAGGCTAAAATTGCTTTGCTCCGTAAAGACCTGGAGTCGAAGATTATGCATGAGGAAGATGATATGGACACTTTACTTGCTAGTGTCAAGGATATCAATGAGCAACTTATTTCTGCAGGTGAAGTCATTTCAGACAGTTCCCTTGTGCAGACTGTTCTTGATGCCTTACCAGATTTCTACCAGACTTTTGCTAGTACTTGGAGACTGATGACCCTAGGAAATCCTGAAGTTGTCAAGTTTGATGCATTATGCACATTGCTGTTGCAAGAGTCACTTTCCAGGAAAAACAGGACTAGACAGCATGCAGTTGAATATGCTTTTATTGCTTCTCAAAGAAAGGGTGGTAACAGCAATGCAACCACTTCTTATGGTTCTGCTGCGAGTGGCAAAAATTATGTTCCTTATGGTTCTGCTGGCAGTACTTCATCTGGCAATTCTGGTGATAAGGGCAAAAAGAAGATGCGTTGCCATTATTGTAAAGCCAATGATCACTTGATCAAATTGTGTCCTAAGTTGAAGGCCAAAGAGGCTAAGAAGAAAGAGGGTGGTTCCACTGCAAATGATGGTTCCACTACAAATGCAACCATTGTTGAGTCTTCTGTGAAAGGAGACTGTGTTTCTGATGTTGATGCAGAATGGGCGTTTAGCGCAGAGTGCACTTACAATTCTGCTGCCCATGATGCATGCTTGTCAGTTGCTGCAGATTCACATGTGTGGTATTTCGACACTGGTGCTACAAAGCACATTACCTCACATCGTGAATTGTTTACCTCTCTCGATTCTGTCCCTCATGGGAATTCAGTCACTTGTGCCAACAACGCCTCTTATCCAGTTCAGGGAGTTGGAAAGATTGTGCTCACTACTGCTAATGGCAGTTCCTTCACACTTGTTGATGCACTTTATGTACCTGGGATCAAGAAGAATCTCTTGTCTGTATCTGCACTTGCTAGACTTGGACTTGTAGTCAAATTTGTGGATGACAGATGTACAGTTCATGATCTCAGTTTTGGTGATGAAATTGTTGCATCTGGGCTTTTGTGCCGTGAGTTGTATAAGCTCACTTTGTATGACAAGTGTGGAAAAATTTTCGCAAATGCTGTTGCAGATTCAAGGGCTATTTCAAATGCAAAACTTTGGCATGCACGTTTTGGTCATCTGAATTTTTCCAGTTTGCTACGTTTGCAGAAATCTGATATGGTTGCTTCTTTGCTGCCTCTTGAATCACCTGTCAAACATGTTTGTGAAGGCTGTATTTTGGGTAAGATGCAGCATTCTAAGTTTCCAAAGGATGGTTCAGTTCGGGCCACATGCAGGTTGCAGCTTGTGCATAGTGATGTTTGTGGGCCCATGCAAACTCCATCCTTGGGCAATTACCTGTACTTCGTGACTTTCATTGATGATTACTCCAGGCATGCATGGGTATTTCCACTTAAAGCGAAGTCCGAAGTTTTTATGTGCTTCAAACAATTTCTGGCTATGGCTGAAAATGTCTCGAAATGTACTATGGGCACCCTCCATTCCGATCGAGTGGGGGAGTATATGTCTCATGAATTTAATGCATTTCTGGCTAGTCATGGGATAAAACACCAATGTACAGTGCCTTATACACCTTAGCAAAATGGTGTTGTTGAGAGGAAAAACAGGTCACTTACGGAAATGGCACGATGTATGGTCAAAAGTCAAGCTTTGCCGCATTCTTTTTGGCTTGAGGCCATCATGTGTGCCACTTATGTACTTAACAGGTGTCCTACGAAAGCTTTGCAGTCTATTACTCCATATGAAGCATGGCATGATAGAAAACCTTCTATTGAGCACATGCGTGTTTTTGGCTGTTTGGCATATGCTTTGGTGCCACAAGTGCAGCGCAGAAAATTGGATGATAAGGCTGTCAAATGTATTTTTGTTGGTTATAGTGCTGAAAGCAAAGGTTACAGGTTGTATCATCCGCAAACAAAACGTATTCTGGTTTCTCGGGATGTAGTGTTTGTGGAAGATTCTGTTCAGCCCTTGCTGTCATGTACTACAGACAATAATGTAAGCTCATAGGACATTTATGACACTTTGTTGCCTCTTTTCAGTGGTGGAAATACGAATGTAAGTTCCAATGAGGCAAATGTACAGCCTATGGGGGTTTCTGAAAATGCTTTAGATCAGCCTATTACTGATGCATATGTACATGATGTACTTGATGAGGAAAGAGCTGAAAATGAGCAGGCTAGAGGTATGCCAAAATGGATGGTGCACACTTTGCGTGACAGTAAATTGGATGCACCTTTGTCTAGTCGTACTCGTTCAGGCTCTCGCCATGCATCTTATGCATCAGATTGATATGCTTTGGCTGTGTCTAGCTTACATGACGTTGAGGAGCCTCTGACTTTTGATGAAGCACATAATTCAAAAAATTGGATGGCTGCCATGCAATCAGAATATGATGCACTTATAGAAAATGACACATGGACTTTATGTGATTTGCCTCCTGGCAAAAAGGCCATTGGTACTAAGTGGGTTTACAAGTTGAAACGCAAGCCGGATGGTGAGATCGATCGCCATAAGGCTCGACTTGTTGCAAAGGGTTATGCACAGCAAAAAGGCATAGATTATGAAGAGACTTTTGCTCCCACTTGTCGTATGACTACTGTGCGTTTTCTATGTGCATTGGCAGCTCATTTTGGTTGGGATGTACATCAATCAGACATTGTTACTGCTTTCTTGAATGGTGACATATTTGAGGAAGTTTATGTAACGCAGCCTCGCGGTTTTGTCACAAAAGGACAAGAGGACAAAGTGTGCAAATGTAACAAGGCCTTGTATGGGTTGAAGCAATCTCCTCGTGCTTGGTATGAGAAAGCTGACACTCATTTGTTCAAACAAGGCTTTCGTAACTGTCCAACAGAAAGCACATTGTATGTAAAGCATGAGGGTGATGTATTTCTCATCGTGGTTCTTTATGTTGATGATTTGCTGATCACTGGACCAAATGAGAGACATATTGTTGAATTTAAGGCTGATTTGAATGCTACTTTCAAGATGAAATATTTGGGGTTGTTGCATCATTATTTGGGTATACAGTTTAAGCAGTGTGATGGTGGTATTGCCTTGTGTCAGAAAAGTTACATAGAGACATTGATATTTAAGTTTGGACTTGACGATTGCAAACCTATTGCCACTCCCATGGAAACACGTTTGAAGTTGAGTCTACATGATGTTGGTGATCCTGCTGATGCCACTCTTTACCAAACTGCTGTTGGCTGCCTCATTTATGTATGCAACACGAGGCCAGATATTCAGTTTGCAGTCTCACAGGTCAGGAGATTTATGCATAGCCCAGGGTCTAAGCATTGGTAGGCTGTCAAGAGGATTTTCCGCTACCTTAGTGGCACTTTACATCTTGGCTTGTTTTATCCCAAGGGGGGATCATTGCCGCCAGACTTACATGCTTTTTCGGACTCATATTGGACTGGTTGTTTTGACACGAGAGTGTCCACAAGTGGTTTTTGTTTCATGCTTGGCAGTTCATGTATATCATGGTTGAGCAAGAAGCAACCTACTGTGGCCACTTCGAGTTGTGAGGCTGAGTACAGGGCAGTCTTCACAGCTACGGTTGAGTGTGTATCGCTCAGACGCCTTATGGCTGATTTGGGTGTTGGATAGGACACTGCCAACACTATCTACACTGACAGTCAGAGCGCATTGGCAGTTGCGAGAAACCCAGTTTTTCATGCTCGCACAAAGCACATTGAGGTGCATTACCACTATGTCAGGGCGAGGCTCTCAGTAGGAGAGATCATCTTGGCTTATGTGCCAACACAGGACAACCTTGCAGATCTTTTCACAAAGGCATTGTCTCGTGAGAAGCTTGAAGCTTTCCGCAAAGCTTTGGGCTTACTCCCCTTTGTGGACTGATCTTGTCCTCAGGGCATGGCACTTCCCTTTACTCATGTGCCAGCTCTCGTTCACCGCATCACTCCAGGGGGGATTTGTTACCATATACATGTGGTAGTGATGTGTGTGAACACACTAGGACCGTCGGGGCATTTTTTCCCTCTTTAGAAGGTTTTTTCCCCCGTGCATTGTATATATGCCCATCACTCTAGGGCTATCTATCTTTCCATTGCACACTAAGTAACACACTCTCTATTGTGTGCCTTGAGCTTCCTTCGTCTTCTCCAAGCTGTGTGTGTTTCTCTGCAACCCTAATTCCAACAGCCTCGTGAGTAGCGGGATGCTTGGCGGTTAGCAAGATGCCTCGCGGTTAGCGGGATGCCTCGCGAGTGGCGGGATGCCTGGCAGTTAGCAAGATGCCTCGCGATTAGCGGGATGCCTCATGGGTAGCGGGAAACCTGGCAGTTAGCAAGATGCCTCGCGGTTAGCGAGATGGGAAGGTTGTGCAATTCGCGGTTAGCAAATAAATCCTTTGCAAAGGCTCTATTGGTTAGAAAGAGAAAGTCCGTGGGTAGCGGCAACTCATGAGAAATTGGAAAATTTATTTTGTTGAATAATAGGGTTGTCTTCATCAGACCTTTTTTGAATTGTTTTGGTATTGTTTGAAGGGCTGTATTAAAAAACCTGTGTTTGGAATTAATTAAGGAACACTGTTTGTATATGTAAAGCAATGTGGTAAAAGTGTGAGTGTGGGGTGGAAAGTGGGGGCTGGCTCAGATTGTGAGTCAAGGATGGGTGGTCTTGATTAGTCGAGAAACTCTCCACTCCCTCTTATTAAGAAAAGTGAAATTAGAGACTCATTGTGCCAAGAGTCGAGATGACCAAAATCTACGTGACACAAGATTACTATTTAGTTTAGACTAAGTCTCATATCATATTTATGGTTTATGGATGGCGGCCGTGCCTCTTTAACGTGGGAAAAAATGTGTTGTTTATGGATTTTAAATATGTCAATGGAATTTCATCTTTATGTTAGGAAACAACTTCATTAGAATCCTAGATTTATTGACTTGCCTTGTGGCGTATGACCCTTATAACCACGTAAACGATGGATAGAGAACTTCCTCTCTTCTGTTGCTTGTATCTCTACTTTGTGGAACCAGAGTAGGGTGTCGTCAATGGAAAAGGAGAATAAACGAAGCCCATCTATCAAGTTGCCTCAATCTTCTCAAGGTTGGGGATCTCACAATTGGTATCAGAGAATAGGTTAAAGAGATTAAATTGACTACTTCAAACTTCCTCATGTGTATGGTTTTCTATACCAATTATCGAACTTGCAGAGATATTACATTATGCCGAATGACGTGTACCATAGTTATGGTTGAAACCTCTATTATGTTTGCTCATGGAGAGATCTTTTGTCGACCCCTATATGACATTTTGATGAATTTATGATTAGAAGATTGAATTGTTTTTCTACAAAGAAATTGTTTGACTGGTTAAGTCATGTAAGTGAGTTTTTTTGTGTGGATTGAATGAGCCATGACTGGTTAAGTCATGTGATTGGATGACCCATGACTAGTTAAGTCATGTGATTGAGATAATCATGACTGATTAAGTCATATGATTGAGTTTTGATGGATTAGATGAATCATATGACTAAGTTTTGATGGACTGGTAAAGTCAAGATTGGTTAGGTCGTGTGATTGGGTTTTAATGAATCAGATAAGTAAGGATTGATTAAATCATACGATTGAGGTTTTAGTGGACTGGATAAGTCTAAGTTTAGAAAGTACCCTATTGATTTGACTTATCATAAACATTGATGTACACTCAGGAGTATTCTCACTTTTTCTCGAGATGAGGACATCTCGAATCCCTAAGCTGGGAGATTGTAATGTACCTAACATTTATCCATATAAGTCATTTCAATTATTTTGCAAAGTAATTTAGATTCTTAATTTTGTGAATCATCATGAGTTTATCATAGCAATCGGATTGAAAATCAGGTTCACAATCTATTTATTTATGATCTTTCTTCATGTGGAACAATAGGTTTATGTGGGAACCTAATCTATGTGTGAAGAAAAAACTTAGAGATAGTATTTTTAGGAAAGAAAGAGAGGTGAGTCAAAATTAGGATACTTCTTTCTTTCTCTCTCTCAAGATAGAAAGGGAATTTGTAAGTATACAGATTTTTACAAATCGCGCATAAGATTCGCGAACGTAAAAAAAAATAAAAAAATTTATAGAGCTGCGATGATGCACGAGCTTTTCCTTCTCCTATTCTTGAAACCCTCTCAGTATTCTTAGCACCTCCCTAGAGCCTATATAAAGGACCCTTCTCCTCTCACTTTGAACACACACATCTACAGAAGCGGAAGCTCTCTTGCAACGACGCGCCGGAGGGAGGCTCTCTCCCTTAACCTTTCACCTTCAAGCCATCTCCATCTCCAATCATCGACGTGCCTTCTTCCGGTTTGTGAACACACACTCTCTTTCTCTCCAACGACACGCTTTTCTTTTCTCTATTCCGAAGCTATGGCTCCGAAGCGTGTAGCGCGAAGTTCTAAGGACGCCCATGCTGTTGGACCACCAAGGAAGGTGGGAAGGAAGGTGTCTACTCCGAACGTATCTCATGCGGAAGCATCAACCAAAGAAGAAGTCGAAGCCATCCAACCTCCAGCACAGGAGCTAGCCGCATGCGCTTTGTAAGACAAATTTATAGTTCTGCATTATTCATGTTTGACTTGGGAAGCTAATCATAGGGAACCCCTTAAATTGTCTGAGAAACGTGATTCTATCACAAGAAACAATCATATGTTTTTATAGATTAGTAAAAGAACTGTTTGATAAATTATCACTGTTTGTTGAGTTGTTAGTGCTTAATAAATCCTTATTCTTTGATGAGTGGATTCTGATTGATATGAAGAATTGGTTGACCATGTTTGAAGAATCGTTTAAAGAGAAGAATTGTTGAAAGAATATCTTTTGTTCCTGGCGGGTAGCGAGATGATTCCGCAGTTAGCGGAGACTAAGCTGAGGTTATTGGATCTTTTTTGTTCCTCACAGTTAGTGGGATGCCTCGCGGGTAGCGGGATGCCTGGCGGTTAGCAAGATGCCTCGCGGTTAGCGGGATGCCTCATGGTTAGCAAGATGCCTCGTGGTTAGCGAGATGGGAAGGTTGTGCAATTTGCAGTTAGTGAGTAAATCCTTTGCAAAGGCTCTGTTGGTTAGTGTTAGGCACACATTGCCATAACAAACAACCAATGCAGTTAACATACAGTACATATCAAACAGGAAGCAGGAAACTGCATCTTCAAACACCATACTGCAAAGAAGACAGGTATGTAACATCAGAGATAAAGAGAAGATAGTGTGCCATTCATCATCATCATTCAGTAATACAACAGAAAGCACAGAACCAATGCAGGAGAGAGCCAACTGCATCAACAGGCATAGACATAACTGCTCCTCGTCCTGAGAATTCACGAGACACACAACTAACTTCCCCAAAATATAAAATACCCATGTTCACTTATCCCTAAGGTTCAAAGATAAAGGTTTTAATTACAGTTCAAAAATAATAGCCTGACTGCCCTGAAAGCCCTGATAAATCAGGCACTAACACCTGGCACACCTGGTGGGCAAGGTTTCTCAAACCTTGTGAGAATCGAGAATATCCCTTGATCAAAAAATTCATCCACCAACTGATACTTGAATTCAGTTTGTTGTGAAACTGCTGCTGTAGTTGGAGTTTCCTTGTCAAATTCTTCAACTTCTGCATCCACTTGAACTGTAACTGCCTCCTTAGTACTTTCAGTCTCCTGATAGAGTTTCTCATCCACAATCATTTGCACTGGATCCTTTAAGTTGATAATTCCTCTTGCAATTTCTATATCCTCCTCTGCAACATCTTTAGCCTGTCCTGCAACTGCACTTGTCCCTGCTGCTTCAGTCATATGCTCCTGAACTCCTGCTAGCACATCAGTTCCTGCAAACACTTCAGATTTTTTTTTTAAAAACAAACACCTGCTCAGATTGTTGGCCTCCTTGTTGCTGCAGCTGCATCTTCAGTTCCTCAAATTGCCCTTTCAGGTCAGTATACTGCTGCTTCAGTTCAGCATTCTGCTTCTCCATAAACAAGTTTTCCTCCTTCATCTCCTCCTCTGCAAACATCTGATATGGTTTACTCACCACATCATACACCATGACTTTCATTTTCTCCCAAACTCCCTTCATGTAGTCCATCACTTCAGTCTTCATTTTCTCCACAACTGTTGAATTGAGATACCTTCTACAAAGTAGAAAAATCTCCTCTTCTTCAAGTGATTTCAGGTCTTTAGGCCCATTTTCATATTCAAGTGAATATCCAAATTCAGTAGTAGCAAGTTTAGGTTCAGGTTTCCCTTCAAGAAGAATGAAGAAATATTCAAGGTAGGATGCAAACTTTGCAACCATTAGACACTGTCTCTTGAACACATCCAATATCTCTGCATGTAGATGCAACACTTGAAGACCTGATTTAGACTCCGCATGCCAAATCAATTGATTTCCTTGAAAATCTTGATTCAAGAAAAACCAAAATTGATCTGCTTCTTCATCAAACTGATTTGATTCAAGGCTTAAAAATAACAAAGTGAACTCTTCTTTACACATAGAAAACACCACCAAGATGTCTTGTTCACATTTGTCCTTGAAAATAGAAAGAAATCCACTTTGTAGTAGCTGCAAAACTGTCCAATCAGTGATATCTCCCTGAAACTGAAAACTTTTGACTTCTGCTCCTTGAAAAACTTCCCTTATTTTATCAAGCATGAAGATATAAAACCAATGAGATATAAGAATATCAACATCATCTCCTTCATCAACAACATCACATAGAAATGTAGAACCATCTTCAGGAAAACCCACTTCACCATCATCAGGAACTTGCAAAATACTTGCATAATCATCAGTCAAAACCATCTTCTCAGCATCAACAAAACCATTGACATCAGAAACTTGGTATAAATCATCAAGAATATCATCAATAAACTGAACTTCATTGAAAAAATATAGACTTCCAATATCCATGACTGAATTTGTAAAAGCACCAACATCATAAAGATCATTGATAACAACATCATCATTCAAGAAACCTTCTGTAACATCAAGATTTGAAGAAAACTCCACATTCTTGATTTGAGTAAGTTGAAGCTTCAAGTCCTTAATTTGATTATCCTTGTTCAAAACAACTTGCTTAAGAGCATCATGAACTTCATAACAGTAAGAAATATGCAAGTCGCCTTCAGTTTGAACCTGAGAAATCTCCACCATCAATGATGCCTTCTCTTCTTGAAGTTGACTGCTTTTGAAAAGCGCTTCATTTGCTGCAACCATACTTGAATGCCTCTCATTATCCAACTCTAATGAGATATTGTTGATCATCTCCGCTTGAGAAATAGCAAGACTTCGATATTCAGCAAATTCAGGTACCGAACTCCTTTGCAAATCAGTTTTTTGTGGATCAGGGACCTGAATTCTGAAACTCTACAAATCGAGAACCTTCGGTATCAAAAATTGTAATTCAGGGACCTGAAATCGAAGATCCTTGTCTTCACAACCTGAATAATTCATATCCTCTCTTGGAAATTGGCTTTCAGTCTTCAAAACACTAAAAAACTCTTCTCCATCAACACAAACACCTTCCAAATTGTCAGCTGTTGAATACTCCTCAACAAGATTCATAAAAAACTGATTCATCACATCATCATCATCAATAGCACACATTATGTCTTTATCTATCGTCAACTCTTCCACTTCATCACACTGAAATCTGATGTCACCCTGAATTTCAACATCTTCAAGATTGATGTCAAATGTTGGTATATGGGTTTGTATGGGATATTGGTGGCTTCTCTCGCTCACTCCCAATTGTATTCCCTTCTTCTCAATCAGTAATTCTTCTTTTGGGAAACTTTCCTTCTCTTCCTGCAAAGAGGTGAGTCTCTTCGATGTGAGGCTTGGGGATAGCTGGCAATCCTCTTGGCTCCTTTGGCTCATGAGTTGCTCTTGGCTTCCTCCTTCTTCCTTCATCATCTTTTGGACTATATCTCCCTTGCATTGAACAAACTCTCCTTCCTGAATCAACTTCTTCTCTTCAATAATCTGAGTATCTACAACTTTGATCCCATATTCAAGAACATCAAAATCAGGTTGAAAAACTTCAGGTGCTGAAAATTCAAATTCAGGCTTTGAAACTTCAGTTTTTGAAACTGCAGGTCCCTGAAAAACTGTTGGTACATCAACATTGTGTAAACCCTTGAGTTTATTTGGAGTGTGGTTTTGGGATACTAAGTGCTCCTTTTGGCTTCTTTGGCTCTCAGGATGCTCCTTTTCTTCTGCCCTTTCCAACATCACCTTCTTGACTTCTTCAGGTTGGCTTTGTGCTTGAGCTTCTTTCATTGATTTGAGACTTGCAACAAGTGCATTTGGAGAAGTTAAACATGATTGTACCTGATTGCTCCCAACCAAGGGGAACATTGGTGTTGTAACTCCCCAGTCATCATCACTTTCATCTTCCTCCTGAAACTGATCTTCATACTTCTCTGTCAAGGCTTCAATTGCTTCTTGTAACACCTGTATCCTACGCATACTAGAGCACGACTTTCTTCTTTTTCCTTCACGACCTTCATGCCAATCTTCCGCCTTGTCAAGCAGATTAGAAAAATCATCCAAATCCTCTTGTGCATCACATATTTCCTCATGATCTGATGCATCTCGAAAAGATATGACAATTCGATACAACTTCTTGCACAGTTTATGCATACAGTATTTGACACATACATCTTCCTTTTGACAAGGCTTACACATGTAAGGACATTGCTTTGCACAGTGCCCATCTTTTTGACAAATAGCACACTTTTTCTTCTTCTTCTTTGCCATTAATCACCCATCAAAAGAATAGAGAGCATTTGTACCTCTTTAAACCCTAAAACTGCTTAAACTGCATTGCAAACTGAAATACCTGAAACTGTAGTTTGTAAACTGAAAAATTGAAACTGCATTCTGCAACAAACTGCACATAATTTGCACAGAAACTGCACAGAGACTTCAAAACTTTTTGGGCTAACAATACATTGACCAATGGTCCCAAAAGTGGGTCTGATGTGGGATGAGTTGTTTGTTGGCCTTCTTGGTTTGCAGGTAGGGTTTCCTGCAGCCTGTTTTCAGGTTCATGCAGTTCAGTCCCCTCCCCAACAATATCTGCCCCTGCAGCAAGTTCTCCTACTGGTTCTTGTTGATCATCACCATCTAACTCATCTCCTTGTCTCCCCCTTGCAGATAATTCCCTTCTAAGTCTAAACCTTGTTCCATATGAATGTTGTGGAACATTGGACCCCTGCCCTGATTCACTCATGCATTGCTGCTTCTCCCTTGTCTAGAATACTGTACTAGCATTCTTTGATTATGCACATTGTAGTTTGAAGGTAAATTACAGGCTCCAAAGGGTAATAGTTTTGTAACTACCTTTTCGAGAATGAGAATTCTGACTTCGCTGGGCAGTTTTGGGAAGAATGCTTTCAAGAATTCTATTGCATACTCCTCAGACACTTCCCCCGGTGTTTTCCAGTTCGCAAAATCCCGCAAATGGTCACTATCAGGGAACAGGTCTCCGCTATTATTCATTCCTTAGCACCCATATGGTTTTAGGCGAAATTCGAACCAATTTCAGGATCGCCAAATGTTAGGCACACATTGCCATAACAAACAACCAATGCAGTTAACATACAGTACATATCAAACAGGAAGCAGGAAACTGCATCTTCAAACACCATACTGCAAAGAAGACAGGTATGTAACATCAGAGATAAAGAGAAGATAGTGTGCCATTCATCATCATCATTCAGTAATACAACAGAAAGCACAGAACCAATGCAGGAGAGAGCCAACTGCATCAACAGGCATAGACATAACTGCTCCTCGTCCTGAGAATTCACGAGACACACAACTAACTTCCCCAAAATATAAAATACCCATGTTCACTTATCCCTAAGGTTCAAAGATAAAGGTTTTAATTATAGTTCAAAAATAATAGCCTGACTGCCCTGAAAGCCCTGATAAATCAGGCACTAACAGTTAGACAGAGAAAGTCCGTGGGTAGCGGCAACTCATGAGAAATTGGAAAAGTTATTTTCTTGAATAATAGGGCTGTCTTCATTGGACCTTGTTTGAATTGCTTTCGATTGTTTGAAGGGCTGTATAAAAGAACCTGTGTTTGGAGTTAATTAAGAAACACTATTTGTATATGTAAAACAATGTGATAAAAGTGTGAGTAGGGTGGAAAGTGGGGGCTGGCTCACGTTGCTAGTCAAGGATGGGTGGTCTCGATTAGTCAAGAAACTCTCCACTCCCTCTTATTAAGAGAAGTGAAATTAGAGACTCATTGTGCCAAGAGTCGAGATGACCAAAATTACGTGACACAAGGTTACTATTTAGTTTAGACTAAGTCTCATACCATATTTATGGTTTATGGATGGTGGCCGTGCCTCTTAAACATGGGGAAAAAGGCGTTGTTTATGGATTCTAAATATATCAATGGGATTTCATCTTTATGTTAGGAAACAGCTTCATTAGAATCCTAAATTTATCGACCTGGCTTGTGACGTATGACCCTTATAACCACGCAAACGATTGATAGAGGAGTTCCTCTCTTCTGTTGCTCGTATCTCTACTTTGTGGAAAGAGAGTAGGGTGTCGTCAATGGAAAAGGAGAATAAAGGAAGGCCATCTATCAAGTCGCCCCAATATTCTTAGGGTTGGGGACCTCACACAACACATCCATAAGCAATTCTGAACCTAATGGAAATCTAATTTTTAGTGATGTTGCTAGTGTGTTGCTCACTGAGGATATTCGCATATGTGGCTAGTGGAAATCGTGATAAGCAAAGGTAATGTGGTCGTAGCTGCAGTCGTTCTCAAGACCCCATGCAAGGCTGTAGCAAGAGTCACGGCAAAGACATGAGAAATGTTGAGTATTACTACTGCCATTAAAAAAGGAAACTTGAGAAAATCTTGCCACTCAATTCTGCATGATAAGGGCAAAGAGAAAGTGAAGTCTGACAAACCTAAAAGCAACATGAAAATTGAAGAGCTTAATGTGGTTGAGTCTCCAGCCATTGAGATAGTTTTTGACTTTCCAAATGATGTGTTGATTTTTCACATCAGATTTGAGTCCTCATGCATTGTTAGCTCTTGATGAGTGTTATGCATAGAGTTGGATTGTGGACTCGGGTTCTAGCTTTCACATTACTCATCACAAAGAGTGGTTTTCTACATACACTTCCACACACGGCATAGTGAAGTTAGGCAGCTCTTATGAGCTTGATATATGCGGTGTGGGCAACATCCAATTTTCTATGCATAATGGCGCCAAGTTTATGATGTAGAATGTCAGACATGTACCCAAATTGACAAAGAGTTTTATGTCTATTAGTGGATAGCTGGATGATTTGGGTTACAGTACCATATTTGTTCATGGTTGTTGGATTATCAAGAAGGAAAATTTGGTCATGCTTAAAGGCCAGAAGTCTAGCTCATTGTACTCACTTTATGTCTCTTCCATGAAAGAGAATTCTATTTGTGTAGCCGAGCTACCGTCTACATAGTTGTGGCATAGCCGGCTAGGTCATATGAGTCAAAAGAGAATGAAAGTCTTCCAGTATGTTGGTTATATCCATGTGTTAGATTACTCTAAATTCTCTTTATGTGAGCATTGCATCAATGGTAGACAAACTAGGTTGACATCAACGCCTTTGGACAAGGAGTTAGGGAGTCCTCTAGATCTCATTCATGCAACTTATGCGGACCTATGCCGGTCAAGTCTTTAGGGGGGTGTTCTCCTTCCTAACATTCATAGATGACTCTACTAGAAAGTGTGGGTTTATCTCTTGAATCAAAAGATCGATACCTTTAGTGTCTTTCAGAAGGTCTTAGCCTTGGTTGAGAACCAATTGGGTAGAAATATCAAAGCTTTGCGAAGTGACAATGGAGGCGAGTACATCTCCTTTAAGTTTAAGGACTTTTTGAGTAAATGAGACATTAGAAGAAATTTTACTACGCCTTACACATCCACATAGAACGGTGTGGCTGAAAGGATTAATAGAACCAATTAGGAACATGTCACTTCTACACTGTCTATGGCCAACTTACCTCAAGAATTTTGAAGAGAAGTTGTTATGATGGTTGCTTATTTGATCAATCGATCACCTAGTACACCATTGAAGTACAAGGTTTCGCTAGAGATGTGGACGAGCAAAGAGCCCAATTATGACAAATTACGTGTCTTTGGGTGTGAGGCATTCTCACATGTGCCAAAAGATCTTAGATGAAAGTTGGACCCCAAATCACTTGTAAGATCCCCAACCCGCCAATACCAAAATCGGGATGGGATCCTTGACAGGTCTCTAGGTCTGATAAAAATCAGAGTCTCTAAACAAGAAAAATCCAAGGAATAGACCTTTACTATTGACAATGGCTTGGGTCTATAGCCTTAGAAACAGACCTAGTCTTGTCTTGCAGCGGAAACGGGATAACTTATTCAAACGGCCTACAAAAAACTTCTTATTCTGGCCCTATAACTTGATCATTCAGATTATGGTTTCCTTAGCCAACGCTTTTCCCCCCCTAACATATGTGAGGGCACAGCCATTGGTGGATTCCTCTTCCAAGTGAAGAAGTTTCTAAAATGTTTTAGTGCGCAGGAATGGATAGTTACCTGACTAATCAGGTGCACCCGTCCATGATTGACACAACCTTAGTCAATCCCCACTTACCACCCCACACTCACACAAGATTCATTTATCTTATTATCACATTGTTTTAACATTTAAAATAATGGTTTCTTTTAACATTCCATCAGTATTTCCTTGAAGACATCATTGAAAGCATACTTTTAGAAAATAGACATCTTTAAACTTAAGACAGGGCATTGTCAATCAAAAAATTATCCATATTAACTATGAACAATACTCTTCTTGTCTCAAGACCACCTAAGGGTGAAAAAAAAACGGCACCCATTCCTTATTCATAATCTGGAGTGGATAAACCCCCACCCAAGGTTCTGGGTGCCCATACACCAAACCAATTGCCCATACAACCAGGCGGCTCCCCTAGGATAAAATACGGTATCCTAACTTATGTAGAAACATCAAGACATCACACGGAGTAGAAACTCATCGTTCATGGGGGTAACCGACTTATTTGTGGCTAAAAAGCCATCATTATCATCAAAATATAGTAAGGAGTCGGAGGTGTCTTGAGACAAGTTGTCTTAAGGATGATCAAACATATCTTTCCTAATTCAACCAGTTTTAACCCAAACAATTCTTTCCTACATTATAAACAAATGCAGGTTGAAAGTTACCTTCTGTTTCAGTCAGTTTATCCTTCCTAACTTTACGTACGCATGCAAACTTAAAAATGATTCTTTAAAAGATTTCAAGTGATCAAAATAGAAATCCACCTGAAACTACTTGGCCATCTGCTGTTGGGGTGGAGCCTGTAAAATTTCCTAAGTCGGCCTATGGCTAGGCGCAGCTTCATGGTCATTAGTGGCTGTGTTTCGCTTGTTGCTAACATCCTCTTCCTCAGTAAGAGGGTTTCCCCTGGTTCTCTTGGGAGCCATGTCGGCAGCCTTATAAAAAAACTTAATCCATTAGAAGCCTAATTGAATAATCTTCTTTTTCCTTGTTTACCCAAAAATAAGGATTTTTGGAGTAAGTAGGTATCTTTAATAGTCAATTTGATGAGGTATTCCTTCTATAACTTAGTTATGCTGTAAGTAATTTTCCCCCCCCTTCAATAAGGCTTTTGGACCTCGGGTATTTATTTGGTAATTAGATAAATTTATTTACTAATTTTCCTGTTCTATTTTATATGAAAAATCGGTTTTTTTAATTTAAGATACATACCTAATTTATTTATCTAAGGTTGGGATATTTATCATGGATTCCTCAAAGTGTGTTCTATCTTCGATATTTATATCAAAGGTTTTTGGGTTAATTTACTATATTCCCCCTTTTATTTTCCCCTAAAAATATTGTAATTTTATTGGGATATTTAGGTAAACTAATTATTTGATGGTAACATAATTACTACAGGTTTCCCAAGGTAAAATTAACCTCTAGAAAATAATTCATATCCATTTGAGTTCATTTGCTAATTTCCCCTATTTAGATTGTCCAAAGTACGGGGTATTTCTACTAAAGTAATTAGATAGATTAATTATTTGAGATTGTACTAATTATCACCAGTTTTCGAACATTGAATTAACCTCTGATAAATAGGTCAATTCAATTTGAATTTGTTTGCTAATTTCCTCTATTTAATTTTTCCTAAAAACAGAGTATTTTTGCTAAAGTAGTTAGTAGATTACTTATTTGAACTTGTCCTAATTATCACGGGTTTCCTAGCATCTAATTAACCTCTGATAAATAGATCATTTCAATTTGAATCTATTTACTAATTTCCCTATTTAATTTTTCCTACAAATAGAGTATTTCTGCTAAAGAAATTAGATAAACTTATGATCGGAGCTTTCAATAGTTATCATGGATTCCCTAACATCTAAATAACCTTTGATAAATAGATCAATTCAATTTGAATCTATTTGCTAAGCATTCCCCTATTTAATTTGTCATAAAAATAGGGTATTTATACTAAAGTAATTAGTTAGATTAATCATTTGAGCTTGTCCTAAATATCATAGGTTTCCCAACATCTAATAAACCTCTAAGAAATAGATCAATTCAATTTGAATCTATTTGCTAATTTCCCCTATTTAATCTGTCATAAAAACAAGATATTTTTGCTAAAGTAATTAGGTAGATTAATCATTTGATCTTGTCCTAATTATCATGGATTTAATTACATCTAATTAACCTCTTATAAATAGATCAATTCCATTTGAATCTATTCACTACTTTCCTCTATTTAATTTGTTCTAAAAATAAAGTATTTCAGCTAAAGAAATTAGATAAGCTAATAATCTGAACTTGACATAATTATCATGGGTTCTCTAATATCTAATTAACCACTTATAAATCACTCAAGATATTTGGAATCAATTTGATTAATTTCCCCTTTAATTTTCTCTAAAAAACAGTATAATTCAGACTAATTAATTATAAAAATTACTCAGAAAACTTTGAGATAATTTTCCTAGCTTAAGGACTCTCCAATTCATCTCTGATAATTACCTTACCTTAATCTAAGCTTAATTACTAAATTTTGCATTAATTTATGATTAATTTGGCTAATTTCAGCCCTAATATGATAGGATAATTAATTAGCTTAATATTTCCAAGCTTAAGTACATCCATCAGAAGAGAATACTTAATTAAGAGATGATTACGAGTATACATAGGCCTAATCTTTAATTTATTAACAAAATAGATTAATCTAGCATTGCTAATTAAGAAGGATTATGCTAATTACCGTTTAGGTTAATCAACTAGAGCTTAATCTCTAGTGATTTTTGTGTAGCGTTCTCTCTAGATGAGAGAGAGAGTGTCAAGGCTCCGAATCTATCAAATTATGAAGCAAGGGGTCCTATTTATAGTTTTCTGGCACTCACAAACTCTTCACAGGCTGGAAAAAGCAGTTGCTTGCATCTCAAGCAGTCCTCTAGCTCTAGATGGCTCCCCTTGCTGCTAAATGAGTCCCTGGCAGGTCAGTGATGACCCTCCCATTGCCTGCCAGCTTTTAAAATGTCAATTCTGCTATAATTTGACCTATTGTTGCTTAATTGGTAAATATCTTGTAAATATCTGGGAGGCCTTTAATAAAGTCTATGCTTAAATGATTACTGTAACCCTTTAATTTTTCTTAATAATTTATTTTACATTGAATCTTCCGGAAGGACTAGCGGTGTTAGTTTTTGTCCGAATTTAAATCTGAAAATTTCTAGCCCGGGGTTTGCTGTGCTTAAGATTCCAAAGATACCAATATTTGCCATGGTCGGATACTTTTGCATTTCTTTTTCCATAATCATATCAGTTTGATTAAGTTTTATACAACCTTTAAGGTTTCAGAAACTGGAAACCTTACAATCACCCCAACTTAAGAATTTGAGATGTCCTCATCTCAACCGAAATTGGGAAAATCTTTGAGAAGAGAAATTCATTCTTCTAAATGGCATCTTTGAAGGGATAACCTTTTCACTTTACCAAATGTTACTCATTACTCTAAGATTTCTTTCTAGTTTTTGGTTGGAGTTACTTGCTAGCCAATTTTTCCTCATGAAACTCTTAGTGTTGAGCCCATCTTAAAAACCTTTACAAGCCATTCATATCATCTCAAAAACCAGGTTAAATCAATTTCATAAAAGTTCCATATATCCACCTTGTCAACATGAACGCGCTCGGTCTAACTGACCATTTAGAGCAATCAACGTTCAACAAATATCATGTATTTCAGCTTTTCCAATCTGAACGCGCTTGGCGTGTTCTTGCCATTATGAGCAATTTGCGTTCGGCACAAGCTCCCACCATGCTATAACTTGGTTGACCAACAATATGTAAAAGGGTTTTAAGAAGTATCATACCAAGAGTTCTTTTGGGCTTCCTATTAGTCTCGTACCTTAATACTTTTATATCTAGGTCATTTTCCCAGACAGGTTATCGTGTGCACAAAAATGTGAGTTGGTTTCTTGATAACTACCTCATTTCTAAGATTCGAATTTTTCCTTCCTAATGAGAACCTCTTCATCATTTTCTATATCTACCCTTAATTTCTTGATTGAATACTAACTTAACTTTAGATTCATTAAGTACTTTTGGAGAAGAAAATCATGTATACCATTACAATATATAAGTAACTCAAGTTTTTACATTATTGATTTATAGTGGTTTACAAAGCTCTAAGATTGCTAACTATGGCCAAGCAAGTGGCTCTTTTATCTTTCTTATTCATAAGGTTGGTTCTCCTATGATTGCATAAGATCTGGCTCCTCTTGCTCTTCCTCTACCTCATCCTCCATTTCTACCTCCTCTTACATTATCTCCTTGATTTTGAGGAATGGCTCTAGCAGTAGTTCGAGGGTTTTTCTCTTTAGGACAATTATTCTATAATGCCCCATTTGATTGCATCCATAGCACCTAACGTTTGGGAAGGTCTGCTCTAGGTTTACTACTGCAGCTAGTCCACGTTTTTGGTATCCTTGGTTGAAAGTTCCCCTGGCTCTTCCCCTAAATTTATTAAATCCATTATAGTTCCTTAGGAAGTTGGTTCCTTTGGTTGCAAGAGGCTTAGCCCTGAGAAGGGCATCATGTATTGATGTAGGCCTCATGGCTTCAAGACGTGTACTTAGGGGTTTGTTGAGGCCTTGACAGAAACGGGCAATTTGTTGTTCCATGGTCATCTGGGGAGCATAGTGTCATAAAGACACAAACTTGGTGTAGTACTCCTCTAATGAAAGTCCTAGTTGGCATAGACCAAAGAACTCGTTCATCTTGATAGTCTGATGTGTAGGAGGGAGATAACGTTCTTTGATTGCCTGCTTCATTTTCTCCCAAGATGGACTACTTGTGGGATTATCTCTGCAGTGTTGCTTCCACCAAAGTTTGGCATCTCCACTGAGACGAAACATACCCAACATTGTTTCGTTTTCTAGAGCAGTTCCTGCAGCTTTGAAATAGTCATCCATAGCATCTAACCATGCTTCGACATATCGCTCTAAATTGGGTCCCTCTCCTTTGAAAGTAGGGAGTTGAACTTGCTTTAGTAGTAATTTTTTCTCTTTACTAACAGTGTAAAGGCTATTTACGTGAGTATTTCCTTGAGATTGAATTAGTGGAATTTAGTACCAGATGAAGTCTCTCTTACTTATGCTTTTAACCTATCTCATACCTAAGTTACATTATTCGTTATTTGGGAGACGTATAATACGCAAATAATGGGCGTATTATTCGTTTATCTAAATTATACGGCCATATTATATGGTGCCACATCAACATAAACAGCTAATCGTATAACTTCTTGGTTTTTCGATCGAAATTATTTTCGATCAAAAATTATAACGATCGAATATGTTAGTATATATAGCAACACATGACAGGCCTTATACCAGCTTTCACGATCAGTGTTGTCCATGTGAGTACTCTCACCAAACGATCAAAAAAAGTAATTTGTAAAAAAATAAAATAATTTGAGTTTAATAAAAATTAAAATTCAATAGAATTTTAAGTTTTGTGATTCAAATATATGAATTTGTTTTGAAAAACTTAGTAAATAGTTGAAAGTTTGTATTTTGTAAAGAGTTTAATCTCTCACCTGATACAAACTGTAATTATAAGAATCACTTGTCAATGTGTTCAATTAATTGACACTTGAAAGTGACTAATAAAAAAAAAGTAAGATATTATCGTTGTGTGTAGAGTGTACTCTCACATGACATAATTAGTTTAAAAATATAATTACATAAAAATTAATTTGATGTAATTTAAAGTTCGATTTTGATGTGTAGAGATTTTCTCTCACTTCAAAATGAATATAATGAAACAAAATTATATTTTTACGTTTTGTGTAGAGCTATTCACACTGCTATGCTCTCACTAGAGTAAAAATTTAGGAAAAACATGTCCAAAAATATTGATATTCTCTTATCTTTATTTGGATTGCAAAATCTACCGTACTGTGTGAGAGCATACACATGCTCGCATTGTAGATAGATAATCGCTTAAAAATCTATGGTAAAGTGTAAGAACTTTTTGTTCGCACTTTACATAGATACGATAATTATCAAGTATTGTAAGTGATTATCGTTTTGACATTTAAAAATGTCACTTATAGCTCTTGTATGTATAGCAATTTATAATGATAATCATTTTAATACTTGATTTACTTGTAATTATTGATTATCGTAATGTGTTAAAGCTACAAGCTTGCACTTTAGATAAATCGATGCAATTGTAATCCAATGGTATTGTTTTTTATTATTGTATTTTTGATCAATCATTGTTTTTAATTATTTTAATTTCGTTCAATCATTGTTGGTTAAATTAGTTTAATGTTTTAATTGATTTTGATTATGAAAATGATCATTGACTTTGTTTTTACTAGCAAATTACTTTTGTGTATCATGGTGAAAGGACAAGAGTGGAGTTATGTGCATGAGTTGAAAGCTGGGAGAAATACATCTCGACTTAAATGTAAATCTTGTGACCACGAGTTCAGTGGTAATGCAACCAGAATTAAAAAGCATTTATTTAAAGTCCCTGGCAATGTTCAAAAGTGCGGGGCACCACCAAAAGATATTCATGAAAAATTTGCCATGTATTCTCGCAAAGTAATGTTGATTCTTGCAGCTAAACATAAAGGTGATGTTTCTAAAGATATTCATGCGAATATTGAACCATCTGTATGCAACGAGGCGACAGAAGAGGTGTGTACCACTTAAGTAAACGATCAAAGTTCTCAATTAAACCCTCTTCATGGACATGCTTCTACATCAGGAGGAGTTCCTAGCACAAGCCAATCCGGCAGAGCGTCATCCAATGGACAGATAATGCCTGAAGCATTAGGTAAACAATGGTTGCTTGAGTTGCATTTAAAATGGACACAAGCATTTGTTGCGTGTGGCATATCGTTCAATGCTATGCGCAATCCAATATTTCAAGATGCTTTGATGAGTACAACCAAAAAAGGATTTGTGCTTCCTGACTATAACAAGATGCGAATTGAATATCTTGATAAAGTCAAAGTCAGTACTGAAGCCATTCTCAAACGCACAGTTCTAGAGTTTGTTCCAGCATATGGATGCACCATAGCATTCGATGGATGGACTAACTGTCAGAAAAAACCTTTAATCAATGTAATGCTTATTAACACTAGAGGGGCTATGTTCGTGGAAGCAATTGACAACTCATTGAAAGAGAAGACTATCACCTACCTAGTAGGGGTGTATGAGCGTGCAATTGCAAAGGCAGGTGGACCAAAGAATGTGATTGCTATTGTCACAGATAATGCGGCCAACTACAAAGGAGCAGGAAGAGCTATTCAAGTCAAGTATCCGGAGATTTCTTGGGTACCATGTGCAACTCACACTTTAAATTTTCTTTTAAAAGATATTGGTAAAATGGCATGTGTGAAGAAAACTTTGTTGGATGCAAATCATGTGGTGAAATTCATTAGAGAGCATCAATTTTCGTATGCTCTTTTTCGAACCAAGTCACCAAATAAAGCTTTGCAAATATTTTGTGCGACAAGGTTTGCTACGGCATACTATGTTCTTGCTGCTTTGCAAGAGTTGAAGCCTGCATTGATGGAAACCTTAGCAGACAGAAGATGGGATGGATGGCTTAGCAAGTATCCAAGTTATCAGGAAGCAGCTGATCGATGTGCGCAAATAGTAAACTCACCAGTCTTTTGGCGTAATGTAGAAAGAATAGTAATTGTGTCAAAGCCATTTGTAGAACTTTTGAGAGCAGTTGACACAGATTCTTTTATTTTTGGTCGGGTCTACTGGTATATGTCAGAGGCTATATGCAAGCTAAGAGAAAATGTCAGTTTTGGTGCAAAGGATCAAGCTACCATGATTACAACTGTTAACAAGCGTTGGGTGCAGCTGCATACGCCATTGCATGGTGCGGCTTTTGTATTGGATTCTAAGTTTCAAATGCATCAGCAATCTGCCAACAAAGAAGTTATGTCCGACTTCAAAACAGTGTGCTCCCAACTCTTAGGGCACGAAGATGGAAAAACAGCTTTTCATCAGTGAGCAGATTATGCCAACAAAATTGGTATGTTTCAGGATCCGTGGCATATAGATGCCATTGGCAAAACAAGTGCACCTTTATGGTGGAAGGAGTATGGTGGAGAGAAAGTGGAGTTGCAACACATTGCAGTTAGAGTTTTATCAGTAGCTGCATCAAGTGGAAGTTGTGAGCGAAACTGGTCAGCATTCGACTTTGTGCACACTAAAAAGCGAAACAGACTTCATACTAAACGGGCTGCTGATTTGGTGTATGTTTTTTGCAATATGAGACTTATTTATAAGCCTCAAAAAATTGCAACTAGAGCCGCTCAAAAGCAATATGGAGTCTTCCAAATGCATGAAGCTATTTCTACAGAAGTTGTTGATGATGATGATATGGAATGGGAGATAGTTTCAGAATGCTCAGATATGGACGAAGCAGATGATATGGTTGCAGTTTTTGAAGATGGAGATGATTTGTGAGAGTACCATTGTAATACTTACTCAACAAGTTTTTGTATATGATGAAAGAAAGTGTTATCTTGTTGTCGTTCACATCAAAACCTCTCTCTTTCTCTCTCTCATACGCACATATTCACTCACACTCAAATATAAACTGCCGATAATATCTTATGGAATAACAATTACATAAAGTCGATGTAGGTTTGAAATTACAACAAGGTTCTGGGAAATTACTCAATCGAAAAGAGTTTGATATAATTTTGAGATTACAAAAAGCTCCGAGTGACTTATGAGTTTGATAGATTTTCTATAAGTTCGTCTATGGTAAAATCTGTAATTCCTAGCTCAGAGGATGGTTGAGCAACATCTTTATGTGAAGTGGTAGTATCATCTGGCAAAGGTCCATACAATGATTCATATCGTTGAAGCTTTGCTTGTGCATCACTTAACTCTATTTCAAGCTCAAAAATATGGCCACAAAGCATGTCCGGTGTTTCTCCTTGGCTGGCAAGGTCTTGTCCTTGGCTGGCTAATTCAGTCAGTGTTTCTGACTCTTCAGGAAGTAAAACAATAGGATGCTTGCGAGGAGGCATTGGATTATTTGCATTGTGTGCTACCACCTTTTCTGCAATGCGTCCACGTCCAACGCCAGCGGTGCCTGGACGATGTGACCAATCCACTCTCCTCAGCAAAACATATCGAACATAGCATTGCTAGATAAAGTAGATTGCTACTTGGTTGTTGTTTGGTAGGCATCTCTCTTGTCGTATAAACCTTTGCAGCAATACACGTGCCATTCCTTTATGTTGCAAATCAGAGAGCTTTAACGGAGCTGTATCTTTTGCATTGCCACTTATTTGAAATAGTTGATGGCATACAAAGTGATTAGGGCAAAGCTTTTTGCACTCTTTAAGGGTTAATGGTTCACCCTGCAGCTCAGATTCATCTTCTTCAATGCTGGCAATAGTAAAAAGATCTGCTTGTCCACATCTAACTTGTTCTTCTTTAAAAATTGCCTGAGCTTCAGCGTGGTTGAGTTCTTCTTCCATATCTGCATATCACGTGAACATATCATTACTTTTAAATACCCATTCAATTAATTTGACATTGGACAGTATATCGAATGACAAACATAGATATTTTGTTCAATTAAACATACAATTAAATCTAACACCAAAAGTAAAACAATGATGAAATCATGAGACTGTGTTTTCATTAATCATCAGCTTGTCATAAGCACTTCAAAATGCGTTTACATGTATGACACATGATATACATTCGGGGGCTGCCCATGGATAATCTCTCTCATATTGTTTTCTAGTTTCTATCTAACGAGAGCGGGATCTAGTATTTAGGCACTTTGGAGATCTACTCATACATCTCGTGCACCTGAGTGTTTTGAGCCAAGATTGGACTACTTGACTGTGGTGAGCCCACTTGCTACAAAGAGGCCATTCAAATGGACGATAGCTTGAAGTGGGAGGAGGCTATGTAATCTCAATATAACTCAATTCTAGCCAGCAAAACTTGAGAATTGATAGAGTTACATGCGAGTAAACAGGCATTGCCATGCAAATGGGTATACAAGAAGAAGTATACCACAGACGATCCTGAGCCTAAGTATAAGTCTAAATTGGTTGCTAAAGGATTGAAGAAAACAAAAGGCATATATTTTGATGAAATATTTTCTCCCATAATCAAGATGACTACATTGTGTCTTGTGCTTGGATTTGGAGCCATCGAGGACATGGACTTGGTCGAAATGGATGTGAAGACAACGTTTCTTCATGGGGATCTTGAAGAGGATTTCTACATGAAACAATCGGAATGTTTTGCTGATGATAAATCCTAAGAAGCCAACACGGGAAAAACTGGTGTGTAGACTCAAGAAATCTTTATATGGGTTAAATTAAGGCTCAAGGCAATGGTACATGAAGTTCAATAAGTACATTCAGTCCCAAGGTTACGTACAAAACCAAGAGGATCACTGCTTGTACACAAGGAGGTTGAACGATGGTTTCCTCATCATTCTAATTGTGTATGTGGATGATATGCTCATAGTTAGGAAGTCAAAAGATGATAATGCACTTCTCAAGGATGTCTTAAGCAATTAGTTTGCTACAAAATATTTGGGCGATGCACATCACTTTCTTGGCATGCGAATCAAGAGATATCACAAATGTTGTATACTTGAACTCTCACAAGAAGAGTATATCCACAAGATCCTGCAATGTTTTAATGTGCAAGGGGGGAAATCATTGAGTACCCAATGGCTGCATACAAAAAAATTAGCAAGCATGATTGTCCAAAATCGGATGCTGAAAAGGAAAGGTGTTGTATTCTTTGGCAGTTGGAAGACTCATATTCGCCATGGTTAGCACACGGCCAAACATTGCATATGCATTGGGAGTGGTCAGCAGGTATATGGCAATACCAAGCAGAAAGCATTGGGAAGCAATGAAGTACATCTTGAGATACATCAAGGGCTCAACCAGCAAGTGCTTATGCTTTGAGAAGAGTGATGCATCCATAGTTGGATAAATTGATACGGATTATGCGGGTTGTGTGGACACTAGGAGATCCACATCTGGCTACATTTTCTTGTTTGTTGGAGACATAGTTTCTTGGAAATCATGTCTCCAAAGTTGCACTTTGTTTTCCACCATTGATGCAGAGTATGTTGTAGTTTCTAGTTCCAGTAAGGAAGCCATGTGGTTATCTCATCTAGTGGGAGACCTTGGTATACACCAGACCCCTGTGCTACATTGTGACAGTTAGAGTGCGATTGTGTTAGCAAAGAACCCCATGTTTCACTCCAAGTCAAAACACATAGATATCAGGTATCATCTGGTACGGGAAATTTTTGACAGCAAACGCATTGAGTTAGTCAAAGTTCACATGGATGAAAACCTAGCGGATGCTCTAATGAAGAGCTTAGCCTTAGAGCAGGTTTCACATTGCATAGAGATGATGGGCGTAGGGTGAAGCTACAGTCATGATTCATGTTTGTACAGTTGTACATAATAACCCCTACATTCTTTAGCCACTTGGGACACATTGGCCTTCAAGTGGGAGATTGTTAGGTTTCAAGCTCCGTGGCTGGTTTCGATCAAGTGCGTGCCCACTTACATTCTTTGTTATAATGGAAATAAGGAGTTGAGAGTTATGACTCTTAATACCTCCCCCAAGTGATGTTTCTTCTTCTTCCCCCTTCTCTCATTCCCTGTCTTGCACTCACCTCCCCGGTTTCCACACCCCCTCTCCCAACTCTCTCTCTCTCTCTCTCTCTCTCTCTCTCTCTTACACACACACACACATGGTCTCTCTCTCTCTATCTATCTTACACACACACACATAGGGTCTCTCTCTCTCTCTATCTTACACACACACATAGGGTCTCTCTCTCTCTCTCTCTCTCACACACACACACACACACACACACACACACACTCATAGAGGGCCTCTAGGGATCTATCCATCTACAAACTACTACACATTAAGGTTCCATCTCAGCATGTGGAAAGCCAAAAGGACATTGGATGTTAATGTATCCCAACATGCATTCTCCCAACACTTACTACTCCTTCACACCACCCCTCTTTACAATGCCCCCACATGGCTTCACGCCCATGCTAATGTCTCGATCACCCTCCTCTCATTCAAGTCCCCCATGTGCTCCACCTCCGTGCCATAAGCCTCCACATGTAGAGAGTGTCCCAAGCCCAAACCCCTCCTCTCATTGATCTACTAAAGGGTAATGAAAACCATCCATGAAGAAAGATTCACACTGGGGTGGTGAGAATGTATCAAAGATTCCACCAAAAACACCATCAAAGAAGGTGAGGATTTCCAAGAAGAAGGCCGTTGTGGAGCTCAAAGATGACAATGTTAGTATCCAAAAATCCAAGGGTCAATGGAAGGACTTTTGGGTCAACAAATTTATCCATGTGAGGGGGGTTATGCACGAGTAATTCAACAAACATCAAAAGAAAGGAATCAACCTATGGGTGAAAGTGGCTACACGGTTGGCCTCCATATACCATAACATTGATAAAGATAGTGATGCATGATGCAAAAAGTGGGGCTCTATATTTGGCCAATGTAGTTTGGATAAAGCACACAATGTTACATCTGGCAATCATTGAAATCACACATGTAAATAGTATGATGTGGTAGGTGAGTACTACCATGATAGAGCTTCTGTGAACTGCGTGTGTTAGCCATGCCTCCTTTACCACTTTGGAAAATACTAACATGAGTGAGGCCACCCAAATCAAAATTCAAGTCACAACCACCACTAGTGACAAGCAATCTACTCCAACGATTGAGGAGTCATTGGCACACATGGTGAGCTTTGCTTGACCACTTGAAAGATAACCCCAATCAGCAAGAGGTGCTTTAAAACAAGCACTTGGATTTGTTGACTAGTGTTCGTAACACCGTGGTAGGGTTCTTTCATGACAGCATGCTAACTAGTGAAACTTACAGCCTTCAAAGCCTATAACACATATTTTGTCATGAAAATCCTTTTCTAACCTTTTAAAAGTATTTTTTATCTTAAAGTGGTTACTTAAGTCCGATGAAAATAAAAGAGAACAAGTGAAGTTGATTTAAGTGCTTATGGACCAGCTTTGTCAAAGGCTTGGGACCAAAAGGAGATAAATCCATAAAAGAAAAAGGGTAATTGTCATTTAGTTATCTCAATCATAGGTACAAGCCAAGGAAGGATGAATATATCCCAAGAAAACGAGATTACCTAGAGCAATTACATGAGTTTAAAAATATAAAGTGGATGTGTTAAATTTAAGTAATTAAAATAACTCTTTAGACTCCAAGTATGAAGTTTGGGAACCCTTAGAATAAATTCATCACTTATCACAAATAGTTTAAATTTTGCAAGTCTATAGCAGGTTTGGAGTTCGGCTTGGTGGCACCTCCAAAACATTGTGCTAATGTTTTGCATAGGAGGTGAAGCTCTTAGATCCAAGGGTGAGTTTTATTTTTACCAAAGTACATCCTAATTTAGCAGGTCCTAAATTAGTAGGTAGGCTCTAGCCCAAGTCACCTCCATAAGGCCTCCAAAGGTTGGTGCAAAGGTCTTGCACCTGAGCTAGTTAATTTAAAGGCTAAGTTTATGGTAAAGTGAAAGGGAAAAGCTAAATTTTAAGGTTAGATCATCCCTTCCTTTTTTAGAAAGTTGACTCTAGTCCTTCTTTCTAAGCTTGGCTAGACCACATGTCCAAAGTAGCTCATACTTGCTTTATGTGAAGTTATCAAGTGTGTGTGAGTGTGTGTTGTGTGTACACTTTCCAAGAAAATTCCACGAGAAGGGATGGGAGGGGGGATGGGGGGAGGCAAGTTTTTCAATACAGATTTTGCATCTGAAAGTGAAGAATCCCATGTACAAACCTTCTTCAAAGGTTTGCATATAGTAGGAGGTCAAGAAGATTACCCTGTCATATATACCATAAAGGACTTTGTTGGGTGGTTGATTTAATAAGTTGTAATAAAGCCCTTGATTTCCTTCCAAAAATGCCATCCATGGGGTGATGAACAAGTTTGTGAGCATGCATAAGTTTCATTTTGGAGTGCTCACTTCTCCTTCAAAAAGTTGTAGGCATTCCATTTGAAGATTATTATCAAGTTTGCATGGATTGAAAAGCAAGGGCTCGTTGGAATTTTTGCCTTCTTCCTCCTCATTCACACAGCCTCAAGTGCCAAGAGTGGCCAAGCAAAGTCTCTGCCTCTGTCATGGGACCTCTAAAGATGAACTGTATGCTCAAGAGCTTGGCTATAGATGCAAATCCAAGCAAATGAAAGATCTCCTTCTTCATCATCTTCTAGTACTCTATTATGCTAAGATATTTCTCATGGAGTAATCATATAAAAAGTACTACTTCTCTTTCTTGAAAAATACTTCTTTCACCCTCATCTACCTCTTACCTAGCAGTTTTATCTCCTCGATAGGGTATTTAGGGCTTGGGAAGGAGGGCTACACCACGAACTCTTGAAGAACATCATCTTATTGGTTCGAGGAAAGCTCTGTGAGACCACAAGTTGTGATCAAATCTCTTTTGGAGAGAGAATTATTATACAAAGATCTTTTGGAGGGGAGACTAGCTCCAAGTTGTAAATATTAACTTTGGTATTCTCTTTGAATTATATGCATGGTTTTATTATTCTAATGTGTAAATTTGCAATGAGATCAGCCTAGCACAACCGCTAGTATCCTCTAAAGAATTCTCTCAAGGTAAACTCTCTCCTTTCATAAGTTGAATTCTATTGACTACAATGTAAATTAAGTACTAGATTCTATGACAGTGGTATCAAAGCTAAGGTTTCTCTTTCTTGCCTGAGAAGAGAGGTCCTTGAGTAATCTATTAAAGGTTTGAGTTTCTCATTTCAATAGGCTACGTGGGACTAGGATTTATTATCTCGGTTGGCATGCTTGTTTATAGGGTACGAGGGACACCATCGAGAACTATGGTCTTAATAATGGAGCCTTTTGGGATTTGCCTATGGATGGGCCATTATTAATCTATTAGATACCTCAATAGAAATTGGTGCCAGCTTAGTAATGTTAAACCCACTCCACTAATCGTTGCAATATACAATATTCTAAACCACGGGTGTACTTACTCGAGTACTTATTTTTTAGGGTTAAGAGAAGTAGTATCCAAAGTTTTGGAAGTTTCAAGGAAAGAGCTAGCATACACATACAAGGAAATTTAATCATGGCACAACATAATGAAGAGAATGTAATTAATATTGACAGCTTAGATCTAGCTCATAGTGTAGCAATTGATGATGGTCCTAGAGTTGTCAACTATCTTGTTGGCAAGCTATAGGAAGCAATGGGAAACCCTAATTTGCAAGCGAAAGTTCAAAGTCAAATTCAATCCCTTCAAGTTTTTCCAAGTGTCCAAGAAGAGAGAGCTCATGTCAAGCCTCCTAGTGAGACCTCCAAAACAGGAATCTCTTTGGGTAATGAAGAGGCGATATTGGAAGGACCTCCAAGGTAAACTATTTAATAAGAAGAAGTACGGCCTGAACTTTCTAGGGAGAGGTATGAAATACAGACCCCTCTTACCTTTGAAAGTGATCTTGTCCCAAGAAGACAGCAAGCACGATGGTCACCTAGCCCTCCCAAAAAGGAGAGAAAATCATCAAGCTCTCCCTCCCATGTAAATCCAAAGAAGGGAGAAATAAATCCAAGTAGTAGGAAGTGAAGAAATTGCTTGCCTTCTTCTTCCTCTTCCTCTTCCTCTTTTTCATCATCATTTTTTGACTCGGAGAGCAGTGACTCGCTATCCAAGAGAGAAAATAGAAGGGATAAATGAAGGATTTATACAGCATGGAAGAGGTCACGTAAGTTAAAAATTTTCAAAGAGGGAGGAAAGAACATAAATTTCCTTACCTACGATGGAACCTTTGGAGAAACTGCTAAAGTGTTGGCTTTTATTCATTGGATTTTATCCAACAATTTGAAGGATCTTTTAGAGATGAATATTTCTTGGAATCTTCAAAGCTTCAAAATGTTTCCATAATTTCCAAATGTCATCTCCCAATGGTGGGAAAGTCTATGTGATCAGACATGGAAAGCTTTGAGGATTTTGATATGAAGCAATTCCTTGCAACTTGCAAGTGATGCCAAAGAGAAAGTCCTCATGAAATGGAAAATTTTGAAGATGGGCCCATACCAGTCTATTCAGAAGTATGTGGATAAGTTTTGGGAGTTACATCTCAAAGACACCATCCCCAAGAATTTAAACTTTTTTACAAAATCAACAATTTTGTGTTGGCTTATCCAAGGAGATGAATGATTATGTCAAATCACAAATACCTAAAACTATTTCGGCAATCATACATCACACTATGGTCACCTTGAGAATTCATTTCCAACAAGGGAGTAAGCAGGGCTCAAAGCCAATGGAATCTAAGGAAGTAGTTGAGCCAAAGGGAAAGAACTATGCGACACACAATTCTCCCAAGGCTAATAACAACAACAACAACAATAAAGCAAAGGCAAAAGAAAAGGTCTACAAAAATCAAAGCAAACATTCACCTGAAAGGGTTGAGCATTATCGTAAAGATAACAAGTGATTCAAACGTGGGGAGCAAGGACCTGTTTCTTGGGTGTGTCCTAAGAGAAGTGAACGCAATGGCCCTCCTAGAGCCATTATGGTGGAAGCTCTAAAATAGAAAATCCAATGCAAAGGAGCACCACTCTCTTATTATTGGGGAAAAGTAAGAGAGCGTGATGCTTTCATGAATACTGTTTGATCCTAGCTCCACCCACAACTTTATTTCTATTGAGCTAGCTATTAAGCTAGGAATTCTTGACTTTGAGATGGGGGATGTGGTAATTTTAGATGGAGCTTTCAAAGGGTAAGAGACTCAGTCACTCTATTGATTGGAAAGCTAAGACTCCATGTATACAGCTATGCCAACAAATAATATTTCTTTGTCTATCCACTCAAGCATGAAGATGTTATCTTAGGGGCACCATGGTTTTATGAAGTTCTTGAAAGAAAATTCCTCTTTTTCTATACTAGAGGCAAGGATATTGCACTTGATGTAAATAGTGAAGGAAACACTATACTACTTGTACTACAGACTCAAACTTTAGACAAAGTAATGGAAAGTTATCTTTCTTGTTACATGTTTTTTTCCAGGGAGTCTTGAAACAGATGCATGTGTTTTTAATAAAGTCAAAAATGAAACTAAAGAGGATTTAGAATTCTCTAGTTTCCTAAATGAATTTCAAGATGTGTTTATGGATGACATTCATATGGAGTTACCTCCCAAAAGAGGACAAGATGATCATTCCATGCTTCTAACTAGTAGTTCACCTCCTAATATGCCTCTTATTGAGTCTTACTAGATCAACAAGAATAGATTATGATACATGTGAACAAGATTATGGAAAAGGCGATGGTTAGGGCCCAGTTCATCTCCATTTTTTTCACCAATTCTATTTGTACAAAACAAAGAGATACTTAAAGAATATGTGTGAACTATCGGGCGCTTAATCGGATAACCATAAAGAATAGATTTCATGTTCCCATGATAGAATATATATTCAATAAGCTACAAGGGTCTACCTACTTTAGTAGAATAGATCTCAAAAGTGATTATCATTAGATAAGGACTATGCCTAAAGATATTCATAAGACGGCCTTTTGTACAACCTTATGAATTCTTGGTACAAAGGCTTTTGGACTTACCAAAACGCCTGCTATCTTTAGTCAAATGATGGAGAGGATCTTTAACCCTCATTAAAGCTTCAAGGAAGTGTTCTATTATCTACTCCAAGTCTATTGAGGAAGATAAGCAGCATCTTCAGGTTATATTTCAAGATCATAAATAAGCTTTATGTTAATCAAAAGAAAAGTAAGTTATTAAATGCCTAGGTCATATCTCACAAGCAGGGATCCAAATGGACCATGAAAAGTTGGAGGTAATAAAAGGATGGCCTATACCAATAAATTTACATGAATTGAGAAGCTTAATTGGAATGTGTGCATACTATAGATGCTTCATACACTGAAATCCTCACTCATAGCAGGACCATTGTAAGATTTGGATAAAAATAACATTAAATTTGTATAAACTAAGAATAAATCTTTTGAAAATCTCAAAACAAAGCTTACCTCTAAATTAGTATTAATATTATCACACCTCTCAAAGATTTGGAAGTCCAATGTGATGCTTGTGGGAAATGCCTTAGAGCTATTTTGCTTCAAGAAGGGCATGTCATAGCATACAAAAATATGAGATTGGATGACCAAGAAAATAATCTAGCCATAAATGAAAAAGAGCTACTAGCTATTCCACATACGCAAGATGCATGGAAGCATTATCTCCTAGGCACTCCATTTATTTTGTGCATAGATCACCAAAGTTTGAAGTACTTTTTGATGCAAACTAAATTGAGTGATAAAAAAATGAGTTGGGAAAACACTCTTTTACCGTGTAACTTTCATATTGCTCACAAATCTAGTAAGCACAACCAATTGGCCGATGCTATTTCACAAAGACCAAAGATAAATGATATATTGATAGCTACTCACAAGTATCTATCCTCTATGATAGATGAGGATGCTACAAATCTAGACTTCAAAGATGTAATGTCAGCTATTGCACTAGGGAAGAAAGAGGGAACATACAATGTGCAAGATGGTTATCTTCTCTATGGCAATAGGTTGTTTCTTACACATAGCTTACTTGAAATGTTTATGTATGAATCTCATGTTCCACCTTGTGCAGGACATAGAGGAATTCAAGATACTCTCAAGGGTGTAGAATGTACTTTTATTGGCCAACAATAAAGGCAGACATATCGAACTATGTTGCCAAATGCATTGTATGTCAAAAGAATGTATGATGGAGGAAAGTAGGCTAGATTTCTTCATCCATTGCCTATACCTAATTCTCCATGGGAAATTATATCCATGGATTTCATCCTTGGATTGCCAAGATCCATTTAAAAGAATATAGAGACATTGACAATATTCGATCGGTTTAGCACAAACAAGAACATTTTATATCGGTCAAAAAGACTATTAAAGCACACCACATGGCAACCCTCTTTATCTCACATATATTTAAATATCATGGCTTACCAGCATCTATAGTATCCCGACAAAGATCGAAGAATGACTAGCAATTTTTGGGAGGGTTTCTTGAGAATTTGGGTACTAAGTTGAATTTCTCCTTGGTCTATCACCCACAAATGGCTGGCCAAAGTGAAATATCAAATCCAACTACTATTGATCTACTTAAAGCCTATGCTATGTAAGTAGATCAAAGAGATCAATGGAAAAAGTGTTTACCCTTATTAGAGTATGCGTACAAGAACATTGTCCATACTTCTGTAGGAAAGGCACTCTTTGAGGTAATTGAAGGAAGACCTAAGCTCCCATTGATAGTCAAGACCTTGGAAAAATATTTCCTATTGATGACTATAGTAGAGACCTTAAAGAATCTTTTTAGAAGATTAAGGAAACTATACCCAACATGCAAAAAAATCAAAGGGCTGTTATTGATAAGCATAAAAGAGCCTTGACCTTCAAAAATAATGATTGGGTATTCCTCAAGTTTCATAAAGCACTCCTAAAGTCATACTATGGGCAAGGGAACACAAGGATGCAACTGGTCACCAAAAATATTGTGCTAAGTTAGCAAAAAGATATTATGGCCCATTTCAGATTCTTAAGCCTATCAATGAAGTAGCTTACAAGTTAAGATTATCTAGAACTTAGGCTCATTCATAATGCCTTTCATGCTGGTTTTTAAAACCCTCATAATGGAGAGTTACCCAAAGAATTGTTAATTGAAGTAATGCCGGAGTTTGAAAGTCAGAAAGAGATTTTGCAGCCAAAGAGAATTCTATGACATGAAGACAAGGTTTTGAGAATTGCTAAGACTATCCAACAAGGTTTTAAGAAGTGGTAAGACTATCCAGCTGCAGGAAGGCAGGCAGGGGCTATCAAGTGGCATAGCAAGTGGTCACAGCACAAGAGTTCGGTACAATGGGTAGGCAGAATTGTTTTTTTTATAAGCAAGCGGCGACACTCAGCACCAAGTCGTTGTCTTGGTGGTTATCTGAGTGTGCTTGAAATCAAATTTCCATCCGTGCAAGCTCCAAACTAGTAGTGCAAGTATAGTGTGATCATAGATGGTAAGTGAAGACATGCCTGTGAAAGCTAAGTCTTCCAAGCACAAAGTGGAGTTAGTCACCACTATAAAAGAATGTCAACGCGTAAAAAGGGATCCTCTATCCAAAGCAGCAGGACTACCTATGATTTTATTTTCCTACTCCATAGTCGAGGATGAATATGATTTCAAGGGGGATCTAATGTCTTGAAAATTAATTTCTAACCTTCTAAAAGTATCTATCATTTCAATGTGTCCATTTAAGTCTAAGAAAAATAAAAGAGAACAAGTGAAGTTCATGATTTAAGTGCTTATGGACCAGCTCTGTCAAAGGCTTGAGAAGTCCATAAAAGAGCAAGGGTAATTTTTGTTTATTTATCTCATTCATAGGTACAGGTCTAGGAAGAATGAACATATCCCAAGCATCCATGATCAAAGGTACATGACAAAGGAGATTACCTAGAGAAATTATAAGAGTCTAGAAATAGAAGTGGCTATCTTAAATTCAAGTAATTAAAATAACTCTATAGAGTCCAAGTGTGAAGTCTAGAAAGCCTTAGAGGATAAATTTGTAACTAGCCATAAATAGTCTAGATTTAGTAGGTTTTGCGATCATCTTGGTGATGCCTTCAAAGAATTGTGCTAAGGATTTGCATAGGAGGTGAAGCTCTAAATCCCAAGGCAAGTTTTACTTTTGCCAAAGTCCATCCTAATTTAGCAGGTTCTAGTTAATTAGTAGGTAGGCTCTAGCGTGGGTCATCTTCGTAAGGCCTCCAAAGGTTTTTTCAAAGGTATTTTTTTCCTAGAAAAATATCCTTTCATTAGTAAACAAGCATGCCCAATAGGCTACAAACTTCCCCTATAACAAAGGGCTACATCGGAAAATGGGAAGACTCTCCCAATGAAAAATAGAATATGTACAAAGTTGGGTAAATCAGGAGATAGGTGGAGGGAACAACCACATTGGTGGTCAGTACTGCCATTGGGGCGCGCCCTGAATCATAGTGATTCGTGAAGAAAGGTCCAGGATGCCGTAATCTCAAAAACTCCTCCGAGTGCTCCCGCATGCAGTCACAGCTACCCTAGAGATGCTCAAACTGGTCCTTGAGTGTGTGGGCCAGCTCTAGCCAGAAGTCACGAACAGCCTTCGTCAGTGGGACAAGGCAAGAATCAAAGATGGGAATGTAATAGGCTCTCCAAATGCGCCAAAGTATCAGGCCACAAATCTATCTCTTGCCCTCATTGTCATTCCTCTTGTTGGCAGTCTGAGTGCTTCTGCCACTATCTCCTTTGTAATCACTACTTCAACCTTATTCCCTTGTGGGTCAGAGATTTGCGCAGTTCCATCCTCTTTGATCGTGGACAAAAGCTCATAAGCTTTTTGGAAGTCCACTCCACACGGCTCTTGTTCATAGAAATCTCTGATTCCTAGCCTTCGGTTGGCTTCTTTGGTTTGGGGCTTTGCGGCGACATCATATACTTCTTTGGGTAGAAGTTGCAGATCTACCTGGTGTCCTTCCTCGCTGTTGAATCTGCCGGTGAACACTGTGGTGTTGTGCTCTTCAAGCTGTTCCTTTGAGAGATAGGTCACTTTTGCATTCTTGACTGAATCGAGGTCTAGTTGATATGCTCGTAGCTCTTGCAACTTTTGTTTTTGGTTGAGCTTCTTCTTGGCCTTCTCTGCTGCTTGCATGGCTCCTGTTCAGTGAATAGAGTGTCCAAGTTAGCAAATTTGATAGATTTTTTTCTCTAAACTGTCCTTCAGTTTGAAATGCTGACCAGTTGAGTCCAATTTTCTTCAAATCAATTTTTGAACATGCATAGATGCATAAAAACATGTAAGGAACAAAATTATAAAGTCCAAACAAAAAATTGCAATAAAAGTAAATAATCCAGATTATTTACAGCTGAGTAATTTTTTCAACTTTTTGCAAACTTGGCATTTTAGGCTTGAAGTATATACCAAATAGATACTCTGAGTGAAATATGGGCTCATTTAGGTGCACATGATGAAAATGGTGTCAGATTTAGGCTTTAGGTCTTTGAAACAGTAGATGTGAAGAAATTTTGGGATTCTAAACTCCAAATTTGTTCAAACTTGGTTAGTGGCCTTAGGGCATCATGTACTTTGGATGTATGATGGAGAAATTGTAAATTTCTACCTTTTTGGCCAAAAAGTAAATAATCGTGATTATTAACTTTTCTACCAAAATGGACATTTTTTTGTACAACTTGGTTCTAGGCATTGTATAGGCCTCGTGAATGTGATATGAGGTGATTTGGATCAAGAAATGTGTCTCATAACTCAAAATCTGGCTTGCAAAGACTTCTTTGCATTTTTTGGCAATTTTCCAAGTTATATGTAATCATTTTGGCTCATACTTGATTTTTGGCACGTATTAGGTGTGTACAAGTGATGATGTGATGATGCAGCTTTCAAGTAGAAATAGTGCAAAAGTAAATAATTACAATTATTTACGGTAGTCAAATTTTTCTTGCAAAACTTAAAATTTTGACCTAAACACATTCTATACACCTAAAACAAGTCCTAAATTGAATTTGGTAAAGTTTGGTCTTGCCGGCATCACTTTGTGCTTTGTAGACTCTGAAATCTCTGATCTTTGTGACTACACTACCTGTTGAGTTGGTTAGTCACCTTTAAGGCTATGGACTTGTCCGCAACATACTTATAAAGCAACTCATCCAATTTTGGCTCATTTTGGAGTCAGTTTGACCCCGTATGATGAATTTGACGTTTTGTAGCATTTGAGCGGTTTTCTGCTTTCAGAGAGCTTTCCTTGATTGATTTCACAAAACCAATCATATACATCGTATGTAGACGTCGTAGGTAAGTTGTCTGTGGCGTCATAACCCAATTCTGGCATCTGCCAACAAAAACCTAGCTTTTCTACTTGGGGCCCCCTCGACCTTTACCGAATGGTTAACTATTGCTATAGAACTGCTCTAATATGTTGGGGCATGCTACAGTTCAAATGTCGTGCGATTTGGTTGAGCTGACAGGCCACTATGGTCGATTTTTGGTCGTAGGTCTTTGTGCACTGCTCAGATTCTAGGGTTTTTTCTAGGGGTTTAGACTAGCTATTGGCCGTACAAAATGAATCATTTATGAGTAAACAACTTATTCCTCATGTCTCGTGTGATATGGCGCTGAAAACGGGTGACTGTAGACTTCGAAAAAGACGCGTGAAAGAGGTCGAAAAGCTCTCTCTCCAAAGGCAACAAGTGAAAATGAGGTGGTTTTAGCCTACCTTGGATATCTATACCCGGACTTCCCAAACCATTTTTCCCCAAATTTCCGTGCTAGTCCTACTAGGCCGTGAAATCTACATTAGACTCAAACATTTCCCGAATCGGATTCCTGTAGCTCATTCTGCAAGAATTCTGCAAAAGTAGGTCTGGCCGCCTAATTTAGGCTTCCCGCTTCCATTTTCCGATTTGATTGAATTTTTTTGTGCTTGTCCGCCTTGACTTTTTGATCACCATCGCGTTTTTAGTTTTTCCATCTGAGCTCCTTTGCTATTTATTATTAATTTTTGACTTGTTTATTGAAAAAATCAAAGAAAATAACAAAATGCCAAAAAAAACAAAGTGAAAATCCAATAATTAAGAAAACCCATTGAAAAACACAGCTTTATTGTTTTTTGTTGGATTTCTCCATTTTAAAGTCTCAATATAAAAAAAAACGATACTATTTTTTGATGATTTTCTGATAGTATATACACTATTTACACTCATCAGGGAGATATCATCAATTAAATTCCATTGTTGATGATTTACAAGGACATTATTATGTCATTTTGCAAAAAATCACACGTTAACATCAAACTCTTTCCTCCCTCTTCAAACATTGCCCTTAATTACTTAGTACTCTTCCACCCCTCCTAGATGGCGTACTCCGGGATGACTGTGTGCATGGGATGAACAATTGTGTCTATGCATAGCCTTGGTTGGATCTATCATGCTTTGAAGATCAATGCAGTTCAAAACATTATGCTGTGCAAGAGGCTGGTCTTCAGTGATTAACTCAAGGGTTTCTGATGTCGAGGCGTTCTGTTGCTGTCTTCCAAAGAGCAAATCTTGTAGCTTGTGTGCTCTTTGCTTGATTGTACCATCAGGATGCTTTAGCACGCTGATTGCCTGAGCAGTTGGTATCTCTTTTGACTATTTTTGAGCTTTGACTTGCCATTGATACCTTTGTTTTCTTGGTGCAGAATGGTGTGGTGTAGTCTTCTAAGACTTAACTCTCCATTGGTTGATTGATTTTACAGTTTGTGGAGAAGATAAGTGCTCTTTTTCCTGCCAAATAAATTTTGTGTTAGGTTCTTTGCTTGGAGATGCTCGTCTCTGTGTTTTGACCTTTAGAACCATTTTGGTATTGTCGATAATGTTTTGGGCACCCAGATTTTACTTGGCTTGTCCTTTAGCTGTGATTTTGGTACCCAAATTTTCCTGACTCCTTGCATGATACCTGTACCATTTACTTGTCGAGAGGATGGAGAAGATTGATTACTTCGTGATTTGCTTTGCTGGTAATTGCCTTTCCATTCCTCCTTGCTTGGTGCAATCGGAACAATGAGTTGTCGTATCCTATCTGGTACTGCCTTGTACATTCGCATCCATGGAATTCCAAGAATCATTGTCTTATTCATGTGTTCATCTGGTAAGCATACAAATTGATGAGGACATGAACATCCATGTACTATATCACATTCAAGTTGGTGTTGGGTTTTTGTTGCATCCTTTGATAGTCCCTATTCCTACAGTCAATGCTTGACTTGTTGCTTTCTTATACGTGGAATAACTGACCACATTTACTCGAGCTCCGGTATTGACCAATGCATTCGTGCTATGATTGTTGAGTTGTACTTTGATGTGAAGGTCCATTCCATCTAACCATTCCTCATCTGTTGACACTGTATCTTTTGGAAACTTCCATTATCGGTCATCTATTTCCAATGTATTGATGGGAATAGGTATTTGTTGATTCTTGAGAGAAGCTTTCCTTTTGAGGACCTGAAGCCTAACTTCTTCTTGGGCTTCATTAATAACGTGCTGTCGTTTTATCCTCCTTTGCTTGGCTGCATGCATTCTTTCTAACAATTCATGGGGTAGCGGCAAATTGTACTTCTTTAAACAACACCCGCTAATTCAATTAGCCATTGGTTCACCATCTAGGGTGGACAACTTAACTGCTCCACTCGGAGATACATCTTCAATAATAAATGGTCCATTTCCCTTTTTCTTAAACTTTGTTGCTTAAGGGAATAGACTAAAACTAAATACCTTTTTTTTTTTTGAAGATTTTGGTAACTAGATGGGAATCAAAAACATGTTTTTGTTTTCACTTTTGTGCGTAGATGTGAGCTACAATTGTTAGCCTTTTCTCATCTAGATTCTTTAAATCTTCAAGTCTTTCCGACAATTCATGTCTAGTCCATTCAAGATCCTTTGCTACCCTTAATGTCGGCAACAAAACTTCTATTGGCAGTATGGAATCAAGACCATAAAAAAGGTTAAAGGGTGTATCATTTAAAGTTGTTTTGAATGGAAAGCCCATAGAGCTGCGTGGAGATTCATTTTCCAGTTTGTTCTTCCTGAACTAACCACTTTAGTCAAAACCGAGCTAAGAATATTATTTGTATGCTTAGTTTGTCCGTTTTTGCTTGTGGGTGATAGGGAGCCGACTTGTTATGGATGACAATAAATTCATGACGTAGATACTCAATTACCTCATTGAGGAAATGAGTTTCTCTATCACTGACAATTTCTATTTGCAGTCCATATCTTGTGAACACATACTCATATAAGAATGTGGCAGTGGTTCTGGCATCATTCTTTTGAGTTGCTTTAGCCTCGGCCCACTTGGTCAAATAGTCCGTAGTTACAATGATATATTGAGCTTGGGTTCTATAAAGACGTGGTTGTATTGGTCCAACAAAATCTATACCCCATTTTGCAAAGGCTCTAGCCCCCATCATTGGTCTTAAGGGCATGCTATCTACTCGTGTTGGTATTTTTTCTTGTTGACAATCATCACATATTTGAACATATTCTTTGGCATCTGCAAAAAGTGTCAGCCACATATGCCTGCCATTCAGATTGCTCTTGCAGTGGTCTCACTAGAAAAATGACCTCCTGCTAATCCAGCATGTGCTTGTTCTATAATTTGAATATATTCGTCTTCATTTGCACAAAGACGCAAATGTTGATCCTAACCTCTCTGATACAATGAGTATAGTCTCTTGCTTCAATTTCAATTGCTCTTTGACGGAATTTACTCATATCCTCAGGAAATGTTCGGCTCGATAAGTAAGTAACGAGATAGTTACTCCACTTAGGAACAGGTGACATTTGAAACAATGTTACATGAGGTATGGGTGTCTATTTTTGACATTGAGGACAATCCTTTACAAAAGAGCGAACATCTCTCCTCATAGTTAGCCAATATACTCCAAGTCTCAAGATCCTTTGCATATTTTGGTCTTCCACAAAGTGAAGTCCTACTAGTGGTAACATGTGCTTGACTTAGGTATTGGGTTTTCTCTTCAGGATTAATGCATAAGAGTAAAATTCCATCTTGATTTTTTTTGTATAGCCTACTAGCTAGTAATTGATACATATATGATTGCTCAATTAACCCAATTGTAATAGGAAGTGGTATTTGTGAATCCACTTGAGCTATTGTCATCAATGACACCATGTTTTCTGACCATCAAGGTATCATTTCCATGGAGAAAACATAGGCATCTAGTAGATCATCGTCTACCCCTTTAGGTGATTCTTCTGAAACAATCATTGACAAATGATCTGCTCTTTGATGAGTGGTGCCCTTTTTTACAGACACAATGAAATCAAATTCCAGAAGAATGATGAACCATCTCACTATTCTTTCTGTGCTGCATGGCTTGTTGACCAAATACAACAAATCTTGGTGATCCACAAAGAACACAAACTTGGTGGCTAATAGGTAATGTCTATACTTTTTAACGGCATAGATCATTCCTATCCCTTCCCTTTCTCTGGTAGTGTAATTCTTTCCTGCCATGTTCAATTGTCGGCTAGCATAAGAAATAGGAAAATCAAATTTTCCCGTCTCTTGGTTGAGCTAGTATACACCCAATGGGAAAACGCGAAGCATCATACATTATGTAGAATATCTTACTTCAATCTGGTGCTTTCAATAGTGGAGCTGAGGTGAGAGCTTGCTTAAGCTTCATGAAGGATTCTTCACACTCATCAGTCCATTCAAAGTGTGTAATCAAGCTATACATGGATTTTGCAATTATATTGTACATGTAAATGAACCGTTTGTAATATCCACAACGCCCCATGAAGGCTTGAACCCCCTTGACTGTTATTGGCCTAGTCAAATCAGCCAATGAGATGAATTTTATCCATATCTGTATAGTATGCCATTTTTTGACGCTATATGTCCAAGAATGTTTTCTTGTCTACCCATGAATGGGCACTTTTTAGGATTTAAGAAAATCATATAAAGTCTATATTTCTCCAATACCCTTTTGAGGTGTTCAAAATGATCAGCTTGGATTGATGAATGTCTGCATAGATCATACATTTATCCTTCCAAGAATTTCCTAAGATATTCTTTAAAAGCATCGCTCATCAATCTTTGAAAGTTGACAGAAGCATTAGTTAATCCAAAAGGCATAACCCGATAGGCAAAACTACCCTACTCGGTTGCAAAAGCAGTTTTATGTTGATCTTTTGGGTCAACCAAAAGTTGATTGTATCCCAAAAAGCCATCTAAGAAGCTGTAAGCTTCTTTACCTGTTGCTGCAACTCGTTCTAAAACATGCTCAATGATTATAAGAGGAAAGTTGTGTCTAATGGTAGCTGCATTCACTTTCTTGAGATTGACACACACTCGTAATTTTCCATTCTTCTTGGGTACTACCACAACTCTTCACACCCAATCTGTGTGTTTTATTTTATAAATGAATTTGGATTCCTTTAGTTTCTCAATCTCTTCTTTGATATTCCTGAAAAATATTTCATTGTATGTGTACGGCCTTTGTCTACTTGGTTTCGCATCATCTCTCATGGATATGGTATGTTGACAGATTTTTGGGTCAACACCCTTGAGATCCTTGTAAGACCAAGAAAAAATATATCGGTACTCTGACAACAAGCTTAGTAAAAGCTCTTCTTCTGCTTTCATTAGGTCAATTGCAATGTAGGCAGGCCTAGGCTCTTCTCCTGGTTCAGTTAGATCTACCTTTTTTGCGTTTTCAGGCCCTTCGTAGGACTTGCCTTGTGGAGAGTATATTTCCTGTAATGGGATGGAACACTCATTACATCTTTAACATCCTCTTCTGTGGTTTCCATTTTAGTTGTATATATCTCCTTTAGAGATTTTTTCAACTCTTGATACTTCTTTTTCTGCTCAACTCATGTCATGGTTAACTCCTTTTCTTGTTTTTTTGGTTTTTCTTGAGTATCCCTCCTTGTTTTTCTCGATGTTTTTGATATTTTTGGGTTTTTGTTTGAAGAATATCTGCCAATGATTTTGTCTTTGACACAATCATGGGTATCTATTTGCATCAAGAACTGTGTTCTACTGGAGACTGATGGCATAAGTCTAGCTTTCACGTTTCTGGTGTCTCTTTTTCATCTATACCATTTTTTTCTTCTCGATTTTTGGTTAGGAAAGTCAAAAAACGTTTCCTCCCCTCCTTTCATGAGTAGCTTAGCTCTCACATGTTCTTTTTCCGACCCCAAATCTTCTGAAGTAGCTGAGTGTTCTTCTAACTCATATGTTGCATCATAGTAGAGGTCTAAAAAGACTTGTTGAGCTTTCATCAAGTCCTTGGGTTCCTCAATGTCATCTTCAATGTTGAGGGTTGATCATTTGGATCGGAATTATGTCGTAGACATCCTCATTGCAAAATTGAGTAGGCATAGACGTATTCACACATACATCCATGGTCACTAAAATTTGAGTCCACTCGAATGGCTCAAACAAATGCTCTTGAAAGGGTTCAGGTACATAGACATCGTCTGTGCAGTCCCTTTCTAGGATACATTCTTCTCGTTTTAAACTTCCATTTTTTGATACTCCACACATCCAAATAGGAGTGTCTTTGTTTAACCAGGATGGAAGTTTAGTTTCAGCCGAAGATACTAAATAAAACTCTTGTATGGGTGTTTTCAAGACATCTTTATGAGTGTGATCTTTTAGATTTACTCTTCTTATAGATCCTACTTGATTCAATTACAGATAATTGTTTACCCAATCTTGGATACGCTGTACATGTCGCATGAAAGGTCTTTCCAATATGATTTCATAGTTGAGTTTTTTCCCAAAGTCTACTATGGCAAAAGTGTGTTGATATTCAATCCCACAGGAATTAGCTATCACTTTTTCTAACAGTTCTAAGGGTCTTTCAATATGTCCATCAGCCAATTGCAATTTCATTCGAGTTTGTCCAATGGCTGGTTGCCCCCAGGACTCCCATATTGCTTTTGTGGCTATGGCTATGCTTGTGCCACCGTCCAGTATTGCCATGGTTTCTATGTCATTATATTTCACTAGAAGGGTTGTGTTTCCTTCTTCCCCTTCATAATATTCTCCGACTTTGTTCATTGGAACAGATCGAATCTCTTTGTTGCAAAGTCCATCTGCAGATCCTTTTTGCGCGTGTTTTCCGGTAAGAAAGCAAACCTTCTATCTCTCCCTCTCTCCCTCACACATTTCTTTGTGATTGTCTCGCGATAGCACATGCCTTTTAGTCACAATGTCGTGTTCCTACTGCATGTGTAGGTTGACCATGCCTCGCAAACCCAACCCAGTCTGGAGCGCACACACCAATGTCATTGCGGTAGTAAATACAGGAGGGCAAGCAGGATCAGGACAAGCCCAGTTATCCCCACCTTCTCGAGGGTTTTCTGTAGTTCATTCCATAAGTATGATCTGAGTTTTAACAGTTGTCCCAAAGTAAGAGTGCATTGGATGGACGTAGACATGATTGAATGAATGTTGTCTACTTCTAGGGTCTGTTCCGCTCTCTTTACTTGAGTGGTCTTGCACACTATGGATTCAAGGTCAATGGTTTAGACAGTCCTGAAGCTTCAGATAATGTTTTCAAGGTCAATAATTTAGACAGTCCTGAAGCTTCAGATCCGCAATCCCCATACAAGGATTGTACATCCATGTCAATATCAGGAGGTAGGTTGTCTAACCAAACTTCCTCTATAGGAGCTAACTTTAGAGTTAGGCTCCCATCATTGATCTCGCTAACTTTTTCCCACAAGTGTCCTGGCCAATCTTCCTCTACGAATGGAATTCCGTCTAAGGCATCTTCGCTGTCTGGCACTACAAGTTCTGGCTCTTTTATTTCAATGTGGGGTTCTATCACCACTTTGGATTTTTCTTGATTGTCTCTTACCGCAAGCTCTTCCGGTTTTGCCATACTTTCAAGCTTGGGTTTTTTTTTTCCATCATTTCTTGCGTGATTCTTACCAAATTTTTATAAGCTTCAAGCTTAGTTGCTTCCATGTCTGGAGAAGGATATTTTTTCCATTTGTTTTCCATATTTTGTCTTGCTTTAAGTCTTGCTTGGTAGGCTTCCAAGACTGCATTAATAGGCTAAAAATTTTTATCAACCAAAATTTATTCTCCAGATTTTATGGTTGTTTCCTTAGTTTCTCTTCCAGTTTCTTTCACCTTTTCCTGGAATATCTTCTTTGCTTTCTCTTCGATTTCACTCTTTTGTTTCTGCCGTCTCATATCATACCTTTTGCTTCTACTTCTTTTGGTCTTTTGAGAGGCAATTTTTGTATTCTCCGAATCATCAGAGGAGTTATGTTTCTTTTTCTTGGCCTAGAATCTAGTGATTACCTTGATTGGAACAATTGGTCAATCTCAAATGAGCTACTAGGTATCACTTGGACTACATTTACTACTGTTCTACCCTTGTTTAAAGGATTTTTAGGACAATACTTTGGAAAGTGTCCTCCCTTTTTGCAACATTGTATGCAATAAGCTTCAATCGGCTTGAGGTTTTTTTCAGGCTGCTTTGGGCATTTATTTTTCCAATGATCATCTGCACCACAGTTATGACAGTTTCCCGTTCTTGGCTTAATCATGGGTCTTACTATAGGAGGTCTAACATCTTGATTAGCTACATAGTACATTGGTGCAAGCTCTGGTGGAGCATAAGTCACATGTTCTTCCATTGGTGGTGGATGTGAATTATACCAATCTCCTTCTACCATTACTATAGATGGACTAGGCTCAGCATAGGGTGTAACAAGCACCAGTGCTTGTTCATCTATGCCTCCTTCTGAATGCATGTACTTTACAGGCACTGCATTATGTCCTCGATATGGAGGTTGTTGACCCAACAATGGTTGAGGTGTTTCCATACCCATCGGTGGTCTTTGAGCTGGTGCCATGTAAGACCTATACATGGGTTGTCCTTGTGGCCTCATGGGCACGTACTAAACATTACCATCATAATTTGGTCGGTAGTAGCACTCATTGGTCTCATGGTTGGTCCATTTACCCTCGATTGCACATCATTTTTGCAGTCTAATTGGCTATCCCTATTGAGGTATCCCTTGTCCTAGTCCCCTCATAGGTGCTTTTTGCATGTTATTCATCATGTCATTCATTCTTTTGAGCATGTCTTCTATGGCTGAAAGTGGTGCTGCAGTAGTTGTTCCCACTTGAGTTGGTTTAGTGGATGCTATTTTATCGCTTTGGTTATCCTTAGGGACATGCTCTTCGTTGAAACTATCACAATTGTCTCCTAAGTCAATCGCATCTGACACACACTCTTCTAGGGTCGTATGCTACTTGCTATAAAGTATAGCATGAAGTTCTTTGTTTTGTAGTCCCTCTAGAAACAATGATACTAGTCATTCTTCTGTAGGTATCTCTAGACCTGGGCATCTGGCAATGTATTGTTTCATTCGAGTCGCACAATCCCTAACAGACTCACCATGTTTCTGTTTGAAGTTGTAGATTTGAGCTACCGTATTGTGTTTGATCCCCGTTTTGAAACAAGTAGCTACAACTCCTTGAGCTAATGTGTTCAAGTCCATGATTGACCTTGGTGGAATGTTTTAGAACCATGTCAATGCTTTTTCTTCTAATGTCATTCCAAACCCCTTGAATTGAGTATGGAAATCAAATATGTGTTCTGCTCTTAGCACTTGCTTAAAGCTTGCTAAGTGGTCGTATGGATCCCCTGATCCACTGTACTTTCTGACCAATTTTTGAAAATCAGATGGTCTCACACGTATATTTGGTTCAACTCCCGGTCTCCTGGCGGTTGGTCCTGTTCCGAGTCCTTCAAACCAGTCTATTGTAAATAGTGACTCATGTAGCCCTGGACTGGCCTTAGTGTCACCCGGTTTTCTACTGATGAGGTGGTTTCTGGTTTCTTAATATTACTCTCAGAAGATCTCTCACACTGTTCATCTCTTGGAATAGTCTCTGGTCCTTGCCCAATATCCAATCCCTTATGGAGTATCCTTGGTATTTGGTTTGTTCTACCTCCTCAGGAGTCATCATAACAAAGTTATTGTTATAACAATCCCTAAATAGGTAGGTTGGTAGATCTACAGAACCCTTGTCTTTGATCTTGAATATATGGATGATCTTCATGGCCGTTAGTTGTCTTGATTTGGCATGCAAAGGGTCCACATAAGATCTTTGACATTTCTATCCTCCCAACAATAGACTCCAATCCTAGGATTATGAGTACTAAGCCGTTTCAACTTGATCGTATTCCTCAAATTTTAAAGTTGATGGTCATTCTTTTGCTGCATATCTGGAATTATGGTATTTACTTCTAAACCCCATTTGTCTATCACGTCAAGGTTTTTTGACTTGTAAATACTGAGTCCCGTTTCTATCCATGTACATTTTTCCTTCTTTGTTTGCTCTGATCTCTTCTTCAAAAATACCATGGTCATCAATGTGAATAGCATACTCTTCATTAGGATCCAGGTAAAACTGAGCTCCATGGCAATTAGTCTTATAAAATGAGAGTATATGCTTATAGCGCACTATCCTTCCGGTTTCTAAGTGAGTTGAATAAGAAGACATTTCCAATGTTGAATCAGAAAAAGTGACTGAGACTTCTTTAGGAATAGTGTGCAAGGAATTTCCTTGATTCACGGAAACTTGATAGGTTGAAGAAAGAGTAGGAACATCTTGCATGGCTAGGAGGGTTGACATTAACGCCATCATACAAGTTTCACAAATTTGTGTGTTTCTTTTGTTCTCCTATTAGAGTCTCTTCTAAGACTTTCTGCCCCACTTTAAGCTCACTACGTACTTCAATCTACTTTTGGAGGTCTTGAAAGAGGCTTCTCACATTTTGTTTTTCATGTTCTATGGCAGCTCGGAGATTCTGTTTATCCTCTTGGAGACACTTTATCTATTGGCATGGCCTTTCAATCTCCCTTATAGACACATTAGCTTCTACTTTTGCATCTATGGCATCCTGTTTCCTTAATTTAGAAAGTGCCCTTTGGCACTAGAATTGGATCTGTATCATCTCTAAACATTCCTCTAGCTAAAAATCACAAACAATCTGGTCAGCGGCTTCATACGTGGCTCTTGAGGTCGGCAAAAAATCCTCCTACATTTGAGTGGTACGTTGTCGAGAGAAGTCTCCCACACCAACTCTTTCTTCTCCTCTTCTCTCTTGGGCTAGTCCTTTGCTTGCTCTTGCTCTATTGTTTTCTTTCTTGAGAAATCTTTGTCTTGTCATCTTCTTTTCCTCTATTTTCTTGCCTTCTTGTTCTCGTTCACAAAATTTCTTGTCCTCTTGATATTTTGTTTCTTCTTTCTCCTTAGTAGTGGAAGGAGGACTCGTTGGTTTTGGAGAGACTTGCTGTTGTTTCATCTCCATATTTGTCTCTTGTTGCTATCAAGTGGTAGCTTCATCCTTAGGGAGATCTACATGCATAGACCATTGACTTTTTGGTGAATCCATTTTGGGGTCTTAATCTTTGTTTCTTTACTTCTTAGATATCGTTCAACCATTTCTCATTTTGGAATACAAGTAATTCATTCTTGTTTAAGTTTGAAACAATCTATTTGCAATCACATCTTTGTATTAAAAACGTCAAGTTTCATATTTGTAAATAGCAATGTATCATGTTGGAAGCATTCCAAAATACTAATAATATTTTGTTTTTGTTTTGACTAATTCTGTTCTTTTAGATTTGTACTTATTAAGCTCCAATTAAAAGCATCCCTCAATAATTTGGAAAAAAATTAGGATGAGCTAGAGCTGAGAGAAGAAGACTTGAAGATGCTCAAAGCATTGTTAGCATTCTTGAAATTTGTACATTTGTTTAAGATAATATTTCTACATTGCTTGATCATTACTATGTGTTTAAAGACAAAGTTTAGAAAAAACTCGGAAAATAGAGAAATGGGAACACACCCAGCACACTGCCTCTCTATAGCACATGGTTTCCACATCACCCCTATCCCCCAGTTAGCACACACCCAAACACCCTATTTATAAGAAACTACTATCCATGTGCATATACAATAGACCAAGGCTACATACACCAAGCAACAAAGCTTTCCACCATGGCTTTTTTCTATAACCTCTCAGAGCACCATATGCCGTAAAAAGGCAATACAACATCAATCGATAAAAATTACTTGAAAAATCTCTAGCGTGCATCCATTTGCCCACAAGCATGTCTCCACTATGCACACAACACTCTCGCTTAACACGGATATACATTGAAAACTCGACACAAGAGTGAGAGAAAAGATTTACATAGCTTTGAGGGTAGATATTTCAAAGTTTGTAGCAAAATAAGGATATTCAACGATGATTTTCCATGGAAAAAATGCCCAGCTTCTCTAGCAATGCTTCCCCTTTCCTTTGACGGTTTCATAAGCACTATTGTAGGTGATATCTCTTTCTCTATGCAAGAGAATTGATTGCTTACTTTGTAATGGCTTGAGGCTTCTTCTCACCATACTAGGAAAACCACTCTCTATCTCAAGGTCAAACTATTCTCTTAATTAATTGAGCTAATGGAACCTAAAATTGTTAAGAGTCACGCTCCCTTGTGGCATGCTAGGTTCAACCACCTTCTTGTACATGGCAGCCTGCTTTCTTCCCTTGTAGATGTCACCCCTAATTTTCTGCTTTGGTGGCTCCCTTTTTTTTATATTGAGTCCTTGAAGAACCCTTCCTTATTGTGCTATGACTGCCCCGTTTGTGTAACTTGTAGTTGGTCACTGTGATCGAACGTTTGCAGCATATCTATCTAGCACAAACATAATGTCAATACTCCAAGAAGCGACTGGAATGGGGCACGGAGACTCTTTGATGGTGTCAACCGCAATAAATGAACCTTTGGATCTAGTCTATCTTCAACACTTGCAAACATATCACTCTCTAAGCTGGAAAATATGCCTATGTCTTGTCTCATCTCTCTAGGTCATCATGCCATTTTGTCAAACAAATGAACTCGAAATGCAATGAAACTTGAGGAGGAGCTATAGTAGGCCTAGGGAAACTATCCTACAACGTGAAGTGGTCATCCCCGACATGGTACCAATATCTCGATCCATCATGGTTCGAGTCGTGGAAACGAGAATAGAACTATCCAAAAAAGTTTCCCTAGAGTCTGAGATATCTATGACATGGTCAAAACATCAAAGAAAAATCATTTTTCGACTCATAATTGTAGATTTAACTCACAGACATGCAGTCACAAACCAATTAAAAACTTAAAATGATTATACTTAAACAAAAGAACAAGAGACAACAAAGAAGCAGAAAAATGGATTACAATGTGCTGCTGAGTTGTCTCTCCCAGTCCTTTATATAGAGCTCTTCAAAAAAAAAAAATGTTACCATGTTGTGTTCAAACTAGAGGTTTTGAACTTTATGCTTATGGCTTCTCATTTTTCCATTGTTGCTTTAATGGCACAATGCTTGTTACAATGATCCTGGATACTTATGGGCATGTACACAAGGATTATGTTTCTTCCCTCACATAACATGTAAACCATCAAAAATCCCTTCATGATGCGGTTCTTTGAAATGGATTCTGCCATTTTTGAGTCGCCTCACTAAAGACCTACAAGCGCAACAAATCGCCTATCAAAGTTCAATACTCAAAAACCCATTCAAGAACCTATCCATACAATCCAACATAGAGGCACAGGATGCTAGGTCCACATGCATCATGTAGAAACTTGAGAAATGGCAAGTCGACTACTGAAGCTCAAGGGACAAACTTGCATGGGGACATGCAAAGGCTAAGAAAGGGGGAATACATGGCAAAAACACAACATGAGCCCTTCTAGCCAACTACATTGCCTGGAAGCCCATAATTTTGATGTACTCATATTATTATTTCAAAAATCTTTGTATAAAAGAGAAGTCATGATGGTTGAGATGAATTTTGTACACAATGAGATGTAATTCTTTTGACTTGAACCCACAAGCCTTGTAAGTCAATCAATGGTCAACAACCAATGGAAAAATGAGAAGCCATAAGCATAAAGTTCAAAACCTCTAGTTTGAACACAACATGGTAACATTTTTTTTTTTGAAGAGCTCTATATAAAGGACTGGGAGAGACAACTCAGCAGCACATTGTAATCCATTTTTTTGCTTCTTTGTTGTCTCTTGTTCTTTTGTTTAAGTATAATCATTTTAAGTTTTTAATTGGTTTGTGACTGCATGTCTGTGAGTTAAATCTACAATTATGAGTCGAAAAATGATTTTTCTTTGATGTTTTGACCATGTCATAGATATCTCAGACTCTAGGGAAACTTTTCTGGATAGTTCTATTCTCGTTTCCACGACTCGAACCATGATGGATCGAGATATTGGTACCATGTCGGGGATGACCACTTCACGTTGTAGGATAGTTTCCCTAGGCCTACTATAGCTCCTCCTCAAGTTTCATTGCATTTCGAGTTCATTTGTTTGACAAAATGGCATGATGACCTAGAGAGATGAGACAAGACATAGGCATATTTTCCAGCTTAGAGAGTGATATGTTTGCAAGTGTTGAAGATAGACTAGATCCAAAGGTTCATTTATTGCGGTTGACACCATCAAAGAGTCTCCGTGCCCCATTCCAGTCGCTTCTTGGAGTATTGACATTATGTTTGTGCTAGATAGATATGCTGCAAACGTTCGATCACAGTGACCAACTACAAGTTACACAAACGGGGCAGTCATAGCACAATAAGGAAGGGTTCTTCAAGGACTCAATATAAAAAAAAGGGAGCCACCAAAGCAGAAAATTAGGGGTGACATCTACAAGGGAAGAAAGCAGGCTGCCATGTACAAGAAGGTGGTCAAACCTAGCATGCCACAAGGGAGCGTGACTCTTAACAATTTTAGGTTCCATTAGCTCAATTAATTAAGAGAATAGTTTGACCTTGAGATAGAGAGTGGTTTTCCTAGTATGGTGAGAAGAAGCCTCAAGCCGTTACAAAGTAAGCAATCAATTCTCTTGCATAGAGAAAGAGATATCACCTACAATAGTGCTTATGAAACCGTCAAAGGAAAGGGGAAGCATTGCTAGAGAAGCTGGGAATTTTTTCCATGGAAAATCATCGTTGAATATCCTTATTTTGCTACAAACTTTGAAATATCTACCCTCAAAGCTATGTAAATCTTTTCTCTCACTCTTGTGTCGAGTTTTCAATGTATATCCGTGTTAAGCGAGAGTGTTGTGTGCATAGTGGAGACATGCTTGTGGGCAAATGGATGCACGCTGGAGATTTTTCAAGTAATTTTTATCGATTGATGTTGTATTGCCTTTTTACGGCATATGGTGCTCTGAGAGGTTATAGAAAAAAGCCATGGTGGAAAGCTTTGTTGCTAGGTGTATGTAGCCTTGGTCTATTGTATATGCACATGGATAGTAGTTTCTTATAAATAGGGTGTTTGGGTGTGTGCTAACTGCGGGATAGGGGTGATGTGGAAACCATGTGCTATAGAGAGGCAGTGTGCTGGGTGTGTTCCCATTTCTCTATTTTCCGAGTTTTTTCTAAACTTTGTCTTTAAACACATAGTAATGATCAAGCAATGTAGAAATATCATCTTAAACAAATGTACAAATTTCAAGAATGCTAACAATGCTTTGAGCATCTTCAAGTCTTCTTCTCTCAGCTCTAGCTCATCCTAATTTTTTTCCAAATTATTGAGGGATGCTCTTAATTGGAGCTTAATAAGTACAAATCTAAAAGAACAGAAATAGTCAAAACAAAAACAAAATATTATTAGTATTTTGGAATGCTTCCAACATGCTACATTGCTATTTACAAATATGAAACTTGACGTTTTTAATACAAAGATGTGATTGCAAATAGATTGTTTCAAACTTAAACAAGAATGAATTACTTGTATTCCAAAATGAGAAATGGTTGAACAGTACTTGCTCTAGCATTCCAAGAAATACCTTTAGTGCCTTCTAGATTCACCTACCATCATGGGTGCTCTATTGCATCTATGTCTTTAAAATATTGTATTCACCTAAGGATCATCTTTGTAATATTTTCTAGCATCTGACAAGTCAAATATAGCACCTCCCTCACCTGTGCCATGTAAGATTCTATTTGGCTTGTAGTTGTTCATAGGCTTTAAGAGCACTGGGTAATTGATTTCCTATGACTCTTTTAGATGAAGTAGCTATCCCAGGATCACCTCCAAGGAATGGGACAAAAGGCTGGGTTGATCTTGAGATATTGTGGTGCGTTTTTGTCCATAGTACCATCTTGTGACCTCTTCTCAAACTAGTTTTTCTTCACATGGGTTGACTTCCAAGATCACGAGCATATAATCTCTGGCAATGGGTACATATTCATAGTTCCCTTTTGCATTTGTCTCTGAAGAGGGTAAAAGTTTTTTCTTTGAGAGGAGGGGTTCTTGCTTCATAAAATGTAATGTAATCATCTTGTGGCCAGTTCTTGACCACTTCATCTTGTTTTAGCATTAGGAAGGGCCAGTGACTCAAGCACTTTGAGCTCTTAGAGCACATATTCCATGTGCGAGTTGTCAAGGATGCCCTCGATCTACATCTTGAGCTCCTCCATGACATCCATTTCTCTATGTTTTTCTCAAAGTCATGTAGACCACCCCATGTTGATGTGCTTGGAGGTCCAAGGGGGGTAGGTTTACTCTTTCAAACTCCACCACCGATGGTGCCATTTCCTTGGATGGTACTATTGCATTTTCTTGCATGGTAGTGCTTTGCAGATCTTTACTTTGCATTTGTTGAGCATATTTATTTTCTTGGGTGGCTAGTTTTGCCTTGGCCTTTGACAATTGCTCCTATAAATCTTTGATCTCTTGGTCTCTTTGTGTATGTGTATATATTTTTCATATAACCATCATATACCTTTGAAACTTTTCCTATGATAAATCTATCTTTGATGCTTTAATCTTCTCTACTACGGTAGTAGAAACTTGATAGCTTGAAGCAAGAGTAGGAACATATTGCATGGCTAGGAGGGTTCACATTAACGACATCATACGAGTTTCACAAATTTTTGTGTTTCTTTTGTTCTCCTATCAGAGTCTCTTCTAAGACTTTCTGTCCCACTTTAAGCTCACTGTTTACTTCAATCTACTTTGGAGGTCTTGAAAGAGGCTTCTCACATTTTGTTTTTCATGTTCTATGGCAGCTCAGAGATTCTCTTTATCCTCTTGGAGACACTTTATCTATTGGTGTAGCCTTTCAATATCCCTTATAGACACATCAGCTTCTACTTTTGCATCTCTCGCATCCAGTTCCCTTAATTTAGAAAGTGCCCTTCGGCACTAGAATTGGATCTGTATGATCTCTAAATGTTCCTCTAGCTCAAAATCACGAACGATTTGGTCGGCAGCTTCATACGTGGCTCTTGAGGTCGGCAAAAAATCCTCCTACATTTGAGTGGTATGTTGTCGAGAGAAGTCTCCCACACCAACTCTTTCTTCTCCTCTTCTCTCTTGGGCTAGTCCGTTGCTTGCTCTTGCTCTATATTTTTCTTTCTTGAGAAGTCTTTGTCTTGTCATCTTCTTTTCCTCTATTTTCTTTCCTTCTTCTTCTCGTTCAAAAAATTTCTTTTCCTCTTGATATTTTGTTTCTTCTTTCTCCTTAGTAGCGGAAGGAGGACTCATTGGTTTTGGGGAGACTTGTTGTTGTTTGGTCTCCATCTTTGTCTCTTGTTGCTACCAAGTGGTAGCTTCATCCTTAGGGAGATCTTCATGCTTAGACCATTGACTTTTTGGTGAATTCATTTTGGGGTCTTAATCTTCGTTCCTTTTCCTCTTAGATATTGTTTAACCATTTTCCATTTTGGAATACAAGTAATTCTTGTTTTGAAACAATCTGTTTGTAATCACATTTTTGTATTCCAAAAAAAAAACGTCATGTTTCATCTTTGTAAATAGCAATGTAGCATGTTGGACGTATCCCAAAATACTAATAATAATTTATTTTGATTTTGACTATTTTTTTTCTTTCAGAGAATCGTACTTACCAAGCTCCAATAAAGAGCATCCCTCAATAATTTGGAAAAAAAATTAGGATGAGCTAGAGCTAAGAGAAGAAGACTTGAGGATGCTCAAAGCATTGTTAGCACTCCTGAAATTTGTACATTTGTTTAAGATAATATTACTATATTGCTTGTTCATTACTATGTGTTTAAAGTCAAAGTATAGAAAAAACGGTGAAAATGGAGAAATGGGAACACACCTAGCAGACAACAAAAATGGCTCTCTATAGCACATGGTTTCCACATCACCCCTATCCCATAGTTAACACACACCCAAACACCCTATCTATAAGCAACTACTATCCATGTGCATACACAATAAACCAAGGCTACATACACCCAGCCACAAATCTTTCTGCCATGGCTTTTTTCTATAACCTCTCAAAGCACCATATGCCATAAAAAGGCAATACAACATCAATGGATAAAAAATTACTTTCAAAAACTCTAGCGTGCATCCATTTTACCACAAGCGTGTCTCCACCATGCACACAACACTCTCACTTAACACGGATATACATTGGAAAAATCGACACAAGAGTGAGAGAAAAGATTGACATAGCTTTGAGGGTAGAGATTTCAAAGTTTGTAGAAAAAATAGGATATTCAAGGATGATATTCCGTGGAAAAAATGCCCTTCTCTACAAATGCTTCCCCTTTACTTTGACGGTTTCATAAGCACTACTGTAGGTGATAGCTCTTTCTCTATGCAAGAGCAGTATTTGCTTACTTTGCTATGGCTTGAGGCTTCTTCTCACCATACTAGGAACACCAGTCTCTATCTCAAGGTCAAACTATTCTCTTAGTTAACTGTGCTAATGGATCCTGACATTGTCAAGAGTCACGCTCCCTTGTGGCATGCTAGGTTCAACCACCTTCTTGTACATGGCAGCCCGTTGTCCTCCCTTGTAGATGTCGCCCCTAATTTTTTGCTTTTGGTGGCTCCCTTTTCTGTATCTTGACTCCTTGAACAACTCTTCCTTATTGCGCTATGACTGCCCCCTTTGTGTAATTGGTAGTTGGTCACTGTGATCAAACGGTTGAAGCATATCTATCTAGCACAAACATAATCTCAATACTCCAAGAAGCGACTCGAATGGGGCACAAAGACTCTTTGATGGTCTCAACCTCAATAAATGAACCTTTGGAGATAATCTATCTTCAACACTAGCAAACATATCACTCTCTAAGCTGGAAAATATGCCTATGTCCTGTCTCATCTCTCTAGGTCATCATGCCATTTTGTTGAACAAATGAACTCAAAATGCAATGGAACTTGAGGAAGATCTATAATAGGCCGAGGGAAACTATCCTACAAAGTCAAGTGGTCATCCTCGACATGGTACCAAAATCTCGATCCATCATGTTTCTAGTCGTGGAAACGACAATAGAGCTATTCAAAAAGTTTCCCTAGGGTCTAAGATAGCTATGACATGGTCAAAACATCAAACAAAAACCATTTTCTCACTCATAATTGTATATTTAACTCACAGACATGCAGTCACAAACCATTGAAAAACTTAAAATGATTATACTTAAACGAAAGAACAAGAGACAACAAAGAAGGAGAAAAACGGATTACAGTGTGGTGCTGAGTTGTCTCTTTCAGTCCTATGTATAGAGATCTTAAAAAAAACTTATAATAATGTTACCATGGTGTGTTCAATCTAGAGGTTTTGAACTTTATGCTTATAGCTTCTCATTTGTCCATTGGTTGTTGACCATTGACTGACTTACACGGCTTTTGGGTTCAAGTCAAAAGAATTACATCTCATAGTGTACAAAATTCAGCTCAACCATCATGACTTCTCTTTTATACAAAGATTTTTGAAATAATAATAAGAGTACATCAAAATTATGGGATTTTAGGAAATGTAATTGGCTAGAAGGGCTCATGTTAAGTGTTTTCGCCATATATACCCCTTTCTTAGCCTTTGCATGTCCCCATACAAGTTTTGTCCCTTGAGCTTTATTAGTCGATTTTCCATTTCTCAAGTTTCTACATGATGCATGTGGACCTAGCATCATGTGCCTCTATGTTGGATTGTATAGATAGGTTCTTGAATGGGTTTTTGAGTATTGCACTTTGATAGGCGATTTGTTGCGCTTGTAGATCTTTAGTGAGGCCACTCAAAAATGGTAGAATCCATTTCAAAGAACCCCATCATGAACATTTTTTTGCCGGTTTGCATGTGATGTGAGGGAAAAAACATAATCCTTGTGTACATGCCCATAACTATCTAGTATCATTGTAACAAGCTTTGTGCCATTAAGGCAAGTACTTGCTCTAGCATTTCAAGAAATCCCCTTCGTGCCTTCTAGATTCACCTACCATGGGTGCTCTATTGCATCTATGTCTTTAAAATATTTTATTCACCTGATGATCATTTTTGTAATATTTGCTAGCATCTGACAAGTCAAATCTAGCACCTCCCTCACCTAATTAATCACTACCTGCATAGTGTGAACCATGTAAGATTCTATTTGGCTTGTAGTTGTCCATAGGCTTTGAGAGAATTGAGTAATTGATGGCCTATACCTCTTTTAGATGACCTAGCTATCCCAAGATCACCTCCAAGGAATTGGACAAAAGGTTGGGTTGATCCTGAGATAATGTAGTGCATTTTTGTCCATAGTATCATCTTGTGACCTCTTCTCAAACTAATTTTCCTCTGCATGGGTTGACTTTCCATGACCATGAGCACCTAATCTCCGGCAATGGGTACATATTCGTAGTTCCCTTTTGCATTTGTTTCGAGAGAGGGTAAAAGCTTCTTCTTGGAGAGGAGGGGTTCTTGCTTCATAAAATGTAATGTAATCATCTTGTGGCCAAAGTTCTTGAACACTTCATCTTGTTTTAGCATTAGGATGGCCAGTGACTCAAGCACTTTGAGCTCTTAGAGCACATATTCCATGTGCGAGTTGTCGAGGATGCCCTCGATCTACATCATGAGGTCCTCCATGACATCCATTTCTCTATGTTTTTTTCAAAGTCATGTAGACCAACCCATGTTGATGTGCTTGGGGGGTCCAAGGGGGGGTAGGTCTATTCTTTCAAACTCCACTACCAATGGTGCCATTTCCTTGGATGGTACTATTGCCTTTTCTTGCATGGCACTGCTTTGCAGATCTTTATTTTGCATTTGCTGAGCATAATTTTTTGCTTGCTTGGCTAGTTTTGCCTTGGCCTTTGACAATTGCTCTTATAACTCCTTGATATCTTGGTCTCTTTGTGTCTGTGTGGATATTTTTCATATTACCATCATCTACCTTTGAAACTTTTCCTATGCTAACTCTATCTTTGATGCTTTAATATTCTCTACTATGGTAGTAGAAACTTGATAGGTTGAAGCAAGAGTAGGGACATCTTGCATGGCTAGGAAGGTTCACATTAATGCATCATACGAGTTTCACAAATTTTCGTGTTTCTTTTGTTCTCCTATCAGAGTCTCTTCTAAAACTTTCTGCCCCACTTTAAGCTCACTGTTTACTTCAATCTACTTTTGGAGGTCTTGAAGAGGCTACTCACATCTTGTTTTTTATGTTCTATGGTAGCTCAAAGATTCTCTTTATCCTCTTGGAGACACTTTATCTATTGACGTAGCCTTTCAATCTCCCTTATAGACACATCAACATCTGCTTTTGCATCTCTGGCATCCAGTTCCCTTAATTCGAAAAGTGCATTTTGCACTAGAATTGAATTTGTATCATCTCTAAATGTTCCTCTAGCTCAAAATCACGAACGATCTGGTCGGCGGCTTCATCTGTGGCTCTTGAGATCGGCAAAAAATCTTCCCACATTTGAGTGGTAGGTTGTTGAGAGAAGTCTCCTGCACCAAATCTTTCTTCCCCTCTTCTCTCTTGGGCTAGTCCTTTGCTTGCTCTTGCTCTATTGTTTTCTTTCTTAAGAAGTCTTTCTCTTGTCATCTTCGTTTCCTCTATTTTCTTGCCTTCTTGTTCTCATTCAAAAAATTTCTTGTCCTCTTGATATTTTGTTTCTTCTTTCTCCTTAGTAGCGAAAGGAGGACTCGTTGGTTTTGGGGAGACTTGTTGTTGTTTGGTCTCCATCTTTGTCTCTTGTTGCTACCAAGTGGTAGCTTCATCCTTAGGGAGATCTTCATGCATAGACCATTGACTTTCTGGTGACTCCATTTTGGGTTCTTAATCTTTGTTCCTTTTCCTCTTAGAGTCTTTTTATGCCCTATGTTTGGACTTTTGCTTTAGAAAATCATGTATATGTTGCTAAAAAGATCCCAATAACTCCACTTTTGCTTCTTTCTTCTTGCGTTGGTGTCACTTTATATCCTCGAGCTGCTTGGCTTTGAGTTTTTTGTGAAGCTGGATATCATCTTCTTTAGATAATACTTCTTCAACCTTTTTCTTTTCAATTGCTAGCTTTGCTAACCATTCTTCTCTTAGCCTTTTTGCTTCTTCCATTGACCATTGTACACGTGTCTTTGAAATTTTCTCAGCAGATTGGGTCCTTTTGTGTATCAATGGGAGAGTAATATGTTTTTCTTCCTCTATGGATTGATACTCTGAAGGAGTATCATGGTTTCTATGCTTAACTTCTTTGTCAAGCTCAAGATTTGACTTTGTGGCCTTGATATCTGACGTCTTGCCCCTTGCATTCCTTCCCTTGTTTCTTTTCTTTGTCGTTATTTTAGAGGAGCTACTCATAGATCGGACATCATGTTTGGTTCTATGTAGTCAGGTAGTCTGGGCGGACAACAAGAGAGGCGACCTCTAAACATCCCTCAAGGCTCTTGTGTTTCTCAATTGGGTCTCGGACAATGACAAACAAGAAACGACAACAACAAACTCACAACCAAACAAGTAAAGGGGGTGACACCTAGTTATGGTATGCTAACTAGGATGCAAGGGATAATTTTTCACAACCAAGAAGATGTGGAACGAAACACACACAAGCAATCTCACACCAAGATACACACCAAATAAAACAGAGAGATCTAGAACAAAGGGAAGAGAGAGAGGAATGGAACTTGCATAATACCTTGTTTGTAACTTGAAAATGGAGATGGTTCATTACAGCTACCATAGAGCTTGTACAAAACCTAACCCAATGCCTAGTAAATGCTAAACATTTCCAACACACGTACACACACACACATTGTCTTAGGGTGTGGGAGACCTTTCACCACAATACCCTCTTACAATGGACACAAATTTGGCAATGAAAACACACTAAGCACTTTCTCAAACAAGCTCAAATGATAGAACTTAAAAGACATAAGTCACCTTTGCATTTGCCAAAGAACTTTACACAAGTGGAAGGAAGAAGATCTTGAATCCAAACACGCCTTTGAAGAACCAAACCTCAATTTTTTATAAAGAAGAGCATGTACAATAATGGTTTGAGATATGGAACTCACATTCTCTCACTTTTCAATGTGTAGCATCAAAGCTTCTCTCACACCAAGTTTGAAGCTCACAAGGTGGTGACTACACCTAAATCTCTCCTCTTGTATAGAGCGTTGGGGTGCTTTGTGAGATGCTAGAGATAATTTACAAGAAGGAGAGGGGCATATTTAAAGGTTGGAGACCCCTCATTAAGTTTATTGATAACCGTATTTACACGCTAGTCAAACCAAGATTAGGATTTCTTTTGAATATCAAAACATTGCGGGCCTTCTTTGTCTGCTTGAGTATTGGATGTAGACTCAAGAGAAAGACATTATTGATGGTAGATAGAGTGAAATTAGAGAGTTAAGAAAGGAGAGAGAGAGAGAGAGAGAGAGAGAGAGAGAGAGAGAGAGTTTTACTATGTACATGTCTTGAGGTGAGGTGTCTTTTATGGTTAGGTCAATGGATATTTTGTGTTAGTAGGTTGTGGTTAGTCTTAGTAATCACTAGAAAGTTAATGATATATTTACAATGGGTAGACTAAGGTGGATGGTTGAAGAAAGATAGGTGAATGAAGTGAGGGAATTATTGTGACGGTGAAGCTTTGAAGAACTTTTGAACTTACTTGTGTAGATTCTTAAAATGACTTTCGATCCTCTTCTTCTTCTTCTCTTCTTACGTCGTTGTTGCAAAGGATGAAAACCATGAAGAAAGTGACAATTTTAGTTGATGAGAATCCCTCAATTTGCAAAAATTTAGCATGGTTTTACATGACAAATTTTATGTATATAGAGAAGAGGTAAAAGGAATTGTAATTTAGAGGTAATAGAGAGAGTAATATAGATGGTGTATGTACATATAGAGTTAGTATGAGAGCTATGGAAGTGAGAGAAGAGGTTAATGGTGAAGAGGGTGAGAGAAACCATGGAAGGTACAGGTTTGAGGGAGGGATAGAGAGAAATGAGTGTGTGTGTGTGTTTGTGAAACCGTGAAGGAAGGTGAGAGAAGACTAGGGTAACTTTGTCAAAAAAAGTGGGTAGACAAGGGAGGAAGCTCCAAAAATAAAAAAAACTTTTGAGGTGATTATTCAGCTTATGAGATAATTTTTTCATTTTTAACACTCAAATCTTGAATGGAGGTGGACGTAAAAAATCCCACCAAAATGCCTGTTTTTCCTCCAACAAAAGTCTTCATTGTTCCCCTTTTTGTTAAATTTGCATTAATCCTCCAAGAGTGAGCCCCTCTTTTGTTGAATTTGCATAATGTTCCAATAGTGATTCCCTCCTTGCATGAGAGCATGACCCAATAGATTCTTGAGGGTTTCAAAATATGAATGGATTAGGATTATTCTGAAATATGATAGCTGGATATGATGGAAAGAAACAAGTTAGTATATAAAAAATTCATGGAATTTGGAATAGTGTCAATTGTATATAAATATAAAATGAAAAAAAAGAAATATAGGGAGTCAAATGAAGAAGTCCTCATTTGTTTTTATTGATTTAGGACTATTTACAAGAAATAAGGAAGAGTGCATGTAGAAAAATGTTATTTTAGTAAAAGGGAATGATTAGGTAAAAGGTATTTTGGTTCACACCAAGATTTAAAGAGGCTTGCATGAAAATATATATTTATATAATAAAGAGTAAGTACAATGTAAGAGAATTATGGTACCGGTAAGTCAATATACATAAAATACTTAGGTAAATAACGCATACCTAGGTAGAAATATTTAAATAAACACAAAAATAATTATGAAAAATCCCTTTTTATAGGCTCTATATACCATAAAATATTTACACACAAATGGGTCATAAGATGTTTTTGTGTTTGTTTTAGTTTATTTTTTGGCTCAACTAGCCCATGACTAGCTAGCTGAGAGTTTTAAGGAGATATGGGGAAAGTCCCCTAACTCACACACGCCTATATATAGTGAAAGGGTGAGGATAGCCATAGGATTTGATTGATTTTGATCGGGTGAGGTAGCTCACTATGAAAATTTTGGATAGCCAAAAAACGGCTATCATTAGCCCTATCCCATGATAATGGATCATTCATGTACCATCATAAGGAATCTTTTCCAAAGAGAGTGGTTCTTGGTCCTCTATATATGATAGTTGGTATCTTGACAAGATTTTTATCATGTGGCTCCTTGTCACTTTGACTCAAGTTACACTCATACATCATGCAACAAAACTTGCATGAGATAGTCTTTCTTTGACAGCTCTTTGGTAGATCCTTTGGTAGAAGGTGACTCAAATAGGGCTTTGGTTGATAGCCATTTATCTTCCTGGAGTGCCCTTTACCATTCAAGTCCATGAACTGGTAATAACTTGAATCGAAAGCTTTCTTGGAAATACATAGTCCCTGCCATCTAGTCTCAAACTTGGCATCAAAATGTTAGACAAGGGGAACTAGAACCTAGGAGTCCACCTCCCAACCACCCACTATATAGCATGGCTCCTAGCCCTTTTCTCTAGTTGAAATACCTTTCCACATTGCCTAGCCCGGCCTTGCCCTTGTCTAGTCCCGGCCTTGCCCTTGTCCTAACATTACACCCCCCTTAAAGAAGAGTTTTCGTCCTTGAATACAAAAGTGGGAAACTTCTTCTTAAGAACACTGATGTTTTCCCAAGTGGCGCCTTCCTTAGGTCGATCTTTCCACTTGATTAAGGCTTGTTGACGTACATGATGACGTGTATGTAACTCATGATAATCTAGAACACGTGTAGGTTCATGCGGTAAGGTAGGAGGCTCAACGAAATCAACCAAAATTTGTTGGTCAATGACATTGTCATACCCATGTAACCACTTACGTAAACGGCTTACATGAAACACCGGATGAATATGAGAATGTGTAGGTAGCAGTAATTTGTAAACACGATCAACTACTCGCTTGAGTATTTTGAAAGGCCCACAATATCGAGGAGATAATTTAGGTGTTGGGCCAGTTTTTAGACTTTCTGAATGTTCTGACACACGTAAAAATACTTCCTCCCCTTCCTCGAAGGTAACTTGCCGACGTTTCTCATCAGCATACTTCTTATACCGATCGTGCACTTGTCAAACATTTTGACGAGCGAGTTTCAACATATCCATGTGTTCTTGGAGAAAATCCTTAACCTGTTGGATCTTTTTGGTTGCCAGCCCCACCGTAATAGGTGACCTAGGTTGAAACCCATACATGAGATGAAAGGACTAAATCCAGTTGTGACATGCTTAGCATTGTTGTAGGCAAACTTGAGAATAGGTAAGAATTCTTTCCAGTCTGACAATTTTTTACTCACTTATGCTCTTAGCATATCCTCGAGCACTTGGTTAACTCGTTTAGTCTGACCATCTGTTTCTGGATGATCGGTTGTACTGAGGTTTAGTTGTGTACCCAATCGTTTAAACACAACCCTCCAAAAGTGACTGTTAAACTTGGGATCATGATCACTGACAATGTTACTTGGCAAACCATACAACTTGTATAGATTGTCCACAAATAACTTGGCTAGTTCTGGTGTCTTAACCGTTGATTTGGTTGGAATGAACTTACATAGTTTAGTCAACCGGTCTACTACCACCCATACCGAGTCATGACCTTGTACAGTGATTGGTAAACCCACAGTAAAGCCCATAGAGATACTTTCCCATTTTCCATTGGGAATCTCCAAAGGATGTAATAGTTCTCCTGTTAATAGGCTCTACTTTGTTAACTTGGCATTTTTGGCAATGCAAGACATAAGCTTGAACAAAGCCATGTATACCTCGCCAATAAAACTGTAGTCATACGAGAGCAAAAGTTTTTCTAATACCTGAGCGCTCTGCACTTGGACTATCATGACATTCATAAAGAATTTGGTGTGGAATATCTATGTCCGTTGGTACACAAACTCTCCCCTTATGGAGTAGTTACCCATTGTCGATGGTGAAATTCTTCCATTGTTATAGTTCATCACTCGATAGAGGAGAATTAGGTGTGGAGGTTAACGTTACACTACCATTATTGGAGTGAGAAGGATCCCTCATTTGTACATGGCTCCAAACTTTGGAATATGCTTCATCATGCTCATATTTGCCTTTGAGAGAATCCAAAAATTCACTACAAAGTTCTGTGAACAAGAGAGAATTGATCTCCAGCATATGACTTAGAGCGTCAGTCAGCACATTGTATCGACCTTTACGATACCTGAGCTTGGCATCATATTCTTGAAGAATCTCGGACCACCTGGCTTTCTGACCCTTCAAATCCGTTTGTTGTGTAAACCATTTGATGCTTTCATGGTCAAACACAATCTCAAACTGAGCACCATATAGATAATGTCGTCATGTTTTTAAGGCAGACACTATTGCATAGAGTTCGTGCTCATAAGAAAAGTAATTCTGCTAAGCTGCATCAAGCTTCTTGCTTTCAAATGCAATTGGCCGTCCGTCTTGTAATAGGACTGCTCCAATAGCACGATTACTGGCATCCGTTTCCAAAATGAATGGTTTCAAAGGATCTACAATAGCTAGCATGGGAGTTGTAGCTAATGCATCCCTGTGCTATTGAGCGGGTCCCCACTGAAAATCTTTGCCTTTGCCTTTCAGCTGATCCATCATGGGAACAACAACATTAGCATAGTTTTTAATTAACCCTGCAATAAAAACCTGCAAATCCTAAAAAAATATGTAACTCTTCCAGATTTTTAGGAGAAGGCCATTGTCGGATTGTATCCACTTGGATTGATCCATATATAGCCTATTAATTGAAATAACATGACCCAGATAGTGAATTTCTTCTTTTAGAAAATCACACTTAGATTCCTTGGCATATAATTTATTTGTTTGTAACAACTCGAACACCTGCCTGAGATGTTGTAAGTGTTCTTCTTCAGAAGCACTGTAGACTAGAATGTTATTGAGGAAAACCATGACAAATTTGCCCAAGTACGGCTTCAAGACATTATCCATAAGTTTCATGAATGTTGTGGGCACATGGTTAACCGAATGGGAATCACCAAGAACTCAAAGTGTCCAAACCTTGTTCGAAATGCAGTTTTGGGTACATCAGCAAGTCGAATACGGACTTGGTGATAACCTGACCGCAAGTCTATTTTCATGAAAATGCGAGCATGAGTGAGTTTGTCGAACAAATCATCCACTCGTGGCAATGGGTACTTGTTCTTAACCGTAACCGCATTTAAGCCACTGTAGTCAACGCACATGCGCATACTACTGTCTTTTTTCTTCACTAAAAGGATAGGAGAAGCCCATGGTGAAGAACTAGGCTGTATAAACCCACTGCTAAGGTAGTCAAGAAGCTGACGTTCCACCTCAGCAACTTCAAAGTAACTCATATGATAGGGCGGTTTACTGACAGGTTTACAGTCTGCAACCACATCGATGCTATGTTGCACCGACCGTGTCGGCGGTAATCCTGGTGGCAAATCATCACGAAAAAAATCTTAAAATTCCTTTAATAATTTTGGTAACTCACTAGCAACGTTTGCTTGTTTGGAAGTGGCTAGTGGTGGAAGAGATGGGAGAGAAGCATGCGGCGTTGAGGAATGTTCAACAGATTCAATGTTAGAGAAAATGAGACAATGAGTAACACAAAAAAACTTGATCTATTTCATTATCAGAAACGAGCTGCATAAGCTCAGTTGTACATATCAATGCTGAAGAAGGTACATCCTTCTCTCCTAACAACAACACATGTGCGCCATGGGATTCTAACATCAAGATGTTGTGCTCATAGCTACGCTTCAGTGATTGTCCTAGGATATGCAACCACTCCCTACCAAGGACCACGTCTGCCCTCTCCATGTTCATAACCTAAAAATCCAAGGATGTGGAGTAACCTTGTACTTCCAATGGAACAACTCGGACTTGAGTATCCCAGATTTCAGTATCATGTCCATTCATCATTGCTATCTTGTAGCAGTGGGTACTCGGAGTTTGAGGCAATTTGAGTTTTTTCAACAATCCGTAATTGATGAAATTGTGAGCGGCAGCGTCATCTACCAAGATGTGCACCTTGTGCCCTTGCAGAGACCCTTGCATACGTACTAACTCATGTGGTCCGAAGGTCTGTTTCCACATGGAAGTTGTGAGATAGCATTCATGCACCACCTCGGTGTGTGTTACTTCCACTGTAGAGAATCGTGAGGAAGACTCAAGCGGTAGCAGTTGCACCATTGTCATGCCATGGCACGTTCATAATGTGAAATTAAAGTATCTACCTCACTCTTAATGTTTATGATGTGTGGGACCAAATGCTATTATGTACATAGTGTGATATATGGGAAAATAGATGCCACGGTCGCAGCTTTGTATATACCTTGCGGGGATAGCGAGGCCCTCGACGTGGCACTATAGCATGATTTTTTCACATAAAAATATGCCTAGTTTGCTTTGGGAATGTACAAATGTCAAGTGTTTCGAAATGGCACGCTCGTTTTGCCTAGAGAGTTCAATGCGGGCAATCTCGACCAAAAATAGCAGGTTTCGTGCGCTGGCATGAAAGACGTGTCCAAAGTGCTTACCAAGTGGAAAAATGAGGTTCAACATGAAATTTGAGCCCAATGGGATTTTTCCACAATTTTAGGGATTTTTCCCAGCTCGTTTAGGCTTTTTACGGACAAAAAGTGACAGTTTTGGGCTAAAAATGGCCTAAAAATGGTCAAAAATAGCCTTAAAAATGCTCAAAATAGTTCAAAATGCCACATAAATGATGCTGGCGTTGTTGATCAAGTTGTGTGGTAATTTTTAGAGCCAAGAATGAGCTGATTTGGGCACATAAGCAAGGAGATATAGCCATTCCTCTACAGGTGCTAGTGTAGTCCCGTGCTGCTTCCACTACATGGTTGAGGCTGTGAGGCCTCCAATTAGGGTTTCCCCTCCTCAAATAACTACTTGGGCTTCTCCAATGAAGTACTGAAGCTTCCATGAAATGGTCACGACGAAGAATCAAAGTGTAAATTTAGGGTCTTTAACAGGTCGAATGAGCACTTCATCTGTGCAATTGGGAGCGAGGCTACACCTAATCTTCACACACACAATAGTTTTGAGTTAGTATTGGTTCTTTTTCAAAGTGGAGCTTTCATGGCTAGAGTTTTGTTCTTTTTTAGTGTGTTTTTGGCTTCAAATTGTCTACGCCTTGCTTGATTTTGCTACGAATCCTCACAGTCAGAGGCCCGGCGCTTTCCTAGTCGCACTGCGCACTTCTTGACACCTTGTGCACTACTTTCTCCTTCCCATGTGCAACAGATTTGCCCTTGGGACAATCCTTTTTTCCATGACCGCTTCCTAAACATTGAAAACATAATTTCTCTTTCTTAGCTTTATCAGAGTCCTTAGGAGAGAGAGGACCTTTGGACTGCTTTTAAATTGGCTACTATAAATTTCCTTTTATTGTGCCCATACTGTGTGCATGTATTACCATGTGTATTAGTAGACACGTGAGTATTATGTGATTTCTTTTCATTTGGATCATCGTGAATATGTGTTTTCACTATGGCTTCCTCAAGTGTTTTAGGGTCTTGGGTCTTGACATGCTTCTTAAGCTCTGGTGTCAAACCTCGTATAAATCGCCCTACTTGCTGAAATTTATGTAAGCCTTCCAACTTGAGGATAACATCCCAATAGTGAGATATATATTCAAGTAATGATGGGTGTTGGCGCATGGAGCATGTGTCCTAAGCGTCCAATTCTGATCTGCCTCATTTGTAGGCAAAAATTCTTTGCGAAACATAGCTTCAAAAGCTGCCCAACTTTGTGGTATGATATTCTTCTTCTTCTTCAGAGACATACACCATTTGGAGGCCTTGCCTTCCAGAGTTAGGCTCGTTTGCAGTGCTCTGACTACGTCTAGAGTATGCCATAAGGCGTGAATTCCATCCCACTTGCTGAGAAAGATATTCACTGTATCCTTATTGCGGTCTTGGCCTTCTCCCTTAAAAGTCAGTGGTTTGGTGTTTTTCAACAACTCATTCACCTCTTTTGCAATGAGAGTGTGCAAAGTATCAGCAGTTGGACCTTGTCCTTGATTAGAAGGGCCTTGCCCCTGTGTAGCAATGTGCTCATGCATGTGCGTGTCAGCAAGACCCTTGGACTGTTGTTGCATTAATTGAATCACTAATGTGGATAATTTAGTGACATTTTCAGTTAAAGATTAAAAATTTCCTTCCATAACTGATATGCGTGTCTAAAGTGACAAAATTCTTGAATGTCGAGAAATTTGTAAGTGTCATCACCTGTTGTAGCGTCACGAGCTGTCTCATTGAGAGCATCCGGCCGCGGGCCATCATGAGCAGGATTAGGCATACTTTGCTGAAAATCAAAAGTCATATTGATATCTGAATCCATGGCGACACAGTGCAGTGCAAGGAATAGCCAAAAAAATACCTGAGATTGAGAGCACTTGCAAAAGTTAATTAGCATTGATAATCCCGTCAAATTCGATATTATCCAAGAAAAAATCGATCCGCAATGTCCACTGTGTAGGGAATTCCTTAATACCTTGTAGCCCAATCGATTATGGGTAGAATTGCGTTTGACCGTAATTGATTTTGAAAAATAATGTTGCTTGAACTCCCCTTGAGATGCTTTATTAAATTTCTAATTTTCTGTGTATAATATGCAGAGAATGTGTGTGGTGGATGTACTTGTTGGCCGTCTCGATATGCAGAGTCTCGCCGAAGCTTCACAAGAGGGGGGGGGAGGGGGGGGGGGGGGTACCCCATTGTGGGTACCGTCGCTAGTTTCTTGAAAAAAAAAATGGCCACTAACCCCCAAGGGGTTGGGCGCCCGTCTCGTGTGAACTTCGAGTTGCTCACCGGCTATGGACACCTGCAGACAGTGCGAGGGGTTGAGCAAAGCCCCCCTCCGCCTCGTAGGATGTTCGTCTCCGCCTACTACAGGCACGAGAAAAGGTCCCCATGGTGGCGCGATGCCGTAGAGCCACCAAGGGTGTAGTTTGGTGTAGGTCGCCGACAGGCAGCTTCTCCTTGCAAGGGTGGCTGCCCACACCTTCGGGCTTGTCCTCCTCCTCACAGGGGGTGAGCTCCATGCCCCCTTGACCCCGACATGCAAACAAGCATACAAAATTGTGTGGCTCCCCTCCTCCACGGCTGTGCCTTTCCCAAAGAAGGAACCTTTCTCTTGATACCAATGTTAGACAAGGGGAACTAGAACCTAGGAGTCCACCTCCCAGCTACCCACTATATAGCATGGCTGGAATTGGAGCTGATCTCTTAAGACAGCTAATTCCAGTGTTAGAAGATTTCAGCTACTAGTGTAGGAAGATTTCAGACAGTTGACTGGACAGGAATCAGAAACTAGACTGGAATTTGGATACTGAAATAAGAATCAGACTCATGTACTGGAAATAAGGTTCAGATTCAGATTCAGAAGACTGGACGAGAAGTAAGTGTAACTGGAATATATGCCATGATTGGAATTACAGATCAAGATTACAACGAATATGATTTACAAAGAGAGGGTATAGCCGACAATACTGGCAATGATTCTCAAGTACAAGTATAGCCAAGGCGCTAACCCAAATGATAACAATTGCCAACCCGATTACAATGTAATGGTCCCTATTTATACACTTCGGGTTTACTATAGTAACTACTAAGTAATTCGCTGACCATCTCCTAAGAAGACGTTCCCACCCAGTGAACTATCCAGTCGTCTACATCCTTCCCTTCTTTCTTGAATTTTGGCAAGATTCCAAAATTTTTGAAAATTTCCCCTGTCTGATTCTGATGTGACACTGAAAAATCCACCGTCTGGTTCTGATGTTGGGAATCTGGCTTGACCACTTGATAGAGTGGCCATACAAAGCTTGCGAGAGGCAGCTGAAAAGGCCAAGGTACTGCGAGAGGCAACTAAAAAGGCCAAGGTACTGCAAGAGGCAACTGAAAAGGCCAAGGTGGAGCTCTCATCAGGCCAAGGTAGATCTCTCATCTCCACCTGCCTGCTGAGGAAGAAAAGTCGCCACTGTATTCTGAGATGGAACTACCCAGTATCCTTCCATTGGACCGTCTTCTGTTTGCCCTTTGACCTGAAGGGTGCCTGAGAAGTCCCAGTACCAGCATTCTCCTTCTGAATCAATCGGTAAATGGCCTCCTACTCAAGCTGATCCCGCATGTTGGTGGTCATCTCTACTTCATAGGACGTGAGGGAATGATAGGTTTTGGTGTCACGATCATAGAGTGTATGCTTGCCCTTGCTAATTCTGGTTCGGGCCAGCTTATGACAATGCGAAGCAGTATGGATCCATCCTTCTGGAAGAGGATGATTAGTTTTGACTCGAGATTCGAAAAGAATCCCAGCCATCTTCTTATACTGTGGTGCCAGACCCGGCTTTGCTGCAATATCCTTTTCAGGAAATTTAGAAGACTCGGCCGTAAGTTGTAGCAACTGATTAGTAATCCTGGTCAGACCTCTCATTTGAATCTTCCACTGGCCCATACACATCGGATCCTATGCATCTCCTCTTTCAATGCCTGAATATCATTGATTTGGAGAGCATCATTGAACAGCGTTTGCCAAGTCTTCCAGTCCAGAGTGGATCACTCATACCAATCCTGAAGCTCATCAGTGATTTTGAAGTATGTAAGGCGATCAACTGGTTCTAGGTGTTGAGGATACAGTGCTGGAAAGAATATTGGCAGCTTTGTTTCTCTTGCTGGAACGGCATACAAGAGAGCTAGAGAATCAGGCACGAATTCTAAAAAATTGAGAACAGCCTGGTTCTCTTGATGCATCATCTTTTTGGTGATTCTCACTAGCTGGAACAATGTTCCGAGAGTAGTTTCCTATGCTCCGACTGACATTCTAGTCTGAGGTCCTTTGCTAGTGGCTGTCTGGTCCTCAAGAATGGCTTTGACTCTCTGATCCAAAACTCCTCTCGCAGTTTGCATTTGCACCAAAACTTCCTTTAGTTGTTCCCTAGCATCCTTCATACATCGGTAAGTTGGTCTATTACCCAGCAGAAGTTCTAGTTCTAGGGCAAGGGAGCCACAATCTGTAGTGGACTGCCTTTGCAAGTGTGGGTTTGTCACTCTCTCGTCAGCAGTGAGTATCCATTCAGGAACTCGTTCCAGCAGCTGGACTATACTGGGATGCGCAAGTAAACGACAAGCTTCTTTATCATGGAAAGCTGCTGATTTCCAATGTTCCACCATTTCCCTAGCTCCAACATATAGCCTTTGAAATCTTTCCAAATCAGACATGAGATCATCATCCTCTAGATACTGTATGGTTATGGAGGCCTGTTGATGTCTCAATTGCCTGTTCAGGGTAATAAGCTGCAGTGAATGTTAATGATCAGCAATTGATCCCTCATCCTGCACTTTCATTTTTCCTTTAGCATCCTTGCTGAGCTGGGACTGATCAGCTGGCTAATTCCCAGTGTGACTGGGTTGCTGCTCTTCAGTCTGCGGTTTACCCGAATGATGCCGTTCATTCTGTCCTTCTTGCTGGCCCTCATTATGGCCTGGCTAGTCTGGCTGTGACTGGCCTCCTTCATTTGGCCATGTACCACCAATACCAGGTCCTAGAGGTGGAGATGGTGGTGGGGCATCGTCATCATCATTTGTATGCCCTACTTCTTGACCATCCTCCTCCTTATCAACTCCATCCTCCTTATCTTCATCTTCTTTGTCTTCTTCTATCTCATCCGAAGAAGTCTGTTGCTCAATATAATCTTATATAACTTGATTCATCAGAGCAGTATTATATTCAGTCACCTTGTCCTACAAATCACTCTGCATACTTTCCATCAAGGACTTCAAATTCTCAAATCAAAAACAACATTGCCTATTGGATTTAGAATTTCAGCCAAGCTGCTATAGATGTATCTTTCAGTCAGAGCGGCCTTCAGAGTTGTATGGCGAATGAACAGGTTGTTGAATTCCACCCGCTTCATTTTGAGCATTGTTTCAGCCCGTTCTGCAGCTCTCAGTGCTTCATTTCGTTGATTCTTGATGATCATTATCTCAGATTCAGCCTTAGCTAGCTTCTTGTTTAACAACTCATTAACCCTTTCTAAATGAGCTTCCAGTATCCTGTGTTGTATGTTCTGTTCTTCTCGGGCTTTTTGGAGATTTTCAATCTGATCTTCTGCCTCCTTCAAGTCATCTTTAAGCTTTTTCACTTCATCTTCTGATCCAGCAGCCTCCATCATTTGTCCCATACAACTGACAATGGTATTCCAAGAAGACTGTATGAGGACTGAACATCTATCTTTAATTGTGGCTGGATCAGAATGAGTAGGCTCATACATCGTCACTGGAGCCATGTAGGGTAAAATTGCATAATCAGCTTTGCGTAGCAGAAGATGCCCTTTCAATTGATGAGTCTACATTTGCTGCAAATTGTCCTGTTTTACCAGTTGCAGAATGTGTTGAGTATTTGGAGTAGGAACTCCACCTGGCAGAGTGGAAGAAGCTCGACCTTTACCTTTGTCCATGTGGCTCTTGCCTTTGTCCACTGACTGGACTACTATCTTCTCAGAAGTGGCTGGCTTGGCCTGATATTTTCCAGAACTAGTAGCAACTGCACTTGTGCTACTGACTGGCTAGGCACAGTCTTCTCAACAGATTGCTGCTCTATCTGGCTCACTACAGCTTTCTCAGTATTCAATGTCTTGACCTGGCTTTCTATCTGCCTCAAAAACTCACTGCTCTTTGTCAGTGTAGTCTTTGGATTTTTTGAACTGCCAGCCTGTTCTGCAGTTGCTTTTCTTTTCAGGTCTGTTGAAGTAGTTTGACTGTCCTTTGCTTCGTCGTCTGAGGATAGCTCAATGTTCTTAGGCTCAGAAATTGGATTCTCACTCCAAGCCTTCTTTACCTGTCATGAACATCTGCAACAATGGCCCAATACAGGAATTGCCAAACATACCAAGCTTTAAAAACATTTTGAGATTTTAGCTTGGCAGTTTGCTGGAGTACATTGTGCGAGAGGATTTGACAAAGGTTAATAGGAACCTTTGGATCCAATATCTTTGCCAATAGCATAGCAAAAAGTTTTTGGGATACATACGTTGGGTTGTTTCTAAGGCTTACTACTTCGGCTACAAACCTGTAAGCAGTGGAAGCTTCCAGTCCTACTACTGGAACTCCTTGACCACTTGCCTTGCGCTTACGTTTAGCCGCTTCATCCTCCTTCAGAGCTACACTTATCTGCTGTGGAGTTGCCACAGATGGTTTGGGCTCGTTGGGTATTCTGAATGCAAAAGCTATGGTTTTTGATGTCACCGACACCTTTCTACCATTTACCATGGCACTGCCATCTTCAGTGTCGAAAGAATCAAGAACTTGCTTGATGATGTCTGCGTCAAAAGCAATTCTTGTAGCTTTCAACACAACTCGCAGATCCCATAGTTGTAGCAGAGTCATTTCTTGGTCAGTGAATACATAACACTGGATTTTACTTTACGGTATGATGGGAAGGCTTGCCTTTGTAGCAGACTATGGCGTGGGTTTCCTCAAGAGACTCTTGCATCTTCTCTAAGCGTTTCCTTCTACCCATACAGTGTGAAGATGATGACGATGAAACAGGCGAAGGAGAAGAAGACTTACTTGTCGTGTCAAAGCCGTACCCTGGTGTCGCTGGCAAGGCTAGATTAAAGTTAACTGTCTCTTCAGAGGTCAAGGTTTGCGGCTGTAGCAAAGAAACCTCAAAGCTTGGCGATGGCGAATGGTTAACAGGAGGAAAGCGTTGCGCGGGGGATTTATGAGGAAAAATGCTAACTCTCCTGACTGTTATACGTGTTCACACCATAAAAGCTCTACCACTCGCCGTTCCTAGACTTGTGCGCGTCACTGCTATCGTGGCAGACATGCATTGGACAAGACTGCGACCCATCCTTGAAATAATTACTATTGGCGTGCCATCTGACCGTTGGGCGCTTAAAAATTGAATAGTGTGTCTCCACTGATACTAGACTGATTTCCAGTCTCGCTCGACCATACTTGTACTGATTCTAAGATCAGTCTGATCTGGTTCTTTTGGTACTGGTTTTCAAATTGGAACTGGTTGCACATGAAAAAGTCCAAAAATGTCTGATTCTGGTATCTCTTGATCAACAAATTCCAGTTCCTTAGTACCTTGTTCTGGCCCAGTTTCTCTAGCCTCTGAATAATAAAGCTTGATCTTTGCCCCATTATATACTCCTGGCAACAATAATCCAGATAAATCTTTCAATCTGACTGTGCCATTGGAGAAGACCCAGTCTACCTCAAATGGTCCTGCCCAGGCAATCTTCAGGTTTGGCTTCTTTGGACCTAGTTTAGACTTTTATAGAAGCACCAAATCTCCTTTCTGAAATTCCCAAACTTTAATTCGGTGATCATGCCAGTGCTTCCTTTGTTGTTGAACAATTTCTTGTTCCAACATAGCCCGTTGCCTGAGTTCATCTAATTGCATCAGTTCATCTAGCCGTTTTTTAAGATTATGGTTGAAGTCTAAGCCATACTTCACAGCCATTCTCAGACTTGGAATTACAAACTCCATAGGAACCACATCTTCAGTGCCATACACCATTATGAATGGTGTCATTCCAGTAGTTACCTTATAAGCTGTCCTATAAGCCCATAGAGCAGTCTGAAGTTTCAAATCCCACTGGTCTGGTTTCTTTTGCACCACCTTAGTGATAATAGTCTTTATTGTCTTGTTGCTACTTTCAACCTGTCCATTGCATCTGGGATAGTAAGGAGTAGATTTCTGATGCTTGACTGAAAGCATATCCAACAGGACTTCCATAGTGTCATTAATAAAATGTGTTCCTTGATCGGTCACAATCTCTACTGGACATCCATATCAGCAGACAATATTCTCAAATAGAAACCTTGCAGTTGACTTGGCTGTGTTGTCAGGAAGAGCCTTAGCTTCAACCCACTTGGTTACGTAATAAGTAGCCATTACTATGTACTTGTTCTTCCTGGGGGTAACCTTCTTAAAAGGTCCCATAAAATCTAGTCCCCATTTCATGAACACTCCCAGTGGTTGTACTGGCATCAGAGGAGTCATATCTGTAGCTGTTGGTCGACCCATGTTTTGGCATATGTCACAATTTTTACAAAAACTTCTGACATCAGCAATCAGTGTTTGCCACCACAGACCAGCTTGCAGTATCTTCGTGTAGGTTACTTCGTTGGGAACGTTTCCACCAGATTCACCATTATGCGCTTCTGAAATTACTTGCATTCTTCCTTCCATAGGGACACATCGTCGAAGTATACCATCAACACCTAGTCGATAAAGTAATCCTCCTATAATAGTAAATTTTAGGCTTTTTATGATCAGAGCTTTCTTCTGATTCTGCTTCCAATCCTCTGGAAAGGCACCTTGGGAAAGAAATTGATAAATATCATACCATTCAGGATCAACTGATTTTTCTGCCTCTAACTGAAATAAATCAGCATCCACTGGTTCATCTCTCAAAGGTGATTCTGAATATCCTTCCATACTTCTTGAGAGAAAATTAGCTGCACAATGGTTTCTGCCAGGCTTATGGAAAATTGTGAATTAAACTCCATTAGGAACATCATCCATCTTATCAGCCTTCCTTGAATAATGACTTTATTAATCAGAAAAAGAAGAGCCTGATGGTCCACATAAAAATGAAAAAAAATTCCCAACAGGTAATGCCTGAACTTTATAGCGTTGAAAACCATTCCAAGGGCTTCTCTCTCAGTAGTTGCATAGCCTTGTTCAGCCTGACTGAATCTGCGAGACTGGAAAAATAAACCGGATAATCAGTTCTTCCATCTGGCTGAGCTAATATTGCCCCCATTGCCAATCCCGAAGCATCTACATGTACGTGGAAAATACTATCCCAGTTTGACTGCCTAAGGACTGGTTTACTGGTCATGTCTTTTTTCAGATTCTGGAAGCTCTCCTCGCATTCAGCAGTCCAGTTGAACTTACTGGTCTTCTTTGTAAGCTCATATAGTGGTACTGCTTGAGAAGAAAACTTATGTACAAATCTTCTATAGAAATTCACATAACCCAAAAAAGAGCTCAACTCTGAAGCAGTTCTGGGTGCTTTAGCTTGCTGGACACACTGAATTTTGTCATTGGCCATATCTATTCCATTGCGGGAAACCACATGTCCCAGTAGCTGTCCCTTCTAGATAGAAAAACAGATTTGAATGGATTCAAACAAATCCGCTTCTCCTAACAGCGTTTGAAAACCATTTCTAGGAATAGGAGGTGTTGTTCCTCATCTGAATAGACAATAAAGTCATCCATGAAAATGGTGAGGAACCGATGAAGGAATTCATTAAACATCTCCATCATACACCGCTGAAAGGTAGCTGGTGCATTGCACATGCCAAAAGGCATCACCAGATACATGAAAGCTCCCCACTCAATGATGAAAGTGGTCTTGGCTCTATCTTCAAGAGTGATCTGCAACTAGTTATAGACGCTATAACCATCCATGAAGCTATACATTTCATATCCTGCAATCTCATCAAGAAACATGTCAGTAAAAGGCAAGGGAAATGGATCCTTAATAGTTTGGGCGTTTAGTTTCCTATAGTCGACACAAACTCTCAATTTCCATTCTTCTTTGGAACGACGAATATGGGAAATAGCCCATCGCTGCTTGCCACTTCTGTGATGAACCCAGCCTTGAGAAGATTATCAATCTCCTCCTTGACCTTCTTTGCATAGTTGGGGTTCATCCAGTATCTTTGCAATCGTACTGGCCTCGCATCTGGTTTCAGCGGTATTCGGTGTTGACATACTTCAGGATCTACTCCCTTCAGATCTGTATGTTCCCAGGCAAACACATATTTATAGTTCTGGAATATTTTTCGTGCCTTTTTCTTCATTGCCGGGTTGAGGTGCTTGTTGACCTTGATCATCCTAGGATTATCCTCCAATCCTAGGTTCCACTCTTCCACTTCTTGGTCATCTGGAAGCAACCAGTTTGGCCCGCCTCCTTTTCGTTTGGTGGATTCTTCAGCGTAATCCCAGGATGGTCCATTCATTTTTGAATCAGTATTCTGATCCACTGGGTACTCTTCAGAACATACTGGCTCCTCTACTATACTAGTATCAGATGGTTCCACCATCCTTCCAGTTAGCTGAATTGTTCTTTCCCCTGTATTGACTTCAGTAAACTGATCAGGGAATTGTCTCTTCTTCTTGTCAGCCTATTCTTTATTCAAGTCAATCTCTGCCAAAGGAAATATGTTCATGGCCGCTAGCATTCGCTCGATTTTCTTGGCTCTGTACTTCTGACATAACTCCTTCGGCCTCAGTTCCTTTCTCCAGCTCCTAGTATTGTTTGTCTGGATTTGGATGTTTGGTTTGCATAGTCATGAACAACATGTGATGTTCTCAACCATGGGCGCCCTAGTAGCATCCCATATGCCCCTTGCACATCCAAGACTAGGAAACCGGTTTTGAATTTCTCCCTCCCAACATATTTTCAATCATACCCGTCGCCTGTACAACTCTATGATCTGCCATTCGTACTTTAAATGATGTTGGTTTCATATTAGTGATACCCATTCTTTGTTGAAGATGGACTCCCATTATGTTGACTCCTGCTCCTCCATCCAGGATAACACTTGAGATAGGTTCCCACTGCTTCCTACCCTTGTAGTCCACCTGAATAAGTGGAACTTCATCATCTCGGACGGCCGTCAGGTCCACTGTTCTGGCCTCTGCCTCAGTGTTAAGGCGGTTACGCTGCTAGCGGAAGCTAAATAGTGAGAACTCAACCAACAACAGAATTTGTCAGACGAGGACGGAGCTTGACCCGCAGGCGCATGGAAACAACTAGGTGGGTGTCAAATCACCTACTCGACCTTCTAATGACAATCACTACTAAGGAAATCAAATCTAAGTTCTAAAATACGCAAGTGACTGAAATCCGTACTACGAACGAATGCTATACGAAACAGGATCTAGAATCATTGAATCGATTTCAAACTCAAGGGGAAGTCTATACACTAGGTAAGAACAACACCCTAAAGACTTGAACTGCAAAATCAACCTATAACCACTCCGTGCAGTAAACGCGTATGAAGATAGGCCGAAAAATACAGGTGATCGAAACTTGACCCCGATGGTACTAATGTGTAGCTCTACTCGTTGTGGTTCTATAGATATGCTGCATGCTCTATTTCAACACAAGAGTTGGAAGAAAAACTCACACCGAAGCTCGTAGGAACTTACCACACATAGAAGCCGATAGCGCGCACTCTTGGTATCAGTGCGTAGCTCTCGCCGTTGCTAACACAATGGCGGTGTCGCTTCTCCAATGGCGGCTCCATAGCTCGCGTAGCAAGTAGATAAGACTCTCTCTCTCTCTCTCTCTCTCTCTCTCTCTCTCTCTCTCAGACACAGTCACGGCGCTCAAAAACTCACCTTTGATTAATAAAACTGAATCTCCCTTTAGGTTACAAAACTTTGGCTTATATACCTCAGCCTTGGAGGTGAGAACATCTCTAACTAATTACATCGGCAAGTGAAATTACTTCGGAATTACAAGCTGGAAACTCAATTGAGTCCCGTTACTTAACGAATGGCTCAATTCAAAATCAATGTCGGAAAGACATTTATTACAATCAATGGTTACAAAATGATGAGTGTGAGCAAAAATGTGGGTGTGATCCTCTAATGGCTCAACACTCCCCCCCTCTGCGTTCATGTCGTCCCTGACATGACTTTTATGATTGTTCAATAAAGTCCTATCGTCTTGAGCATCTGCAAATGTGATTCGTATCGTAGGTTGCCGATGGTCAAGGTTGGGCCGAATATTTTGCTTTCGTGGGTGAAAAAGCCGGTGTAGAAAGCTTCTTCGAATGTTTGCATGTGGAAGCTAGGCAAAAACATAATCCTTTGGTATAGGAGGTGCAACACTTTTGGAGAAGGCTGCAATGAAAGATCATACATCATATCAGTCACTGTGTCGGCCGTCGATAGTAGACTCGAGGTCGTGGCTTTATTTGGCGCGAACACTTCAATGCAAGCTAAGAGAGTCCTGCAAATTTTCTTGAGCATCTGACACGAAAGTTCAGGAGAGCCAGTAAAGAGCTTGATGGTGCCCGTTAGGGTTTTCACCATGTAGGATTTACCTATTCTCTCTCCTGCCTTTGGTCCTGGCATCCTGGGGTAATTAAGCCAATTTGGCTTCTTTTCTGCAATCCTACCATGCTCTTTCCAGCTTCTGACTCTTGGCACTGAGCAGAAGGTTGCATCCTCCCGAATCTCCTTTGGTGCCTCTACCAAGTAGATGAGGTAGGCTGGGTATTTGTTCAGCCAACCTTTCCTCCATCTAGGCTGCGAATCTACAATCTTCTTTGATTGTTCCTCTTTTGTAATGTCACCTTCGTAAAGAGCGACATACTGCTCCTCCTCTATTCTCTTTTTCTTTTTTATCACTTCAAACTTCATCAAAGGGAAAGGCAGACTGGGTTGCATCCACTCTTCGTGGAGCACTTTTGTGTCTAGTCCCTGAAGTCTAATGGAGATTAGGAGTCTCCTCTCCCATTCCATTTCCACCTTGGCACTCTCCTGTGTTGACTTTTCTATTTGGTCATGGAGCCTTTTTTCTTCTTCTTCAGAGATTCCTGAAGTTGAGGTCACCTCTTGAACTGGGGCTGGATCTTCAATTGTGGTTGCCTCTCCAGTTTCTGGTAGCTCTATGGCTGCTCCACCTGATTCTTCTTGTGGTGTCTCTGTCTCTCTTCTTTGTTGCTCTTGTAGATCTTGGAGCTGTTTGCGGAGGGTCTCATTCTCTGTTCTTAGTGTTTGATTTTCTAAAGTGAGCCTCTCCTCTGCTGCCAATGATCCCTCCGCAATGTGCAACCTTTGCACTTGATCTAATCTTAGCTCTCTTTGTAAGCTTCGGACCTGGTCCTCCAGAGCTGGTACAAGAGCTCCCTCTTGTTCGGTTCCTGCTCTGCTAGCTCTAGGAGTAGTCCTGAGTCTAGTGATTGTTCTTTCTTGGAGCTCGACTCTCTCCCTTAGCTCAATGAGCTCATCTTTAGCCGCCTCCAAGTCGTCTTCCATCCGCTCCCTTGCTTCCTATGCACTTGCTACTTCTCTTGAAGCCTCGGCTAGCTAGAGTATCAAGCCGTCTCTCTCGTTTTCTGCGTCGTAGAGTGATGCTTTATGACTTTCAGATTCAGTCATAGCATTCTCTAATTTCCTCTGCAACTCGGCTTTCCTTTGTTTGGCTGTCTCAATCTCCACTTCCTTTGCCTTGGATCTTTCTTTGATCTTGCAGAGCAGTTCATGCACCATGTGCATGTCTTTTTCATCTTCATCTGTCAACTCTAAAGCTTTTTCTGCCACCACCTCCACTGGCTTCGGCTCTTCTAGTACATTCTGCTCGTCCAGTTTCTCTTCACTCTCTTTTGTACTCTTTGTTTTTTCCTTCGTCCCTCTCCGATCATCTTGTTTTTGTAGGGTGATCCCATAAACTGCCTCAAGGGCCTCTTCTTCAGTGTACCCTATTGCTACCAGATCCTCATAATCGTTTTTCTTTTGCTGAATTGGATCTATCTCCTTTTCCTTGGTCCCGGCCTCCGGCTTTTCCATACCAGCCGTGTCCATCTCTACTGTGGTCTCTTCCACAATGATTTCTGTCTTCTTCGGGCTTGGTACATTAGTAAAGGAGGGCTGATTGTCCTCAGTCATCTTGGCTTTCCCTTTGTTTGCTTGCCCGTCTTTCTCTTGAGGTTCAGTAGACTCATCTACTTTCTTCTTCCCCTTGTCGTCCTTTTTCAGCTCAGCTTTTAAAAGCTGTACTTCCTCTTCAGTGTATGGATCGACAGGTTGCTGCTCCAGTATAGCCTCTGACTCCTCATAAGCTCTAATATATTGATCATATTGATCAACATGTGGCCTGGCTGAGCTAGTTCCGACTTTAGTGGGGTCTGGCACCCACTTTTCTTCAAAGTCCCCCTTTAGAGCTCTTTCCGCTCTAAACTGCTCCACCAATCTTTCCATTCTTTCCGCTTTCTGACTTTTGGTTTGCTTGGGAGCAACCTTCTTCTTTGCTTTCTTCATAAGCGGCTCATCCACATTCTCTTCAGGTTCTGAAACTATTTCTAGTTTCCTGCGTGCTCTTGTGGACGCCCTCTTGGATACTTCAGGCTGTTCTTCCTCCTCATCGGCTTCTCTAAGCCACTCATTCTGGGAGGGAACCTTTGGCCATTGATCTCTAGCTCCAATAGCTTCATAAGCTATTCTTGTCAGAACTTCAGCTCCTCCTATATACTTTGGCTTCTCGTTGTGCATGGCAATTACTTGCTCGTGGATGTGTTGAGCATAATTCACCTCTTTTTGCATATTGCTCTTCAATGCCCATGTGATGGTAGTTGCAATGGCATGGGGTGGTGTCGTATACTTTTGCGGTCTTTTACTACAAATATGGAGAAATTGGTTGTACAGTCGGCAAAGGGTTGCCGCTCTTTGGTCATCCATATCTCCATAAGTTGCATTCTGTTTCTTGGACCCATAAACCTCTATAGCCTCCCTTCTTTCCCTGACAGAGCTCCCTTTGTTGTGCAGCTTCAATGCATCTGCAATGAGCTGTGGAGTGATCTGTACCTCTACTTTCTCTCCATCTATTGCTGTCAATGTGGCTTTCCCATCCTTCTGAATGGAGGTTGCCAACTCATACACTCTTCTTGTATCTACACCTGATGGTCTTGAGGTGAAGAATCTGTGCAAGTCTGCCCTTTCCAGGTACTTGCTGATGTTCTCTGACCTGCTATAATCCACCAATTCTTGTGGGATCATCGGTATATCCACCGCTTGCCCTTGAGGATCTCTGAAAGTCCCCTGGTAGATCTTTATTCCCTCTTGTTCCAGTACTGCTTCCTCCACCCAAGTTTTGGTTGGCTTGAGGGTTTCTGCTGGAATTTCAAAGGGTTCTGCTTCTGCAAGAGCATCTTTGATTGTCGGTCTCTTTCTCTTTGTTGCTGACGACTTGGCGGAATCCATGGATCCTGTAACTCCAATTTCAAAAGTTAGCGTCTTTTTAGTACTGAAAGCCGAAATGAAGCTTTTAACAATTCAAATGACTTGAAAATTGAAACATGAGCTATTCAGGGCCTAAGGATGCAGGGTAGGTGAAAAAATATGCAAACTGGGCTCAAAATCATGCTGGAGACATTATACGCGTATGATGTCTTTTGTGTCAAAATGACTTCATATTGGTTGTGCTTGTAGCTGATAGTGTATACATGAGTATCACATGCTTGGATTTGAGTTTGGATACCATTTGGTCAAGTTTTGGCCAGTTTAGTCCAGTTCCGGCTCTTGGCAAAATTTTGAAAGGGAATTGGATTTTATGATCCAAATTGGATAAAACTTGGTGGTTCACCTTCAAATGGCATGTAGATCACTTCTGTTTGGTGGTTGAAGCCCTGAGGTGCCAAAATCACATAGTGAGACATCATACGCGTATGATGTCTTTTAGTGTATTTTTGGACCAAATTTCTCTATAAGCTTGGATTTGGCTTTAGATAGGCTTATTCAGTGGATTTATGAATTTTGGATAGATTTTGGGCTAAAAATGGCTCTGGAGACATCATACGCGTATGATGTCTTTTTCATCAATTTTTCATGGGATTGGTTCTGTGGACTCCCCATGTACTAGTGAAGGACTGTCCCTACTCAAATCTTGGTTTGGACTTGAGTATGTTGGATTTGGGCTAAAATAGGCTTTGGATGAAGGATTTTCCCTCAATTGGGCTAATGGGGTGATCCACTTGACCAAATGGTTCCAAACTTCATATGTAGCATGTATTAGATATATATAATGGATGTATGATGTCAAATGAGTAGTTTTGGCTCTGTAAGTGCAAATAGACATCATACGCGTATGATGTCTTTTGTGTCAAAATGGTGCTTTTTGGTTCCAGATAGCTTATAGATGTGTTAATCAACAATCACACAAAGTTTCAATGAGTTTGGAGTTATTTTGACAAAATTAGGACCAAAAATCAATCTTTATGGCCTACTTTGCGTCTTTTTGGTTTTCCTTGGGTTTTCTAACTCCAATTCTCATGATACTTGGTTCATAGGATGTGATTAACATGTGGAATGAGGCTATGTACTCAAATGTTGAAATGGATGTGAAAATCATGCTGTGAGACATCATACGCGTATGATGTCTTTTCTTGAATGTTGGTCTTTTTGTGCAAAGAATGCTTTGTGCTAGTGCCCTAAGCCCTGATAACTAGTTTTCAACTTAAAAAGTCATCAGTTTAGCCAAAAAGCCCCCTTATAGGCATTTCAGTCTCCGAAGTCGTCTTTTTGCCTTGGAGTTGAATTTCTTCAACTTTTCTTCTCGAGAGTTGCATTTCCAGCTCATTGGATATGTTGTGAAGCCACCTATTTGGTTGAACTTGGCTTTGGCTCCCCGTTCTCCATCTTTCTCCATTTGGTTGCCCGAAAGCGTCTTTTTCACCATCGGTAAGTGAATCAGCTTTCTTTTGGGTTTTGCTTGCAAACAGAAGTCATCCATGTATATTTGAAGCTGCTTGTGAAGTTTCATGTCATTTGGTCGTCAATTTTAGCCGTTATGCCAAAATGACGCTTTGTGTGTCCGCAGCCGTGTCCGCAGCCGAATCGGTTGTTCCGACCTACTTTTGGTGATCCAAACCCGGAGATACTCCATGGTTTCATTGCCCTCGATGTTGTTAAGCTTCCTGAGAAGTTTTGTGTCGTTTCGACAACTTTTTCCTGTTTGCCTCTTGCAGGCTCTGTTGACCTAGGGTTTTTCAAGTCGTTCTTTCTCGAGCTTTGAGTGTTAGAAACCCATCTTCTATGTTAGGGTAACCCACCTCTAAGTTCTTGCAAGGTTTGGTTAGGCGGTTGTGCCCCTACCTAGCGTTCTTTCCCATTCCCCGTCTGCTCTTGTTTCTTGGTTTTGGTCACTTTTCGCGACAAAAGTTAACGATAAGCATCAAAAGCTTATGGCAACGAGTCTACCCCTCATGTCTGGTGTCCTCTGAGCTCTCGTAGCAGTCGTAGAAGTCGGTAGAAGGTCGGATGCTCCTGTGTGCTCTTTGCTCTCTCCAAGAAGGTAATAGTGGAAATGAGCTTGAAAGTGATGTGAAAAATACTTAACTTCGGGCTTCCCGGATCACTTGTTACCAATTTTGACATGTGCTCCTATCTCATCGTGAAATGCACTTTAGGATTTGAAATTTCTCAATTTGGACTCCGTTTGACCTGTTTTTGAGAAATCTGTCCACTTTGCCAAAATTCTGTCATTTCGGGCTTTCCGCAACTTTTTCAGAATTGTACCCAATTTTTACCATGGGTTGCCCTTGTCATTAGGACCATCATCGTCTATTCTTTTCTTTTTTCCGATCTCATTTCACCTGCTTTTTTATTTTTCTTTTACTTTTATTAAGAAAATCATAAAAAATAAAGAAAAATAGCAAATTGAAGCCAAAAAATTCCAAACATACACGACAAATAGCTGGTAACCCTGTGTATATGAATATACACTTATTTGTGATTTCTGGACTTGGATTACCACTTTTTTTCACTTTTTTGCTCCAAAAACACTCTTATTTAGTGATATTTACACGTCTAGAGACCCAAATTCATCATTTGATCTCTTATTGTTGCAAAACAAGGTATATAAGGGCATAAATATTATCAATATCTGCAATCAAACATAAAAATTGCAAAATCATGTAAGACACTGCCCTTGTAATATAATTTTTGTTTTTCTTTGTTTTTGGCGCTTGTAGCTGCTTTGTAACTCCTGTATACCTGTATACCTCCCCCCCTCCTAGTCTGAGTCCTCCCGGATGACTATGAAGTGTCTGTGGGCGAAGCAATGTAGTTGTTTTGGTCATAAGTTCCCAGTGCAATTGTAGAGCGATGATACAATAGTCTTTCCAATAAAGTTGCTCTTTGTTTGATTGAAGGATTGGTGGTCGGGTTTTGGGTTGGTTTTGGCACTTCGGTAGTAGAATCAGTAGATGGATTCTTCTTTACTTTGTTGTTCTTTTTCACAATCCAAATCTGCTTCCGCTTCACTTGTGCTTGCCACAAACTCTTTGCGACCCAAACCTGCTTTGTTCTTTGTGTTGATTTCCTCGACTTGAAATACCTAGGAGTGTCTGTTGATCGTACCGAAGGGAGTTCCTGTTTACAAATCTTTGGGATCCAAATTTGCTTGCCATGGCTTTGTGCCGTCATGAATTTCTTTGGAATCCAGATCTGTTTCACTATCCTTGATTGTCTGGAATCACTCTGTTGTCTGGTATTGAAGACTCTGTTTTCTACCTTTGTGTTCTCTGGCACAACCTCTTTTGGTCTCCATACCAACTTTGACTCCGTTTTTTCCCAAGGTTGAGCTGTTATATTATTGCTTGTCTTCCTTATCCACTGTTGAGAATTCCTCGTCGAAGAGTAATCCGGTTGTATAGAAACTTTTGGTTGCCATTGCTTCTTCTTTTTCTCTGGTTGTTGTTTACCTTTGTCTTTGGATTCGTCCTTTGGAGTTGGCTCTTCTCCTTTGGTGAACTTAACTGATTGACTTTCACCTTCGTATTTGATAAGCACTGATTTAGAACTCCAGTCAATCATTGCATTGTATTGCTTCTGCCATGGTTGTCCTAGCAATAATGGTTGTTGTGTAGCTTGGTCTTCAACCACGTAAAACATATGAGGATACACATAACGGTTAATCTGTATATGTAAAACTGTGCATCCGACAGTTTTGATTGAATTCTCAGAGTAACTCTTTAACTCTTGCTTGGCAGTTTGTAGTTTAGTGTCATTTGTCAATTGTCTATACAAGCTGAGTGAAAGTAGGTTAGCTTGAGCTCCTGAATCCAATAGTGCTATGGCTTTGATTTGGCTGGTTCCTACTTTGCATTCAATGATGGGTTCTTCTTTGTCATTATCCATTTCTGTTATACTGACTGCGTTTATTCGTATTGCTCCTTCATTGCGCTGTTTCTGACGCAGTAGTTTTCTTTTCTCCATTCTTCCCTTCGCCTCGGCTTGCGCTTCCTCCAAAATCATTTTCTTTTTCTGGACACGCAGCTTTTCTTAATGTATTTTGAGAAGCATGTCTTGGGTTAGAGGCAAAAAGATACTTTTTCACTCTGCATCCACTGATCCAATTGGGCATTTCTTCTCCGTCTAATGTAGCAAGCTTGACGGCCTCACTTGGTGATAGATCTTTAATCACCAGAGGTCCCATCCCTCGCTTTTTAAGCTTCTTAGCATGCTGTTTCAGAGTGTAAACTAGGACATAGTCCCCAACCTTAAACTCTTTAGTCCGCACATGCTTATCAAAAAATTCCTTTTGTCGCCTTTTTTGAGCGTAGATAGAAGCTACTGCTTTTAGGCGAAGCTCATCTAGCTTTTCTAGGTCATCTATTCTATCAGAAAGCTCGTGCCGTGTCCACTCTAGATCCTTAGCCACCCTTAAGGTTGAAATCAAGAATTCTATTGGAGATCCTTAGCCACCCTTAAGGTTGAAATCAAGAATTCTATTGGTAAGATAGCATTTAGCCCAAAAACCATGTTATATGGGGTCGTTCCTATTGATGTTTTATATGCTACCCTATATGCCCATAATGTTGAATGCAACTTCTGGTCCCAGTCAGTTCTCGACTTAGATACAATCTTTGTAAGGACCGTGCATATGGTTTTGTTTGTTGCTTCAGCTTGTCCGTTTGCTTGTGGATGATACGGGGCTGATTTCCTATGGATTACCATGAATTCATCTAGAAGGATCTCTATCACTTTATTTATAAAATGTGTGCCTCAATCACTCACAATTTCTATTGGCAATCCATATCGTACAAAGACATATTCATATAGAAATTGTGCCGTGGTCCTAGCATCTACTTTTTGAGTTGCCTTTGCTTCAACCCACTTTGTTAGATAGTCTGTAGCCACAACGATGTATTGTGCATGAGTCTTATATGCAGGAGGTGAAATGGGTCCGACATAATCAATCCCCCATTTTGCAAAAGCTCTTGCCCCCATCATTGGTCTAAGCGGCATATCATCTCTTTTAAGTGGTACTTTGGTCCGCTGACAGTCATCGCACCGTCTAACATATTCCTCAGCGTCCATATGTAATGTTGGCCACCATATTCCTGCGGGTAAGACGAGTTTTGCTGTCTTATCACCTGAGAAATGGCCTCCACCTACTCCTCCATGAGCTTGCTCTAGGATTATCACATACTCAGACTCTGATGCGCAAATCCTAAGCTGGTTGTCTTTACATCTCTTATAGAGTTGATCTCCTATTAAAGCGTAATCTCTAGCTTCTGTCTCTACAGATTTCTGACGAGCTTTTGACGTTCCTTCTGGGAAAGTTTTATTTGTGAGATATTCAACAATATACTGACTCCATTCTAGAGCGATCATTATTTGATATAATGTCGAATACTCTGCTGGCGGTTTTGATGAACATACAATACATACAGTGACATATTCATGTACGCTTTCTTTCATTCCTGGCCAATAGACTCCCAATTGTAACAAATTCCTATATGTGTTCCTTCTTGAACAATGAAATGCACATTCCTGAACATGTGCTTCGCGCAGATATATATTATATTCCTCAGGATTGATGCATAGTCGTAAAACATGATCATTTCCCAATTGATACAACCTTCCTGCAACCAATTGAAGATTCTTGGATTGCTGAATAGCAATATGTTTCTGGTTGTATTATCTTCTATCGAACTCTCCTCCATAGGTTAATAGGTTAACGACATTTTGAGACCACTTCGGTATCATTTCTATGTTGAACAAGTACGCGTCTGGCATGTCGTCATCTACTCCTATAGGGTCTTCTCCATTCGTCAATCGCGAAAGATGATCAGCTCTAAGATGTGTTTTTCCTTTCTTTACTACTACCGTGAAGTCGAATTCCAGCAAGATAATGAACCATCTCACTATTCTCCCGGTATTGCATGGTTTATTCACTAGGTAGAGCAAGGCTTGGTGATCCGTAAAAAACACAAACTTGTTGGCTAGAAGATAATGCCGAAATTTCTTCACAGCATATATCATTCCTAATCCCTCTCGCTCTGTTGTGGTGTAATTCTTCTCTGCACTGTTGAGCTGTCGGCTGGTGTAACAGATAGGAAAATCCATGTTTCCTTCTTCTGGCTGAGCCAGAATGCATCCTATTGCATATGCCGAAGCATCTATATGCACATGGAATATTTTCTCCCAATCTGGTGATTTCAAGACTGGAGCAGTAATGAGTGCCTCTTTCAATTTCTTGAACGATTCCTCACACTCCTCTGTCCATTCAAAGTTCACTATTAGCCTGTAAAGTGGTTGGCCTATTATAGCGTACATGTAAATGAATCGTCTATAATATCCACAATGTCCCATAAAGCTCTGTACTTGTTTCGCATTGGTTGGTCTAGGCATATCCACTATAACTTTTATCTTCTCTAAATCCGTGGATATTCCGTTTTGTGAGACAATATGTCCCAGAATTCTGCCATGTCGGACCATAAACACACATTTCTCAGGATTGAGACAAATGCGATATGTCCTACATTTCTCAAATACTTTTCTTAGGTGTTCTAGATGCTCATCTCTCAGAAGAGAATGTACACATAAGTCATCCATGTATATTTCTAGAAACAACCTTAAGTATTCTTTGAAAGCATGCGTCATCAGCCTCTGGAAGGTTGCGGGAGTATTGGTTAGACCAAAAGGCATAACCCGATAAGCATAGATTCCCCACTCAGTTGCAAAAGCTGTTTTATGTTGATCTTCCAGTGCTATGGCTAGCTGGTTATATCTTGAAAAACCATCAAGAAAGGAGTAGGCTGTTTTCCCTGATACACGCTCTAGAACATGATCAGTTATCGGCAGGGGATAATTGTCCCTTATTGTTGCAACATTCACTTTCTTTAAGTTGACACACACTCGGAGTTTTCCGTTCTTCTTGGGTACCACCACAATCGGAGATACCCAATCGGTCTGTTCAATCTCGTATATGAATTCAGCTTCCATTAGCTTATCTATCTCTTCTTTGATTCGCTTAGCAAACGTATCATTATATGTGTATGGTCTCTGTCTGCTAGGCTTTGCGTCTTGTTTCAGTGGGATTGTGTGTTGGCATATCGATGGGTCAACTCCCTTTAACACTAGGTTGGTAACCTAACAGGACATAAAAGTGTCCTTTCAGGGTTTTGAAAAAAACCTAAAAAACCATAGTAGGTCCACTCATTTTGTAAAATCCTTTCATGAGGTTATAGTTCAAGGCCTACTACACATGGAAAAAATAAGAAACTTGTAAAATTTCTCATCTTTTGGTCACACCAGGCCTCCAAAGTTGATGGACCAGTACATTTTCATCAAAACAGTCATTTCTTACGTTTTGTTGCATAAAAATAAGATTAGGGATTTTTGTAGGACTTGAGATAAATTCCCTAGTTAAGTTCAATGGGTTGGTGATCAGAACATATGATTGCTCTTCACTCACTATTTTTTGTTTTGCCAAAAGAAATAGGTACAAAAAAGTTGAATTTTTACCAATCTGCAAACCTATCATCAAAGTTTCTATAGCCACGCCCAATACAAATAATATATGCATGTTTTCTTAGTTTCTTGTTGTCCTTTAGGTTCATAAGGATCCATGGAGCATGTCAAAATAATAATACATCTCTTACCAAGGAGAATCTTGGGGACAAATGTGAAGTGCTAAATACAGCAAACATGAAAAAACTGGGTTCAACATTATGAGTTGTAGAATCCCATAGAAACTATTCAATATCTAGCCAAATTTGATCCTTATGACTAGATATGGTTACTACCTACAACATGCATATAGTTGTCACAAGAAACTAGAAATATTGAAAAAGCTATACTTGATATACTAGAATGTTTCGTTTTCTTCTATAATTGAAAAAATTAACCATCGTTGTGTACTATACAAAATAGGGTATTAGGTGCCCCAAAACTCAAGGAATATTAGCTTTATGTTACAATATGCGACATAGAAAATCAAAACTGCATTTGGATATCATGAAAGACACTAAAAAAATCATAGAAGAGCTAAAATTGGCTAAAAAACAAGATTTGACAATTTTGTAATTTGGTCATAACTTACAACTTTAACATTTATTTATCCCTAGAAGCATCAGGACATGTTGAGGACTACTAAAGATAGTTCTCTAGCATTATAGACCTCACAAACATGAATTCTAGAGTGGTATAGTTGCAAAAAGTTGAAAAAAGCCAAAAACAGGACCCGTTTTTTCACACAGTTTAGGTTGTGAAATGTTGTGCAAGGACAAGGTTAAAGATGGAATTGATATTCCAAAAAAATGTCAAGTTTTTTTCAGCTCATGAGACAACTTTCTAGATAGATAGCACCTCAAAATCCATTTTGAAACTCTTGACATAATTCAAGGAAAATGGTCACTTAACAGGACATAAAAGTGTCCCAGGACATAAAAGTGTCCCATTACCAACCTAGTGTTAAGTCCTTATAAGACCATGCAAACACATCCCTATACTCTCTGAGAAGGCTCAAAAGTCTCTCTTCCTCACCTGGAGACAAATATGTGGCTATGTACACCGGTCTAGGTGGCTCACCTGGAGCTGCTAAATCAACTTTTTTTGCATCCTCCGGTCCGTCATAAGATTCGTTCTCCCTTCTCTCTCGAATAGGTTGGGTTAATACCACCTTCCTATCCTCTATTGTGAATTTCCTATAGTGAGAGGGAACATCCATGTTTTCCTTGATTTTGGCGTTTTCGTCCTCTCCACTCTCAAATTCTGTTGTCCAAACTTCTTTCAGAGTTTTCTTGAGCTCTCTGTACTTGTTTCTACGTTCTAACTTGGACTCCGTGTGTTCTCTGTTGTGCTTGTTCTTTTCTATTTTTTCTGTTTCTGTTTTCGTTTCCATTCCTTTGAACTTGATTTCTTGAGCCTCTTTTGTCTTTTCGTAAGCTCTTTTGATCATTGCCTCTCATTCTTCCAGAAATCTTGTCCTTAACACAATCTTCCGCCTTTACTAGCATTAGGAATTGATTTTTTCCTCTTATTCTAGGCATCGGATTGGTTCTAACCCCCTTTGTTTTTTTCTTTGCTCTATAGCGTTTCAGGCGTTGTTTAGTTTGGTTCGGAAAATCATAAAATCGGACATCCGTCATAGTTTCTTTGTTTCCGCTTGAATTGTCCGTTGACTCGTTGTCTGCTTCATTTCCCCACTCTGGATGATCGGGAATGTCGTGAAACACCTCTTCTTCATCTTCCTTTTCCAGTGTATCGTTCTTTTCAGTTTCTTTTTCAAGTACAGTTCTCAACATGAAGTATGGAACCACGTCGTACCCGTCCTTGTCGCAAAATTTCGTTGTGGGACCATCCGGAATTGCACAAACATCTAGGGTTGCTAGAATGTGTGTCCATTCTAATGGTTCAAGCGTGTCCTCTCGAAAGGGTTCTCCTATATAAGTTTTGTCTTCGATAGCCCTTTCTAAAACACATTCTTCTCGTTTCAGACTTCCACATTTCGAAGCTCCACACATCCATAACTCCTTGGGTTTACCTAACCAAGCTGGAAATTCGGATCCGGCCAAAGTAGCTGAATCAAACTCCTCCACCGGTGTTCGGTTCACATCTTTGTAGCTATGGTCTTTCAGGTTCACACGTGTAGTGGTTTCCATATTTCTCAGGTATATGTGATCGTAGCCCCAATCTTGGACCATTTTCAACTGTCTCATGAATGGTCTTCCCAATATGATATCATAGTTATTCTCCTTGCCAAAATCGACAATAGCAAAAGTATGTTCGTATTCAATGCCTCAAGAAGTCACTACAACTTTCTCTAATAACCCCACAGGTTTCTCCATGTGTCCATCTGCTAATTGGGGTTTCAACCTAGTCTTCCTTATTGCTAGTTTCCCCCATTTTTTCCAGATTTCTTTTGTAGCAATGGCTACCCCAGCTCCGCTGTCTAGTATTGCCATCGTGTTCACGCCTTGGAATTCAACTGGTAAGGTTGTATTCCCCTCTTCACCTTCGCAATACTCTCCGACCTTGTTTAAGGGTACAGGCTTAGCGTTCTTTTGTGGTTTACTCAGCTCTTGTATACCCTCTTTCAGTCTCGACGTTGGGTCTTTTATCCCGAATTTCTCCTAGCATTTTCCTACAGTGGTCCACATATGCGGTCTTAGCCTCAAAAGCTCAGCTAGAGTGATAGTGCATGTCACTGGTGTTGACAAGATCTCTATCAATCCTTGTGAGTCCATGACTTTTTCTGATGAGATTCTTCGTGAGGGAAGTGCTCTAATCTCGGCTTTTGCTTCATACTCTCCTAAGTATGAAGGTAAGGTATTCAGTGAATGAGGTTTGCTCTCCATTGTTCTAACAGAGCCCCCATCTCCCTAGTAAGATTGCAGATCAAGTCCACTTGAGATCCTGCCTCAAATTCCACTATGGGAGGGTTCCTGATGTCCTTTTCCCAATTTGTCTGATTAGCTTGGCAACTTAGCTCGTTTGCAAAGTTTGCCTCTCTCACTTGTTTCCAAAATTCATTGTAATCCTCATCTCTTCCGTAAGACCTCTGTATGACTGGATGAAAACTCTCTATCTCCTGATCGGTGGTGTTCAATACTATGCGGTCATCCTTGTGTGTATTTTCAGGCTTTTGTGCACTGGGAGTCTTTTCAGCTACCCGTGAAACGATAGTCTCTTGCTGAATTGGGTTTTCCGTTCCACAATTCATTGTTTCTTTTGTTGGTTCTAATAAGGCTTGTGCAGTCTTGATCATTCTCTGGCACATTTCAAGTCTCTGCTTTTCCAATTCCGCGTTTGGGTATGTCATCCACCTCTATTCTTGTGTTTGGTTGTTCTTTAACCTAGCTTCGTAAGCTCTCATCAGTGCGTCCAATGGTTCGTGTACTTTGTCGACTAGCACAGATCCCCCTGAGCTTAAGCTCGTTGTTTCTTTGATACTCTTTTGTTTCGTTCTTTCCGGGCTCATCTCTCGTTTCCCGTTTTGACTCTCAAGTTTTTCTAATCTATCTTTTGTTCGCTTTAGTTCCTCAGCTAGAATAGCGTCTTCACGTTCTTTTCTCAACTTCATGCGTGCTTTTCTAGCTTTCCATGTGTTTCTCTGACTCCGCGGTCCTTGACTAACCACTTCAGTCGCTAACTTTCCATTCTCAGGTTCTCTAGTGGTTTTCTTTGCTTGAGCTCTAGTAACAACTTGCGTTGGTATCAGAGTTTCATTTTGAGACCCACTGCTGGTAGGAATAGTTTCTAGCATATTCAATGTCGTCTTTTGCACTTTGTTTGGATTCTTTGAACAATCCTCAATGAAGTGAGTAACCCCACACTCAGTGCAATAAGCGTTAATTCTAATGATTTCCGTATGTGGACAAACATTCATCAGATGGTCACCTCCACACTTGTAACAGGGTCCTAGTGCTAGTCTTGGTCCCATTTGATTCGTCCTTTGTGGATAGGATGGTCTTTGTCCTGTTAACCCTCCATGAGCTATGAACATCAATGTTCTTGCGTCCACATTGTATCTCTCTTCATCAGAAGCACTTATAACTGTTGGTATTCCAACATTCCCAATCATGCCCCATGGTTCTGGTTGTTTGGGTTCTTCTAGTGGGTAATACACAGTTGGAGACATGTGTGCACCAGATTCTTCATAATAGGCTTGAACAGGCACTAAGGCTTGTTCTTCCTGATTCTCTAAGGTTGGTGCATATCTAATGCCCACTGGTCTTGCTCCTGGTAAAGGTGTTTTTTGTCCCAATACCGGTTGCGGTCTTTCTATCCCCATAGGTCCTAGAACATTTCCCGTTGGGTATCGAGGTAGTGGATATACTTGAGGTGGTGCTAATTGAGCAGGAGGTGCGTACTGACGCTCCCTTACATACCCTTTGTTGTAATAGCACTCCTCTGTTGGATGGTTTGTCCATTTTTTTTCAATCGCACACCATTTCAGTGGTTTTGGCAATGGTTTTTGGTATGGTGCCATCCTTTTTAGAGCATCTTCTATCATTTGCTCTACATTTGGCATGGTTGTTGTTTGAACATTCTTTTTAGTGGTAGTCTCGCTCGCTATGGAGGAAGAGCTACTGGATGCAAAATCTGTATCCGATGACACCTCTCCATAAACCGTACAGTTATCCACTAAGTACAATGCTTCTCTCGTTACTTGCTCAAAACTTGTACAAGCTTTCAAGTGCAAGTCCTTCTTGAGAGTGTCATTTCTCAATCCCTCAATAAAGAGAATAGATAGTCTGTCATCTTGTGGTCGTTCACGTATGGGACATCTCTCAATGTATTGTTTGAAGCGAAGTGAAGCTTCCTTCACTTTTTCGTGTTCTCTCTATTTAAAAGCATATATTTGTGAGACCGTATTGTGCTTAATCCCTCGTTTTGAGAATTCCTCAACAAACTCTCTTAGCAAATGGTCAATGTCATGGAATCCCCCTATGTTCAATGGTTGAAACCATGTCAATGCCGTACCTTCTAGAGTAAGACCAAATCCCTCGTATTGTGTATGGAAATCTGTTATCTGCTCAGCTCTTAAGACTTGCTTAAAGAGTGACACATGTGCATACGGATCTCCTGAACCACCATACTTCTTTGGCATACACTTCGCGACTTGAGATGGTCTCATACGTCTATGGTCTGCTACCAATCTCATTGCTCCTGTGTCCCGGCTAAAGCTTTCTCTAGCATCATGGACTTCATGGGTTACCCTTGTCGGTTCCCCTATCCTGAATCTACTACTAGGAGGTAAATGTGATGGTTCCGCTTCGAACCTTGGACCTGGAGTGGTATATGTGTGGCTTGGAACTGCACTACCTCGATTCATATCCATTGACTCTCTGGAATGTAATGATCCCATTGGTCCAAGCTTCGAGTACGGAGGTTGACTGAAAGAGTCAGCAACCTGAGTTCTTTGTCCTCCTGTTGTCATTGGGTTTTGCACTCCATTTGTTGGTGCTGGTCTTTGTGAGCTAGAAGTAACATAATACTCATGTAGTGGTCCCCCAAAGTATGTATATCCTTCTAATTCTTTCTTGCCCATTGTTGAGTATTGCCTCCCATACTTGTCGTAAGCGGCAATTTTCACTTCCAATCCCTCTGTGTAGGTAAAGACATAAAGTCTTTTTCGGTCTGTCAACTCTCCAGTGTAGGGTTCTTCACATCTATAATAGAGATCCTGCTCCCCATTATTATATTTGTATAGCCCCACATAGATGTTATCAGTGTTGATCCTTGTAGTTTCATTCTCTCTTCTTAACCTCGCATCAAGGAAGTTCATTATTGGTGCCTTCTCCTCAAGTTCTTCATCTACTTTGGCTTTGGTGCCCATCAATCCCGACTTGTCCACAATGTTAGGGTTTAGGACTACCAACTACATGGTACCCTCGTCATCTAGATATCTATCTCCGCTATAGCTCACAGGCACTAAGTCCTTGAACTCACTAGGTCTCTCCTCTATCTTTACACAATAGTGATCCATTCCATGTTTGTAGATCTTGGCACCTTGCTCATTGTCGTACTAGTATTTTATGGACAATAGCTTCATTGTGGCGGAAGGGTTTGATGATCCTGCTGCCATATTTTCTCTGTTGTTCAGGTTCAAGTGTTCCAAGTGTTCGGTGAAAATCTCGTAAGATCTCTCCGAAGAAGTATCAAAGACACTTCCTTCAAAGATCGGCTCTAATGGTTGCACCCAACTTTGGTTTACACTTCCCTCGGTTGATATGACACTTGCTGGTTCCCCTTGTTTTGGTTGGTTATTCTGGAGGTTCCTGCCCGATCTCAAATTCATCAATTCCCCTAAAGGACTTTAACTTTTCCGTCTCGGCAATTTGTTTTCCCCAAGTTTTTGTGGTCAGAATTGATCCAAACTGATTGATACTTGATCAATTGTTTAATCTTGTCAGTTGGACAACTTCTGTTTCATCAAGTGAGAATTTTGTTGCAGTTATGCTGAAAAAGACATTATACGCGTATGATGTCTTTTTTCACAGATTTGGACTATTTTGGTTATGCTCACTCTCAGTAGCCCCCTTATGCTCTGTCCACTCACAAAATTCAGTTTGAACTCTGTTTGAGCAAGTTATGGCTAATTTAGGCTTTTCTTGGCAATTTTCCGCTTTTGACTTGTTTTGGGTCAATTGTGATCCAAATGGGATGAAACTTGAAATATAACCTCTAGACAGCTATTACAATGGATCGGTGTTGGCAAAGTATCAAAACATGTCCAAAATTAGGTCAAAGACATCATACGCGTATGATGTCTTTTTCATCAATTTGGGTCAAAACTTGATATTTATGCTTCCTACAGTGCTTGTAACAATCTTGTCAGGTCAGATATAAAAAATAAGCAGTGGATGTGCCAAAAGACATTATACGCGTATGATGTCTTTTGTCCCAGATTTTGACTATTCTTGGTTTTAAGCCTTCTCCAATGTTTACAATTGAGTTACAAGTGTTTTTGTCAAGTTTGAATGTAAAAACAAGACTTGAATCCAAACTTTCCTATTCTTTGCGTTTCTTGGGCTCCGACTTGTCTTTTTGGGTTTCTTTGAGTGTTAATGCTCTTGTTTTAAGTTGAAATTAGGGTATAACCCCCCTTTTGAACACTCTGGTAAAGTCAAAATTTCTGTTTTGGTCTCTGTTTGGTCATTTAGACATCATACGCGTATGATGTCTAAAGTTACAGATTTCCAGTTTTTTGGCACAGAATCCTTCCTAAAGCTTTCTCAAGTGCTCAGCAACTCCCAGATACACAAAAAATTTCTTTGACTTTTGTTTATTGCAAGTTTCACTACTAATTCGACGGTTTGGTTATCTAACATGCAATCAACCATATCAAGAAAATACTCCAATGATTACTAGCTCTAATCAGGATCAAATGAAGTCCTACCTAAGCTATTCCTAATCATAAAATGGGTTTGGTAATTGTGATTTTAAAGAGATCCACTGCCACTCACGGACTATCAAATTCTTCTTCTATCAACAACTACTCAACACCAACAAAACAACAAACAAATCTAAGCTAAACTAAAAATACTGTCAACACGGAAGACCCACGAATACCCCACTTCCTAGTATCTCTCGAGATCTTCGGAGTCCACCACTCCTAGATCTTTTCTAACTAACGTATACAAAGTAGTTTATACGACTCACCTCGTAGGATTAGTCTAAGGTCACCTACTTAGGGCTCTCGTCCCCGGCAGCGGCGCCAAATGTTAAGGCGGTTACACTGCTAGTGGAAGCTAAATAGCGAGAACTCAACCAACAACAGAATTTGTCAGACGAGGACGGAGCTTGACCCGCAGGCGCATGGAAACAACTAGGTGGGTGTCAAATCACCTACTCGACCTTCTAATGAAAATCACTACTAAGGAAATCAAATCTAAGTTCTAAAATACGCAAGTGACTGAAATCCGTACTACGAACGAATGCTATACGAAACAGGATCTAGAATCATTGAATCGATTTCAAACTCAAGGGGAAGTCTATACACTAGGTAAGAACAACACCCTAAAGACTTGAACTGCAAAATCAACCTATAACCACTCCGTGCAGTAAACGCGTATGAAGATAGGCCGAAAAATACAGGTGATCGAAACTTGACCCCGATGGTACTAATGTGTAGCTCTACTCGTTGTGGTTCTATAGATATGCTGCATGCTCTATTTCAACACAAGAGTTGGAAGAAAAACTCACACCGAAGCTCGTAGGAACTTACCACACATAGAAGCCGATAGCGCGCACTCTTGGTATCAGTGCGTAGCTCTCGCCGTTGCTAACACAATGGCGGTGTCGCTTCTCCAATGGCGGCTCCATAGCTCGCGTAGCAAGTAGATAAGACTCTCTCTCTCTCTCTCTCTCTCTCTCTCTCTCTCTCAGACACAGTCACGGCGCTCAAAAACTCACCTTTGATTAATAAAACTGAATCTCCCTTTAGGTTACAAAACTTTGGCTTATATACCTCAGCCTTGGAGGTGAGAACATCTCTAACTAATTACATCGGCAAGTGAAATTACTTCGGAATTACAAGCTGGAAACTCAATTGAGTCCCGTTACTTAACGAATGGCTCAATTCAAAATCAATGTCGGAAAGACATTTATTACAATCAATGGTTACAAAATGATGAGTGTGAGAAAAAATGTGGGTGTGATCCTCTGATGGCTCAACACTCAGCTTTCCTACACTGTCTGATAAAGTTGGCCACCTCAGGCAAGGTTTTTCTGATATCCTCCAGCTCTATAGTCAGCTTCTAAATTCTATCACAAATTTTTACATGAATTTCTTCTCTGTCTTGGTCAGATTGATTGTCAGAGCTTGAAGTACTGGTATCTTCACAATGCCATTCCTCTTTTGCATTGCTTCCACTCTTTCCATCCACTCCTAGTTCATCAGCTAGTCCATGTACCACAGCCAGCATGGTCTCAGTTATGGCCGGTACTAACTGATCTTTATCAGTCAATTGGGTTGGTATCCTCTGAATGACTCTAGCTTTGAAACTTTCTGGCTGCTCTGGCAACTTCTTGGCTAAATCCTCTGTGATTTTAGCCGCTAGTTCCCTCTGCTCTTGCCACTCATCTACCACCTTTTCTTTACCTTTGGCCTTCCAAATTTCTTTTTGTTGAGCCCACTTGCTCCTGTTAGGATTGACTGTTGCTTCTGAAGTGTCTGGGACTTCTTCAATGACTACACCCTTGCTTCTAGTAACTACCCTGACTGGGACTGGCTCTGGTGCCTTAGCCTCAGTATTAGTAGTTGCACGTGCATCTGGGCATTGGGTTGCAAAATGGCCATACTTCCCACAAGTGTAGAAATTCATGCTCCTATTATGGAAGTTGCCTTGTCCTCTGTCTCTGCCCATACCTGGTTGGAATCGGCCACGTCCTTGACCAGTACCACTGGTACCTGGTCTCTCCTCTTGAGCTACTTTGACTGGTTCTATCTTCACTGGTTCAGTGTAGGGAACCACTGACAGATCTTTGCCTTTCTTAAAGTGGTGGATTCTGATGCCACAATTGTTCCATAGATGACCAAAAGCCTTACAGTAGGTACATTGTGGACATTCAATGGAGATATGGTCCTTGGATTTGCATTTCGAACACCAAGTCTTCATCTTCCGAACTGGCTATCTTGTGTGGCTAATTTCGGCAATCTGTCTAGCCATTTCTTCAATTTTCTTGGTCCAAGATCCCTTCTTTGATTTCTCCTTAGCTCGTTCATTAGAGCTCCTCTCGGAGCTACTGGACATCTCACTGGAATCAGAACTTTCAGTAGTAGAGCTACTGCTACTGGTCCTTCGCTTCTTGTGGCTCTTTTTCTTATTGGCCTGCTGTTCCAACTTTAATGCCCTTTGGAGCAGATCATTGAATTTCTTGGTAGGGGGCTGGTACCTCTTGTTCCCTAAGATTTTTGGTTTTGAACCCATTCAAGATTCATGCCCTCAACCTCTTCTCTGATGGCGGTTCTTGTAACTGCCTGGTTAGCTCCTTGATCTTTTCCACATAACTGTGGACTGATAAATTTCTCTGTTTGATCTTATCTAGTTCAAAGAGAATATCTTCGTCCCCTCTATTGTCGGAATATTCCAACCTGAAGGCTTTAAGCAATTTGTTGTATGATCTGAGCTGGCAGGCAAGGTAATGGTAATACCATTTCCTCGCTGCCTCCTTCAAGGTTTGTGGAAAATATTCCCCCCAATCATCTTCATAAATATTTTTCAGTTTAGCATACTGCTCGAAAGCCTGTATGTGAACGTCTGGATCATCCTTCTTCCCTCCCTTGAATATTGGAAAATAAATCTTCAGGGAAGCTGTGTAATCATTCCGATTACTACTGATCCTACCACTTCTCTCCTTCGATTCAGAATGACGCTTGGGAGCCTTCTTGCAATTGTCAGTGTCAGCATCCCAATCAATCTCTGTCTCTGTCTCAGTGTCAGTGTCTTCTTTGGTTTGTTTGCTAGAAGTACGGTGACTACCTTTACTTCCCTTGGTATCATCATCTCTCTACCAGGACCAAGAAATCTTGGAACTCTTGGCTTTCCGTGCTTCCTGTTCTGCCCGTCGGCGTCGAGAATGACTGGAGTGCTGTGAGTCCAGGGCCTCATCATCCTGACTATGCTCCTCTTGAGCCTCAGTGTCAGTCATCTTCTCTTGCTTGGGGTCAGACTCTCTTCCTGACTCCTTAGGAATGGGGTCAACACGAATGGTGGATTTCCGGCCACGACTGGATTTTGGTGCCATTGCTGAAAAGTTCCAACTGGGATAAGAGTCATTCAGTCAACGATCTTCAGCTCAAGCCACCGTGATGGCCAAAATGGAATTGGATCTGATCTCTTAAGACAGCTAATTCCAGTGTTAGAAGATTTCAGCTACTAGTGTAGGAAGATTTCAGACAGTTGACTGGACATGAATCAGAAACTAGACTGGAATTTGGATACTAAAATAAGAATGAGACTCATGTACTGGAAATAAGGTTCAGATTTAGATTCAAAAGACTGGACGAGAAGTAAGTGTAGCTGGAATATATGCCATGATTGGAATTACAGATCAAGATTACAACGAATATGATTTACAAAGAGAGGGTACAGCCGACAATACTGCCAATGATTCTCAAGTACAAGTATAGCCAAGGCGCTAACCCAAATGATAACAACTGCCAACCCAATTACAATGTAATGGGCCCTATTTATACACTTTGGGTTTACTGTAGTAATTACCAGAGGAATCCCCATACCCGAGCAAGTACTTCCGAGCAAACAAAAAACCGAGCAAGATAGGTTAGGTAAGTGAACTTGCTGTATCTTACTTTGTTTATAACAAAAGATCCGTAATGTTAATTTGTTCGCAAATGTAGATGGAAAATTTAAGAGAGGCACTTCAACTTAGCCACCAAAAAACTGACAAAAGAAATTGAATGAAGAACATAACCCCAATCTTCAATAAGATTCTATAGCAAACCCGTTGCATCTTACATTGTTTAAAACAAAATAGTGTTCATTTTTTTTCAAACACATATGAAATTTACAAGAAACTATTAATAGAATGCACTCTCAAAACTTGTGCTGATCTCTCACAAACTAGGGCTTATCATAAGTAGACAAAATACCGATAGGGCTTATCATAGCCCTGATCTCTCACAAACTAGGGCTTATCATAAGTAGACAAAACACCGCTGCATTTCAAACTACATACCACACAAAGCCTTTACATCTAGAGGCACTTTAACTATTGTTGCACATTTGGCCACAATCCTCCCAAAGCTTGAAACAGCTCCACCTTTGTTAGGGCTGCTTGGTGCATGAACTCATGGGCATGAGAGTCCAAACCCAAAATTTGGAGAAACACATAGTAAATATGCTTGCATGGCACATATGTCAACCTCTTGGACTCTCTCTTTTGGAAGTCCTCACATGTACATCTTGGAAAATCAGACAATGTCACAGAGTATAAAACTTCCTTTGCCCTTGACCCCTCTGTGCTAATGTAGAAAACATGTGTTTCATTGCACACAACAATAACCTCTTTAACTAATGTTGCTGCCATGCATTTTCCAATATCAATTCTGGTCTGAAATTCTTTTGTCATCTTTAAGCGCCATTTAATAACCTTGCCATCCCTGTATTTGGGCCGAAAGGCACTTGTAACTCTATTTGCTACTCGAATTCCCCCATTCACAGTTGCACATTCTACCCCATGTTGTTGTTGAAGTACAAATGCATTTGCTTGGAGCTGTTCTGCCTCATGTGGTAGTAGATTTGTACCCTCTGCGACCCTCCAAACCCCTGGTGCAGGTCCGGGTGGCCCCACCACCATGTCATGAATCTTCCATGTGTGCATGTTACTAGCATTGCAAAACCATACATAACCCTCAACAATCCCCCCAGGCTTTGATCCTGACGAGGGATATTTTCTTCGACCCCAAAAGCACGGTGCAGCTACCCCAGAATTAATATTAGGTGAGCCTTGATTAATGAATCGTCCACATCTATCTGTTTGATATTGCAAAATTCCAAAACATGTCATTTTACGTCCAGGTTCAGTTCTCCTAATTGCCCATACCGTTTTTGCAACAGTCACCTCAGGCGAATACTTTGTTTCCCCATGTGCAGGTGCATACTTTTTTCTACCAATGGGTTGAGTGACGGTGACATACTCGGGCCTGTGGCTATGATCCTCTAGCACAACACCAGCATCCACAAAGATTGGTCTCTTTTTCTTTACACTCTTATCCATTATATTTGACCTATTCATCTCTGGACTTTGCAAACCCATTTCGTCCATTGAGCAGTGTGTAAGATCGACCAACTTCTTTGCAGCAGAGGCAGTGGATGAATGATTTAAAAATCTTTGCGCAAGGTCTTGTATTCCGGGACCACTACATGTCTTTGCACCTTTAAGGTATGCATTGTACTTAACACTTTGTAGTACAGCCATTGCCATATCTGCCCCTGCGGCCTTATATAAACTAATTTTCTCTTTCAAACCAAAGCATGCCCGCATGCTAGCATGTTTACTCTCAGACAAGTTAGTGTTTGGCTCTGTTAACCCTCACGGCTCACGGACACCCCATCACCTACGATGGACGTGTATTATGTATTTGGTAGAGTCAGGTACCGGGCTTGTCGGACCAATAGGAAAAGGGCAAGAGTGATCGCCGATGAGAGGCGCACTCTAACTGGGACATTCAAGGGATTAGTTGGCTAAGCATGGGCGCCCAAGTGTGAATGGGGTGAGCTCATATAAAAGCCAACTAAACCTAATTTTTACTCATTCTCTCATTTGTGCAATAGAAGAGTACTCTTGCTCCATCTCCATCTCCATCTTCTTCTTCTTCACCTCCTCGTGTGTGTGTGTGTGTGTGTGTGTGTGTGTGAGAGAGAGAGAGAGAGGGAGAGTGTGTGTGCGATCGAGCATTACGAAGGCACGACGGCAGCGAAGCGGTTGAGCGCGGCACGACTGCAGCTTCTTCATCGCGGCGAGGAATCCACCACGAAGGCGAGCGTAGAGCAGTGAGTGACACACCCTTTGCTCTCTTGAGCTTGCTAGTTTAGGCTTGTTGTGTGCTTGGAGCCATTTGTGGCTCGCACACGGTGTATTGGCAAGTCCCTTGCTTCGACAATGCGGCAAGGAGCGCACATTTTTTACGCCGCTGCCGGGGAAATGCCCTACACTAAGCTCGGTTAAGCACTTTACGCTTTCTTGTGGTGCAATTTCTATCATAGGAAAGGCAGGGAATGAGTGTGTGTAGTTGTGTGGAGATTTCTGTTTTTTGCGTTTTCTGCGTTTTCTACGTTTTCTGGTTTGCACTGCACAGTTAGCATTTCTTGCGTTTTTGCATTTTCTGCATTTTCTGGTTTTGTCAAGTTTCAATTTCTGCATTTTCCGCATTTTCGGTGTTAAATTTTCTGCATAAAATTAAAAAAATATATATTTTAAATTTTTTGAAAAAAAAATCCGAGAAATAAAAACGCAAGTGAGGGAAAATTTTTGTGAAAATTTTTTTTCCGAAAAATAAAAACGCGAGTGAGGGGGAGGTTAAATTTTCGAAATAAAAAACGTGAGTTAACAAAAACGCGAGTGAGGAGGAGGTTAAATTTTTGAAAATAAAAAACGTGAGTTATAAAAACGAACGGGTTGGTTTGTATAAAAGATAGATCGGGATCGGTTGCCCAAGCCCAAGCCCAAGCCCAAGCCCAGGCCTCAGTCCTCAGTCTTATGATATATATGAGACTCACTCTTATATATATACCCTACTCCCTCAAGAGAGAATGAGAGCATGTGGGGCAAGTCCTCCACTCTCCTCCTTTCTCTTCCCACTTGCACCCTTAGACTTTCTAGTTTGGGCCTAGTTCCCTACTGGAAATTGACAGTTTTAGGGATTCCAAGGGCATAGAGTGACCAAACGGAGGGCTGTAAAGCACGGCACGACCCTCTGACCGAGACGCTCGTTTTGAGCTATCATACGCTCTATTCTATAGCCGGGTCAGAAAAAAAAGGACCAAAAAGTCAAATTAAGGAAAGACTTCACGGGCACTCACTAACACTTCTAGGGGATCAAGTCATATGAACCTACGCTCTGGACGAGTGTTAGAGCACGATCACATTGGTAGTGCCTCCATTTACGCGGGCACCCATTATTCCTCCACCCTAGGTTCGGGACCTTCGGCCGGGACTCAAGGTAGCGCGACCCAAGATCCTCATATAGCGTCTAGTGATTCTTCCTCTGACTACAAAGTCATGGAGGGGTATCCTACACCAAACCCTAATAGTTCAAGTCAAGACATGCATGCCATGGGCCCAAGGCCTGGGTCCAGCGTGTTTAGCCGCTTAAAAGAGACCCTTAGTAGAGCGACTCGCTCCGAACATGCGGTAAATGAAATATACGAAGGGAGTGGGGAAGTAAATTCTTCATTCACGCCTAAAATAGACCCTATGCTTCTTGAGAGTGTGCATGTGAATGTTCCATCCACTGCACCTCCTGATCCTTTAGGACTATCTCCCTCTGAGGTTCTACTACCCGATGGTAGGAGTCTTGCCGAAGCGCAAGAGATCGAACGCTATATGCAAGCAACAAGGGAGAGGGAAATCGAGAACCTACGAAGGCTAGAACAAAGTCGAGCCCTGAAAGCAAAGGCTACTATGACAACAATCATGCCATCCGAGCAACCGAGTGCTCTCAACGTAGCAGTCACGGAGGGGCAAGCGATGGGGAGCAATAATGCTTCCACTTCGAGGGAAACCCCCAGCACGCCAAGCCTAGATGGGATATTCCTAAACGAAAATTGGGAGTATGACCTACAAGCAGAGGCTTTAACTGATAGGTACACAAGACACACGTATCATGTGGGTTGGTTAGATGTTCTACAATCCACATCGGGTGCTACTAGCATAGATGAGCAACAACAAAAAGTCTGTGATGTCCTTCATAGGATTGTCGAGTTAGAAAGACAGAACACAAGGATCAACATGTCTTCAACTGGCCCCATGAGATTTCTGGATACGACCAAGGCTCAACAGCCTACTCTATCACAAATGGAGACTCCTCTAATGAGTCCCATGGACCCATCTTACGTCATTTCACCTGGGGTCTCTATGCAATCAGAGCCTCCGAGCGACAACTTTAGCTTCCCTAACTTGGCTCAACCCTCTATTAAGGAAAACACAGTGCTCACTCCAGGGATAAGCCTGACAGAGAATGTACCAATGACATCTACGGTTAGCGCAGTGCCACTACCTAGTGTCGTAGTACCTAATATGGGGCCTCGACCGTATGTGCCTCTAGCCCCTTATGCACACATGGCCCCCACACCTCCAATTGTACCACTTGTTTATGCTCCTCGAGTGCCGCTCCCTAGCCCTTATCTGAGTGGACCTATGCCCGGTTATGTTCCATATCCTGCATCATCCACACATATGCCAAGACCGGTATCCGTCCCTCTCCCACATATGATTCCAGGAGTACCTCCACCGGCCCTGCCTCCTCACATAGGTGACTTGGCAGCGTTTGCTCAAACCATAGGTTGATCTATCGTGGAAAATATGCGTCATGCATCTAATAGAGAGCCTAGAAGTAAGGCAGTACAAATTGCCAAACTCACGCAAAAATTCAATGGGGACGAAGATTCTAGAAAACACATTGAAGTGTTTGAACAAGTATGTGATTCCTTAGGGGAACGCAACGAACTACATAAGTGCAATGCCTTAAGCTTGACATTAAGTGGGAAGGCTGGAGATTGGTATAGAACCCTAAGGGTGGACGAGAAAACAATCTACCCTACCCTTCAAAGGTTGTTTCTAAAGGAGTACATACGAGAAGGTGTGCTTTGGGGTGTAGCATCTCAGCTACAAAAGGCCGAACGTAAGGAAGGAGAGTCAGTAAGGGACTTCATTAGTCGTCTAAAGCACTTAAACTCTCGCTGCCCTGTAAATGAGCGCTTCAACAATAACCAACTGCTTGATCGATTCTTCGAGGTTTGAGGAATGAAGGAATCTAAAATGGACTAGTGATTAGAGGTATCACAACCTGGGAAGATGTCACTGCCAATGCAATCCAATTAGAGGACAACTTGATGATAGCAGGCATGAGGGTGTCTACTGACACGAGATCCACTAGCTCAAAAGCCATTGAGTATGAACCCATGACTGAAAAGCCCATTGCCAATGAGCCAAAGGTATTTGAGACATTCTTGACAGACCTCACCAAGGCAATCCAAGAGTCTCTTAAGGATAATCGACCCCCTCAAAATAGTCACATGTATCCAAGAAGGGAGCAACAATGGTGTTCCATTTGCTTGGGACCACATAGAACTAGTGAGTGCCCTACGTTTAGAGTAAAATTTAATGGAACTTGCAACGCATGTGGTAGGTATGGTCACCAAGCTAAGGATTGTTTAATGATCAAACGTATGATGGCAAATAGACCACCTGTAGCCTGGACGGATGCGCCTCGAGCTCCTGTATTGATGCCTGCTCCACCTGTTGAGTAACTACCGCAACACATGGTCCCTAGATCTCAAAATGTTGTACAAGCTACACCGCTACCACCTCCTGTGCTAGGACCGCAGCCCCCGCATCCAAGAGTCGCCCCTATGAACCCAGTGGGTTGCGAGCCATCTAATGCTTATGGAGATGGCTGTGAGGAGGAAATAGACACTAGTATTGCCTACGGACTTGATACATTGGAAGAGTGTCCTATATACTACATGGAAGATTGTTGGGGGCAAGTCAAGCCGGTTTATCAAGCTGCTACTCTCGCATCCAGAGGTCAAAATATCAACACCCAGGTTAGGAGGCCACCTCTTCAATGCTATGAGTGTGGTGGACCACATCGGGAAGCGGAGTGCCCTATTAGGCTGCAAAAGAATGCTGCACAGATGAAAATGAATCAAGGGAGCACGTCTGCAATGCCAATACTCACATGTAATCGTTGTGGCATAGATCACTTGATTGCCCAATGCCCCTATAACCCAAATGCGCCTAAAATCACACCCCTAAATTTGGTCAAAATTGCTAGTGTGACATCGCCAATACCACCCGTCGCACCCGCTTATGCGATTACACGGTCCATGCTTCAAGGGCCAGGTCATATCCTCGAAGAGAGAGATACCACGTCAGTTATCCAAGAAAATAAAAAGAAGACACGAAGGAAGAGGTCGCAGAATACGGGAAAAAGCCAAGTTCCAAAACAAACATAGGAACAGGAGATGACCCCGTGTATATGAATGACCTCGAGGATGATTCAGATTCAATCGAGACAATGGAGACTAGAACCAATACCACAAAGGGAAAGACCGACAAAGAAAACCGTAACATGGAACCAAATGAAAAGGATGTTTAACGAAGGAATACCTGATCCCAGTGAGGAATATGAGATTCCATCCTCACCAGTTCCTAGTCAAGGACCTACACCCTGCAAAATGCCAATGAATGTTGCCAAACTAGTGGACTTCATGTCTTCTGAGGTCCGAACCACGATCATAGCAAAGCTGTATGGAGATCCTGAGTTATTCCTTGCACTTCGAGCATTCCTTAACGGAGAGCTACGAACGGGATTGCCGCAAATTGCGCAACCAAATAGGCCTGACTCGATTATGAATGATGAGGAAAATCATGTGCAATCACTTGGCTTAGATGGACACGAGTCTGTGATCGAGGTACCCATTAACGAATTAGGGCAGTATTTTGAAGGCGACGAGTCTAATGCAACCCTACCCATCACTACCAAGGGATTAACTATAAAGGGAATTCTTGATGGTGGTGCGGGAGGTAGCATCGTTAAAAAATATTGTTGGGAATCCATGGGAAAACCCCGTCTCAGTGTTACTAACATTGTGGTAAAGATGGAAAATGGCACCATAGCCAAACCTATGGGGATGCTCAAGGATCTTAAGATCAAAGTTCTAGGACACAAGGTACGACATACGTTCATTGTAATGGATTTCTCTAAACACCTTATGTCATATGAAATGATTTTAGGACGACCATTCATGAGGGAAGCACAAATGGTTCATGATTGGTCTAAAAATCATGTCTATTTGCAATTCCAAGACTCTGTCCTTAGAGTGGATTTGGTGACTGGTAAGGTACACCCCTTAGGGAGTAAAACCATTATTGATCATCGCTCTGACACCACAGTTCACTCGGCCCCGCTACAATATTGTTACACTTGTAAGAAGGATACAGACATTGGCCAAGATTCTCCTTATATGAATATCCTACCTGGGATGACTGAGTCGGACAATGTGGATTGGGTCCACCTAGCAGCAACCATAGACACTTGGGGAAATAGGGGGACGACCTGGGTAACACCTGAGGGGGATGAAATGCCTGTACCCTTAAATATGCTACAAGCAATGCATATCGCTTCCGACAAGACTCATCCTAATGTCACGAAGAAAACATACAAGTGGGTCCCTAAAGCTTCTTTAGTGACCATAGCTAGTGCTAAAAAACAGAAGCCTTGTAAGAAACGTACCACTCGCTCCAAGAAAAGTAAGAAAATGTTGCGATGGATCCCTAAACGACTATTGGAAGCCCAAGGCTACTATCGAGGAAATGATCAAATCTGGGTGCCAAAACGTAGATTGTGCTCTTACCTATCACCTGACCCAAGTGAGCCCAATCCCGTAGCTCCAAAACGAATCAATGATCGTGGAAAGAAAAAAATCACAGAATGCTACACACCCGCTCCCGAGCTAGTTTGGGTACCAAAGAAAGAACGATTTGTTCCACCTAGCTCAGTAAGGGGAGAGTCCCATGAAGCTTCTAGCTCATCATGTAATACATCCATAGAGGTAAAAGCCTCTACACAGCCTCCATCTATAGTAGTGGACCTCCATGAAGCTACAAAAGAATCCACACCTCCCAGTGTTCAAGAATCACCTGATGAACCACTTCAAGTTCGATCCTGGGAGAGTACCTTACCACCCTTGCAACTTGACGAGGCACCTAGGGTAATAGAAAACTACTTGCAAAAATCCTCACCTATTACCAACTGGAACAATTGGTTTCAAAGGGTGACAAGCTCATTTCAAATGGTATGATCTACCCAAGGAAGGGGGGAGTGTTTGCTGACAGTCATCATTCATTTGTTTCCCTCTCAACCTTTCTCCCTGACCTCTCAATCACCAATCTTAGGGAATGTACATATAAATCTTTATACTCACAAAAAAAATAAAAATAAAGAGCAAGAGCAATTAGCAAACGAGTATGCACATTAAAAGTCAAAACATTGGCTCAGACCTACACATGTCACATTTGGTACAGTGAAACAGAAACCTATGCCATAAAACACCTTCGATCCTGATCACTTGAGTGATGGAGGGTAGGTAAGATTAGTACGATAGGAGTGGTTCTGTTTTAGAGTTGAGTGATTAGTGAAGTTCTCTTTTCCCACTAATGTGCCTCCTGGAGGTATTCCTTTTGTTTCCTAGTGTGTACAAGAGCGTGTTGCTATTGATAGGATTTGGACCTTCATGGAACCTTTCTCTTGTTCACACCATCAACACAAGCAGGTGTTTTATGTCCATTAGCATTGCCCTTATCTTTTTGCATCTATGATTGTCTGCTTTGATTGTGATTGGTAGCATAATATTCAGCGCATTGGCTTAGTATCAAACATTTAATTCAATGTAATGTTTTGTCATAATCAGCTGTCTAGGTTTAAAACTCAAGCAGTCCGACTAAGCTAGTTTGACCAAGCTAGGTATTAGAAATCTTCTCTTAATACCATGGGGAATGCCTTCCTAATAAGCAATGGTTACTTAGGTTCTTAATCCGATTTAGGCAGCATTGTATGAAATGTACTAGGGCTTTCTAGTGGGCTTAACCCTAGTGACCTTTAGCTTAAGTATTATAAAGGGAGTTTACTAATGTGATGAGCCTGGGGAGGGTAACAGTGTTTATGACCCCCCAAAAGTTACAAAATTAAAATGCTGAAAATGAACAAACAAAAAATCAAAGTGCCACAATGTAAAATTTTAAGCTGGAAAGAAATCCCTGCTTAAATTGGTACTTCACTTACATGTATCGCCTATGGTACTAGAGCCCTAGAGGTTCCCAGTGTGGGCGCTTTTCCTTGAAAAGCAAAAAACCCAAGGCATACAAAATAAGCACACACATCATAATTGAACCAATGTGAAAAGACTTTGGGGGGTCAAAGAAAAAGTAATCAGTCAGGGGTTGATTTCATGAGAAATTCCTTTTATGGTAGCTTAACTACAAGGTTTCTAGATATAGCCTCTAGTCAGCCCTCGAACATCAAGTACTTGGCTCTCGCGATTAAACAACTTAATTGACCACAGATAATTAAGAAGCTTACCCATGGTATTAATATTCGATCTCTAGTGCCTTTCGACCGTCAAATTAGCGACCCCAGACTTGTTTAATTTTTTACCCTTACATCTGTTTATGCATTTGATTACATTGCAATTTAATGTTCATTGCTAACAAATTGTTTGAAATTCTTTTACCAATCAATTTGTCTACCTAAAACTGCATATGCTTTTTAAGAGAATGCAATTACTATGGCAATGTTGTTTGATTTTGCAGTGACTGAAGAAGGCTAAGGACATTCATCTCAAATGCTCTTCCACCTCGACGAACCAGCTTCAACTCAATAGCTTCCGAGGATGGAATCTACATCAGGAAGGGGGGCATGTTAACCCTCACGGCTCACGGACACCCCATCACCTACGATGGACGCGTATTATGTATTTGGTAGAGTCAGGTGCCGGGCTTGTCAGACCAATAGGAAAAGGGTAAGAGTGATCGCCGATGAGAGGCGCACTCTAACTGGGACATTCAAGGGATTAGTTGGCTAAGCATGGGCGCCCAAGTGTGAATGGGGTGAGCTCATATAAAAGCCAACTAAACCTAATTTTTACTCATTCTCTCATTTGTGCAATAGAAGAGTGCTCTTGCTCCATCTCCATCTCCATCTTCTTCTTCTTCACCTCCTCGTGTGTGTGTGTGTGAGAGAGAGAGAGAGAGAGGGAGAGTGTGTGTGCGATCAAGCATTACGAAGGCACGACGACGGCGAAGCAGTTGAGCGTGGCACGACTGCAGCTTCTTCTTCATCGCGGCGAGGAATCCACCATGAAGGCGAGCGTAGAGCGGTGAGTGACACACCCTTTGCTCTCTTGAGCTTGCTATTTTAGGCTTGTTGTGTGCTTGGAGCCATTTGTGGTTCGCACACGGTGTATTGGCAAGTCCCTTGCTTCGACAGTGCGGCAAGGAGCGCATAGGCACAAAAATGCCAGACTCATCTTGCATAACAAATCTTCCTCCCCAATGTGAAACTCTGATATCCCACCAAGCCAACCATGTCTCCAAACAAAAAACTTCACCATCAACAGCATGCCCTGCTCTCCAAAAGCGACGAAGCTCTCCTTTGCAAATATCTGCTTGATTCTCTGATGGTGCATTTCGCCATTTTCAGCATTTAATTTTGTGTTCCTCTTGTGAGGAAGGTTTGATACACTTAGTAGTATGTCGGATCATGGATTGCTCCCAATGAAACACGCAAGACCTTTCCTTAGATGGTACAACCTTGTTGGGACCCCCAAAGTAAACTGTTCTGATTGCTATCCAATTTGCATTAGCCTCATCAGACATGAAACCTCTGAACTCAAGCTTATCAAATCCTTCATCTTGAACCACCTTATTGAGCATCTTCCAAAACTCTATCTGTGCAAACTTATTCTGCACAGTAAACTCACATGTTGCGATTGTCATAAGTTCACTCACAAACGGATCATAAACATGTGCAGACATTGTGGGCCAGCCCTGCACACGATGCACATGATCAAAGTGTATCCACGTCTGCTCAAGATTTCCACCCGGACGCATTCGATTAACCAGATCAACTTCACTTCCGGGCCCAATTATTGACATCTTGAACACATGTGGTTGTTGGGCATTTCCAAGTTGACCAGGGAAGAGAACATCATGTATATATGGATACCTACTCTTACTCTTCAAGTCAAGCACTGCTTCTAAGCCTTTTGCACTTATATTTTTTGATCTTTTGGCGCATTCCAAGCTTCGTTCAAACCTTCGTCTACTTGACAAATATGTGATTGTGTCGAGAAATTCAACAAACTCACAATCTTCAATATATTCGGTGTTGTCTGCATTTTCCATTACAAGCTTTCCCATGATCATATCCTGAGCCGTCATGCGCTCGAGCTGTTTGGCTGTAGTGAATGGTTCTTGAGCAGCACGATCTTGAAGCACTGATTCTACTTTTTTCTCATTTACTCTTGACCTCCCTTCTGCACAAGGATGTTGATGCTCACCTAGATGCAACACACAACAGGTCCACTTTTGTTTCTCCCTTGGCATACAATATTAAATAACTGCAGGACAGGTTGCCACATACTCTGGCATTTCAGAGCAATGGTTGCATATCAAGGTGCCATATTCAGGTGTCAGCATGCCTTTTGGAGATGACTTTGAAATCCGGCCTCGCCAATGAACCTCATTGTAGAGTCCTGTCCTCGAGTAATATGGACAATCAATGTTGACACAACATAAGTGACGCGAGCATCGACTGAACCTAACGACCCCTAGAAAGGTATCACTGCTACATGTGACATATTTAGTCCACATGTGGCTATCATGTCTCTGTTCCATCCCAATCATTCCATTAGTGTGACCTAGAGAGGGCAACTCAAATGCAACATATCCATCATAAAACACAGGAAGCTCTTGAACTTGAATGATATCTTTAGCTTGTTTCAGGGCCAAGTACAAGTTTCTCTGCAAAGGCATTGAGCGTATAATATCAAGTACGCTAGAGCAGCCACGTGACTCAGCATCTGATTCTAAATTGACAATTACTGGAGGAGCCTTAATTCCATTGTCAAGTTCAGGAACTGACAAGCGAACCTTGAAGAATTGATAGACATCATGATTCAGAAGGAAGACCTCTTCACCACTAATAGACTCAGTAACTTCCATTTTTACCTGTCCTCCACTAAGTGTAAGTGGATGTAAAGTAAACGCATTAGTTAATTCAAAATGTTGTTTCACAGAAAAGACAGAAAGCGCATATGTGCTGCCTTCAAAAATAAGGACAAGCTTTTGACCAACTTGTGGCCCGAATACTGTAATGTGTCTAGACATTGGAAGCAATCGTCTTAGAGAAGTTAAGGCTACTAATTAAGTTTCAAATGGAAAGTGAGTGCAGAGTCTAGATAGAAAAATAACATCAGGTCCAGATGGTAGTTATTTCGGGCGTCATTCTCCAAAAAGCGGTGCAGACGGCTTGCATTCATAAAAGATGATCACCGAAACGTTAAGCAAATCCGGTTCAAAATCTAGAAAATTCTTTAAAATCTTGTGGATTGATGTCCATGTGCTGTGAATGTTGTGTGAAGTTTGACTTTGTGAATGTTCTAGATGAGATAAAGGCTACATGGGATCCTCTTTGGAATGAAATCAATGAAGAATTTGAAGCCGAGTTAAAAAAACAAAGAAAGTTTCAACATCTTACAAATCACATGTTCTATGTTTGGGAAGGGAATCATCGCACCGTGGCTTGGAGGGAAGCGATAAAAGAGAAGTTCTCCACTTCAAAGGAGAAACAGTGACGAGTCCTATGCACCATTATAGATCCCACTAAGGTGCCAGATATTGCCTTGCTAAGCAGTTTACAACGAATGAACTTATAAGTGTTGATGTTTCTTCTATATTTGCTAACACTTGAATGTGAGTATCATATGGTTTTTTGGTCTTTCAATGTAGCATGAACACTCATGCTCTTGTTGTCACTCATCTTCGTGATGAGATTGTCAATACGACACATATTTGTACAGCGGACCATGAAATGTATCTAAAGGGTTTGCCAAATAGAGATCAAAAACTTATTGCCGCTGTACGGAAGAAGAATGCCAAAGGTACAGAACCTTGGTATCCACTTACGCGACGGTACCTTGGCAGATTGGTCTATGACGTATGTGTCAGACTAAACGATTTTTAGTCTCATTTAAATGCATGATTTTAAAGCTTATTAACGTATATTTAATTTTAGATTCAAATGACAAAATAAAAAGAAAAGCGAGTTTCTCTTATCAAACAAAGCTTGTCTGCGGAAGAGCATCAGAAAGAAGAAGAGAGAATTTGTGAGGAGATTACTCACAAATATCAGGATCGAATTGGAAAGGTATGTAGATAACATGAATTCACGGCATTCTCTTGAGAAAAACGTGCAAAAAGTTACTTAAGTACTTGTCATATGCAGTATTAAAATTTTCAGTTGCTTAACATTGTTGATCCCAATCTTGGGACGGATTGGCTAGCAAGAGTTTTGTCTTTGAAATGGGGTCTTGATAGTTAGTCTTCTCTTTTTATTTGGAATTGTAGCTGGCTTCGTAGAGAGGGTTTTTTGGCTCGGGTTTTTCAAAGGGCATTTCAGATTGTGTCAGATCTTTTGGATGTGCCAGCCGTGGTGCCTTTGCAGCACGACTACACTCTTGCATTCTACTTTGAAGAAATTAAATTTGAGGCAAGGCCCTATCTATTTCCAATAGAGGCGTCTCTTGGAGTGAAGACTAAGGATATCGATAAGCAGGCATTAAAGAAGGTGGATACATTGCGTTTGGCTTTCAGGTGAATCACTAACTGACTTAGATATATAATATTCATTGTTATTGTTTTGTAACATTCGTGTCACCTAATTGACCTTTGTAGATTCTTCATGTTCTTGGTTGCCAAGAGTGTCTTGCCTGCCATGCCCTTTCTAGCTAGACAGTGGACTCAGCTAGCGATCCAAGACACAAGCATATATCCCTCTACTATGCACAGATTGACTCCTTGGGAGATAGATAATTGTCCATGGTGGATAGATATGGAGAAGGGCCATGTTCTTGTACGTGAAAGAGAGCTACAAGAGATGATATCGAAGGATGCTGCGATGAAGGTTCCTCCAGTAGACATAGTAGAAGAGAGTCGTGCAGGTATGTTTGATCATGCTCATATTTGCCTATCTAAAAGTTACAGTGCTCTTATTTGAAGTTATCTATTTTAGCAATGCGCAACTCACAAAAGGAAAAGGAGAGGGTTGTGGATCAGATCATTGACGAGGAGGTGGAGCCACCTCCAGGTAAACTACAATTGCATTTGTTAATGCTTTCCTTCCACGTGGTTGATGCATGGCTTATTAAACCTCCTTGTAATGTCTCAGTTGCTCCTGGCACAATCGTGGCTCGAAGGAGTATCTCTTTTGTTTATATTATGGAGTCTCCATCTCATTGTCTCTCTAGTTCTATGGATACTCGATGCATGGCTATTGTTGGGGACTACATTGCCATTGCTGCAGACTATAGGGCGGGGATCCGTAATCATGCATGGATCCTTGTACACGAGCATCTCGTGCGGGCACGCTCTGACTCTATCTTGTATACCCGCGGCACGAAATCAGTTTCATGGGATGCAAATTTGATTTTCTTAGATCTTCCATTTGGTGGGTCCCTCTTAGGCTCCTCTACTTTACCTCCTTGGGACATTTTCACTGAGGATCATGTACGTGCTGGGTTCATTTGGCATTCTCGACATTGGTGGATATTGGATGGCTGTTGATCATGGTTTCTTTGGCAGGTCTATCTTCTTTATATTCATGCAAAAAAATTGTAATATTTGTGGTATTTATTATTGATATTTAGTTAAAATAACAGGAGAGGCCGTTGGCTGGGTGGAGAGATTTTCTCGTGCTTCGGAGATGGTGGTTCATCATCGCATTGTAGTGCTCCATCATGGAGCATATGGTTATGTGGAGACTTTTGGTGGTCGTGTGGAGGTGATACATTTGTTTTTACATCAATATTTCAGCACTTTGTCTTGTTGTTTTCTCTAATCGTGTGTCTTGTTTTGCAATGTAATTGCTCTATGCTATTTATGATTCACAGAGTGGGTATGCGTCCACCTTGCTTTGTATCAAAAAGCGCTGCCTTGTTCTCTCGTCCTGGTATGCACTCTTCGGATTCTTTTATGGTGCATCACCTTCTGGAGCTCTCTCAGGCTAGATCATTATCAGGCGAGCCATTGCGAGGAGGACTGCAACGGAGCCATTCTTTCATTGCATGTTTTGTGGAGCTGCTTTGCCGACGAGGAGGTATTTGTTTGGAGCTTGGATGTGGCACATCCCTTGTACTAGCAGCTTGCTTGGCTTCAGGACGAGCATGTGTTGCAGTCGACATTGATGAGCCACTGATTTCAGGATATGTGTTACCGTTGCTTTGCCCTAGAAAGCGGGGCAGAGAGGAGGCGTCCACCTCTTTAGATATTGATGATGAGAGTGACATGCCATCGCGTGTCAATCCCTTTGACGACTAGTGAGGGCCCCTCTTACTTTTGACATTGACATTGCTCTCATCTTTTTTGTCACTATTTTTGTATTAGCGTTGGTATTTATTGATCATCGATACTGCCTATATTACTTGTTTGGTGTTTAACTTCACAATCTTTTTTTTTAATGGAAGTGCATTGCCAGTCTACGCAGAGCAGATGGCTATAAACATGGCAGCTGATACGCGGTACAATTCTTGTATCCCTGAGAGGTATCAGAGACATAACGTATTCATCGATGATGAGTGCGAGTCATCATAAGAACAATGGATTTATAACATTGGTGGATGTTAAAATTCAAATTCATGTCTTGTTGTGGATAAGTAGTATGTACTGTTTTGATGGATTTGGTTAAGGTTTAAAATCCTCATGTGAGGTGCCGTGAAGGCTTATGATTATTTTTGAAATATTGCTTCATGGACAAGGGAAACTATGTCCAATTTTTTAAAAAAGTACTTTGTTTGTTTTGCTTTGTTTTTTGTGAGAGGAGGCATAATGGTTATGGCCATTTTTATTATTTTTTCAAGCGGTGATAATACCACAAATACTTATGTTCTAATATTTTGGATTGTGGATAAGTAGTATGTACTATTTTGATGGATTTGGTTAAGATTTAAAATCCTCATGTGAGGTGCCGTGAAGGTTTATGGTTATTTTTGAAATAGTGCTTTATATACAAGGGAAACTATGTCCAATTTTTTTAAAAAGTACTTTGTTTGTTTTGCTTTGTTTTTTGTGAGAGGAGGCATAATGGTTACGGCCATTTTTATTATTTTTTCGAGCGGTGATAATACCACAACTACATATGTTCTAATATTTTGGATTGTGGATAAGTAGTATGTATTGTTTTGATGGATTTGGTTAAGGTTTAAAATCCTCATGTGAGGTGCCGTGAAGGTTTATGATTATTTTTGAAATAGTGCTTCATGTACAAGGGAAACTATAGATCTTCGCTCGAGTTTTTCTTTGCTCGCAAAATCTTGCTCGGGCTATGGTAGGACTCTAATTACCATAGCAACTACTAAGTAATTCGCTGCCCATCTCCTAAGAAGACGTTCCCACCCAGTGAACTATCCAGCCGTCTACAATGGCTCTAGCCCTTTGCCCTAGTTGGACTCCCTTCCCACATTGCCTAGCCCGGCCTTGCCCTTGTCTAGTCCGGCCTTGCCATTGTCCTGACACTAAACAATTATCAAGTTGATTGTTATACCTTAGCACAAGATCTCCTTCCTTGATGCCTTTGTCTTTCAGTTTCTTGTCAAGCTTTTATTTTTCTTGTATAGCTTTCCTCTTATAGCACTCATAAGCCGCTTCTCTCTTCCAAGAAGTTCAACTAAGGTAAGAATTTGATCTATCCATGTTTTTTGCTCATCTTGTGACCCTTTTCCATGAAGCTGCATTGTTGGAATGTTGAGCTTGATAGGCTGCAAGGCCTCTTGACCATAGACCAAGTGAAACGGTGTGAAGTCTGTGGCTTCCCTATATGTGGTTTGATACACCCATAATGCCGCATCCAAAAAATAGTCCAACAACTTTGTCTTGTTCTTCAACATGTTTCTGATAATACGTGCAATGACGCCATTAGCCTTCTCCACCAAACCATTTGACTATGGGTAGTAGGGTGTGTTATGACGATGTAGAATGTGAAGTTCTTCACAAAATTCCCTGAGTAAATCCTTCCTGAACCCTGGATCATTATCAAAAACAATTTCCAAAGGTGTGTCAAATCTACAATAAATGTGAGTGTAGAAAAACTTGCTCACCATCCTTTCATTTACCTTTGCCACACTTTGTGCTTCTAAACAAGAGAGCGGCCTCTAAACACCCTTCGAGGCTCCCGTGCTGCTCAATTGGGGCTGGGAAAAGCACAATCAGAGACAAAAACAACCCACAGCCAGAAACCAAACAAGAAAAGGAGCACCACCTAGTTGTAGATGCGAACTAGGACGCACGTTGGAGAGGGGGAATGGGGAACACACCCGACACACATGCCACTGTCCCTATATAGCTCAGGGTATTCACAGCACCCCTGTCCTCTCGAAAACACCTTCAAAAAAGCAATTCACACTAGCAGGGCCTCGTCTGCACTTCGCCCAACGCACACACAACCTGCACAGTTGCTAGAGAGCGATCACACCGATCTTGCCTGCTTCCCGCTCTTCCACATCTCAACACCTCTCTCTCTTTCTCTCTCACACACATAGGGGGTCCGGGGGGACGCACACACTCACACACACCGGCACCACACACCTTGGGGACGAGCAAAGAAGAAAGGGGGGAAGGGGGGAAAGATGACACCAAAAAAATCGTCAATGACAGCTTCTTTACACACCATGCACAAAACTCATGTGGCCTACTCTAGGTCGCGCCATGGCCATCACCAATCCATACAGAGGGGCACACACCTCCCTCGCCACTCGACTCTGTCGGCACATGCCTCGACGGGAACATTCATCACTGGCTTTACTTCGACAACAACTCCGCGTTTCGATAGCTCTTGTTGGCCGCCTTCTCCGCAAGGCGCCCGCTCTTTCAAGCCACTTCACAGGCGACGTATGTCGGCTTCGACCACTCTGCACATGAAATCCTCCTTCTTGGTAGCCTTCATTGGCCTTTTCCTTTGCCCAGTGTTTGCTCTTCCGAGCTGCTTCCCAATGATCCTTCTCCCTTGGGGGGTCTCCTTCGATCACACTGCACGCGAAATCCTCTTTCTTCCCCCCAACTCTAAGGAGCCTAAGAGTAAAACCCTCCTCATGGCTTTCGAAACACGGCTGCCCCCTTGCCTCACCTCTTTCTCTTCTTTTTCTTAAGGCCAAGAAAGAGTTTCTTCTTTTGGCAGTGGCGCCCTGTGCCTTCTCCTCAAGCCTTCCCTTCCTTTTATTTTTTTTGGCCCTCCTCTTGTGAGCTTACCCATTTTGCCCTTTTTCCAAGTCCAACCTTCCTTTTTTTTTCCCTTGAATTTACAAACAAGGGGTTCTTGGCACCTAATTTGCGCGCCGTCGGTGCCCCATGCACTCGAATTCGCCAAAAATGGGTTCTCTCGGTCACACTGCATGGGAACTTCACTGTAGCAATTCCGAATTTCCGCTTTCATCCACCACTCGATGCCACGCTAGCCCCGGACAATGCGTTCAAAAATAAAAAAACATTTTTTATCACGATTGCCTGCCACCCGGATGTGCGTATCGTGATGCCCATGAATTTGATTGGTGATCCGCAAGTTTTGACTGACGCCCCACGTTGCATGAGATTTTCCAGAACCCTAGCTTGCTCAAAAATATCTTTCTCAGCACGCTGATCGACGTGGTCCGATGAGCACGTACCCGACCCTCGACAAATATTCCACAGTCCATAACTTGCCTGTTTGAGCTCGGAATGACGAACCGAAAAGACCGGCATGATCGACAGCTTGAGCTTTACACGTGTATCCATTGATCCCATTTTTTGCCACCTGTCTGTACCTGCTCTGCCGGTCGGGACCTGCGAAGCCTTCTAACTTCGGACTGGCATATCTTTCACACCGTGGCCCCATTTGACGAGCCATCTGGACGGGCTCCTAGAGCATCTTGAGCACTTCATTCTAGGGCCTATCCCCACACTTTGAACACCTTGACCTGCCATCTCAATTATCTCAATTTGGAGGCCCCCCGGCCTAAAAAACCACTTTAAGCATACATTTCTGCTGCCACTCTCCTGCCCAGGGTCTTCATACCTGCTTTAGTCCTTTGCCATGCGCATGCTAGCACCCTTTGCACTTCATAGCACACTTCCTAGCGCGGACCAACTTTGGTTTCACCAACGTGATATCTCCTTGTACTCAAACGCACAAAGAGAGGGGAATGCAAGATAGCCACACACACCAAACACAAACATTCACCATGCCAGAGAGAGATAAAGAGCACAAATCAACTTGAGCAACTCAGTCTTAGCCTTAAAGATTAGATGCACACAAAGCTTGATGAGAAATAGAGAGACAACACAAAACTTGACCTTGTTGCCAATACACAAATTGTCTTAGGGTCACGGGAGCCCTCTCACCGAGCACACTCTTACAATTGACTTTTTAGGCAAACAATTCAACAAGCCCTCAAACCATCAAGCATGAAATAACACAACAGACTTCAAGGACAATATACCTTCAACTACCTGATGATCCAACTTATCGAGTCAATTTGGAGAGAAGAGTCGTAGTTACAGCATACAATTGCATCCAAAACTATGAATCTTATTTATGGACAAGAGTAGGCTACAAGTGTGATGCAGAGTATGGTATCACTCCACTCCTCTAGATGGCACAACTAACTTCAAGCTTCTCCATGCACCTATGTGTAGTGATGGAATAGAGCACTCACAATGCGCACACTCTACACAACTAGGCTTGAAGAGTGGTGTGTTATGTGTTGAGAATGGTGTGGTGTAGTGTGATCATGTGTTGATTTACAAGGGAGAGAAGGTCTCTATTTATAGGTTTTAGAAGCCCCGATTAGGATTAGACCTAATCAAGTTTATTTCAAGAAATCAAAGATTAGGCATATTTTATTTTATTTTAAATAAGGGTGGGTCTCTCTTATCCTTTGAGTCACATGGATGTGGGCTCAAGGGAAGAGAATTATTGAGGATGAAAGGAGAGATGATTGAGTGAATAATTTGGGAGTGCCTACTCTAGTAGAGGGTGGATTTTACAATAAGGTTAGTGGTTAGTAGTTAGTAATTATCACTACAAAATATTTACAAAATCATTCACCAAATGGTGAGATATATGATGAGAAAGGTTAGAGAAGGGATGAGCTTGTAAAGAGAGGTTGAAGCTTTGGAGAAGTTGACATTCACCTCTTTACAGCACCGGTAGAAGAAGCCATCAGCATGGCGAAGTAGCGAGTGTCAATGAAGCTATGTTATCTTCAAAAAACTTGGAAAATTCATGATAAAAGCCTTCATTTGCAAAGGTTATCCTTGGATTTTTGCTGATTTTTTGAAGTTCTTTACAAAGCTGAAGAGAGTATGGTAATATGGACATATATGTAGAGAGAAAGGGCGACACATAGGGTGTAGAAATGGAGGATAAAGGCTATGGAGGTGTGAGAGAAGTGGAAATGGTGAAGAGGGTAAATTAGGACATGGGAGTTGTAGGTTTGGGAGTGGGAAGGAGAGGGAGGAGTGTGTAAGAGTGAGTAGGTGTGTGGAAGGGTGAGAGAAATAGGAAGATTTTTTGGGTGTATGAGGTGGCAGTTTTGAAGTCGGTCATTGATTTCATGTAAAATTGCACTTGGCTGCAAAATTTCTGAAAAAATTATGGAAAATACTTCAGCTCACGAGCTATGTTTTGTCTTCTGGAAGTATCCTCAAATTCGGATCATAAGAAGGTGCCAAAATTCAAGCAAAAAGCTGTCCCTGCAGCACCTAATAAAGCTTGAAGTGGGCCACTATTTGATTATTTTTCCTTTGTAGTCTTCCAAGTGAGCCCCCCATACATCAACCATGACCTAATATTGCCAAGGATCTTACACACATGTATGGTATAGGATAAGTATCAGATATAATATATACTTGTGGGGTAAGAAGATAGGCTAGCTAATCATGAAAAATGGACACATGGGATGCATGGTGGCAAAAAATATATAAAATAAAAGGAGGAAAATCATGAGAGAAGGGACCCTCAGTTATTCTCTACTTTGAGTAATTCATGGAATTTATTTGAAGATAAAATCTATGTACTTGTGAATATTTAACTGGGAGGGATGGAAAATAAAATTATATATATATATATATATATATATATATATATATATATATATATATATATATGACGGAGCCGATAAGGTTATTGGTGAATTTTTACAATGAAGTCACATAAAGGTTTTTTAAAGCTTGTGTGAGTAGAGCTTAAGGGATAGAATGATAGTAAAATATGTATAAGGAATGACACGAGATGGAAGCTAGCATACTTAGGCCTAATAACGCACACCTAGGAAAATATATTTATATAAATACAAAAAATTTGAGAAAAAAAACCTTTATACTTAGGTCCTTTATTGATAGAAAATATTTACATATAAAGAGGACCGTAATATTATAAATTTATTTTTTTGTCTCCTAGCCCAATGACTCGCTCAATGGTTTGATATAAACAAATATGATAAAAACCTAAACGCACGCACACTATTTATAATGAAAAAGCGAGCCTAGTCATTGTGCTAGGGTGTTTTTGTGGGGTGAAGTGGCTTCTTAAAATTATTTTATGAGAGCCGAAAAACGGCTATCATCATATAGTCTACTACCCCCAGAATGTAGAGCTTATCATTTTCAGTTCTAGGTAATGGACCCATAGCATCAATGCCCCACTTTTCAAAGGGTCCAATTGTGAGTACATCTTGCCTTGGACCATCCACCAACCTTCTATTTCCATTAACCTGACAATTGTCACAACTTCTGCACCAATGTTGACGATCCACATGCAGGCTTCACCAAACATACCCCGCAAGCAAAGTATTTTTCACAGTTAACTCTTGGGCAAAATGGCCACCACATGCTTCCTAATACAAACCTTTTAGAAAGGATGGAATTTCCTTGATCCTTGGTACTCTTTTGCACACTTGATCCTTTCCTCTTTGATAGAAAGAGCCTTCTATGAAGAGATAGACACTTTCCTTCTTTATGAGCCTCCTCTTCTGATCCTTTGTAAAGCCTTGTAGAAACTTTCCTTCTAGAATGTAGCTCACAATGGGAGCCAAGGACTCCATCCCTTGGTACCTTGGCCCGGGGAGGTCACTTAGTGTAACATTCCTATATCACGTGCATTCGAGACCCCTATTAAAAACCCCTATGTACCAAAAATTCCTCTTCTCGTACACCCCTCTGTAAATTTCATTTAAAATTATATATCCCTAATTGTACATATATTTTTTGTGGGATGAAATAATAACTTCTCTTCATTATAAGTTACTTTTTTAAAAAAAGTGCACTTGAAAGGGTCACAAAACATAATAACACAAACTTTTATGACACATTATCCACATTCAAATCTAAAAGCTTTAAAAATATCGATCCAAATGATCATGTTAAGACTTTTGTCAAGAGCTTTTGAAAATTGCCTTGTAATTAAATAGTTGTAATATGGACACATAGTGACAAGAATGTTGTGTTGTGTTGTGGTTAGCTTGGTCTTTTAGAGATTCTTTTGTATGTCTTTTGGTGGAAGTACAAGGTGTCTTACTGTAGCATTTATGCTCTTTAGTTTCCAAGGTTCTAAGTAGCAAAAGAGGCAACTTACACGAGCTTTTTGCCGACTATTATTACAACGGCACTACACTCATAAATGTCAAAATATGCACATAAACTTAAGTGCACACACTTACATCAATTTGGTGAATCATTAGAGCTAGCATTCCTTCTCCATAAGAAAAATTATGTACATAAAGCTTGCTATACTTGTGCTGCCTAGATGAATAATTGATTTTGCAACCATTGGCCTACTTTTTTGCATGCGTCAGCTAGGTTGACTTTGACTAAGCAATCAAAAAGGCCAAGCAAGGAGAATATATTATAAAAACCACACCTCATAACAATAGAAAAAGAAGAAAGATCCTAGGAAAGTTTAAGACACAAGTCCATAGATTTCAAAATGGACCACATCGCCATTGCACTTCCACTTGGTTCAAGTTGTGTTAAAATGATGAGTGGAGCTAGAGTTTCTTCTCTGGGATCATTACTAGTTTGTCAAGCTTCAGAGATGCAAGTCCTTAGAGAGAGAGAGAGAGAGAGAGAGAGAGAGAGAGAGAGAGATGAAATCTGATATTTAGCAAATGCAAGAGGTTGACCTAATAAACCAAAAAAGTTAAGATAGTGGCATATCTTCCAATAAGGCACATTGCCACATTCCTTCAAGTTGCACATATATGTGATAGCATGCTCAAAAAGATCAACCATGCAAGAATAGTGCTCATACAATATGTTGCCATGATGTTGCATGATGCTATCAAAAAGGATTTGGCCCTCATCCACTAGACCCTAGTAACTATATCCATTGAGCACACTGGCAAAAGTAATTGCTATGGGGGGAGTTCTTTTGCTCAATCAACCCTTGTTCAGCACATCCTTATAAGTACATTCCAAGATGCTCAATTTAATGATAAACCTCACTTTTTATCTAGTGAAAACAAGTAAAGCTTGCTTCGCCACAACTTTGTGGGCATAGTTTTTATCAATGCGCTCCCAAGTAATGACATCCTGGATAGGAAGCTCATCAAGAATGTGTTTTTCTTTAAAGAGGACGTGCCATTTGGGAGACATGTCAACCAAGGTAGCACCAAGCTAAACATGGTTCTACGATAACCCATAACTAGCAGTTTCATGATCTTATATATGTCAAAGGCCTTCAAGGTGCATGCATATGTATCAACACAACTGGTGAAAGGAGGTGGAAACAATTCAGAGATTTTTTACCACAACAATGTTGCGCATATACTAGAAAAGATGCACTTCAAATTTTGGGAAAATCTTGCAATCAGCATCATGTTCCGAGAGACAGCATCCCTGATAGTCAAGAAAGTTGTCAAGAACTTCTCCAGCTTATGCAAATACATCACATTTGTCGTACATGTCAACCCAAAGCACTGCCAATGCGAGACATGTATCTATAATAGCCCCCTAACCAGGAATCTCGTGGACATGTCTCTGTAACAGTCCCCTAACTAGGAATCTCATGTCGAGTGTTTCTCTCAACCATGTGACCCTCTTGCGGGCATTGAATTCCCAACTGCTGAAAGCAGTCACCGAAAGCTTGCTGCCAAATTCATGTGGGGCATACCGTGCAATCAACATGTTCAAAGAGATGATGTTTCATACAAGAGTGTAGTCTGCTTCATAATGTGTAGTACAATTCAACTAACTATAACCCAATCTTGCCAACGGCAATGTCTCATGCCATGCAGCAGGGATTCAAGGTGCACGGAAAGGATAGATGACAGAAGGAATGCCTTCACTTTGCATATACCGACAAAAACTTAGAGTTTATTAGAGCTTGCTTGCCATAGCTATTCTAAGCATAATCTGTAATCAACATGCTCCAAGTGAGACTATTCCAGATTGGAATCTCATGACGCACTTAAAGCTGATTAGAGCTTGTTTCCACGGCTATTTTAAGCATAATCTGTAATCAACATGCTCCAAGTGAGATGACTATTCCAAATTGGAACCTCATGAATCACTCCTTGTGCTTTTCTAGGATGCCACATATGGCATACAAGTCAACCAAAGCAACATCAAGCAAGTCATGTTCATGCAATCCAAGCCAAAACAGTCCATTGGCTGGCCTTTTCTAGGCCTATCCTCCCATAGGTCCATGCCAAGAGACTTCATTCTTCCCACCCATGCACCCCATCTAAAATACGCACACTCAAGAGCATGAACACACAGCACACATGCAGCAGCACATACACATGCAGAAGCACATTAACATGTTTGTGTGGGATGACATTCTCTAGGCAAGACAAATAGCCTCATTAAATCCAACGCTAAATTTTCCCTGAAAAGCACCAACACAAGAAAATCACCTATAAAGTATGTAATCATGTGTATTACTCTACAAAGAATTTTACTTGTACCTTCTATAACGATACTAGAGCGAGAGAAGGAGTAGCTCCAGAACAAGAATAAAAGATACCAGACAAAGAAGGATCAGCTCCAGAAGAAGAATAAAAGGAGAAAGAACGTTCACAGTGATAGAAGCAACCATGGACCGGTTTGCATGGAGTTGAGATAGAAATATCAAGGCAAAAAGATAATTACATTGAAAGAGACCAGTCATAAAGTCCAACCTGTATATCTTTTCCACCAGGCCCATAGATAAGAGCCAAGAGCTTCTTCACCACAACCATGTCGCGCATAACCTAGAAAACACGCACTCCAAATGACTACATGCTGGTAAATCTTTTCCACCAGGCCCATAGATAACAGCCAAGAGCTTCTTCACCACAACCATGTCGCGCATAACCTAGAAAACACGCACTCCAAATGACTACATGCTGATAATTACATTGAAAGAGACCAGTCATAAAGTCCAACCTGTATATCTTTTCCACCAGGCCCATAGATAATAGCCAAGAGCTTCTTCACCACAACCATGTCGCGCATAACCTAAAAAACACGCACTCCAAATGACTACATGCTGGTAAATCCTCTCCTCCGAAACGCAGTCCACCATTTTCACTGCTCCAGCTCCATTTCTTCACAAACAAAGGTTAGGCCATGCTCATCAACATCCATATCAAGAACTTTAAAACAACTTGCATTAAAGATGGAAACATGCGAGTGCTGGTCAAATAGCATCTGTTGAAAATGTTCGAGAGCTTGTGCACCACAGCCATGTCGTATATATCCTAGAAAAACGCGCTCCAAATGACTACATGATGCACCAAGTACTCGAGATAAAGCAACTAATTTTGCTATTCACTGGTAAATCCTTTCCTCCAAAACAGAGCTCCACGGTTTTCTTGCCTCCAGCTCCACCTCTTCACAAACAGAGGTGAGGCCAAGCGCATCTGCATCAAGCTCATCAGCATCCATATCAAGAACTTTTGAACAGCTTGCATATAAGATGGGAACATCCGAGAGCTAGCTCAATTAGCATCAGGTGGAAACATCCAAGAGCTTCTTCACCATAGCCATGTCGCGCATATCCTAGAAAAAACGTGCTCCAAAACCATATGGGATAAATTGTGATAAAAAAGCACATTGAAATGGCACAGATAGGCATATATAAATGCATAGCTTTGAATGAATCTATATCAATCCATTACAAAATGTAATGGAGAAAAAAGTAGGTCAATCATCTCCTCCTTGCAACTCAAACTCCTGCAAATGATAGAGCAAAAATCAGATCATAGCCATGGGAATATAATACTGTAGTTTTTACAATTATATATACTAAAGCTCACCAACCAAGAAAATAGTAAAGCACGCCTTGCCTATCCCTAGTGGTCCCTCACAAAATCATTGAAGACCTTCCAATCATTCTCATCAAGTTCATATTTTTTGTTTCTAGAATCATATGTAAGGTTTGCAAGTACGATAATGCAATCAATGCTCACCATATCCAGATCTATCAAGTCATATGTAAAGCACCTAGTCCCTTTAGTTTTTTGATACCATCCGACCTGAACCTCAATCCCCAAAGGTTTATCCAAAAGGTTGAATCCTCTCTTGTATTCCACACACTCACCACCAACCATTCTCGTCATCTTTTGAACTCGTCCCTAGTACCATTTGCTTTCAAATTTCTTCTTGCCTCCGGAGGTTCTTGGCTTGCAGCCTGACCTTGTCACCTTCCCATGCATGGTCTGTTCTTGAAAGAACACGGCACAATCAAACCCAATAGCAAATAAGTTTTCACCTGTCATTGCATGATTCCTTTCTTCTTCTTTGGCATAGTACACTCCTTGTCGTACTCTTGTACGTCTATCTTTAGAGAGTGTTGGGTTGCTACTGAGCTGACTCACTGTCTTCTCACAACAGGACTTATCTCTTCTTCCTCCTCTAGAACAGAGTCAATAATATGCCTGACCTCACTTGTAGCAGCATCTTCATCTGGAAATACTTCAAGATAGATGGAAGTAGGATATTCTTCATTTGTGTCCGAGTCTTGTAGATTTGAGTTTGCATATGCATCAAACACTCTAGTTGACCAAGGCTGGAACCACCATTTTTTGTCTTCTTTTCCTTTTGGACTAACGTGCAAGTGAGCGAAAAGTTTATGGGCACTTTCCAATCCTCTTTGTAAAGAATCAATGACCCTTTTATTGGTTGAAACTCATGTGTAATCACCTAACTTTACCTCTTTCATGCCTTCTATGAGATTTAACTCCCTCCATATGTGCTCTCGCTTCTTGTGAGCTCTTGTGAATGCCACACCATCATCTTTGCATTCAAAATGTGCAAGCCTATTCAAGATTCCTATCGTATGTATCATGTCCATCAAGTCGTAAGTACGCTCTTGCCCAACCATGCTCCCAACTTTGCTGAAGAATATTTCAGCTGCATGTAAGCCAGTGAGATGCAGAGGACACCTGAAGTTTGAGTGAAAGTCTCTAAAATATTTGATAAGAAAAACCGCAAAGTGGCATGAGACTTGTACATCCAAAAATGTCTCTTTACTGATAAAATTTGTTGAGAGTGTATATTTTGGATAATGTTGTATCCAAGATCTCCAAATCTGAAGAAAAAAGCCACTTTGGCTGCTAAATGGACTCTCTCTCCCCAGTTCAGGTGAGGAGATAAAAAGATGTCCTATGTAGTCTCCAACAATTTCAAGATAGGCACGTGTCCCTATCATACTATGCTCTCGTCTATGTTGGCCACTGTTTGCTAGCTCTCCCAAACACTGTTGCACTTGTCTGCTACATATTCTTTGAATTGCTGCCCAATTTTGAAGATCCTCTCGCTTGATATCCACTTCCTTAAGCATATGCTTGTCAACAAGAAAAGAATCATACACAATGGTGACATGATTCAAGGTTATCCAGACATCACCAAGAGCTAGCTGCCGCTTTGGCTTAGCGAAAACATTGACAAGATTCCTTCCATTGTGTACAAAGTCCTGATCATGCACTTGCCATAGGAAATGCTCAATGCTTCTACTACACTGACCTGAGCTGGAGCACCAGACTGACTACTAGAGGTCATACTTAACTTACTACTTAGAACAATCCTTTTTCATGTGACCTAAGATGTGACAATTAAAGCACCATCCTTCATTCTTAGAGGCGGTTCTTTCTTCTCAATCTAACCAGCCTCCTTTGATTCCTTTAGCACCTTTTTCATTTGGTGTCAACTCAATTGCTACTTGAGACGGAGCCTTGCCTTTATTATTGTAAGGTGCAGCGGAAGTGAAAATTGAACTTTGCTCAAGATGAGTGCTCCGAACTGTGCTCAAGGGTTCCTTTTACTTACGGAAGGGAGAGCCTTTCGTTCCTTTAGTGAGAGAGTGAAAATGATCACAAACAAAGTGGATAAACACTTTGAATGAAGGTGATGAGACTGAGAGATAGAGAGAGAAGAATATGACACCAGAATATTGTCAAACCCTCCTACGAAGTCCCCACTCTCTATGGCAAGAGCGGTCTACTATTGATTGCACAAATCTCTACAATGCTTTGGACTTGCCCTGACGATATCAACGACGATGAGACAGGCTAAAATCTAAAAATGCTAATGGCTGAAATCTGCAAATCTTTATCTATTGAATTCTAACTCTATGTCGGTGACGATGTCGATGGCGACGATGCGACAACGACGTGCTGAAAACACAAATGCTGAAATCTACATTTTCTGGGTTGAATATGGAAACTACACTGGATCTGACCATGCGGGCTGAATATGCAAACTACACTGGATCTGATCGTGTGGCAAGAATTTGTTGTGGGAAGGTGAGATCTGTGAGGTTCGGGACTTCTATTGTGATGTCTGACTACTGAAAACTGAAAACGTTGATGCTTCTTGGTGTTCCATCGAGAGAGTAGCCTTCTCCTGTTCCTTGGCAATCTGCGCCTGCACATTAGAAAAAAGTCACCACAACTCTTTCATTTGTTGGGTGCTCTGCACTTCATACACTAACCGTCTTTCTTGAACTTGCAATCGAATTCGGCTAGGCTTTCTTTGGCTGCCAAGCGGTTCTTTCTTCGACTACCATTCTTGGGGTTCTTGAGTTTTTTGCGGTTCTCTTTTGCTTGCAATCTGTGTTAGAGAAGGATCTTCTCTTCAACCGAGTTCCTCTTTTCTGCAGGTGCACCCCTTGGCGGCCTTGCGCTCACACCAAGGTTGCTTTTTCCCACCTCATGTCAATTGTTCGGCCGCTAAGTGCACGTTCCGTTCTCAATGAGTGAAAAGAGGCACAAGGGGAGGCTGGACAAGCCCTTCTTTCTTGGGTTTCCTATCACTCTTCAAAAACATGATTAGGAATCAACACGCCCAAGAGGACTTGGGTTAAGTGCGATCGGAACAAGCAAAAAAAAATCTTGTGGTTCTTCCTTGAGTGATACAGAACACTGTCAAAGCTCTAATACCAATGTAAGGTGCAACGGAAGTGAAAGTTGAACTTTGCTCAAGATGAGTACTCCGAACTGTGCTCAAGGGTTCCTTTTACTTACGAAAGGGAGAGCCTTTCGTTCATTTGGTGAGAGAGTGCAAATGATCACAAACAAAGTGGATAAACACTGTGAAGGTGCTAAGACTGAGAGATAGAGAGAGAAGAATACGACACCAGAATGTTGTCAAACCCTTCTCCGAAGGCCCCACTCTCTATGGCGAGAGCGGTCTACTATTGATTGCACAAACCTCTACAATGCTTTGAACTTGCCGACGATGTCGATGATGATGAGGATGACGACAAGACGGGCTGAAATCTAAAAACGCTAATGGCTTAAATCTGCAAATCTTTATCTCCTGAATTTTGACTCTATGTCAGTGACAATGTCGACGGCGACGATGCGACGACGACACGCTGAAAATGTAGATGCTGAAATTTGTGTTTTCCGGGCTGAATCTGCAAACTACGTTGAATATGACCATGCAACGAGGATCTGCTATGAGAAGGTGAGATCTGCGAGATTTGGGACTTCTACTGTGATGCTTAACTGCTGAAAACTAAAAATGTTGATGCTTCTTCGTGTTCGGTCACGATGAATCTGCAAAACGTTGGATGGCTATGCTAATGCAAAAACGCTAGGGCTGAAAATTTTCCTTCTACTGTCGATTGTCCTGCAAATGTAAAACTCTAGGCTTCTTGATCTGTCTTGCTGTTGTTGGGGCTGATCTGGTCTGCAAAAAATGCCAGTGTCAGGGGATATGGGTTCGCAAGGTGAGCCGGGTCAGCACCGGGCTGCTTGCTGTGGGAGGTGTGAAAGAGAGACAAGACGCACGGCACAAGGCAACAGATCCTGTCAACACTTTAAATACTTAAAACTCGACAATCGAAATGGTTTAAACTGCTAATGATTAGCCAAAGTGGAATTCGATTACAAATGTTTTCCGTTAACGGCACTGATGGAGTTAGGAGAGTTTAATGCTCTCAAATTAGATCAAGACTGTAAAATTTCCACTTTTGCTCGCCATTAGAGTCTTTATAAACTGATTAGGAGGTAAGTATCCGACAAATCCCCTGCTTGATACCCTTGTATCTTTCAAATACAGTAGAGAGAGTTTATCCTCTATCCTTGCTTACATGAGAGCGAGTCTCCTCCAGTTTACCAAAAGGCCGAGAGAGATAGAGCCCTTTGATTTGCCTTATCCTTCTTTGGTAACCGACTTCAAAAGAGAGAAAGAAAGAGCGAGTTTTGACTTCCCTTGGTTTGCTTGTCCCGCCTTGCTTCTTTGTCCTTGATTTGCTTTAATCACTGCACGCTTTGCTTGCACGATTTAACCTCGACAAGCTTCTCTTTTCTTGCTTGATTGGATTGGAGATCGAGAGAGAGAGCTCGCCCAATCCTTGGCTTGGTTTCGATTGTTGAGAGAGAGAGAGAGCTCGCCCAATCCTTGGCTTGGTTTCGATTGTTGAGAGAGAGAGCTCACCCAATCCTTGGCTTGGTTTCGATTGTTGAGAGAGAGAGAGAGCTCGCCCTTGGCTTGCCTAGCTTCCCTCTTGCTTAGTTTCGATGGCGATCAAGGGAGCTTGCTTCTTCTCTTTCCTTCAGCTCTTCCCTCCCTGCCCTCGTTGATGCCTCTCACCTCCTCGTTGCCTCGAATTCCCCTTCTTCTTCACTCGTTGAAGCCCTCCTATTATAGCTCCCTTTAGTTTTTTGCCCCCAACACGCAGTCACGGAGTCGTGACTGACGTGGCGTGGGAGCACGTGTAATGACGTGGCAGCTCGAACTTCTGACCATCGCGGAATCTGCCGGGACCTGCTCCGAAAACGTTCGCCTTGGCATGCTGGGCATCTTTCCCTTCTTAGCCATGCTCAGCTGAGCTCTGTACAGCCTGGCATGATCTTGCTTTCCTTCCCCTGCTCTCGGCCTCGCTGCTGAACGCCATGCTTCCCCCTTGTTTTTTATTCGGCTTCACACTATTTACCCCATTGGGTGTCCATGGCCATGCCCTTTAATTGGGCGGCCAGCTTAATTGGGCGGCCATATAAAAAAAAACCTTTGGGCGGCCGTTGAATATATTGGACGGGCGGCCCTAGTGGGCACCACATTGCATACATGCCGGCCAAAGCACTGCCAAGCTCAACATCTTGTATACATTCCGGCCAACTCAGTGCTACTAAGCACAAAGTTTTCTCTCAGCAGCTCTCAGCTAACAATATCATCGTGATTTACTTACCTGTAACAAGGTCCTGAGAATAGTGCCACATGTCCCCAAGATGGAAATATAAGTGATTGCATTTGGTGAAAGACATTTCCTTTGCACTCGGTTGTTTATTACTTGTATCAGCTTCTCAGATAATGCCAAAATTATCCAGCTCAACGCAGTGCCGGCAGAGCTGACACCGGCAGAGCTGACTCGGTTTGGCAAGCCGTTAATTCCTTTAGACTTCTCAAACTGCATAGAACGCATACGAACCCTACTGAGGTAGCCAAAATTCTCAGATGGCACTCCGACCGAGCGGACTGGACTGGCACGGAACTGGTCCCTGGTGAATCTTTAACTGCCCATATCTTGGCAACCGTAACTTCGATTGCTGATCTAAAAAGACCGACGTGCTCCAGAAGTAGAGCACTTCAGGCCCATGCATTTATTTCATCTATGTCACCTTAGCTGCAGTTGCCCAATCTGGTACCTGCAATCGACTCAAACTTCAAAGTGACATAACTTCTTCACCGTAGCTCCAATCGACGAGTCGTAAAGACAAGCCGGTAGAGCACTTCAAGCACTACAGTTTTACATCATAATCTCTCATTGCGGTCACTGCAAGCATACTCATTTTTGGCATCATTAAGGCATCAATTGGCCCTTTAAAGACGCATCTGGCATACATTAATCATTAAGCTTAGCATGTTATCAAGCCCTGATCACTGCTCACTAAATGTGTAGGCTTCAAAGAAGCTTAGCTTGCATTTCTCTGCTCTTTTTCTCTACATGGCAGTGGAGCTGCACGACACCAGGCTACCTGTGGAAGAAAACGCTAGGTCCTTGGAGATGCAAAAACGCTAGCTCTGCTATTGTGGGGAGTCTTGCTGAGAAGGTGCTTGTTGGACGCTGAGTTCCTACTGCCTCTTCTGCCAGAAATGCTAGTGCTAGGGTTTTCTTATGTACTTGCTTAGTGAATTTGTCCTACCCAGTTTCCAACGAAAATATTTAAAAATAATAAGTGAAAAATGTCAAAAATAGGGAAAATAGGTCTATGCATTGTAAAAATGCTCCTGAGGGGTTCTGATGGAAATTTGATGATCAGGTTGTGTGCAACCAGAGGATATGCATCTATTCTAAGTGTTTGGGGCATGGTCTGCCAGATCACTTCCTATTCTAGACTGAGTGAACTGAATTGAACCCATGTCACAAAGTAGCTTGTCCATGTACACATAGGGTTAGATGTGTCACGTGACAATTATCTTGTGTTGTGCATTGTTCCAAGACTTTGAAGTGCAATGAGAATCAAGATTGACGAGAGGAAGAAGAGATCTTACCACCATTCTTACCATTCTGCTATTTTTGTTGGTTCTGCTGAATGCTAGTAGAGTTCTTCATGACCTCCTTATGTTGAGCTTCATTTCTTTCTCTAGTGTGACCCTCATGGCCTCATTGAACTCATTAGGGTTCAAGGCCCACACAGCGTACTCGATGTACTCATCCAAACCGAAGAGAGAAGCATCAAGACAGCTCTTTTGTGACATTGGAAGTTGAGTAGCTAGCTACAATATATGGTTAGAAAAAAACATAACATGAGTGCTTTTCTGCTTAAGGGATATTCATCCTTCTTTTAACCGTTTTTTATATTAGGGTGGCGAGAAACGAGTTTGAAGTTAGCCTTAAAAGTCGGCTAAATTGTAAGACAGTGGCTTGTCTCTCAAGAACCGCCGATCATCATGCTTTTCCTATTGCTCATTTTGCCAAGCATGATACCACAATTAATGGCATCTCCAGATAATGCATTGCAGCTCTGAGTACTTTACTCTTACTATTCTTTCTGGTGGTGGCAATTTAAGCATCAAATTAATGCTGCCATGACTTAATTACTGCTGCATCCATCTTACCAATATACTTACTGAACGTCAACTTCTCTGTGACTAGAGAGTTGGAGTCACTAGTACTATCACTCCAGTCTGCTTTTCTAGATAACTCAGCGATGTTGGATCGTGATATGACGACTTTCCAACATTACTTGTAAGCATTTGTTGTGCTTTTCCTCTCGCTTTGCTTCCATGGAGAGATGCTTTTCCTCCATTGTAAGTCGTTGTTTCTCCTGGGTAGTCGCTAGAGCCATTTTTCTTCCCGATGCTCCCTCTCTCTAATGCAATACGTTGGGCAACGCGGTCACTCTCCATAGACATACGCCTGGCATCCTGCTGCATCATCATCTTCATACATTTAATAATCACTATCCATAGCCTTATGCCTAACATCTTGCTGCATCATCATTTTCTACCTTTAATAGTCACTTATTAATAATAATGAATGGCTCTAAAAATACTCTAGAAAGCACAAAATGCACTAGAAAAGCTGTAAAGTGCTCTGAAAAAATGCACGGAAAAATCTTTGAACAATCTTCTATACCACCAAAACTCTCCACTGTCCACAATTGTGTATAACAACCGATTCTGTCTTGTGCAAGCAGAGGCTATTCATAGTAACTAAAACCATCTTGGCATGAGTACCAACTAAAACAATCAAAGGGTATGCAAACTAACTAAAATCAGCTCCACCCACTTGAGCAGGCCTCGGCTGTGTTGGAAAAAATAACTAATACAGTCTGGTCATGCACAACCTGCGTATAGGATCACAAAGGTGTTAGAGCAGTCTCCAAAGGTATCCTAAGCCCAAGATGAAGGTGTAGCTTGTCCACATGCACATAGGGCTAGATGTGCACGTGACATTGTGGCTCAAAGATCTCAAGCCAAGTGCACTAGCAGATGCCAAAAGTTCCCACGATGACCCTCCTTTTATATGATTTTTGATGTGCCAAAAACAACAGATTCGCCAACGATCTCACTTTGAGAATAAAGCAAGTCAAAAGTTGTGCCAAAAAGGTTCTAAAATTGCGTGCCTTTTCCAGAGTTTGGATCAAAGTCAAATAAAATTATGGTGGAACTCTATTTATAATCGGTCAGATTTACTTACTTTAACAAGTAAAGAAGAGAAACACTTTTTGATTGCTTATATAACTAGTTTAGAAAAAGATAGATTCTGTAGAAACCTCCTTTTAACTGAATTAGTTTCGGATGATTATCACTTTCTATACATACAAGTAAATCATGCCATAAAAGCAACATATTCAAAAATGTATAAAAAATAAAATACACATATAGAGGCGAATAAGTGCACTTACGTCTGATATAAATAGATAATCTTGCAACGACTCTGAGTAATGAAGAACTATCAACTCTTGTTTTCAAAAGTGTGAATAGATTTCTTAAACCTGCGAAAAGACAAGAAAATAACAACATTCCACTTAAAAGCTCGCATCACAATGTATTGAATCAAACAAACTAGCTACGAAGTAACTTTGATCATGAAGATTGTACCTAAAAACAGAGCCAGATTGTGTCTAGCAACACAAAAAAATAGTAAAGGTGTTGATATGGAGTTTAGAATAGCTAACACAAACATCTCAAAAGTACATACATTGGGTTCTATGAGCGATAAAATATGTGCTTCACTCAAAAATGTTGAATCCTTTTAGCAACGGAATCATGAGCTTGACTTAAGAAAACACACCATCTTTAGGGAAAGCAGAAGGAAGCAAAACCATGTGGTCTATAGAATAGTTGCAATCATTTACCACCATCAACATAAAGAAATAATGTATAAAATAAATAGCCTAGTCAAGGACAAAATGCAAAAAACTAGAAGGACAAAAGACCGCATACCTGAACAGGGATTGAAAAATCAGGAGCAGTCAATGCGTTGAGTCCCTCTTGAGGGCAATGGAGCGAAAGGTTGGAGGCATATGTGATCTATCCACGCAACCAAAAGGGGGAGCCAGCTTCCAACGAGTAGTGTCTCGTGTTTTGGCGAGCCCGGACCATCTTGTTGCACACAAAGTTTGAATACATTGGCGCCCAAAATTAGACTAGGAGAGCCTTATGAAAACACTTTTTTTTTTTGTGGGACTTTTAGTGCTTGACTAGAGTACCTCCATGGCTCAAAGGAATTTGATGGAATCCCATGGATAAATAGAATATGTATGCGAACAAAAGTTAGGCTGGTACAAAATTTATGAGTATTTAAAAAAACGAGGAGATGCCAAGTTTTGAGCCAAGTCTACTGGCCCGAAGATTCTTACATTTGGAAATGACAACTCCACCAATCCCTTACTCATGTACATAGGCATATGGAAAAATTTCGAAATATTAAAACTCCTAAGGTGAATTTATTTAGGCACCCTTAAAATTTGTGCTTCTGTAAATAAACTTCTATAAGTTTATGATTTTTTAAAATACCTTCTGCTGAACCCACGTGATAGGCAATGATTTGTTGGAGTGACGCCCCCGGGTACCTTGGTTGCTTTACCACTGTTTCCACCATGATGACATGCACTTCTTTGTCAACACATGCAGCTGCTTTTTTGTGCAAGAGAATCAACATCTTCATTTTGTGTCCTAGGAATATGATACAAATGCACTTCTTCAAACTAATTGGATAGTTTGCCGATGGAATGAAACGTTTTCCTTAATCTTTCATTTTTACATGCCCAAATGCCTAATATTTTCTTGACAATGAGAAGTGCATCCCCTTTTACCATGAGACATCGTATCTTCTGAGAAACACACATCTGCAAGCCATGGAGTATTATATTGTACTATGCTTCATTGTTACCTATGGAGTATGGCAAACTCACAAGATCTTTCACACCATCCACACCATTTGGATCAAGCAACACAAGCCCTCCCCTTGCTTTTCCTTTGGCCTTCTTGAATGCTCCATCAAAGAGCAGGGTGAATGAATTAGGTATGCTTTTAGGTGTTGGCAAGGGTAGGTTTTTTACTTCAGGAACCTTAATATCCCTTTTGTGCACTCTATAGGTGAGAATCCCTACCAACTCTGCACGTAAACTATCTTCTACCTTGCAAGAGTATCGGAATTAATGCAATTCCATATTCCTCTTTGAGATCCTGGGACTTAGTGTCATTTGAGAGGACACCCAAGGAAACAAGTTTTTGGTAGTGATTATTACAAAGGGTTTTGGTAAAAAGTAGGATCTAAATTTTCTAACTGCAAACATGAGAGCAAGCATCATGAGTTTTGCTACTGTGTAGCGTCTCTCCAAGGCATTCATGACCCTACTAGCAAAGTAGATGGGCCACATCCTGATACTGTGGGGCTCTTGTTGTAGCAAAACAATGCCAATTGTTTCTTTCCCATTATTAGAGCTAACAAAGAATGTGTACTCCCAAAAAGGAGGCATGAGTGTTGGTACCTCTGATAGAATGACTTTAATGCTATAAAAGTACTCTTCAAGTGCATTAGACCATGCAAATTCTACTTGTTGTGTCAATTTTTGCAAGGGTTGAAGCAACTCCAAATCTAAGTGAATGAAGCGTGACATATACTTCACCTTTTGAATAAATGAGATGACTTGCTTGAGATTCGTGGGTGATGATAGCTCAATAAGCCTTTGCATTTGAAGGATCCACCTCAAAGCCTTTATAGGATACCTTATGACCAAGAAAGATCACTTCATCCTCACCTATGTGGCATTTGTTGGGATTAAGCTGACCTTCCATGTCGTAGAGCTTCTTTAAAACTTCTTCTACCCTTTGTAGATGCATAATTTTGAGCTATAAATGAAAAATTCATCAATGAACACCGTAATTGACTTTCCAAAGAATTCTTGAAACACCATGTTCATGAAATGTTGAAAAGTTGCAAGAGCATTTGTCAGGCCAAATGGCATGACCCTAAAATCAAAGCATCCCAATGCAATACCTATTTAGAAGTAGCTTGAGTAGCCATCACACACAGTGTACTTCTCATGGACCAGCTACCTCATGTAATATCTCATCCTGAAATGGGAGGGAAACGTGATCTTGCTTGGTTGCCTCATTGAGTGGCCTACAGTCCACACACACCCTCCACTTACCATTGTTCTTGGGAGTGACTACAACGAGAGAGACCCACTCTGAATTCACCACTAGATAAATGAAATTTGCTGCTAAAATTTTTCTTACCTCCTTGAGTAAATCCTGCTCCTTGATGACTCCTAACCTTCATAGATTTTGTGCCTTAAGTGTGGCCTCATGATTTAACTCAATCTTGTGTTGAATAGTATCTACTCCATTTGAATAGGAGACTTCCTTAGCACACATTTGAGTTCCTCTCTTTCTTCCTTTGTAATTGTTGTCGATAGCATACCTTCTATCGTCCCTTCATCTTGCACATTTTGGTTCTCTTGGAAACATACCTTGTACAAACCTTGACAAGAGGTCTCTTGGTTGTTTGGCTTAAACCTCACCTCCATGAACTCAATGGAAGACTCCTCTTCTGTAATGTTGCCGCTACTTTCTTCCTCTGAGGTGCTACCGGTCCAGTCTTCCTCCGTCTCACTTTGAGATGATTCTTTGTGGAGTTCCTCTTTACGTTTCTCCTTCACGTCAAAGACAATATTCTTATGATTGTTACTTTAGCAAATTAATTTTCTGCTCTCCCAATCCTGCAAAACTTTCATTTTCATCAGCCATGGCCTTCCCAGGCTAAATGGATAACCACTCTCCTTGGTAGACATAACACAGAAATAAACCGTTTTCTTAATGCCAAAAGCCTCCAAAAAAACATTTTTACAAATTCCTACACACCTAGCCTTGATATTGTTTTCCACATTGACTTTAATTTTAGGTGTCTCGTGGATGTAGTCTTTGCATGAGTCCCTCTTTCATGATACAAATTTGTGCACCCCCATCCACTAGACCTTTCCTAACCAATATCCCTTTGATATAACAATCTAGAACAGGTGTAATATCCTCATTCCTTTCAGCTTGTGCCATTTTTACAACAGGCACACTTTCATTTACCTTTCTCCTAGTGCTAATTACTTTGTTAAATTCCTCCTAACTTGTGGACATAAAGCAAGAAATTAAGGACTTAAGATATTAGGGAACTTACCTCTCATGTCTTCCAACAAGGTGTATGGAGCCATACCATTTCCAAAAGGAAAATCTTGGAGGTTAATACGACATCGAGTCCTCTTGGCTTCCTTGGTCTCCTTCACCTTCTTTTCTCCTCCATGGTCACTTTGTGACGTGACTCCTTCTTTCTCCTTACCTTTTCCACGGCCACGCTTAATGCCATTTGCTTCCATGTCAACCTCATTTGAATTTGTCACCTCTACTACATGCACATTTGGATCTGGCAAAGGTGGAACTCCTTCCACTCCTGGTGGAAGGTGGTCTTGCTCCATTTGTTCTTTGTAGAAGCATTGGTTGTTGACTAGTTCCTTCACGTGCATTCGTAACTAGATAATTTAAGCTAGGTCTCCCTGGCTCACCACACAGCCAAGGACAATTATACAACCCATGTCTAGACTCTCTAAAATTACAACATTGCAAAAGTCTCCTAGGTTGTGGTTCTCACTCCTCTGTCTTCTTTGTTTGTCCCTTGGGACCTACAACTTGTGCAAGGTGAATCAACAAGTTGCTCAAGGACTCATTTATCTTCTCAATCACCTCATTTTTTACCTCGTGAATGTCTCTAGATGTGGATTCTTGCAACTTTCCCTTGGGTCTAGGACCCTCTATTGGAACCTCTCCTCTTAGGCACTTGGGTTTTCTATACGTCTCACTAGCCCTAGTTTCAGCCGCATCAAAGGTAGCAAGTGCACCCACCTTGACTTTTATCTTGAGTGTGGGAAAGATACTGGCTATGAACATCTCCTTCTTTAGGAATTCTGCACCATCACCAGGGTTAGTAACATTTATCACCCATATAGCCCAAAGACGTAGAAACTCTTATTTGTACATGTAGCAGTCATCTAAGCTTTTTGCTTATGAGAAATGACGTCTTTCCATAGCTTTTGAGTGTTTTGGGGGTCAAATAAGTATCGCTTGAAATGATCAACGACTTCTTTATAGTTTCTCTTAACTTCCTAAGATAGAGAGTGAAACCAAATGCTAGCATCTTTCCTAACTACTTCAAACATTTAAAGAATTCATCATCTCCTATCACTCTCTTTATACGCCAAGCCATTTTGAAATTTACTAAAAATAACTCAGCATCCTCGTCAAGCTCTCCAAAGAAGAAGGAATATCCTGACATTTGGCGTTGGGCCTCCATTGAATCAATTTCAAAGTGACAATAGTTTCTTTTTTTCTTTCTTAAAAAGATTTACACAATAATGTTTTCTAAATTGCAATATTCTACAAAAAAATTAAAAATATACACATCAAATGTATTATGAATGGGATCGTGCTAGCTAGGGTGGATGAAAGAGAAACATAGTGCAAGTGTGTGAATGTGTGTGTAAGCAACATTATCACTCAAGTTAATTAGGTTCCGAGATAGAATTATCTTGGACTCATAAACACAATCTTGAGTATTGACTTAGCTTAGCACAAGCTCACCATAGACAAGCATGTAGTGGAAAATAGAGTTGTGATTTATTCATTCATGAAATGAGCTTTAAGTAGCTCTACATCCTTGCTCCATAGCATGTGGGATAATTCCACTCTTCTCTTCTTTACGCACACTTTAGAACAAAGCTCACACTTTACAATCCTCCCCTTGAGGTTTGGACTATGAAAAAGTATTGAAGATGCAATATCCACACATGATGATAAGTTGGTATCCACACAGGATGGTAATATCCACACATGCTAACAAAATCCACATAGGATGATAATATTTACACAAGAAAATAAATGTCCTCCCCTCCAAGTAGAGAGACTGCATCTTCAAAGTACGTCTTCATAAAAGACAAGGTTGTTCTCGCCTTCGTCTTCTTTGTCTTCTACCATGTGAGCTAACCCTTTGATAGGTATCGTTCCTTCGTAGTTTCTACTGCTTCTACTATTGCTTCTTTCTCCACTGACTACTCCCTACATTCGAGTAGCATTGAGAAGGAGGGTGTCTCTTCTTACCGCAATTGTTGCAAGGATTGTTTGTGTAGCAGTCTTTCGCTACGTGTCCCATTCTTCCACATTCATAACACTTTCTTTCAATTGATGATGTCGATGGTGAATATCTTCCTCTTGAGGATGTCGTGAAAAAAGCCCCTCCTGATGATGTTAATGAACCTTTTCACTTTCTCTCTTCTTGCTTGGATTGAGTTGATGACATCTTGGAAAGGTTGAGCGGGTTTGTTTTCTTCAAGGATTGCGACTAAGTGGTCATATGAAGGTGGAAGTGCATTTAATAGTACGGCCACTTTGTCGTCTTTTGGTACTTCGACCTGGATGTAAGTGAGTTGCATGACAATGCTCTTAAGCTGTTAATAGTGGTTTGAGATATGGCATACACAATGTCTCAATTTGCAATGTGTAGCATCAAATCTTCTCTCACACTAAGTGTGAAGCTCACAAGGTGGTGATTACACTTAAATCTCTCCTCATGTATTGAGCGTTGGGGTGCTTTGTGAGATGTTGGAGATAATTTACAAGAAGGAGAGGGTCCTATTTATAGGTTCAAGACCCCTCATTCAAGTCATTGATAGCCTTATCTACAAGCTAATCAAATCAAGATTAGGATTTCTTTTGAATATCAAAACATTGCAGGCCTTCTTTGTATGCTTGCGTCATGGATGTAAGCTCAAGAGAAAGGCATTATTGATGGTAGATAGAGTGAACTTAGAGTGTTAAGAAAGGAGAGAGAGAGACTTTCACTATGTACATGTCTTGAGGTGAGGTGACTTTTATGGTTAGTTCAATGGATATTTTGTGTTAGTAGGTTGTGGTTAGTGTTAGTAATCACTAAAAGGTTAATGATGTATTTACAATGGGTAGAATGAGGTGGATGGTTGAAGGAAGATGGGTCAATAAAGTGTGGGAATCCTTGTAATGGTGAAGTTGAAGAAGTTTTGAACTTACTTGTGTAGGTTCTCAAAAATGACTTATGATCCTCTTCTTCTTCTTCTCTTCTTACATCGTCGTTGCCACATCCGGCTTGCGTTTCAACTTGTAAACCCACTTCGTACCAATGGCCTTTTTGCCAGGAGGCAAATCACATAAAGTCCATGTGTCATTTTCTATAAGTGAATCATATTCTGATTGCATGGTAGCCATCCAATTTTCTGAATTTTGTGCTTCATCAAAAGACAGAGGCTCCTCAATATCATGTAAGCTAGACACAGCCAAACCATAACAATCTGATGCATAAGATGCATGGCGAGAGCCTAAACGAGTACGACTAGACAAAGGTGCATCCAATTTACTGTCACGCAAAGTGTGCACCAGCCATTTTGGCATACCTCTAGCCTGATCATTTTCAACCCTTTCCTCATCTAGTACATCATGTACATCTGCATCAGTAATAGGCTGATCTAAAACATTTTCAGAAACCCCCATAGGCTGTACATTTGCCTCATTGGAACTTACATTCGTATTTCCACCACTGAAAAGAGGCAACAAAGTGTCATAAATGTCCTGTGAGCTTACATTACTGTCTCTAGTACATGACAGCAAGGGCTGAACAGAATCTTCCACAAACACTACATCTCGAGAAACAAGAATATGTTTTGTTTGCGGATGATACAACTTGTACCCTTTGCTTTCAGCACTAAAACCAACAAAAATACATTTGACAGCCTTATCATCCAATTTTCTGCGCTGCACTTGTGGCACCAAAGCATATGCCAAATAGCCAAAAACACGGATGTGCTCAATAAAAGGTTTTCTATCATGCCATGCTTCATATGGAGTAATGGACTACAAAGCTTTCGTAGGACACTTGTTAAGTACATAAGTGGCACACATAATGGCCTCAAGCCAAAAAGAACGCGGCAAAGCTTGACTTTTGACCATACATCATGCCATTTTCGTCAGTGACCTGTTTTTCCTCCCAGCAACACCATTTTGTTGAGGTGTATAAGGCACTGTACATTGGTGTTTTATCCCACGACTAGCCAGAAATGCATTAAATTCATGAGACATATACTCCCCCCCTCGATCGGAACGGAGGGTGCCCATAGTAATTTCGAGACATTTTCAGCCATAGCCAGAAATTTTTTGAAGCACATAAAAACTTCGGACTCGCTGTAAGAGGAAATACCCATGCATGCCTGGAGTAATCATCAATGAAAGTCACGAAGTACAGGTAGTTGTCCAAGGACAGAGTTTGCATGGGCCCACAAACATCACTATGCACAAGCTGCAACCTGCATGTGGCCCGAACTGAACCATCCTTTGGAAACTTAGAACGCTACATCTTACCCAAAATACAGCCTTCACAAACATGTTTGACAGGTGATTCAAGAGGCGGCAAAGAAGCAACCATATCAGATTTCTGCAAACGTAGCAAACTGGAAAAATTCAGATGACCAAAACGTGCATGCCAAAGTTTTGCATCTGAAATAGCCCTTGAATCTGCAATAGCATTTGCAAAAAAATTTCCACACTTGTCATACAAAGTGAGCTTATACAGCCCACGGCACAAAAGGACAGATGCAACAATTTCATCACCAAAACTGAGATCATGAACTGTACATCTGTCATCCACAAATTTGACTACAAGTCCGAGTCTAGCAAGTGCGGATACAGACAAGAGATTCTTCTTGATCCCAGGTACATAAAGTGCATCAACAAGTGTGAAGAAACTGCCATTAGCAGCAGTGAGCACAATCTTTCCAACTCCCTGAACTGGATAAGAGGCGTTGTTGGCACAAGTGACTGAATGCCCATGAGGGACAGACTCTAGAGAGGTAAACAATTCACGATGTGAGGTAATGTGATTTGTAGAACCACTGTTGAAATACCACACATGTGAATCTGCAGCAACTGACAAGCATGCATCATGGGCAGCAGGATTGTAAGTGCACTCTGTGCTAAAAGCCCATTCTCCATCAACATCAGCAACACAGTCTCCTTTCACAGAAGACTCAACAATGGCTGCATTTGTAGTGGAACCATCATTGCAGCGGAACCACCCTCTTTCTTCTTAGCCTCTTTGGCCTTCAACTTAGGACACGACTTGATCAAGTGATCATTGGCTTTACAATAATGGCAACGCATCTTCTTTTTGCCTTTATCACCAGAATTGCCAGATGAAGTATTGCCAGCAGAAGCATTAAGAACATAATTTTTGCCACTCGCAGCAGAACCATAAGAAGTGGTTGCATTGCTGTTACCACCCTTTCTTTGAGAAGCAATAAAAGCATGTTCAACTGCACGCTGTCTAGTCCTGTTTTTCCTGGACAGTGACTCTTGCAACAGCAATGTGCATAATGCATCAAACTTGACAACTTCTGGATTTCCTAAGGTCATCAGTCTCCAAGTACTAGCAAAAGTCTGGTAGGAATCCGGTGAGGCATCAAGAATAGTCTGCACAAGGGAACTGTCTGAAATAACTTCACCAGCAGAAATAAGTTGCTCATTGATATCCTTGACACTAGCAAGTAAAGTGTCCATATCATCTTCCTCATGCATAATCTTCGACTCCAGCTCTTTACGCAGCAAAGCAATTTTAGCCTCATTGCGGCTTGCATAAAGACCTGCTAGAATATCCCAAGCCCGTTTTGTAGATTTTGCTGAACGAATGTGAGGAACAATGATGCGCTTCACAGACAACGCAATCAATGCATGAGCCTGTGCATCCTTAACATCCCAACGAGCTTGTTCTGTCGTAGGCAAAACAACTCTAACAGCTGCAATCCTTGCAGCAAGACCTGCAACATCCTCAACATCGCCTACATCCTCAGAACCAGGATGTACATCAATGCCCTGCACAATGTTCCAGACACCCTTTGACACAAGAACATGTTGCATCATATAAGCCCACATAGGGTAGTTGTCCCCATCCAACCTGTCCTCTGCAGCAAACATCTTGAACACATCTGTGTTGTTGTTGTCAGCCATGGTAAATGCTGCACCTGATGTGAAAACTGCCCGAAAATAGGAGAAACGGAGCGGGAACAACCTGTGCTATATAGCAGAAACCGTAGAAGACTATAAGGCACCTGTTATGCAGAAAACGACACTGACAGAAATTCTACACAAAATGACAAAATAGCCTGTGCAGTACTGCCTGTAGTGGAAACGGAGGCCTAAATGAGCCCAAATCGAAATTTTTGTCGACCTGCGAATGCTCGCCAAAGCTCACTGAAATCGGAGAAAGTGAGCAGGCGTGTGCTGGAGCAGCTGGTGACTAAGCCCGGGAGGACGTGACCTGCTATGATACCAATTGTTGGAATTAGGATTGCAGAGAAACACATACAACTTAGAGAAGACGAAGGAAGCTGAAGGCACACAATAGAGAGTGTGTTACTTAATGTGCAATGGAAAGATAGATAGCCCTAGAGTGATGGGCGTATATACAATGCACGGGGGAAAAAACCTCCTCAAGAGGGAAAAAATGCCCCGGCGGTCCTAGTGTGTTCACACACATCACTACCACATGTATATAGTAACAAAACAATGGGCTTAAAAGACCCTAAGGTTCAACAAAGGTTCCAAAATGCAAAGGTTGTGTCCAAAGGTCAAACATTAGGGAAATTGTATGCTTTGTGTGTGTCCCAAAAGTCTTCATGCATCCCTACATAGGAGGGGGTGAGCCCTAGTTATAGGAGATGAGAGAGAAACTCACACACACACACACACACACACACACACACACACACACACACACACAAGCTCCCTATACACAAAGGGAATGAGGGACACTTGTCAGCTCCCTAGCCCAGATGCCCACAAGGTGTACTCAAAACTTATTGGATGACCTTGAAGGTGGACTAATGAGAATTAGGATAGAGTAAGTTTAGTTTAATTAATTTGAAAACACTTAATAAAAGAATCAATAAGAATTAAGCTCTCTAGAAGACTATTGGACAGTCTCCCAAGGGGTCCAATGAGCATTTAACAGCCTAATGGCTTGCCTGATTCCTATTGTCCAGGAGGCAAAGGGGTCCAATGAGAGTTTATTTGCATTTATTAATTACCTAAATCTCTCACAAAAGGGGAAAGGGGACACATGTTAGAAGGCTATCACTTATGCTCTTGAAATCCTATTGGCTAAGCCTAGGGAGGTCCAATGGGGTGTCTGCATGAGCAAATAGCAAGAGGGATCGACCAAGAGAGACAAGGGGATTAATTTTTGAAAGGCATTATTGACTTATACACACACACACACAATCTATGTGTGAGGCATTATTGACTTATACACACGCACACACACAATCTATGTGTGAAGCAAGAAAACTCTCTCTATGCTTCTCAAGCTTTAATGGAAAGCTTACCACCTACTCCAAGCTTGTGAGAAGGGAGACCTACACCAATAACTCTTGGAATTGTGATGCAAATCCAACCAAGAGCCAAGATTCAATGCATGCTCATCTCCTCTACCATGATAATTACTAAGCTAAGCTATTCTAATAAGAGTGATTATGTCAGGATATGTATATCTTGCTCATAAGAATACTCCTTCTTTCCCTCAATCTACTCTCATACCCCGCTAGCTCTCACCATCTTCAAAGGTGTGTGAGGTCTTGGGTCTGAGATCATGAGGGAATTGATGTTGTTTTTAATAAGTGTTGTGCTTATTGCTTGAAGTTTCCATCCTCATAGCACTAGCTAGTATTGAAGGAACACGAAGAATTGTATTGTAAAATGTCTCTCTTGATGGGAGAAACCATAATACAAAGCCTTTTGGAGTGGGGACCTGCTCCATGAAAATCCGGTCCTCAACTATTGTCAATTGCTTAATTTCTATCTCTTTTGAAGTATTGTTCATGCTATCTAACTAGGTGTTATGCTTTTTGCTGCTCTCTCCACCCAAGCACTCTTGTTATTCTCATTAGGAATCTATTCCAATTAAATGGTCACTATGTTCATGCTATTTTCTGCTACACACAAGTTACTAGGCCATTAAATGCTACATTGGTATCAGAGCACAAGGTTTGCATTTTCTTGCTCAAGAAGTGAGGTCCTCAAGCTAGCTATAAATGGTTGGTATTATTAATTGCATGTGAGTAAGTAGAATAGGGATTTTTCCTCCTTGCAGTGTGCCTGCCTTTGTGCAGTTAACGGGGCATCACCATCGAGAGCTATGGTCTTAATAGTGGAGTCCTACGGGGCTTGCCTACGGCTTAACCACTATTGAGCTATTAGAAGCTTGACAGGAGCCAGTGCTGTTTTGGTGTTGAACGACCCTCTCTTCTATTCCTTGCCATTAATGGTATTCGAGCCATAGGTACAATAGCTTGAGTGCTTTTTCTAAAGGGGTAAAGAGGAGTAGCAACTAGGGCTTGAAGTGCCAAAGTACACCTAAAAGTTGTTAGAATGGCTGACAATAGTAAAGAGAGTGAAATTAATGTTGATAACTTTGATTTTGCTAATGAGCAAGCTACTAATGATGCCCTGATGATTGTTAACTATCTTGTTTCTAGGCTTCAACAAGCCACGGGCAATCCATCCCTCTAAAGTCAAATGCAATGACAGCTTGTGCTTATGGGAAGAAGAAGAGGATCCATATGAAGGTCTCAAAAAATTGCTCCTTGATGACGCATCTCCTTCTCAAAGGATAATTCAAGAGCCCCCACCGAAGGAACGAGAAAGAAGTGAGTCTCCAGCCATCTCAGCGGAGATGGCTCCATGAAGACGGCGGGCTAAACACTCTCCATCACCTCCAAAACGGAGAAGACCATTGCATACTTCTCCACACCCTACTTCATAGAGGGATGAAAGAAAGCAAGAGAAGAAAGGTGAGAAAGAGGACACCCTCTTCTCCATCTTCTTCATCCTCTTCCTCTTATGAAAGTGATGATGAAGGCAAAGAAGATCAAGGCAAGAAAAAATCAAGAAATAGGTCACCCTCTTCTCTATCTTCCTCAAATTCTTCACCTTCTGAAGAAAGTGATGGTGCAACCTTTGAACCATCAAAAAGAAGAGGCCAACGGTGAAGCTAAACAAACATGGAAAGCTTCAAGACCTTCCATTATGAAGCAGTTTTTGGCCACTGATGCCAAAGACAAAGTACTCACCGAATGGCGAAGCTTGAAGCTCTCTCCCTACGAGTCCATTCACAAATTGTTGAGATGTCGAGCTCTACACCTTGAGCTGGCATCCACTACGGGTCTTGGCCGCTTACGGCATTTACTCACTGGCGCGTTAGGTGACCGACACGGAGGATCTCTGCCAGTGATTCTACAGCTGGACTACACTTATAGTGCCAGCCTAGTACGCTTCTAGCGAGTTCACACTCAGTGACCGCATGTACATATGTGCTACTTTTCAGCTTTAGTACTTAGTCATTTTGTACTCTCTTTTCTATGAAGAAGAAGAAGAAGCTTTCCATCTCTGTGCGCTTTGTGCTTGTCTTGTGTAGCTCTCTTGCATCCTCATTCTTTACATGGTATCAGAGCCTGGTGCAGGCAAGAGAGGCTAAGAGAGCAAGAGCATCACCATCCCTTCGTTCGCAATCACCATCACCATCCCTTCTGAACAGGTCTCCAAAGTGCAGTATACAGAGATTTACTGTACAAGTACAGTGGTTGTGAAACGCTTGATTGTGGACACTCGTTGAGTGTAGAAAGCGTTACAGGAACCACGATAGCAGGTTCAGCAGATTTGCAGGTTTTTGCAGATTGCAGCTATTTTGTCTTAGTGCTTCAAGATGTCTGACGGTTTCAGTCAGATTGTTACTGAGAAGCTTGAGAAAAATAACTACCCTGCATGGAAGTTCAGAATAACAAATTTCCTAAAAGGAAAAGGTTATTGGGACTATGTAGAAGGAGACAATGAAAAGGAACCAGAGATTCCCGAGGCAAATGCTACAGCAGAACAAAGGAAAGCTTTGAGGGACTGGCAACAAGGCCAGAGCAAAGTGATGTATTGGCTTTCTATGAGCATCACAGATGGCATGATGGGCTATCTACAGGATGCTGAAACCCCCGCCATTGCATGGAAAAACTTAGGCAGAGTGTTCGAGGTGAACACCAAGGCCAGGAAGCTTCAACTAAAGTCGGAGCTAAATCAGGTTAAGAGGAACAACCTCTCAATCAATGATTATGCCTTGAAGATCAAGAGTATCATTGAGTCTCTTGGATCTATTAAAGTCTCAGTGGAAGACGATGACATTGTCCGTGCATGCTTGGATGGTCTAGGAGATGAGTATGTACATTTTAGGTCTTCCATGAATACAAGAGACGACATCCCCGTGTTCCAAGATTTGATTTCTATGCTTATTCTTGAGGAGAAGAACCTTGACACATCTTCTTCTCATGGCAGAAATAATTCTGAACAGGCCTTCTATTCTAACTCCAACAGAGGTAGAGGTAGAGGTCGTGGTCGAGGCCCAAGGGGTTGCAGGGGCCAATTTCTGGAAGGTCAATCAAATCAAAACAATACAGGTGGCAGGGGAAACCAGTCTCAAGGCAGGGGGAGTCAAAGAGGTCGTGGTGCAGGATCAAGCAGGCAGCAACATACTCCAGATAGTAGAGAATGTTGGACTTGTGGTGAAAGAGGTCACATGTCACGTGACTGTCCAAAGGGAAAAGCAAGTAGAAAGAGAGAACAGGGCAACTATGCATCTACTAGCAGAGATGCAGATGACAGCAAAAACGAGCGCATGTTTGTTATGCAACATGTAATGAATACAATGACTGTAGAGAATTCCACCCAAGATGATGTTTGGTATGTGGATTCAGGTGCCTCTAATCACATGACGTCTCGTGGAGAGTGGTTTAGAGATATGCGCAAACCAGATGTGTCAGGCTATGTGCAGACAGGAGATGACACAGCTCACCCCATTGCTCATGTAGGGGACATACCTCTAAATACGAAGAGTGGGAAATCAAAGTACTTAGCAGATGTACTTCATGTCCCAAACATTACAAAGAATCTTGTTTCTGTTGGACAAATGGTTGAGGAGGGTTTGCAGGTTCGCTTCAATCCAAATGGTTGTTATGTAGAAGATTTCCAGAATGGCTGTAAGCTGATCACAGAGGGAAAATGTGTGGGCAGAATGTTTACGCTAAATGTAGACATGCCTGAGGTAAAAGCTGCATTATTTGCACAGGGCACAGGTGTTGTGGCTGATGTTGACATTTGGCACAAACGCATTGGCCATGTCAATGAGCAGAGATTGCGCAGCATGCAATCAAAACAGATTGTAAAAGGTTTGCCCAAATTCAAGGTGGATGGTATGCATAAAGTGTGTGCAGCATGCCAGTTTGGAAAACAGTCAAAGGGCTCATTTCCACATGAGCGCAATGTATGTAAAAAGCCACTTGAGGTGGTGCACACAGATGTTTGGGGTCCAACCGATACTGCAAGTATACATGGTTGCAGGTATTATGTCTCTTTCATCGATGACCATACAAGGAAAGTATGGGTCTACTTCATGCGTAACAAAAGTGAAGTGTTTGGTCACTTTCAAGACTTCAAAGTCATGATTGAGAAGGAGACAGATATGCAAATCAAGACATTGAGGTCAGATGGAGGGGGAGAGTACTTCTCCAATGATTTTTTAGATTTTCTGCGAATGCATGGTATACACAGGCAGTTTACATGCAGATATACTCCACAGCAGAATGGGGTCGCAGAAAGGAAAAACAGGCACATTGTAGAGGTTGCACGTGCATTGATGAATGAGAAGAACATGCCTCATCATTTCTGGGCTGAAGCTGTAAATACAGTTGTGTACATTATGAACAGGACACCTACAGCTGCGGTGCATGATGTAACACCTGAGGAAAAGTTTACAGGTACAAAGCCTGATTTGGCACACTTGAAAGTGTTTGGCTGCATAGCTTACGTGCATGTACCAGATGAGTTGCGTAGGAAATTGGATCCTAAAGCAGAGAAATGTATTCTTGTGGGATATTCCCTTGAACAAAAGGGGTACAGGTGCTACAATCCTACTACACGAGAATTACGAGTGAGCAGAGATGTAGTCTTTGATGAGATGAGCAGTTGGTACAGTAATGCACATGGCACTATTGGGGCTGATGTAAAAGATGATGTGGTTGTACAAAATGTGAGGCCACAGTCACAGGTTTTGAGTGGACCACAAGAGTCCTCTTCTCGTGGCTCTGTTGAGAAACCATGGAATGGTAGACTACGTACGCAGGTTACTCCACCAACAGGTACAGGGAATGTATCACGAAAAGGAAAGGAAAAGGTTGATGAACCTCCCTTTATGGCTGATGCATCATAAGGTTTTTCACATGTAGACATGGATTCAGATGGTTCTGAACAAAGTCTTGATGAGGAATTTGGAATTCCGGCTGTCAGGACACCTGGTGTAAGGAAAGTACAAGAAGATGCTAGAGGGCAAAGGAGTGACCCAGGACCGCGCAGATCTAATAGAGTCAGAAATCCAGTTCAAAAATTGACTTATGATGGGTATCTAGCGCATCACCAAGCCTACATGGCTAAGGTGATACAGGATGTGGAGCCCACATGTTTTGAGGATACAGTTGGAAATGTGCATTGGGATGATGCAATGAATGAAGAGATGGCTGCATTGGAAGCAAATGACACATGGGAGTTGGTGCCATTGCCAAGTGGCAAGAAAGCTATTGGCTATAAATGGGTGTATAAAACCAAGCATAAGGCTGATGGTAACATTGAGCGTCACAAGGCAAGGCTGGTCGCAAAGGGTTATGCACAGACGTATGGCATAGACTATGAGGAGACCTTTGCTCCAGTGGCAAAGATGACGACAGTGAGAGCTGTCATAGCAGTGGCTGCATCTAGAGGATGGATTATGCATCAAATGGATGTAAAGAATGCCTTCTTGAATGGTGAGTTGCAAGAGGAAGTGTATATGGATCAGCCACCTGGTTATGTCGATCCAGGTTACCCAGATTATGTATGCAGACTTCTCAAAGCTTTGTATGGTTTGAAGCAGGGCTCTAGAGCATGGTATGACAGGATTGCCAAGTATCTTGTCAGTATTGGTTTTAGGAGAGCTCATGCTGATCATTCACTCTATGTACGTGAGAGTGATGTGGGGATTGTGGTCATTACCATATATGTAGATGACCTTATTATTGTTGGTGACAATGCTATGGAGATTGACCATGTGAAGGGTCTTCTCAAACAGGAGTTTGAAATGAAAGATTTAGGCGAGTTGCACTACTTTCTTGGCATTGAGGTGATCAGGACTCCAGAGGGTGTATGGCTATCACAGAGACAGTATGCTTTGGACATGTTGTCAAAGTATGGTATGGCTGATTGTAAGCCAATTTCTATTCCCTTGGATGTGAATGCAAAGCTGAGTGCAGAGAAGGGTGATGTTGTTGAGGATGTCAACATGTACAAGAAGATTGTGGGTAGTCTAATCTACTTGACTATCACGAGGCCAGACTTGAGCTACACAGTAGGCTTAGAGAGTCAGTTCATGCAACTTCCGAGGAAGCCACATTTGGATGGAGTACGACGCACACTTAGGTATGTGCAAGGTACTCTTGACTACGCATTGTTCTATGCAGCAGATGCACCATTAGCATTGTATGGGTATACAGATGTAGATTGGGCAGGTAGCATTGTTGATAGGAGATCTACGAGTGGCTTCATGTTCTCTTTTGGGAGTGCTGCTGTTACTTGGAGCAGCAAAAAGCAGCCTACGGTTGCTTTATCGAGCACAGAGGCTGAGTACGGAGGTGCAGCAGTTGCGGCGTGCGAGGTAGCTTGGCTACGCACATTACTTGAGGACTTGGGAGTGCAGGTGGACCAGCAGATTTTCATCCATTGTGACAACCTCAGCAGCATGCAGTTGGCTAGGAACCCAGTGTTCCATGCCAGGACCAAACACATAGAGGTCCATTACCACTACGTTCGAGAGCGAGTGTTGGCGGGCGACATCGACTTGGTCTACGTCAGCACAGAGGAGCAGATAGCGGATATCTTTACCAAGGCCCTCGGAGCTGAGAAGCTTCGACGTTTCCAGACTATGCTTGGACTCTGCGACATGCAGAGCTCGAGGGGGAGTGTTGAGATGTCGAGCTCTACACCTTGAGCTGGCATCCACTACGGGTCTTGGCCGCTTACGGCATTTACTCACTGGCGCGTTAGGTGACCGACACGGAGGATCTCTGCCAGTGATTCTACAGCTGGACTACACTTATAGTGCCAGCCTAGTACGCTTCTAGCGAGTTCACACTCAGTGACCGCATGTACATATGTGCTACTTTTCAGCTTTAGTACTTAGTCATTTTGTACTCTCTTTTCTGTGAAGAAGAAGAAGAAGCTTTCCATCTCTGTGCGCTTTGTGCTTGTCTTGTGTAGCTCTCTTGCATCCTCATTCTTTACACAAATGTGTAGAAAAGTTTTGGGATTTACAAGTCAAAGCCACTGTCTTCAAGAAGTTGGATTTTGGAGAGGAAAAGAAACAATTTTGTGCGGGCTTAACTGAAGAAATGGCGGAGTATGCCAATTCCCAAAGGCCATGCACCATATTCGGCGGTTATACACCATACTAATGGTGGCTTCTCGAATCAATTTCCAAACGGAGGCTAAAATAAATTCTAAGCCCACAGAAAATAAGGGTTCCATTGAGCCTAAGGGGAAGGACAATGCCCAAAAGTCTCCTAAGGGAAACTCCAACAAATCTAAAGAGAAGGGAGTTTACAAAGGCAAAAACAAACTCTCTCTTGAAGAGCTTGAGCGTTATCGCAAGGATAACCTTTGTTTCAAGTGTGGCAAGCAAGGGCATGTGTACCATACTTGTCCCCAATAGAACACCCACCATGAACCTCCTAGAGCTACCTTGGTCGCAATCCAAGAGGAGGAAATTCACCACAAAGGATCTCCTCTATGCCATGCTTGGGGAAAGGTAAGAGAACATGATGCTTTTATTCTCTTTGACCCTGATCCTACTCACAGTTTTATATCTATAGAGTTGGCCACCAAGCTAAGCATACAAGATTACAAGATGGGAGATGTCCTACCCGTAGACGGTGCTTTCAATGGGCAAGAAGCTTCAGTCACTCCCTTAATCGGGAAATTGAGGCTCCATGTCCAAAGCTATGTGGACAAAGAGGACTTCTTTATCTCTCCTCTCAAGCATGACAATGTAATCCTAGGGGCACCATGGTTTGATTGTTTGGCTGCCAATGTTAAAATCCTTGAAAGGAGAATCTCCTTTAAGTTAAGGGAAAAAGATATGTACATAAATGCCAAGCAAATGGGTAACACCGTACCCATTGTACATACACAAGATTTCAATAAATCAATAAAGAGCTCTATTTCCGTGTACATGATTATTGTTAAAGACTCTCAAAATGAACCTAATGTTTTAGCAAAAGAAAATATACACAATAAAAAGGAATTAGAGTTATTTAATCCTATCAAAAAGACTATCAAAGCGCATCAAATGGCAACCCTCTTCATTTCACAAATCTTCAAGTACCATGGCTTGCCAATGTCCATAGTGTCGGATAGAGATTCTAGAATGACTAGTAATTTCTGGAAGGGTCTCTTTGAGAATTTAGGAACAATGCTAAACTTCTCTTCGGCCTATCACCCGCAAATGGATGGCCAAAGTGAAATAGCTAACCTAACAATTCTAGATCTACTAAAAGCCTATGTAACGGAAGTAGATCAAAGATCCCAATGGGAGAAGTACTTACCCTTAGTGGAGTCTGCCTACAATAACATTGTACATACTTCCACGGAAAAAACACCTTTTGAGGTAATTGAGGGAAGATCAAAAAGTCCCCTGCTACTTAAGGTACACGGGAAGATCTTCGCTGCAGATGAGTATAGGCAAGACCTACAAGAATGTTTCCAAAAGATTGAGGATGCTATCTCTATCTCACAACAAAGGCAAAATGTTGCTGCTGTTGATAAGCACAGAAGAGACCAAGCCTTTAAGGAAAATGATTGGGTCTTATTAAAATTTCTCAAGGCTCGATTAAGGCACACAACGGGCAAGAATCCTACGGGACACCAAAAGTACTATGCTAAGTTAGCAAAAAGGTACTATGCTCCCTTCCAGGTTCTTAGGCCAATCAATGAGATGGCCTATCAACTCAAGTTTCCAAGCCATTGGCTCATACACGATGCTTTTCATGTGAGCCTATTAAAGCCTTACAATGGAGAGCCACCTCAAGAACCTACTATTGAAGACCCACCGGAGATCAAGGACCAAGAAGAGGTGCTATAGCCCGAGTCCATTCTCCGACATGACGACAAGGTACTAAGAGGCGGTAAGACTGTCCGACAATATCTTATTAATTTCAAGAATTATCCTTTTGAAGATGCTAGATGGATGCAAGACATACAATTAAAGGATAACCTAAACCTTTCCAATGCTTACAATGCTTCCCTAGAGTAAGCAAATGTACAAATGTTAAAAATGAACAAAGTTTTTGTCTTATAAGACTCTCTTTTTCTTTATTGTGCACAAAAATGAAGTAGTATGCATGCTTAGATCAAGTTTGCGGAGACAACGTCTCCCAAAAACCAAGTAGAGCTTGTCACTCTACTATGGAAGATTGATAGGACTAATGTGCAGACATGCTTGTGGCAACTTAGAATCTCAAGTGCCAAATGGACTAGTCATCCATTCAAGAACGATGTCATAGGGTAAAATAGGGATCCTCTACCCGCTAGAAAAAGGACTAATGAATATGCTTTATCTTCTCTACCCCATAGTCGAGGACAACTATGATTTCAAGAGAGAGGTAATGTCATAAAAACTAATATCTAATTCTCCTAAATGATTTTCTCATGTTAAAGTAATCATTTAATATGGGGAAGTGCCAAGGGAGAAAAAGCTAGAATATTGGTTAAGCTGGCAGACCGGCCACAGTAGGGATCCAAAGGAGGGAAAATAGGGATCCAAAGGGGGGGCCATCTGCAAAAGATAAATGTGCAACAATGGGCTTAAAAGACCCTAAGGTTCAACCCATTAAGACTTTCAAAATGCTAAGGTTCCAAAATTCAAAGGTTGTGTCCAAAGGTCAAACATTAAGTAAATTGGATGACTTGTGTGTGTCCCAAAAGTCTTCATACATCCCTTCATAGGAGGGGGTGAGCCCTAGTTGTAGGAGACGAGAGAGAAACTCACACACAAACACAAGCTCCCTTTACACTAAGGGAATGAGGGACACATGTCATCTCCCTAGCCAAGATGCCCACAAGGTGTACTCAAATCCTATTGGATGACCTTGCAGGTGGACCAAGTAGAGTTAGGCTAGAGTAAGTCTAGTTTAATTAATTTAAAAACACTTAATTAAAGAACCAATAAGAATTAAGCTCTCTAGAAGACTATTGGACAGTCTCCCAACACTACAAGAGGTCGCGTAGAAGTCGACGCAGGTACCAACAAAATAGCACTAATCTTTAAACCAAAAAGCACTGAAATAAGCCTCGGAAGAGACGCTGGTATCATAGCGTCGGTATGACTATCGGTGTGGCAGGCATCAGAATAGGCCTATAAATAGGTGTCGAAATACTCAACGGAACAAGCACCGATATTAATATATTAAATTTTGACCCTCATTTCGTTGGCTCTATCGACGGTGATACCGTCACCTGTACCGACGACCAAAACCTGCAAAATTTTTTTTGGCAGAGAGGGCTGGGAACTAATGTTGCATGTACTGCACCAAAAGAAAACATGCCTCTTTGCCCAAAGGAAGAGTGCACAAGAAACCGCACTCCACCTACAAGTTGACGCGAAAGAGCGAGTGTATGGCAGTTAGAAAAATTGTAAGTATAACATAACTTGTTAACATAATTAAAACATGAGTTGAAAACTGTAAAATCATAAACATAACCTGTTTTCCATACCATAACCATTACCATAACTTGCTTTTCATACCCTAAGCATAACCATAACCATCACATGATTGCTATACCATCATAGCAAAACCATAACCATCACCTGAACCAAAACCAAAACCATAACCTTGCATAACCATAACCATAACCTTGCACAACCATAACCATCACCATAACCATCAGATGATTTTCATACCATCATAGCGAAGCCATAATCTTAAGTTGACTCTCAAACCTTAAATATACCATAAACATAACCATAAACCCTAAACATAAGTACTACAAAATTGTACATATGCAAATAATCACTGAGTGAGAAGCCCTCATGGTAATTCCCCCCAATCAACGTCTTCTCCCTCCTCATGTAGCAGATGGGTCAAAAGGGCCACAAGTCCATGCTTGTACCCATACTTCTCCTCTTGGCGTGTCGGAAGGCGCTTCATGGAAACTTCCTGCAAAATTATGGTTTAAACATTAGATAAATCTTCAAATAAAATATATATTATCAATAATTTAAGGCATAAGTATAATACTTACAAAATCATGTTGAAGCGTATCGTAGCCTCCACTCCCAAGATGTGATGCTCCAGCAGACTCCAAACGTTCTCTGGCTGCATCTCTCTGCTGCTGAAATCTATTGGGATTGTCTTGTGTCTCTCATGCAATCCCAATCCACTCCTCTGTGTCTAACCATGCCAGCTTGGGATCGCCGTCATTGAACCTGTCTCTGGCCTCTGACCGACAGTGTGACATTGTGGACCTTGCCACGCTCAAAATCCAGGCGTTCGAGACCTGATCGTACTCTCTCTGAATGGCATCAACGATGTAATTATTTCTCTCAAGATCGAGATTTCTCAAGATCAAGATTTTCCAAATCTCCATCACGGTGTGATCAAAACAAAGCCTTTTGCAGGGGGGACCGGCTCCATGCAAATCTGGTCCTCAACTATTGTCAATTGCTTAATTTCTCTCTCTTTTGAAGTATTGTTCATGCTATCTAACTAGGTGTTATGCTTTTTGTTGCTCTCTCCACCCAAGCACTCTTGTTATTCTCATTAGGAATCTATTCTAATGAAATGCTCACTATGTTCATGCTATTTTCCGCTACACACAAGTTACTAGGCCATTAAATGTTACAAGAGAAGACTAGGGTGACTTGTGAGAAAAAGTGGGCGTCCACCAAAAAATCATATCTCATTGGTGGAAGCTCCAAAAATTAGGAAACATTTTGAGGTGATTATTGAGCTTGTGAGATAATTTTTCATTTTTATCACTTCCTCAAATTCGGAATGGAGGTGGACGCCAAAAACCCCACCAAAATGCATGTTTTTCTCCCTACAAAAGTCTTCAGTGGCCCTCCTTTTGTTGAATTTGCATAATTCTCCAAGAGTGAGCCCCTCTTTTGTTGAATTTTCATAATCCTCCAAGAGTGCTCCCCTCCTTGCATGAGAGCATGACCTATTGTATTCTTGAGGGTTTGAAAATATGCGTGGATTAGGATTATTCTCAAATATGATATGTACATATGATGGGAAAAAAAGAGGTTAGTATATAAACAATTCATGAAATCTGAAATAGTGTTAGCTGTATATAAATATAAAATTAAAAAAAGAAATGTACGGAATCAAATGAGGGGGTCCTCATTTGTTTATTGATTTAAGACTTTTTATAAGAAGTAAGGAAGAATCCATGTAGAAAAATGGTATTTTAGTAAAAGTGAATGACTAGGTAAAAGGTATTTTTGTGATTTTTCTCGGAGTGGATTCACACCAAGATTTACAGAGGCTTTCATGAAAATATATATACATATAATAAGAGTAAGTACAATGTAAGAGAATTATGGTAACGATAAGTCAATGTACATAAAATATTTAGGTAAATAATGCACACCTAGGTAAAAATATTTAAATAAATACCAAAATAATTATAAAAATTCCATATTTTTAGGCCCTATATACCATGAAATATTTATACACAAATGGTTTATAATATATCTTTGTTTTTGTTTTTATTTATTTTTTTGCTCAACTAGCCAATGACTAGCTAGCTGAGAGTTTTAAGGAGATATGGGAAAAGTCCCCTAACTCACACATGCCTATGCACTGTGAAAGGGTGAGGATAGCCATAGGGTTTGAGTGATTTTAATAGGGTGAGGTAGCTCACTATGAAAATTCCAAATAGCCAAAAAACAGCTATCAAGAGCAGCTCTAATGTGATTCCGCTACTAGAAATTGATGTATCATTCCCAGGGCCTGATAAGGTATTCTCCTGAGGGTTGGGTCCGCATTCATGTAGGTCTTATTCGTAGCACTTCCCTTGAGGTTAGATTCGACTAGATTCTCTAGGATGTAGTTAGTCACATTTGATCACTCTCCTTTTGGCTAACTCCATTGTCATTATAGCTACAATATGAAAGCTTGACTCTAGGAAGCGGTCCAGCTTCTGTACTTTGAGATGTCATATGAGCCTTAAGGGTAGCTCGGTCTCTAAGTAGATCAAATCTTTGTATGTAAATTTTTGGTATCGCTACTTAATAAAATCCTTGTCAGAATTATATTGAGCATGTAATCTATATGCAGGTGGTGCAATATGTCCAACAAAGTCTATCCCCCATTTGGAAAACGCCCTTTCTCCCATCATAGGAGGAAATGAAATTTTCTAGTGCAGCATAGGTGTTTTGGTGCATTGGCATTCATCACAACTTTTAACATATTTTTCGACATCCATGAACAAGGTTGACCACCAAATTCCTAGAAGAAGTATTTCTTTCACAATGTTATCTGCAAAAAAATGTCCGCCTACATGTTCGGCATGACCTTGCTCAATAACTGATATGTACTCACCTTCAATGATTTTTAGCTTTCATCTGAATTGACTTATGTCTAGATCTAATCATCTTTTTCCACAAGAAACCTTTTTCTAGGTATTCCACAATGTATTTAGTCCACTTGGGTGTAACTGCTACCCTGAAGAGTGTTGCATGTTCTACAGGTTCCTAAATTGCACAAATGTCACATGAACTAACATATTCATGAACAATTGCATATTAGGCCACTACACTTGAAGTCTCATCAATTGTTGAAATTTTTGCTTAATTCCATTGTGAATCCTCGTCATTTACACATGAGCTTGGCGTACACACTCTTTTTCATTGGACCTATACATAGCCTGAACATTCCATCATTTCCATGCTTGTATAGACTACATGTTATTAGCAAAAGAGTTCACATTTGCTCAATGACTCATGGATCCCTTTCTATTTACAAGGAACCAATGGTGAGCAAAGGTATCACATGTTCGCTCCACCTCAGTACCTTCTCAATAATGAATAGATATGAGTCTAGTAGATCATCATCAACTTTGTGAGGTGCTTCCCCATGAGTCAATCTAGAAGAATGGTTAGCCCTCTAATGTGTAGTCCCGTTCTTGACTACTATAGTGAAGTAGGATGCATCCAATCGCATATGCCAATGCAGCAACGTGGACATGAAATATCTTATTCCAATTAGGAGATTTTAAAATTGGAGCAAAAATAAATCTCTGCTTCAACTACTAAAATCCGAGCTTTCCATAAAAGGCAGTAGCACCATCTGCACAAATAAATTTATATTTAGTCCATGCACAATCATGTTCTAATTAGTTGCATGAAGAGCAAGGCTAGAAGATATACAAAGACAATCAATGTCACTATTATCAAACTCCACCTCCAAGTTGATTTATTAGTAATATGGTAAGAGTAGCTATGAACAGGTAGGAAATAGAATGATTCTTACTTTTCAATGAATCCATTGAAGCTTAATGTCTTACCAACTAGTGTTTCACATACGGTACAAAAGAAGAGATTAAATCTTCTTATGAAGTTGTGTCTTGAGGGAGTACCATTTGTTGGGGTATAAAGCCCAATGTGGTCGCCCAGGTAAGTGGGCGGGCCGCCAGGTATGTACACATATTCTTTTGTAAAAACCTAATAAGAACTCACTATGCTCTACACATTACAGTAGAGCGAGTTCAGCATATCTTCGTGCTCTTCTTCTCGCACTCTCTCTCGCGTCGCACTTCCGCTCGTACTCCTTCAACTGGTATCAGAGCTCAGATCGAGGCTCGGGGCAGCACTGCAGGAGGCTAGAGTCACCAACTCATATTGGAGTGAAATTCGACAGGCAAAGACACGGCCCCAAATCTCGTGGTCATCTTGGCCACCGTTCAGCTTCGACAAAGTTCTACGCAGGCCATTTTCGACTACGTGGTCTCAGCGGGTGCAGATCCGACTCTGCAAATTTGGGGTTTTCGGCCTACGACTGCAGGTGCTGAGGATATCGACACTCCCAGAGTGTTGATTTGTGGCTGTCTACACATCGAAGGACGGCTCACAGTTCTTAGAGGCGTGTCATATACGACACGGGCACATCTACACACAGACTGTAGGCGACATCCACTAGTTCATCAGGTAGCTTGTGTTTGCTACTTGATATTCCAGATTTCATCCTGACATTGCAGGTACTTCCACATGGGATGTATTGTCAGAGATGATGTATGTCTGTTGAGGGTTTGCTGGCTGTGAGTCACGCAGAAAACAACCACCGTAGCGGTTACAACATACAATGGTAAATTTGTGAATGTATGACTTTGTGGGAAGTCTATGTACTGTCAAATTTACTGCAGCCTTTGTTGAGGGTCGAGTGAGGTTTATTGAGTTGGGGGATTCTCGAATGTTGAGATCCTTTCGGTGATACAGGTCTTGGAGCGATCCCTCGAGCACCCTTAGATAGGCAGCTAGGATGTATTGACTGTGAGTTAGACAGTTGGGATTGCATCTTTGCTTTACTTCCGTTGAGGCATTTTCACAGTCTATGCTTACAGGACAATGACAGGACAGCCAGAGACAGTACAGGTACAGGACAGGTTTACCCACAGCTTACAGTGTTAGAAGACAGTGGTTTTTTGAGCTGTTTTTTGGTCTGTTTTTAGTATACCAGAGCCATTTTACAAAGGAGACTCTGCCAAAATTTCTGCAGAATCTGAAGCTTTCTTGGTTCATTTGACAGGTTGATATTGGTTCAGAGGTCAGTTTACAAGGGAAACTCTGCCGAATTTTTCCCAGGAAAGTAAACTACTATGAAGCGTAGCTATGGATGGATCAAAGGACACTGCTCTTTACAATATCAAGAACCTGGATGGAACCAATTTCCCATTGTGGAAGAAGCAGATTTGGCACGTGTTGGTACAAAAGAAGCAGATAAAATCTATAAAGCTCAAGGGGATAAAACCAAAAGATATGGATGAAGATGAATGGAGGGAAATGGATGAATTGGCACTTTCTACCATTATGCTGACTTTGGCAGAAAGCGTTTACTTCAATGTAGCAGACGAGATGTCGGCTTATCAAGCATGGTTAAAGCTGAGTGATCTTTATGAGAAGCAGAGTGCAGCTTCACAGGTATACTGGCTTAAGAAGCTTGTTGACTTGAAGATGAAAGAAGGGACACCTATGTCCAATCATCTGAATGAATTCAACACAATCTATAGTCAGTTATCAGCTCAAGGTGTCAAGTTTGATGAACCTGTTAGAGCTATGTTCCTGTTGATCACATTGCCGAAAAGTTGGGACACTTTTCGCACAGCTTTGAGTAATTCTGCACCTCTAGATGGTTTGAACATAGCAGGTGTAGAAGGAAGTCTTCTTACTGAAGAAACCAATAGAAAGACAATGGACGAAGGCAAAGGAATAGCCTTAGTTGTTGAGATACACAGTTGGCACTTGTTCATAGTGATTTGTGTGGACCTATGCCTAACCTATCTCTAGGGGGAGCTTCTTACTTTATGACATTTATAGATGATTACTCGAGGAAAGTATGGGTTTACTTTCTCAAGCACAAGGATGAAGTGTTTAGTGTTTTCAAAACGTTTGTGACACTTGTGGAGAATCAGAGTGGCAAGAAGCTTAAATGCTTACGCACTGACAATGGTGGAGAGTATGTTTCAAAGGCCTTTCAGGACTTTTGTGAGTCAAAAGGTATAAAACGTGAACTTACTGCTCCTTACAATCCTCCTCAAAATGGTGTTGCTGAGAGGATAAATAGGACCATACAAGAGAAGGTTAGAAGTATGTTGTCTAATGCACAACTGCCAAATGGGTTTTGGGCTGAAGCTGTATCAACAGCTATTCATCTTGTAAATAGATCTCCTAGCAAGGTTTTGCAGAAGGATTCAGTGCCAGAGATGGTATGGTCAGGCAAAATGCCCTCATACAAGCATCTCAGAGTCTTTGGCTGTGAGACATATACTCACGTTCCAAAGGAATTTAGGAACAAACTTGAGCCAAAGAGTAGAAAGTGCATCTTTCTAGGCTATGGTAATTCTGGTGAGATGGGGTACAGACTTTGGGATCCCAAATCCAGAAAGGTTGTCCGCAGCAATGATGTTCACTTTAATGAATCCAAATATCATTCTAAACCAGAGAGGGTTGAGGAGATTAGAAGAGTTGTCTTCCGAGAAGATGGACTTGCACGTGCAAGACAAAATGTTAGGGCTCAAGAGGAGCAAGGACATGATAGAGTGGAACCACAGGTTGTGGCTGAGCCTGAGCCACCTATTGTGCGTAGATCTGGACATATCACGCGACCTCCTGATAGGTTTGTTCCATCTATGAACTATGTCATGTTGACTGATTGCAATGATCCTTCATGTTACAAGGAAGCAGTGCAAATGAAGGACTCCGGGAATTGGCAATTGTCCATGTAGTCAGAGATGGAAGCTCTGCATAAAAACAAGACATGGAAGCTAGCTAAATTACCACAGGGCAAAAAGGCTCTACCTTGTAAATGGGTTTACAGGTATAAGATCACCGCTCATGATAGTCAGCCAAAGTACAAAGCAAGGCTTGTTGCCAAGGGCTTTAAGCAAGAACAAGGCATTGACTTTGATGAATTCTTCTCTCTGGTGGTCAAGATGACTACATTGAGATGCTTTCTTGCATTGGTTGCCATATTAGATTTGGTGTTGCACCAAATGGATGTCAAGACGGCATTCTTGCATGGTGATTTAGATGTGGAAATTTACATGCAACAACCAGAAGGGTTTGTTGAGAAAGGCAAGGAAGATTGGGTATGCCAGTTGTTAAAGAGTCTTTATGGCTTAAAACAATCACCGAGGGCATGGTACCATAAATTCCACAAGTTTATGCTTTCTCAAGGCTACAAACGTAGTGAGTTCGATCACTGTCTATATACAAAGAAGGCTAAGGATGGTAGTTGGTTGATCCTTATTTTGTATGTGGATGACATGTTGATTGCTGGCAAGCACTTGGAAGAAATTTCAGCTTTGAAGTCAAAGATGGCAAAATCATTTGACATGAAAGACATGGGTGAGGCAAGTCATATACTTGGTATGCGCATTGAGAGAGACAGATCAAAGAAGTTGATTTGGTTATCTCAAACAGAGTATATTGACAAGGTTTTGCAATGTTTCAATATGGAGAAGGGAAAGGCACTGAGTGTTCCATTGCCACCATATGTGAAACTTAGCAAACAAGATTGTCCTGTGTCTGAGGAGGAACAAGCTGAAATGGATAAGATTCCATATGCGTCTGTAGTGGGTAGTTTGATGTATGCAATGATTGCTACTCGCCCAGACATTGCATTTGCAGTGGGAGTAGTAAGTCGATACATGTCAAACCCAGGCAAGAAACATTGGGAGGCAGTGAAAGGAATATTGAGATACTTGAAAGCTACAAAGAGTATGCGTATATGCTATGGGAGTCAGGAGCTAAGTGTAAAGGGTTTTACAGACTCAGATTATGCAGGTGACTTAGACAACCGAAGGTCTACGTCAGGGTATGTCTTTACATTGGCTGGTGGAGCAGTATCATGGCGTTCTAGATTACAAGATTGTGTTACTCAGTCTACTACAGAGGCTGAATATGTTGCAGCATCAGAGGCATGCAAGAATCAATTTGGCTTAATCGACTAGTAACAGATTTGGGAATCAAAGAAGAGATGCCTGTGTTATATTGTGATAGTCAAAGTGCTATACAATTGGCTCGCAATCCAGTTTATCACTCAAAGACAAAGCATGTGGATGTGAAGTATCATTTCATCAGGGAAATTCTCGAGGATAAGCAACTTCAGCTTGTCAAAGTTCACACCACAGAAAATCCTGCTGATCTACTTACAAAAGGACTTCCCTCAGAGAGCTTTGCGCATTTTCGCAAGCAGTTAGGTGTAGGGTAGTACATCACTTCTCTACATCTCTTGTATATTAGCTTGTATAGTAGCTTCTCTCACACTTAAAGTACCACATTGGACTTTAAGTGGGAGGTTGTTGGGGTATAAAGCCCAATGTGGTCTCCCAGGTAAGTGGGTGGGCCGCCAGGTATGTACACATATTCTTTTGTAAAAACCTAATAAGAACTCATTATGCTCTACACATTACAGTAGAGTGAGTTCACCATATCGTCGTGCTCTTCTTCTCACACTCTCTCTCGCGTCGCACTTCCACTCGTACTTCTTCACCATTTGAGATCTAAATGGGAAAGAAGAAGCAGGCAACCTATTGAGGAAGTAAATCCACGCAAGAGAGAAGCTCTAGGACTATGATATGGTTCAGATCTAGAGTGAGGTTTATATAGCAATAAAGTGCTTCAATAGGTGGTTCTTACCATTGAGGAGAATTTAGCAAGCTTGAAGAGGGAAATGAAGTTTCAAACCTCTGATGTAAGAGCCTTTCGGGAGAAAAATTTGACATTGAAGAATTGGAAATTTGATCATTCACTTTTAGGCTCTACCATACCCACCATTTTAATCTACATGACATCCACACATTTGTCCGTTCCATACTCCCAAATAACGATGTCCTTTTAGACCCATCCCCTTCCTAATAGATATGACAAGAAGGAATTTATGAGCAGCATGGCTATCCTGTGATCCCATTCTAAACATTGGGTAGTATTCAATTGTGGTGAAGTAACTAGAGAAGCTTTTGGAGAAAGTTGGGATGTGACAACTTGACTACATCCTGCATGTGGATCTCATTCATTGCACATGGATTGTAGAAAGAGACCTTGTTTTAGCACATGTCGTGACACCAGTGATATTGGGGGGAGGTGCAGAGGGGAGCGTTACTTAGCGCCTCTCTATAGGGTTTGGGCGGGGGGGGGGGGGGGGGGGGGAGAGAGGATATACCATGCAAATTTTGAGAGTCACTTGAGGCTATTTTAAAGAATTTGTTACAAATTATGTGTACATGAAGCTCTACTTGGCGTGGTGCTTTTCTCGCTATATATACACTTGCATTTGCCAGGGACGTAAAAAATTGAGGAATTGAGCACTTTTGATTCTTTTTTTGTGTGGTACGTATATTATTACATATGTACCACATGATTGTTGTTTGCATTTACACTTGTGTTCCTTATAATGGATTATGCTTTTGTTGATTTGATACATGTGTGAAAAGGCCTTGCCGAATAAGCAGTTAGTAGAGGAGTGATAAGAAGCTACGGGTAGGTACTCTTTGGTCCACAAATACGCTTAGTTATTCATTTATCCTCCCAACTAGGCCTTGAATCTCACAACTATGCCAAAATTGGCATAGTTACAAAGGGTGGGCATAGTTCTTCATTTAATGCTCGTTTTTAATTGAGCACTTTCGATTCATTTTTTTGCGTGGTACGTATATTATTGCATATGTATCACATGATTGTTGTTTGCATTTACACTTGTGTTCCTTATAATGGATTATGCTTTTGTTGATTGGATACATGTGTGAAAAAGCCTTGCTGAATAAGCAGTTAGTAGAGGAGCGATAAGAAGCTACGGGTAGGTACTCTTTGGTCCACAGATACGCTTAGTTATTCATTTATCCTCCCAACTAGGCCTTGAACCTTACATCTATGCCAAAATCGGCATAGTTACAAAGGGTGGGCATAGTTATTCATTTAATGCTCGTTTTTTAGTGTAACCTCCATAGAGGCTTAGTTATTTGTTCAAATAGTTGATAACTAAGCCTCCCGTGACTATAGCCTAAGCAGTTAGTAGTGAAACAATAAGAAGCTACGCGTAGATATTCTTTGGTCCAGAGAAATTGTGAGGAGCACATTGCTATTCATAAACAAACCATTTACCCAAGCAAATAAAGAGGCAGAGGAAAGGTTTCCAAATTCCAAAAAATTAACATTTTTTACAAAAAATTGTATGATAGAGCCAAAAGAGTGCAAGTATGTTCCTCTAATCTTCCGAGCAGGTCACGTTAGATAGAATCTAAGAAGATCCCTTGGGATTTGGCACTACCAAAGAAAAAGGGAGGTTTCTCTGATCAATGCCCGGCGAACAGAGCACATAAGATTTTTTTTAAAAAAAATTTAAAAAGAAATCGGGTGACAGATGGAAGAGCCACACGAAGACATAGGCATGGCTTAGCATCGCGACGGGAGCAGGAGCAGATGGAAGCGAGGGTAGCTGTGTGCCGGAAGAGACGACAGAGGCGAACTCTCTCTCTCTCTCTCTCTCTCTCTCTCTCTCTCTCCCCTCGTCTCTCTCTTTCTCTTTTTTCTCTCTGATATGCGGAGAACTCTCTGTAATGGAATTGATATTTGGATGATATATTTGTGAAATATTTGATATTCTGATGAAGCATTGCAATGTTGATTTGAATTGTGGAATATGATCACTTGTTGGGTGTTGTGTGAGCAGATCAGTGATTGGCACGTGCTAGACAATAAAGCGATAGCAGTGAGGAAAGCTTTTCCATGCATGGGAACCCCCCCATATATTTTTGCCCTTTTATCAAAATATTTCCAGTTACTTTTGATTTTTTTCTTCCTTTTTCACAAACGTTTTAGCCTTTATTAAATAAACAATACTTATGCTAATCAATCACGATGTAGCATAATAAGTAAGCTTTCTTTGTTGATCTCTCTTTTGACCTTAAAAATATTAAATATATATATTCTAGTATTTTCTAATATATTTTTTTTCATGTATGTATATTATTCCACTCTACCAAATATTTTATTCACTAGTTTTCATTTTCAAACCTCAACCCCACTTTCAAATTTCAATAATACCTCCATCTAGATGATTGCCAATCTTTTCAACACTCTAGGTCATGTTTTCATACACATGAAGGAGCTTACACTTGAAGGCAAGAGAGAAGTCCACTCAAAGGGGACCACCAAAAGACTTTTGCAGCCAAATAATACATTATTTGGCTGAATTTTTTAAGTAAAGAAGAACCCCGAATCTGAAGAAGCGTTCAACATGAAAGATGTAGCTCGTGATCTCAACTTTTAGCTCAATTTTTTTCAGAATTTTTGGAGTTATGAACACGGAGATATGACTTTTGTAGTGGACCCCAGTTTTCTCGTGTAATGGTGACACAGGCCATCCCCACTTTTCTTCCTTCTAGAATGGCTATGGTTCTACAAGTCTTCAAGCATGATTACAAGAGACAAGGCTCTTTTAATGAGGTCTTGGCTAGTCTAGAGTAATTCTATCACCATTTTTGGAGGATCCATCCTCATCAACAAATATCCACCTTCGACAACCTCTCTTATAATTTTCTTACCTCTCTCTTCTCTCCCTAATAAGCTTATGTCTATTCAAAGCTAGACTATTGTAAATATTTCCTATCCTCTACATCCTATACACATTCTCTCTTTTTGTCTCTCTATTGACTCTGGTATTTTAAATAATGAGGAGACAAGATGGGAGCCACAGTCACATGCACCCCATTTTCCTAGTCACCAAAGTGGGACACTCACCTCAAATAGAAATATTGCTAAATCCTTCCCTCCTTCCCTATATAAGGAGGCCATGAGAGCTCACTTGGGGGCGAGAACACACACACACACACACCTATCCATACACACTCTTGTGCTACATGCTTGTAGCATGAACCCTAATCACATAATCACAACACCATCATCATCACCATCACCATGCACAAAAGATGAGCACCACACCTCCACACCACTTGTAATTAAGGGTTGAAGGCACAATTTCAAGAAGAAGAAGGGTGGACACACTCATGATATTCCTCGCCATCAACTCCCATCTCTCCATTATGCCTCCTACGATCTTGTTCCCTTCTCATTTTCCTGCCATACGCTACCTATTGTATTCATCTTTTGCAAGCAATCAACACACTCCATCTTGGTGCCATACTTTGTGTCGCTTTGGATACATCTCATTGTGAGTATGGTATATTCTTGTTCCTTGCCATTTTTTTTTGGCTTATGTTAAGGTGTGTGGATTCGCCACCACACACACACACTCTCTCTCCCTCTCATATTCCTATCATCTTGCTACTTCCATCTTAAGGTGTGCGGATTCGCTACCTTTTGTATGAGAAGTGAGCATACTTGCATGTATCCCTGACCTCGTTATCTTCCTTACTACATGCACACGTAGCGAGCCCATTCTCACTCACTCACCACTCCTCTCACCTTATTCTCCGACCACCCCATTCCACATTTGGGCGTGGATCTTGAAATTGTTTTCCATGCATGCTTCATTGTGTATATGTATGCGTCCTAGCCGCATATCTTGCTAGGTGGTGCCCCTATTGTGTATTCCCCATGATGAGGCCATTGTGCATAGTCTTGGTGTAGAGGCCACCGGGTCTATTTTTTTCACTTCCGCCTCTCATTTGGTGTCCCCACGGAGGAGGGCTCTTGAAACCCTTCAGTTTACAAGACTGAAAACCCTAAACTATTGTGAATGGATGAATGAGTATGAAGGATTTTCTAACTGGACGACAGAAGAAGAAGAGCTCCAAGCACAACTAGACGAACTCCGCATCTCCATCGAAGCTCGAGTGCCAGGCGTAACGGTAATCGATTTGAAGTGGGAGAGTCAACCAACGCGCCAAACCCAGTGGATATACATAGGCCAAGTGCCAAGAAGAAGAAGGAGGAGGTGGAAACCATGTCCGCAACCTACAACCAACCAACAACAACAAAATGGAAGGAGCTCTGCACAATAGAGAATCAACACTATTCTACTTTGAGAATCGGGTAACTCAAGTCACCGAGGTAATTATCATAGTCAGTTTTCAAGTCGCACCTGATGCTGCAGCACAGATAACAGCAGCATTGGCTCACACTCTCACTAGAGAAACTAGGGATCTACTGAGTTTGTTTCAGGAAAGAACACCACCCTCTCCTACAAGCTTAGACAGTGACTAAGCACCTCTAAGCTTCACATGAATCAGGACAACCTACCTCAAGACAAATCACACATACCAACACGTGTACGCTCAATCAAGGTAATATTGGACTTGAAGATTCACTACCAGCACGTCATTGACACCATGCCGGGTGGGGAGCGGTTTTTTGAGGTTCTGGCATCAGATCAGCCATTTGTTTTACCGTTGGTACAAGGCAATGTACCGTTTGAAGTTTTAATCTATGTCCTAGTATAATAGGGTATACACGCCTCCTTGTAAAGAAGAAAAAATTTTGCAAGTTAAGAAGTGTGTCTTTCTAGCTCTCTCTCAGTAATCATGGCAAGTGTAGCATTTCCAACCTTTACTGGTAAAGTGGGCGAGGATGCTACAGACTTTCTAGACAACTTGGAAATAGCATGTGTCATCTCTGCGAGAGATGATGATGCTTCGCGCTTGCGCATCTTCCCACTTCTAATGAAGGTGGAGGCAAGATCATGGTACAATGCCTTGGCACAAGAAACCAAGGAACGGTGGGACTTATTAAGGGCAGCCTTTGTCAAGCGTTTTGGAGAGGGCACAACATCAGAGAAAATATGGAAATTGTTGACAGAGTTGAAGCAGGGCAGTATGCTGGAATACGCATCATATGAGTCAAAGTTTGTAGATTTATGGGGGCGATGGGTTGCATCGCTAAGAGAGGATGAGGGGGCACCTGATTTCCTAAAGAAGGATCGGTTTGTGGCTGGGTTATGGCCAACTCTTAAAGAGAAGGTGAAGGGAAGGTTTCCTGCTACGTATGAGCTAGCAGTTGAAGTGGCCCGCCTTAAAGACAAGAAGTTGCGCCTACAAGCCAGGAATATCGATGGAGAGGAAGCCGTTAGGACCCCACCACCTCTAGCACCACCTACAATAGTCGCCCAGAGGATTCAACCACAAGAACCAATTGAAGATCAGCAAGACCTGCTCAACCGAATCACCAATCAACTTGAGAATCTCTCAGTCCATTTGATACAACAAGGGCATGCACACAATCGCAACCAAGAGCAAGGGAGAGGACAACGAAGGCAAAACCAAGAATACCACTGCTAGAATTGTGGGGAGGATGGTCATGGCATGTACAACTGTCCATAACCAAGGAGGCAGAATTTCAACAGAGGAGCCAGACAAAACCAGGTTTCACCACCAAGAGCAAGACCACCACCACCGAGGGCACCACGACAAGCACCACCCATGCAAATCTTACAACCACCGATTCAACCACAACCACCACCACCACCACCACAACCTCTCATTCCACCCTTACCCCCACCACCAGTTGGCAATCAAACAGTAAGCGTCATCAGTCTTGAAGGTAAGGGAAAGGAGAAAGTGGAGGAGGATAAGACCAAGGTTAAAAGAGTAGATGCCATTGGGGTAAAACGCGCTAGGCATGGTGAATCTTCTCAAAAGGAAGAAAAGATGAAGAATAAAGGGGAATCTAGCAAAAAGCCGTCCAAGTCACGTCGTAAAATTGACATTGTAGATTTCTCTTTGGGTGAATGTTCTAAACCATATGATTTGGTTCAAGATGTTTCTGTGCAGGGCCCAAAAATCACCTGGCCCCAGTTACTCCACCTAGCACCTAGGGTGAGGAGACAATGGACAAAGATGGTTAACACGAGGCGACCAAAGCCAAAGATAGCTGGGGCTATCTCCGGGAGGAATCTAGACGACATACTACCAGTGATGGATGCTTACATCAAAGGGCAACACATCTCCAATATCTACATCGATGGTGGCGCACAAATATGCGTCATGAGTGAAAAAATGATGCACCGTTTGGGTTTAGAGGTGAGTCGGCCGGCACCATGCCGAGCCAAAATGGCAAATAATTTAAAAGTTCAATGTGTTGGTGTCATAAATGCAGTTAGGATAAAGGCATTCAACACCGAGGTAGATGTGGACATCTTTGTCATGCCACACAAAGGGGAGGGCTATCCTATCATCCTAGGGAGGCCTTGGCTTATGGCTATGAGAGTTAAGCAGGACTGGGACACCGGCATAATCCAGATGAAGGATGCAAAAGGAAGGACAATACTTTACGACATGAAGATAGGTCAACAACGCGACATGGATCTAGAAACCTCCGAGGATGAGTTTTCTAGTGGTGACTCTTCAACCACTTCAGAGGAGGAGTCAACAGTGAGTGAAGAAAGTGACAGTAGCATTGAGGTGATGGGGATCATTCTCAAGGACCCTAAGAAGATGGAGCAACCTGATGCCTCATCATCAAGCCAAGGGGAGACACCAGGTATACAACCTCTGGTAGAAGCAAGTAAGCTACATCAAATGCTCTCTAGTGAGTTGTGTGGGAAGGAGCGTGAAGATTATATTTTGATGCTAAGTAATTTTACCACATTGTTCATTGATGAATATGATAAAATCACTGGCATCACAGTAGTTCAACATCACATTAAGTTCAAGGAGGGAAGTAAACCTGTAGTGCAGAAGCTCAGGCGGCTAGGAGTAATTCAACAAGACGCCCCACTCAAAGAGGTGAGGAAATTGCTAGAAGCCGGTTTTATCTATCCTGTTGAAGACTCAGAGTGGGTTTCTCCAGTGGTAGTCACACCAAAGAAGAATGGTAAGTGGAGGGTTTGTGTTGATTACAAGCCTCTTAATGCAGCCACAAAGAGGGACCATTTTCCTCTTCCTTTTCAAGACGAAATACTCAATGAGGTAGCAGGACATGAGCGCTACACGGTATGTGATGGCTACTCAGGCTACTTCCAAATTAGCATCGCTGAAGAAGATCAAAAGAAGACAACCTTCATCACACCATGGGGATGTTTTGCTTACAGAGTTATGCCCTTTGGTCTCACTAATGCTCCAACCACTTTTCAGCGATATGTGACATTTGTTTTTCAGCCATTCTTTGGAAAATCAATCCGTGTTTTTATTGATGACTTTTGCATCTATAGCTCTCGCTCTCTTCATTTGGAGAAAGTTTATGAAGGTCTAGCTAGGCTACAAGCTTTGGGTGGCCAACTCAATGTGGAGAAATGCCACATTGGTGAAAGCACGGTTACTCTTCTTGGCCATGTGATCTCGGCCAACGGCATTGAAGCTGACCCGAGCAAGGTTCAAGCCTTGGTGGCTTTGACCTCTCCCACCACAACAAAGCAATTGGTCTCTTTTCTTCAAAAGGTGAGGTATTTGAGTAGGTTCATTCACTTGCTCTCCCAAGTGGTTCTCCCTTTACAACAAGTTACCCATCAAGAGATCTTCACTTGGAGTGAAGAAAATGAACAACAATTCAATGAGGTAAAACAAATTCTAGCTTCACTTCCCACCATAGCACCTCCAAAGTGGGACGAGTCATTTTATGTAAACCCTAGTGTTGGCAATGACACACTTGGGGCTGTATTGATGCAAAAGGATCCTCAAACTTCTTTCATGCGTCCTATCTACTTCTCTAGTCGAATGATGACCCCATCAGAAAAGGGATACACGGCAGTGGAGCACATGGTGCTTGCATTAATGTTTGCTACCACCAAATTTCGCTCTTATTTATTGTCTAGACCATTCATAATCTTAACAATGGAAGAAGTATTTCCTTATGTAATGCAGCACATGGATGTTTCTTCTAGGATTTCCAAATGGCTCACAAGGCTACAAGAGTTTGACTACACAATGCAAGTGGAGAACTCCACAAGGGCCAGTCTAGGAGGTATTCTCACTCATCGCCACTATGAAAAGAAGCTAAAGATAAAGCCAAATGATCAAGATATTACACCCGTGCTGGAAGTCCCTAAGGTAGAGGAGGCTCACTCTCTTTTCTTTGATGGAGCCTACAAGAGGAAAGTGGACAAAGCTGCAGCAGGCATTGTCATCTTCAACGAGCAAGGGGACAAGGTTTTCTCCATTGGGAATCTCTTGGATTCTCACTCTAACAATGAGGCAGAATATGCAGCTTTAACTCTTGGGTTAGAGTGGTGTGTGACATAGGGCATTCAACGGTTAAATGTATTTGGTGATGCCATGCTTTTAATAAAACAAATACAAGGAACTTGGGCTTGTAAAAATCATATCTTGCTAGGCCATTTGCGCAAAGTCAAGGAACTTTTAGGGAAATTTCAAGTTGTACAATTACATCATGTCCCTCAAGCAGAAAATCAAGAAGCAGATGCTCTAGCTAGAGAGAAGTTGCAAGATGTTTCAGTGGTGGGTGCTATCGAGTTGAAGCTGCCTCTCTTCCAAGGTAGCGATGCTATGCCTGACATCATGAGTTTCTTGGACACAGGAGATTGTCCTAAGGATCTTACTAAGGGCCAAAAGAAATGGCTTGTGCGCAAGGCAACAAAATACTGCCTTATCAATGACGACCTCTACTGCAAGGGTAAGGATCAAATTCTTAGGCGTGTACCTCTCTCTAGAGAGATCACTGAAATCATTTCAAGTTGCCATGATGGTGTTTGCGGAGGACACTTTGCACTTGACATCACTAGTAGAAAGATTCTACAAGCCGGGTTTGTATGGCCTAGTTTACATAGGGATGTGCATCATTGGTGTAAAACATGCAAGGAATGTCAAAAGGCAGGGGATAGGAGGCTCACATAGGACCATTTGAGAAATGGGGAATTGATGCTATTGGGCCATTGCCAAGGAGCCAATCAGGTAAATTTTATATCATCATGGGTGTGGACTACATGACCAGGTGGGCTGAAGCAGTTGCCACCACCCGGATTACAGCTAAGGAAGTGGCTAAGTTCGTATTTGAAAACATTTGTTGCCGTTTTGGCACTCCTCTTGAAATAATTTCTGACAGGGGACCAGGTTTTAGAGGAGACCTTGTAGGAGAGCTAATGGAGAATTTAGGTATCTCACGACGACACTCAACTCCCTACTACCCACAATGCAATGGTTTGGTGGAAAAGGTAAATGGTATGATCTGCAAGATCATCACTAAGCATGTAAACAATCACAAAAGTGATTGGGACAAGCATCTTATGGCTGCACTTTGGGCTTATCGCACTTCATTTCGCACATCCCTTGGGTTCACACCATATCACTTGGTGTTTGGTAAGGAAGCCATTTTACCCATTGAAGTACAATTGGCTAGTCTCAGGGTGCTAGCTGGGCAGGTGGAACGTCCTAATGCTCATCTCCACAACCACATTCTTGATCTAGAGAGGCTTCAACTAGACAGAGAAGATGCTATCAACTATTATGCAGCACAGGCAGAGCAACGTCGACTTACCTTCAACAAGGGACTTAGGGCAAAAGGTCTCAAGAAAGGTATGTTGGTCCTACGGTATGATAACAGGTTTGACACTAGGAAGGATAAAAAGTTTTCACCTAGATGGGAAGGGCCATTTGTCATTAGAAAGCGCTATGCCAATGGCATTTACCGATTGATGGATGCAGATGGTAGGCTCCACAAAACACGTGTCAATGGATGGAGGTTTAAGCAGTAATTTTTGAGATTTGATCAAACACCTATGATGGAAATCCCCGAGGAGGGAGACTCCTCCACCTCAATTGAAGAAGAATCAGGTACAACGCTAGAGGCATGAATACCTCTAGTAGCCTTAGGGGGAGGGCTAATGAGGAAAGCTTTTCCATGCATGGGAACCCCCCCATATATTTTTGCCCTTTTATCAAAATATTTCCCATTATATAAGTTACTTTTGATTTTTTTTCTTCCTTTTTCACAAACGTTTTAGCCTTTATTAAATAAACAATACTTATGCTAATCAATCACGATGTAGCATAATAAGTAAGCTTTCTTTGTTGATCTCTCTTTTGACCTTAAAAATATTAAATATATATATTCTAGTATTTTCTAATATATTTTTCTTCATGTATGTATATTATTCCACTCTACCAAATATTTTATTCACTAGTTTTCATTTTCAAACCTCAACCCCACTTTCAAATTTCAATAATACCTCCATCTAGATGATTGCCAATCTTTTCAACACTCTAGGTCATGTTTTCATACACATGAAGGAGCTTACACTTGAAGGCAAGAGAGAAGTCCACTCAAAGGGGACCACCAAAAGACTTTTGCAGCCAAATAATACATTATTTGGCTGAATTTTTTAAGTAAAGAAGAACCCCGAATCTGAAGAAGCGTTCAACATGAAAGATGTAGCTCGTGATCTCAACTTTTAGCTCAAGTTTTTTCAGAATTTTTGGAGTTATGAACACGGAGATATGATTTTTGTAGTGGACCCCAGTTTTCTCGTGTAATGGTGACACAGGCCATCCCCACTTTTCTTCCTTCTAGAATGGCTATGGTTCTACAAGTCTTCAAGCATGATTACAAGAGACAAGGCTCTTTTAATGAGGTCTTGGCTAGTCTAGAGTAATTCTATCACCATTTTTGGAGGATCCATCCTCATCAACAAATATCCACCTTCGACAACCTCTCTTATAATTTTCTTACCTCTCTCTTCTCTCCCTAATAAGCTTATGTCTATTCAAAGCTAGACTATTGTAAATATTTCCTATCCTCTACATCCTATACACATTCTCTCTTTTTGTCTCTCTATTGACTCTGGTATTTTAAATAATGAGGAGACAAGATGGGAGCCACAGTCACATGCACCCCATTTTCCTAGTCACCAAAGTGGGACACTCACCTCAAATAGAAATATTGCTAAATCCTTCCCTCCTTCCCTATATAAGGAGGCCATGAGAGCTCACTTGGGGGCGAGAACACACACACACACACACCTATCCATACACACTCTTGTGCTACATGCTTGTAGCATGAACCCTAATCACATAATCACAACACCATCATCATCACCATCACCATGCACAAAAGATGAGCACCACACCTCCACACCACTTGTAATTAAGGGTTGAAGGCACAATTTCAAGAAGAAGAAGGGTGGACACACTCATGATATTCCTCGCCATCAACTCCCATCTCTCCATTATGCCTCCTACGATCTTGTTCCCTTCTCATTTTCCTGCCATACGCTACCTATTGTATTCATCTTTTGCAAGCAATCAACACACTCCATCTTGGTGCCATACTTTGTGTCGCTTTGGATACATCTCATTGTGAGTATGGTATATTCTTGTTCCTTGCCATTTTTTTTTGGCTTATGTTAAGGTGTGTGGATTCGCCACCACACACACACACACTCTCTCCCTCTCATATTCCTATCATCTTGCTACTTCCATCTTAAGGTGTGCGGATTCGCTACCTTTTGTATGAGAAGTGAGCATACTTGCATGTATCCCTGACCTCGTTATCTTCCTTACTACATGCACACGTAGCGAGCCCATTCTCACTCACTCACCACTCCTCTCACCTTATTCTCCGACCACCCCATTCCACATTTGGGCGTGGATCTTGAAATTGTTTTCCATGCATGCTTCATTGTGTATATGTATGCGTCCTAGCCGCATATCTTGCTAGGTGGTGCCCCTATTGTGTATTCCCCATGATGAGGCCATTGTGCATAGTCTTGGTGTAGAGGCCACCGGGTCTATTTTTTTCACTTCCGCCTCTCATTTGGTGTCCCCACGGAGGAGGGCTCTTGAAACCCTTCAGTTTACAAGACTGAAAACCCTAAACTATTGTGAATGGATGAATGAGTATGAAGGATTTTCTAACTGGACGACAGAAGAAGAAGAGCTCCAAGCACAACTAGACGAACTCCGCATCTCCATCGAAGCTCGAGTGCCAGGCGTAACGGTAATCGATTTGAAGTGGGAGAGTCAACCAACGCGCCAAACCCAGTGGATATACATAGGCCAAGTGCCAAGAAGAAGAAGGAGGAGGTGGAAACCATGTCCGCAACCTACAACCAACCAACAACAACAAAATGGAAGGAGCTCTGCACAATAGAGAATCAACACTATTCTACTTTGAGAATCGGGTAACTCAAGTCACCGAGGTAATTATCATAGTCAGTTTTCAAGTCGCACCTGATGCTGCAGCACAGATAACAGCAGCATTGGCTCACACTCTCACTAGAGAAACTAGGGATCTACTGAGTTTGTTTCAGGAAAGAACACCACCCTCTCCTACAAGCTTAGACAGTGACTAAGCACCTCTAAGCTTCACATGAATCAGGACAACCTACCTCAAGACAAATCACACATACCAACACGTGTACGCTCAATCAAGGTAATATTGGACTTGAAGATTCACTACCAGCACGTCATTGACACCATGCCGGGTGGGGAGCGGTTTTTTGAGGTTCTGGCATCAGATCAGCCATTTGTTTTACCGTTGGTACAAGGCAATGTACCGTTTGAAGTTTTAATCTATGTCCTAGTATAATAGGGTATACACGCCTCCTTGTAAAGAAGAAAAAATTTTGCAAGTTAAGAAGTGTGTCTTTCTAGCTCTCTCTCAGTAATCATGGCAAGTGTAGCATTTCCAACCTTTACTGGTAAAGTGGGCGAGGATGCTACAGACTTTCTAGACAACTTGGAAATAGCATGTGTCATCTCTGCGAGAGATGATGATGCTTCGCGCTTGCGCATCTTCCCACTTCTAATGAAGGTGGAGGCAAGATCATGGTACAATGCCTTGGCACAAGAAACCAAGGAACGGTGGGACTTATTAAGGGCAGCCTTTGTCAAGCGTTTTGGAGAGGGCACAACATCAGAGAAAATATGGAAATTGTTGACAGAGTTGAAGCAGGGCAGTATGCTGGAATACGCATCATATGAGTCAAAGTTTGTAGATTTATGGGGGCGATGGGTTGCATCGCTAAGAGAGGATGAGGGGGCACCTGATTTCCTAAAGAAGGATCGGTTTGTGGCTGGGTTATGGCCAACTCTTAAAGAGAAGGTGAAGGGAAGGTTTCCTGCTACGTATGAGCTAGCAGTTGAAGTGGCCCGCCTTAAAGACAAGAAGTTGCGCCTACAAGCCAGGAATATCGATGGAGAGGAAGCCGTTAGGACCCCACCACCTCTAGCACCACCTACAATAGTCGCCCAGAGGATTCAACCACAAGAACCAATTGAAGATCAGCAAGACCTGCTCAACCGAATCACCAATCAACTTGAGAATCTCTCAGTCCATTTGATACAACAAGGGCATGCACACAATCGCAACCAAGAGCAAGGGAGAGGACAACGAAGGCAAAACCAAGAATACCACTGCTAGAATTGTGGGGAGGATGGTCATGGCATGTACAACTGTCCATAACCAAGGAGGCAGAATTTCAACAGAGGAGCCAGACAAAACCAGGTTTCACCACCAAGAGCAAGACCACCACCACCGAGGGCACCACGACAAGCACCACCCATGCAAATCTTACAACCACCGATTCAACCACAACCACCACCACCACCACCACAACCTCTCATTCCACCCTTACCCCCACCACCAGTTGGCAATCAAACAGTAAGCGTCATCAGTCTTGAAGGTAAGGGAAAGGAGAAAGTGGAGGAGGATAAGACCAAGGTTAAAAGAGTAGATGCCATTGGGGTAAAACGCGCTAGGCATGGTGAATCTTCTCAAAAGGAAGAAAAGATGAAGAATAAAGGGGAATCTAGCAAAAAGCCGTCCAAGTCACGTCGTAAAATTGACATTGTAGATTTCTCTTTGGGTGAATGTTCTAAACCATATGATTTGGTTCAAGATGTTTCTGTGCAGGGCCCAAAAATCACCTGGCCCCAGTTACTCCACCTAGCACCTAGGGTGAGGAGACAATGGACAAAGATGGTTAACACGAGGTGACCAAAGCCAAAGATAGCTGGGGCTATCTCCGGGAGGAATCTAGACGACATACTACCAGTGATGGATGCTTACATCAAAGGGCAACACATCTCCAATATCTACATCGATGGTGGCGCACAAATATGCGTCATGAGTGAAAAAATGATGCACCGTTTGGGTTTAGAGGTGAGTCGGCCGGCACCATGCCGAGCCAAAATGGCAAATAATTTAAAAGTTCAATGTGTTGGTGTCATAAATGCAGTTAGGATAAAGGCATTCAACACCGAGGTAGATGTGGACATCTTTGTCATGCCACACAAAGGGGAGGGCTATCCTATCATTCTAGGGAGGCCTTGGCTTATGGCTATGAGAGTTAAGCAGGACTGGGACACCGGCATAATCCAGATGAAGGATGCAAAAGGAAGGACAATACTTTACGACATGAAGATAGGTCAACAACGCGACATGGATCTAGAAACCTCCGAGGATGAGTTTTCTAGTGGTGACTCTTCAACCACTTCAGAGGAGGAGTCAACAGTGAGTGAAGAAAGTGACAGTAGCATTGAGGTGATGGGGATCATTCTCAAGGACCCTAAGAAGATGGAGCAACCTGATGCCTCATCATCAAGCCAAGGGGAGACACCAGGTATACAACCTCTGGTAGAAGCAAGTAAGCTACATCAAATGCTCTCTAGTGAGTTGTGTGGGAAGGAGCGTGAAGATTATATTTTGATGCTAAGTAATTTTACCACATTGTTCATTGATGAATATGATAAAATCACTGGCATCACAGTAGTTCAACATCACATTAAGCTCAAGGAGGGAAGTAAACCTGTAGTGCAGAAGCTCAGGCGGCTAGGAGTAATTCAACAAGACGCCCCACTCAAAGAGGTGAGGAAATTGCTAGAAGCCGGTTTTATCTATCCTGTTGAAGACTCAGAGTGGGTTTCTCCAGTGGTAGTCACACCAAAGAAGAATGGTAAGTGGAGGGTTTGTGTTGATTACAAGCCTCTTAATGCAGCCACAAAGAGGGACCATTTTCCTCTTCCTTTTCAAGACGAAATACTCAATGAGGTAGCAGGACATGAGCGCTACACGGTATGTGATGGCTACTCAAGCTACTTCCAAATTAGCATCGCTGAAGAAGATCAAAAGAAGACAACCTTCATCACACCATGGGGATGTTTTGCTTACAGAGTTATGCCCTTTGGTCTCACTAATGCTCCAACCACTTTTCAGCGATATGTGACATTTGTTTTTCAGCCATTCTTTGGAAAATCAATCCGTGTTTTTATTGATGACTTTTGCACCTATAGCTCTCGCTCTCTTCATTTGGAGAAAGTTTATGAAGGTCTAGCTAGGCTACAAGCTTTGGGTGGCCAACTCAATGTGGAGAAATGCCACACTGGTGAAAGCACGGTTACTCTTCTTGGCCATGTGATCTCGGCCAACGGCATTGAAGCTGACCCGAGCAAGGTTCAAGCCTTGGTGGCTTTGACCTCTCCCACCACAACAAAGCAATTGGTCTCTTTTCTTCAAAAGGTGAGGTATTTGAGTAGGTTCATTCACTTGCTCTCCCAAGTGGTTCTCCCTTTACAACAAGTTACCCATCAAGAGATCTTCACTTGGAGTGAAGAAAATGAACAACAATTCAATGAGGTAAAACAAATTCTAGCTTCACTTCCCACCATAGCACCTCCAAAGTAGGACGAGTCATTTTATGTAAACCCTAGTGTTGGCAATGACACACTTGGGGCTGTATTGATGCAAAAGGATCCTCAAACTTCTTTCATGCGTCCTATCTACTTCTCTAGTCGAATGATGACCCCATCAGAAAAGGGATACACGGCAGTGGAGCACATGGTGCTTGCATTAATGTTTGCTACCACCAAATTTCGCTCTTATTTATTGTCTAGACCATTCATAATCTTAACAATGGAAGAAGTATTTCCTTATGTAATGCAGCACATGGATGTTTCTTCTAGGATTTCCAAATGGCTCACAAGGCTACAAGAGTTTGACTACACAATGCAAGTGGAGAACTCCACAAGGGCCAGTCTAGGAGGTATTCTCACTCATCGCCACTATGAAAAGAAGCTAAAGATAAAGCCAAATGATCAAGATATTACACCCGTGCTGGAAGTCCCTAAGGTAGAGGAGGCTCACTCTCTTTTCTTTGATGGAGCCTACAAGAGGAAAGTGGACAAAGCTGCAGCAGGCATTGTCATCTTCAACGAGCAAGGGGACAAGGTTTTCTCCATTGGGAATCTCTTGGATTCTCACTCTAACAATGAGGCAGAATATGCAGCTTTAACTCTTGGGTTAGAGTGGTGTGTGACATAGGGCATTCAACAGTTAAATGTATTTGGTGATGCCATGCTTTTAATAAAACAAATACAAGGAACTTGGGCTTGTAAAAATCATATCTTGCTAGGCCATTTGCGCAAAGTCAAGGAACTTTTAGGGAAATTTCAAGTTGTACAATTACATCATGTCCCTCAAGCAGAAAATCAAGAAGCAGATGCTCTAGCTAGAGAGAAGTTGCAAGATGTTTCAGTGGTGGGTGCTATCGAGTTGAAGCTGCCTCTCTTCCAAGGTAGCGATGCTATGCCTGACATCATGAGTTTCTTGGACACAGGAGAGTGTCCTAAGGATCTTACTAAGGGCCAAAAGCAATGGCTTGTGCGCAAGGCAACAAAATTCTGCCTTATCAATGACGACCTCTACTGCAAGGGTAAGGATCAAATTCTTAGGCGTGTACCTCTCTCTAGAGAGATCACTGAAATCATTTCAAGTTGCCATGATGGTGTTTGCGGAGGACACTTTGCACTTGACATCACTAGTAGAAAGATTCTACAAGCCGGGTTTGTATGGCCTAGTTTACATAGGGATGTGCATCATTGGTGTAAAACATGCAAGGAATGTCAAAAGGCAGGGGATAGGAGGCTCACATATGAGCCACAGACTCTTATAATCTCATATGGACCATTTGAGAAATGGGGAATTGATGCTATTGGGCCATTGCCAAGGAGCCAATCAAGTAAATTTTATATCATCATGGGTGTGGACTACATGACCAGGTGGGCTGAAGCAGTTGCCACCACCCGGATTACAGCTAAGGAAGTGGCTAAGTTCGTATTTGAAAACATTTGTTGCCGTTTTGGCACTCCTCTTGAAATAATTTCTGACAGGGGACCAGGTTTTAGAGGAGACCTTGTAGGAGAGCTAATGGAGAATTTAGGTATCTCACGACGACACTCAACTCCCTACTACCCACAATGCAATGGTTTGGTGGAAAAGGTAAATGGTATGATCTGCAAGATCATCACTAAGCATGTAAACAATCACAAAAGTGATTGGGACAAGCATCTTATGGCTGCACTTTGGGCTTATCGCACTTCATTTCGCACATCCCTTGGGTTCACACCATATCACTTGGTGTTTGGTAAGGAAGCCATTTTACCCATTGAAGTACAATTGGCTAGTCTCAGGGTGCTAGCTGGGCAGGTGGAACGTCCTAATGCTCATCTCCACAACCACATTCTTGATCTAGAGAGGCTTCAACTAGACAGAGAAGATGCTATCAACTATTATGCAGCACAGGCAGAGCAACGGGACGGGAGCAGGAGCAGATGGAAGCGAGGGTAGCTGTGTGCCGGAAGAGACGACAGAGGCGAACTCTCTCTCTCTCTCTCTCTCTCTCTCTCTCTCTCTCTCTCTCTCTCTCTCTCTCTCTCTCTCTCTCTCTCTCCCCTCGTCTCTCTCTTTCTCTTTTTTCTCTCTGATATGCGGAGAACTCTCTGTAATGGAATTGATATTTGGATGATATATTTGTGAAATATTTGATATTCTGATGAAGCATTGCAATGTTGATTTGAATTGTGGAATATGATCACTTGTTGGGTGTTGTGTGAGCAGATCAGTGATTGGCACGTGCTAGACAATAAAGCGATAGCAGTGAGGAAAGCTTTTCCATGCATGGGAACCCCCCCATATATTTTTGCCCTTTTATCAAAATATTTCCCATTATATAAGTTACTTTTGATTTTTTTTCTTCCTTTTTCACAAACGTTTTAGCCTTTATTAAATAAACAATACTTATGCTAATCAATCACGATGTAGCATAATAAGTAAGCTTTCTTTGTTGATCTCTCTTTTGACCTTAAAAATATTAAATATATATATTCTAGTATTTTCTAATATATTTTTTTTCATGTATGTATATTATTCCACTCTACCAAATATTTTATTCACTAGTTTTCATTTTCAAACCTCAACCCCACTTTCAAATTTCAATAATACCTCCATCTAGATGATTGCCAATCTTTTCAACACTCTAGATCATGTTTTCATACACATGAAGGAGCTTACACTTGAAGGCAAGAGAGAAGTCCACTCAAAGGGGACCACCAAAAGACTTTTGCAGCCAAATAATACATTATTTGGCTGAATTTTTTAAGTAAAGAAGAACCCCGAATCTGAAGAAGCGTTCAACATGAAAGATGTAGCTCGTGATCTCAACTTTTAGCTCAATTTTTTTCAGAATTTTTGGAGTTATGAACACGGAGATATGATTTTTGTAGTGGACCCCAGTTTTCTCGTGTAATGGTGACACAGGCCATCCCCACTTTTCTTCCTTCTAGAATGGCTATGGTTCTACAAGTCTTCAAGCATGATTACAAGAGACAAGGCTCTTTTAATGAGGTCTTGGCTAGTCTAGAGTAATTCTATCACCATTTTTGGAGGATCCATCCTCATCAACAAATATCCACCTTCGACAACCTCTCTTATAATTTTCTTACCTCTCTCTTCTCTCCCTAATAAGCTTATGTCTATTCAAAGCTAGACTATTGTAAATATTTCCTATCCTCTACATCATATACACATTCTCTCTTTTTGTCTCTCTATTGACTCTGGTATTTTAAATAATGAGGAGACAAGATGGGAGCCACAGTCACATGCACCCCATTTTCCTAGTCACCAAAGTGGGACACTCACCTCAAATAGAAATATTGCTAAATCCTTCCCTCCTTCCCTATATAAGGAGGCCATGAGAGCTCACTTGGGGGCGAGAACACACACACACACACACCTATCCATACACACTCTTGTGCTACATGCTTGTAGCATGAACCCTAATCACATAATCACAACACCATCATCATCACCATCACCATGCACAAAAGATGAGCACCACACCTCCACACCACTTGTAATTAAGGGTTGAAGGCACAATTTCAAGAAGAAGAAGGGTGGACACACTCATGATATTCCTCGCCATCAACTCCCATCTCTCCATTATGCCTCCTACGATCTTGTTCCCTTCTCATTTTCCTGCCATACGCTACCTATTGTATTCATCTTTTGCAAGCAATCAACACACTCCATCTTGGTGCCATACTTTGTGTCGCTTTGGATACATCTCATTGTGAGTATGGTATATTCTTGTTCCTTGCCATTTTTTTTTGGCTTATGTTAAGGTGTGTGGATTCGCCACCACACACACACACTCTCTCTCCCTCTCATATTCCTATCATCTTGCTACTTCCATCTTAAGGTGTGCGGATTCGCTACCTTTTGTATGAGAAGTGAGCATACTTGCATGTATCCCTGACCTCGTTATCTTCCTTACTACATGCACACGTAGCGAGCCCATTCTCACTCACTCACCACTCCTCTCACCTTATTCTCCGACCACCCCATTCCACATTTGGGCGTGGATCTTGAAATTGTTTTCCATGCATGCTTCATTGTGTATATGTATGCGTCCTAGCCGCATATCTTGCTAGGTGGTGCCCCTATTGTGTATTCCCCATGATGAGGCCATTGTGCATAGTCTTGGTGTAGAGGCCACCGGGTCTATTTTTTTCACTTCCGCCTCTCATTTGGTGTCCCCACGGAGGAGGGCTCTTGAAACCCTTCAGTTTACAAGACTGAAAACCCTAAACTATTGTGAATGGATGAATGAGTATGAAGGATTTTCTAACTGGACGACAGAAGAAGAAGAGCTCCAAGCACAACTAGACGAACTCCGCATCTCCATCGAAGCTCGAGTGCCAGGCGTAACGGTAATCGATTTGAAGTGGGAGAGTCAACCAACGCGCCAAACCCAGTGGATATACATAGGCCAAGTGCCAAGAAGAAGAAGGAGGAGGTGGAAACCATGTCCGCAACCTACAACCAACCAACAACAACAAAATGGAAGGAGCTCTGCACAATAGAGAATCAACACTATTCTACTTTGAGAATCGGGTAACTCAAGTCACCGAGGTAATTATCATAGTCAGTTTTCAAGTCGCACCTGATGCTGCAGCACAGATAACAGCAGCATTGGCTCACACTCTCACTAGAGAAACTAGGGATCTACTGAGTTTGTTTCAGGAAAGAACACCACCCTCTCCTACAAGCTTAGACAGTGACTAAGCACCTCTAAGCTTCACATGAATCAGGACAACCTACCTCAAGACAAATCACACATACCAACACGTGTACGCTCAATCAAGGTAATATTGGACTTGAAGATTCACTACCAGCACGTCATTGACACCATGCCGGGTGGGGAGCGGTTTTTTGAGGCTCTGGCATCAGATCAGCCATTTGTTTTACCGTTGGTACAAGGCAATGTACCGTTTGAAGTTTTAATCTATGTCCTAGTATAATAGGGTATACACGCCTCCTTGTAAAGAAGAAAAAATTTTGCAAGTTAAGAAGTGTGTCTTTCTAGCTCTCTCTCAGTAATCATGGCAAGTGTAGCATTTCCAACCTTTACTGGTAAAGTGGGCGAGGATGCTACAGACTTTCTAGACAACTTGGAAATAGCATGTGTCATCTCTGCGAGAGATGATGATGCTTCGCGCTTGCGCATCTTCCCACTTCTAATGAAGGTGGAGGCAAGATCATGGTACAATGCCTTGGCACAAGAAACCAAGGAACGGTGGGACTTATTAAGGGCAGCCTTTGTCAAGCGTTTTGGAGAGGGCACAACATCAGAGAAAATATGGAAATTGTTGACAGAGTTGAAGCAGGGCAGTATGCTGGAATACGCATCATATGAGTCAAAGTTTGTAGATTTATGGGGGCGATGGGTTGCATCGCTAAGAGAGGATGAGGGGGCACCTGATTTCCTAAAGAAGGATCGGTTTGTGGCTGGGTTATGGCCAACTCTTAAAGAGAAGGTGAAGGGAAGGTTTCCTGCTACGTATGAGCTAGCAGTTGAAGTGGCCCGCCTTAAAGACAAGAAGTTGCGCCTACAAGCCAGGAATATCGATGGAGAGGAAGCCGTTAGGACCCCACCACCTCTAGCACCACCTACAATAGTCGCCCAGAGGATTCAACCACAAGAACCAATTGAAGATCAGCAAGACCTGCTCAACCGAATCACCAATCAACTTGAGAATCTCTCAGTCCATTTGATACAACAAGGGCATGCACACAATCGCAACCAAGAGCAAGGGAGAGGACAACGAAGGAAAAACCAAGAATACCACTGCTAGAATTGTGGGGAGGATGGTCATGGCATGTACATTAAGGATAATATTTTATCAAATTGCGATGAGGAAAAGCGAATAGGATAATTTGCATCATGATATTCTAAGCATTAGAGTGCATATGTAGTTGCATGGCATGGTGATCAGTTTGAGGGTTTAATTTAAAGTAATCACGATAAACCGTTTGTGAGAGTGAAGCGAAGATGAGTGCAAGGGAGCCCGATATGATCATGGAAAAATAGGAAATAGGATTTTATTGTATATAGCACTAGAAGAAGTAGAAGAAGAAGAGAAATTTTCAATACTGTATAGAATCCATGTTGAGAGAGCTCACAGAACTATCCGCCGAGTGTTAATATCAAGCTCAATTGTAGACAAGGGGATATCCCGATACATGTAGAAAATTACTGCCATTAAGGTAGTGATTACCGTTGTCAACACGGTAGTGATTATTGTCCGCAATCAAAATTAGTAAAGCACCATGGAAAACACCCCCAAGGTTATTGATCTTGATTCTAAATTGTGCAAAGCAACTCCAAATAAATCGAGCCAGACTGGAGACCGAAGCCTGCAAAATCAGTAGCACTCTAGGAGCAACAACCTTGCACGACGGAAGGCCTGATGAATGGCAGTAGCGCCACCAGAAACAGGTGAAGGCGCAGCTGCAGACCCGGCAGTTCACTCGACACCAACCATAACAGAGTCACTCTCTCTATCTCTCTATACAATCGCGACTTTCTCTCTCTCTCTCTCTCTCTCTCTCTCTCTCTCTCTCTCTCTCTCTCTCTCTCTCTCTCTCTCTCTCTCTCTCTCTCTCTCTCTCTCTCTCTCTCTCTCTCTCTCTCGCTCGTGGCCAACCAAATCTTACTCCCTGATTCCTCCAACTCCATGCAACGCTTCTCTTTCTCTCTCTCTTTGGCCCACTGGCGGTCTCTCTAAACTCTCCCATGCCCATGCAAATCGTGAGCCATCAAAAACCCTTCTCTCCCTCTCTCTCTCAGTCACCCGTCGATGATGGCGCCTACTAGAGCCGCACAATTTACTGGTTGCATGCCAAAGAGTTCTACATGGCCGTTCGCGAACTGCACCACCCAACCGCCATGCTAACTCTCTTTCTCTTTTTCTCTCTCTCTCACACACACATAGTCGTCGGCTTTTGGCTCTCCAGTTTCGACTCCACCACCTCGATTCCCAGCCGCGTGCATGCACTGGCTGCTACCGTAACCTCTCTCTCACCTCATCCGCCCACCATACAGTGACGAGAGCAAAGCGAACCCCAAACCCCGACGGCCTCTAAAACACCGGGGACCGAATGGCGCGCCTCGAGCCTGTCATGGTAAAGCAAACAGGGGGCACCACCTAGCTTCAGCGGCTAGGACGCAAACAACACACCACCATAACAAAGTTTTCATCCAAGAGAGATGGATGCTTGGGAGTAATGATGAAAAGGAAAGGGAATGAGATTAAGTGAGAGAGAGAGAGAGAGAGAGAGAGAGAGAGTGAGGGAGGGGGTATAGCGGCTTAGTACTTAGGCATCACAAAAGGATGGCGAATCCGCACACCCTTCACACATACACAAGCTCACTCCAAAACACAAGACTAGGTGGCGATTCCGCACACCTCACATGGGCAAAACATTGCAAGAAAACATACTCACAAAACCTCAAGCTTTATTTAGAGAATTAGGCGATGAAATGGGGAGCATAGGGTAGGGGAATGAGAAGGGAGAGAGTGGTAGAGCACATGGCGGATAGGTGGGAGTTGATGGCGAAGACTCGCACGAGGATTATGGCCATCATACTTCATTTAGTTGCCCTTCATCTTCCATAGCCAAGGGTGTAGAGGTCATGCTCAAGACAAGCATGGTGATTGCGGTGATGGTGATGGTGTGGGTGTGTGTGTGCACTGTGTGCACTAGGCACACACACTGCATAGTGGGTTCTTTGGTGATGTTGTGTGTCCTTAGTGTGATGGTGACCCCTCTTTATATAGGGGAGGAGGGGGGAGAAATTCTAGAATTTAGAAATGAAGAAATCATTATCTACATAGGCCATGTGACTGTGGGCCCCACTTGTCTGGCTGTGTGTATATGTGCCAGAACAGCAGTCTCATGAGAGAGAGACTAAGAGAGAGAGATAGGTTGATGAAAAAAAGTGAGAGGTGACATGGAGAATAAAGTAATTACAAGAGGGGAGAGAGGGGAGTGTGTTCAGAGGTGAATCTGTGTGCAGATGTGTGTGAACACAAGAAAAATCAGGTAACCACCGGGTGGGGATGGGTCTGTGGGCACCTTTTTCAGTGAAACTGAGTGTGTGTGAGTGTGGGGGAGGTTATTTAGCTACAAGACAAGATACATGGCGCCCTTTAGAGAGAAAGGGGGGTATTTGGGTCATGGGATATGATAGGAGAGAGAAAGAGGGGGTGGGGTATACTATTTTGAAAGATAGGATAAGTTGCATGTGAGTTAGGGTGCATTATTGGTGAGTTATAATGCATTATTGGTGAAAGGTGGGGTAGCTTGAGGGGAGAGAGAAAGGATAAAGGACAAGGGGAAGAGAGAGGGGGTTAACCTTTTGAGTGGAGGAGAGGAAAAAGGACACCCGACGGGGCAACAGTGAAGAAAAAGGAGGCAAGGTGGGGATGGGCTACCCCGCAGGCATGAGGTGCCCTATTTTACCTTTTTTATATATTTACATAATCATACTTTATTTTTTTCTTACTTTTTCCAATGCCTTTTATCACTCCCTCCCTAAGAGGGGGTTTTCATGGGGTGGGGACGAGAGAAGAGGGGTATGGGAGCTTGGCTTGTGAAAAGCCCCCATCAACAGCACACGACCTTCCCCGCCTACCTTTCAAAAACAAAACAAAAACAAAAAAAAAAGGGGGGGAGGAATTACCACAGAGAAAGTTTTCTTGCACGCTATCTCGCAGAGAGTTTTTTTACCATATCTAAGCAAGAATACACACCCATATGCATCGCCTTCCTCTTTGACATGTCGATGGTACGGACCGCGTCTCGCTACCCAAGCAGACACACTCAGGACATGTCGATCTCTCTTGCAAACTAAGCCGCAAGATAGCCATCACCATTCTTCGCGTAGACCGAGCTTGTCGAACCTGTCAAACAGGGTGGTAATTCTCGTCGCTCTTCTTCAATTATATGCCTCCTCTGTAATGTCGCAGTCACAACCAGCGACACGTTGATTGCGCACCGCTACATCATCAGCAACCCACTCGTCTGCATCGCTTCTACGTCAAAAACCTTGCAATCGCTTTGCACCATCGTGAGCTTCGCACTACTTGGCGTTGGGCTTATGACCTCTTTTACTCTGTTCAACGTCATGGAATCAGGTTAGTCGAATTCATTTCGTCGCAAACCTTCTACCCCGGATAGGGATTTGCAGCAAATCAACATAATTACCAACTTTCCCAATCATCATGGAGACAAACGGCGCCAGTGCCCCCTCCGACTGGACCAGTGATTCACCTCTCCCGACACCGACCTTGGAGCAACAAGTATTCTTACTGCAACAGGAATTAGACATTGCGAATCAACGCCTCACCGCAGAAGATCAGAAACGAGCACGCGAAGACGACAATGAAGATGAATGTATGATCAAAATTTTGAAGGCCGCGTTCGAAGCTCAACAATCCAGCAAAGAGGCAAAGATAAGTCAAAAATCTTTCACGTTTTTCAAGTTTGATGGTCGCAAAATTGGTAAAACGGTGCTGTCTTGGTTAACTCAATTCGACGATTATTTTATTGGAGAATCTTTCACTGAAAAAGATAGAATTAAATGTGCTACTAATCACCTTTCTGGTCAAGCTTCACTTTGGTGGAGCGTGCTTCGCAAAACGGCCGAACGATCATCAACTTGGGAAAGTTTTCAACAGCGGGTCAAAGATTCTTTCCTACCCCCTCAGTTTGGTCTTGACGCTCGACGTGCTTGGGCCAAATTCTCTTGGATGCAAGAAGACACCATTTCTCGTTACACTGACCGCTTCTGGGAACGTCTTCTACTCCTCCGTATGGTAGAAGAAGTGCTTGCAAAGTCTCTCCAACGCAAATATGAAGACGGTCTTCCCAATGGTATACAGTCAAAACTCAATTCCCTTAAACCAGCGTCTCTTTATGAAGCTATATCCTTGGCCTACGATGCTAAGAAAGAAATCAACTCTATCGTCCATGAAGTGCGCAACATCCGCAACCCCAACCGTCCCAATTTTCAACCTCGCAATCAGTGGAGTCAGAACAACCACAACCACAACCGCAATGGTAATAATTTCAACAAGTATACTTCAAACCCTCGCACAAATAATTACATACAAAACCGCCCACCCCCTTTTCCTCATCGTCACCAAAGCAATCATCGCCCACAACACAATCACACCACTCCACCCACACACACTGCACCTCAAATTTCAAATACACATCATCACCCCAACCCTCCGCATGCCGCAATGGTGTTTGGTGCTTCAAATGCCGCCAATACGGCCATGTTGAAGCCAACTACACCAACAACCGCCCACCCGGTCCTCGCCAACCCATAGGTCGTTGCCTACACAACATCGAAGAAGAATCAGAACCGTTAGACGACGCCATGGCTGATTGGACAGCCGCAACCCCACCTCACGTACCAGGTACGCCAATTTCAATTTATACCTTGCTCCGTCAGAAAGGCAAAATTCAAAATTCAAGTGTGTCTATCTTACACGATGATGGTAGTTCACACGATTTTATTTCTGAAAAATTGGTACGAAAATTGAATTTAACCACCACACCGTCTGCATACAAAGTTAAATGTGCTTTTCAAGGAACTAGGTACAATGGCACACGTGAAATTAAATCTCTCAAAATTACCATTGGTAATTACACAGAATAGCGTGATTTTTTAATTGCACCATTGCAATCCACTGATATCATTTTGGGCATGCCTTTTCGACACCAACATAATCCACACATTGACTATCGCACACACACAATGAATTTCACTTTTAATGTCAAATCTATTTCACTTTCTGTTGATGCATCACTTGCTATGTTTCCCTTGATATCCCACACACAAGCAAAACGTGCACTACGAAAGGATGACAAAGCATACATGATATTTGTTACTGAAGTCGAGCACACACAATCATCTCTCTCTCACGCACATCATGACTTCCTCTCACAGTATAATGATTGCTTTGTGGATGATTACCCCTCTCACCTCCCACCCTCTCGTGGTGAATTAGATCATAAAATTGAAATTTTTCCAGGCTCACAACCTCCACACAGAGCACCCTATAGACATAGTCCATTGCACCAACAAGAAATCCAAAAACAAATCACTGAACTCCTAGATAAGGGCCTCATCCGTCCTAGTGCATCCCCTTTTGGTGCCCCAGTTCTCCTAGTCCAAAAGAAAAACAAAACTTTTCGCATGTGTATAGACTACCGTGCATTAAACAAGGTTACTGTCAAAAACCGCTATCCTATCCCACGTATAGACGATTTCCTAGATCGCTTACAAGGAGCAAAACTGTGTAGCAAAATTGACTTGAAATCAGGATACCATCAGATCCGTATGCACCCTAATGATATTTTTAAAACTGCATTTCGTACCCAGTCTGGTCATTATGAGTTTATTGTCTTACCGTTTGGTCTCACAAATGCACCTGCCACATTTGCTAGGATGATGAACAAAATATTTCTTGATTATCAAGACTTTGTTATTGTGTTCTTTGATGACATTTTGATTTTTAGTCGTGATGAGCACGAACACAAAAATCACCTGCATATCGTCTTTGAGTTATTGTGTGACCACCAGTTGTTTGCAAATCCCGACAAAAGTACATTTTTTCGAACACACATTGACTATTTAGGCCACATAGTCTCAGAAAAAGGAATATCTGTTGACCCTCAAAAGATTGACACTATTAAAGCATGGCCTATCCCCAAATCCGTGCATGATATAAAATCCTTCTTAGGTTTAGCAGGCTTTTATCAAAAATTCGTCAAAAACTTCTCACACATTGCATCACCGATGACCACTTTACTTCGTCAAAAAGTTCCATTCAATTGGGGTCCCACACAACAAAAATCATTTGACACTCTCAAATATCTCCTTACACATGCCCCCATCCTGCAGTTACCCGACTTCACACAACCCTTATTTGTAGTTGTTACAGATGCGAGTGGCTCAGGCATAGGCGCAGTCTTATGCAAAATGATCACCCACTTGCCTACAAAAGTCGAAAACTCAAACCATCAGAAACCAAATATAGCACATACGATAAAGAATTGCTAGCAGTGGTCCACGCTCTAGACATGTGGAAACATTATCTTATGGGCTCCGAAGCTCTAATCAAAACTGACCAACAAGCCATTAAACATCTTCTGACTCAATCCACCATTTCCGACCATCATATCCAATGGGCGGGTTTCATTCAAAATTTCCATCCTATGATACAATACCAACCAGGAAAAGCGAATGTAGTAGCAGACGCATTAAGTAGAAAACCTGAAGTAAATGTACTCGCTGTTACTCGTTCATGTGTCTTCAATAAAATCAAGCATGTTTATTTGAATCACATTTCTATGAGTGATGTGCAATCTTTTCTTTATGTGCCTGACACATATGCTCACGATCCACATTTTGCACGTGCTTGGTTTGAAATAACTCACAATAATGGTCTTCCCTATGAACACTACACAGTGGCAAATGGTTATCTCTATTTTCAGCAAAAGCTATGCATCACAACACCCTTCAAGGAACTAGAAATGACTGAAATGCATGCACCACCATATATGGGTCACCGAGGAATTCAATCCACACTCGCTGCATGTCAAGATCATTTTTTTTGGCCTGGAATGAAGCATGATATCACAAAATTTGTTTCAAAATGTCTGATATGTCAAAGAGTTAAATGTCATCATGGTAAGTCTTATGGTCTTTTAATGCCTCTCCCCATCCCTGCTGGCCCTTGGGAACAAATCTCCATGGATTTTATCACAAGACTCCCCACCACATCCTCACACAATGATATGATATGGACCATAGTTGACCGTTTTAGCAAACAAGCATACTTTGTACCCTGCAAAAAGACATTGTCTGCACCACATGCTGCAAACCTTTTTCTCAAAACCATCTTTCCATACCATGGCTTCCCCAAAGTCATTCTCTTTGACCGTGATGGACGCTTCTGCAATCATTTTTGTGTCGCCCTAGCCAAAAACTTAGGCTCTAAAATGGATTTCACATCTGCATTTCACCCTGAAAGTAATGGTCAAATGGAAGTCACAAACAGTACTATTATGGATCTTCTTCGATCTTACACCACTGAAAATACTACAAACTGGGACCAACACCTCCCTATGCTTCAATTTGCTTACAATAACACACCCCACTCATCCAAAAACCGTGCACCTTTTGAAATTGTCTATGGGCAAAAACTCCCTGTCCCTGTCTCCACTATTAGCACTGACGCTTTAGCAAGAGATCACACACACAAAGTTACAAGAAGCCACAGCTTGCATTAAACGAGCACAAGAACGATACACTGCACAAGCCAATAAGAAACGAAGACCTGCACCTTTTAAAGAAAACGACCTTGTTTGGCTTAGAATAGAAAAACGACGCTTAAAAAGTGTAGAAAACATCCTAAAGTGAAATTGGCCCCTAGATTTTATGGCCCATTCAAAATTCTTCATAAAATAAATGACAACGCTTTCCGCGTGGGCATTCCCTCACATTGGAAAATACACAACTCCTTCCATGCCAGTTTGTTGAGACCACACAAGGGACCCACCCCTACCACAACTGACCCCCCCTTCATTGAGGACGATGAAGAAATTTTGACTCCCGACATAATTTTAGATCATGACATGACCACTACCCACAGAGGAAATGAGTACAGAAGATATTTGGTAAAATACAAAAACCATTCCTTGGAAGAGTGTCAATGGATCTCTGAGAAAATGCTAAGTCCACACTACCGTCCCTTGATACTTGCATACCACACACCTAGAGACACAGATTCACCGATTTAGGCAGTGCCGCTCTTCTAGTGTAGATTCACCGATTTAGGCAGCACTAGTGTAGATTCGCCGATCTATGCAACACGAACTCAAAATGCAGATCCGCCGATTTAGGCAGCATGACGATTGGTGTAGATCCGCCGATCTAGGCAACACCAAATTACTAGACCACTCTACCAGTGACTGGCCACCACTGTCGCTAGTTTGGTTTTGGTAACAATTGAGGACAATTGTCTTTCAACCCCAGGGCATGCAATGGAATTGATATTTTGATGATATATTTGTGAAATATTTGATATTCTGATGAAGCATTGCAATGTTGATTTGAATTGTGGAATATGATCACTTGTTGGGTGTTGTGTGAGCAGATCAGTGATTGGCACGTGCTGGACAATAAAGCAATAGCAGTTATTCGGAATAAAACTGCCACCAGTGGATTTTCTGTGGCAAACCTTAGTATTTAGGCTTTAGTTATAAGTTGAGATGCAGACAACTATTAATGTTACAATGAGCTCCTTATGAGCCATGACTATTTTATGCCCAAGTGTGAATTGGATGTAACTCAATTTTGAGCATGAACTTCTCTATAAATTAAATACGTGCAAGAGGGACATGCTTACTCTTGCACGGGGGGAGATTGCACCCAGTGTTTGTGTCTTCCTTTTCTCTTCTCCTCTCTTCTCTCTCGCCGTGGCAGCGTAGCACTCCGCTCTCGGAGGTGCGCCTGCACGTTCTCCCTCCCTCTATTCTTTTCTTTATCTCTCTATGTTTGAGTTGAGATCGATCATGTGCGTATGCGACGATTCAGGTATGTTGATTTATCGTTTTTTATGTCTGTATTGCGCTATTATGAGTACTTTGCAGGGCAGCCACACTCCCGTTTGCAGCACTCTCTCTCTCTCTCTCTCTCTCTCTCTCTCTCTCTCTCTCTCTCTCTTAGTACAGTAGATGATGGCTTCGATTGCCGCGATGCGACACTACCATGAGCCGACCCTCAGGACAGGGCAAGGGGAGTCTTGAGGAAGCGCATGGGGAGGAGGACGAGGAGAAGGACAGGAGTACGAAAGTATTGTATGTGTCTTTCTTTGCTGCAGGTTTACATGCGCCCAACAAGGCGACTCAGATGCTGAGATGGACTGTCGCTGGATTGTCGCTCGTGGAGTCTTACCATACATCGAGTGATATTTTTCGAGCGAACCAAATTTCGAGAGAATATTTATACGACCTCACACCCTCGACCAAGTTCTCCAAGCAGCAACGAACTGCAAAAAGTGTACGCGAGAGTTTATTTCAGAGGCACCCTAGTGTGACAAGGGACTTAGAAACCATTCTAAAATAGTAAAGTGAATGGATCTTTTTGTTTGAAACTCTTGGATGTGTATAAAAATTAAAAAGAAGTGAGACTGTCTCTCAATGTTAGAAAAAACTTGGGATCTAGTGTATTTTAATCAGCGAAAATTGTAAAGTCTCAGCTAGCTTTTGAGCTTGTCTTTAAGAAAACCGGGAAATTTACACAAGTTTCAGTGTAATTACTAGCAAAAGATTCAAATTTTACCTAAAAACTGGGAGAAATCCAAGTTTGCTCTCATTTTCATCGATTAGGAAAAATGTATTTTTCTAGCCTTGCTCTCTGTGTGTGTGTGTAAAAAAAACTCTTTCTCAAAGGGTGTGCGTCAACGCATGCGTAGACCTTTTGAGGGAAATTGTGCGTCAACGCGTGCGTAGACCTTTTGAGGGAAATTGTTTTTGAAAAAACACATTGAAGAGCTTTACGAAACTAGAGAGAGAGAGAGAGAGAAAAGAAGACTATATCCGTCCTACCAATCTCTCTCAATCTACCAGGTAGAATCTCACAAGATCCCACCTCCTCACATTAGTTGGGAACGTCGTCTGTTGTCTGTCACCTAAAGCTCGAGCTCCTGACCTACAAGGAATGAAGCGTGCATTGAGCTATCTCTCGTAAAGTGAAAATACAAGAGACAGAACGAGAGAGATTTGGCCTCCTCCCCCATGCCTTGACTCTACCTGTCCTACCTGCATGGGTCTCACTATTGCAGGTTGGCAAGAGTTGCAAACGCAATCTCTATCATCTTGTCTTATTCGCTCGTACTCATTCCCTGTCCATGCATTGCCCAGCCTAGCATCGCATTGCTTTGAGGCCTACAAGACCTTAATTACTTTTTATATTAAAAAATCTGTTGCTGACTTGCTTCTGACATGCGTTCCCTCCACGTCCGCGTGCCTACACACGTGCCCTCGTACGACACGACCCTCTTTCATTTTCTTTTGCTTTTGTACATTTAGTGAGACAACTTTCCCCTGGACTTTCCCATTTTCATTTAGATCAACTTGAGCATCTCCTGTTATTCCCATCAAAAGAAATGGAAAAAAGATTGTAGGGACATATATTCACTAGTATTAGAGGGACATATTGGGTCAATTGTACACACATTAGTTAATTAGACAAGCAGATTCGTTCTCAGAGTTTTGTAAAACTAAGTAGTCTTGCTTTGGCCTAGTTCCCGCGTGTCCTGGCTCCCTCCCGTGTCTCAGACACCTCGCATCCTGCACCCTCTTTTGGCCATGCTCACTTGCCCTTCCAAGTTCTCGCCCTCCGTCTCCTCGCCACTCTTGGCAGCTCTGCCTCAGGCGATCCTCTCTCTCTTTTACATGCACCTTTGACCTCCTGCATGCTAGAAAGGGCAAGTGCGACACTCAGAAGCAAAATTGGTATGCGCAGGCCTGTAGATAACCGTGCACCGCACCATCCTCCCTGACTTGCCATGTCCCTTGAGTGACATTCAACTCTGGTCTACAGCACCAACCAGGTTTGCACACCATGCCCAAGAGAGGCATTGTCTCCCCTACGCGAGCTTAATCCTTGGTCTGCAGCACCATACATTGTCGCACGAGCTCATCGGGAGGCCTTTTTCGTTTTGCGATGCCTACCTCTAATATGTTGCACTATGCGGCCTGCAAACAAATCACATCAAGCTTCACGCTTCCATCGACAAATCTCTCTCCCTCCACGCAACAGCTCTGCCAAATTATCCCTGATATTTTTGTCTTAAATTCCCAAAATGCCGTTCAAATTTTCCAAAATTCCCAGAACACACCCCTCATTAAATTTCTCCAAAGACATAAGAAGACTATTGTCTATCAAATACAAGATGCTAAACTTGGAACTTGAGTTGGTTATGTAAGCTTCGTCAATTTTGCGAGGTAATTAAGCACTCAAAAGCAAAAAATTTAAGGAATTTTTACAAATTAGAGGGGTATTTTAGTAGGGAAAGGTGAGACCATTGTCTAACGCACCTTGTCCTCCTTTCCCTTTCTTTTTGCATTTTATTAAATTTTTCACTTGTTCAATCCCCAAAGACATCACCCGAGATACCCTTTAAAACAAACGAAAAAAAAGATTATGGGGACATACTAGAGAACAGAAAGATTGAGTTTTTTTAATATATATATATATATTAAAAAAAAACTCCTGAAGGATCTGCGTCGCCGCAGATCCTTTAGGGGGAGGCTATTTTTAATAAAACTTCATCTTTTAAAACTCAATCCTTCCTTTAGGGAAACTTTTTATAAAAAAAATTCATCCTTTAAACTCAATCCTTTAACTTCATCTTTTAAAACTCAATCCTTTAACATTGTATTCACTAAAACACTTTATATTCACTACAATCTTTAAGGGGAGTTAAGCATTTGTATTCACCAAAGGGAGTTAAGCACTTTGTATTCACTAAAACTCAATCTTTAACGAGTTAAACACTTTGTATTCACTACAAAAAACATAAAGCTTTTTTTTTTAAAAAAAGTCTCCCTAAAAGATCTGAGTCGGAACAAAAAAGATCGATTTCTTTTTATTAAAAAAACCCTCCTTAAAGGATCTGCGTCGGCTCAGACCCTTTAGAGAGAGTTTTTTTTAACCAAAAAATTAATCTTGTTTTTGTGAGACCGAAGCCTCTTGCGTTGTGCAACCTGCGATGCCTTTGAGCTTGGAGGGATTTGAAGAGGGCATTGCTATAAGGTAGGGTGCAAGTGTGCCTCTCTTTTGGAGGATGTTGCATGGAGATCTCATGCCACAAAGTCTCACAGGTGAGGCATCGGGTAGGCTTGTCTTCTTGTTGTTGCTTTTCCTTGTCTCCCCCATATTTTTTATCATACAAGAGGCATTGTCTCTCCCGCCTCCTCGTTGAAAGGGTAAATGGATGACCTGGCTATTGTTTCTTCATAGGATGTTCTCGGTTTTTCACTTCAGGTGTTCCTTGCTAGGGCAAGGCTTCTTCTAATAGCCTGTGGTTTTGGCTTCAAGGTGAGTGTCGGCTCTGATCTTGGAGGATGTTGGTGCTTTTGATTGGCTAGCTTGTGATTCCAGCCTTGGTTGTGGGTCGGCTCCGTTATTCATGGTGGTCTCGACAGACTTTAAGTTAGGGGTGGTCTGGTTTTCTTTGTGACGATGTAGGTGCTCTTGTCTAGATCTTGTTTAGTTGTTTCCCTTAGTGGTGGCTTTTGTCGGTCAAGCTATTACGTCGGCTCTATTTGGAGGTTCCCTCTAGGCGAGAAATTTGTCGATGGTGGCACGACGTCGTCCTTGTGTGTGGCAACTATAGATGCCTCTACTGGTGATGGAATTTGTGGGCCCCGTCCTCTCGACATGCTATGTGCATTAGTATTTTGTTTGTTCCGGGTTGGCCTCTCGTGTTCTAGATAGTTTGTTAAGGGTCATCTATGGTCAAATGGTGGTTATCATAGTTGTTTATGTATTTGTCGGTTAGGCCTCCATGTAAAAGGTCATGATCTTATTGTTGTTCTGTTGTGCTACTAAGATGCCATGGCTCATTTTGAGCATCGCTTTTTATGTTATTCTTTTTGCTACTTAATATATATACTACTCACTATTGTGAGTATTGAAAAAAAAAAGTGAATAGTCTCCTTTATACACTCTCTCTCTCTCTCTCTCTCTCTCTCTCTCTCTCTCTCTCTCTCTTTGTACTTAATGTAATAGTGAACACACATTTCTTTTCTAAAGCTCTTGTGCTATAATTAAAAAAATCCCTCAAAGGGTCTCCATCAGTGCAAGGAGATTTTTTTAACTATTCAATGAGAGAGAGCGAAAGCTAGATTGAACGACTACATCTGTTGTTAATGAAAATTTGTGATGATTAGCAATTTTGAATCTCACCTTGTCTTTCATCAATAGTAGCCCACAACTAGCAAGGCCTCGTTGTGTTACGCACACATCAATACTCTTGTCCTACATCTCCAGTAAGGCCACACACCGTTAAGAGTTGGATGGAAACATGTCCTGCCACCTAGTCATCACAGGTTTTCCAGAAGCACGCAGAGAGAGAGAGAGAGAGAGAGAGAGAGAGAGAGAGAGAGAGAGAGAGAGAGAGAGAGAGAGAGTTGCCTCTCAAAAAAAAAAATCGCTCTAGCCCTTGCCCCCAACAATCTTTGCACTTGAGGATGGTGGTGGCACTACTAGATGTGGATGTGGTGGTGAACACACAACCTTGTTGAGAAGGAGCAGGGTCTTTTTGTGTGGAGGCTACATCACACAAATTTCCATAGTCATCAAAGATGTATTGCACATTTTGTGTCTGTGTGTGTGTGTGTGTGTGTGTGTGAGAGAGAGAGAGAGAGAGAGAGAGAGAGAGTGGTTTTTCACATATAAACAAAGGGTGTGGATTCTGGAATCTTTTTTATTGCATGCACGATGAGAGAGAGAGAGAGAGGGGAGGGGATTCAAAAAAGTGGGGAACAAAATCTTTATGGATTTTTAAAAGATTCTCCCTTTCAAGAAACACGGGGAGACAAGCATGCAGTGGTCGACGCAACACTAACTTCTTGCTTGCAGAGGACCTTCAATTTTATCTTTTGGGATATTGGTAGATTCCTCCTAAAATCTAAATAAAACTCAACGAGGATACTGATATTGGTCAACAAATAGGTGACGGTCTCAATTCACAACACCCTAAAATATTCACGATAGTCGGCTACTAATAAAGTTGGTGCATGAGCAAAGAGTTGAAAAATACTAAGTTTTGCTATAATTAAGCAAAGAGGTGAAAAATAGTCAAATACATTGCAAAAGCAGGGGGGGGGGGGGGGGAGGGGGGTTTTCCTGAAAGGTCAAGCATAATGCATAGGAAGGCCTCCAGACATCATATGAGCAATGTGATTTTCACAAACTTACAAAATTCCTTTGGGGAATAGAAAATCTAGGAGGTTTCTTTTATTTTATAGAAAAATACACAAGAAAGAACAAGCTCAAATGTCAGCCTTGCTAGCAGATACCTTTTGCTTAGCATACCCATTCTTAAATTTAACCGCCATCTTTAGGAGGTTTAGGGAAATATATTTAGTATCTGGAGTGAAGAAATGAATGACTTGCATAAATGAGTGACTTATAAGAACTCTTGGCTATGTGTGTTTTGATAAAGTGCCTCTCATTAACTCGCTCGGTTTTATCATTTCTCGAAATTTTTTTCTCGAAGTTTGGGATTCCTCTCGCTCGTGCAGCAGGAGTGGTTTGACTAGTCACAAGACCACAGGACAGGGCGGGGCGGGCGTGAGGGGGAAGGGAATGGAGCGCGTGAATCAACTCCAACCGAATGCCTAGTTTCAAAAGTTAAGGTTCAAGGAATCTTTGAAGTAAATTAATTAATCGATGGAACAGTAGGTAGACCCTCCCCTTTTAAGTGCCACGAGGTCCTAAAGCATGGGATCAATGGTCTCAATGGAAACGCAGGATGGCGATCGATCTGGATCGTTGATCGATTAAAATCTAAACTCGGGATCCCGAGTTTAGATTTTGAAAAACTAATCTCGGGAGGTCAACCTAATCTCGGGACGCCTCGCTTTCTCAGCCAGGTTTTGAACCCTCGTCATGAGCTTGGGGGGCACACGCCTTGACCAACATGCGCGCGTGCGCATCGTTGAAATAGATGTGATTTCACATCTATTTGAAGGTAAACTCGGGATCTCGACATAAAAACTAAACTCAGGATCCCGAGTTTAGTTTTTATCCGTCGACGGCCGAGATTTGCGCGCGTCTTTGATTTTACACAAGAGCCATTGATTCTATGCTTTGGGACCCCGTGGCACTTAAAGGTGAGGTAGACTAGACCCAGTGCAAGTTAAATGATTAAGCACAATTATATGTGTAGGAAAAATATAAAATGGATTGAAAGTAGAAAAGACAATTATATGTGTAGGAAAAATATGAAACGGATTGAAAGTAGAAAATGGACGCCGCGTCCTAGGCTCTACCCCGAATATCAAGCTCATCCTGCAAGATTAGTAAGTCGAAGCTGTGGTATTGGTCGGCGACAACAAAGCCAAAAGCTGGGATCTGGCCGTTGAGACAGAGAAGCCATTGAAGGAGGTAGCGAGAGCGTTGGTGTAGGCTCCCCGGGGTAGGCTCCCATGAAGGGGAACGCCAGGAGGTCGCCGATCTCAAGCTTTGGCAAGGGGTGGCCCTTGAGGAGAGTGTCCAGGGCGCTACAGGTGGGTCCGAAAACGTTGGAAGGGAAGAGAGGCAGGCCCTAGCAGCTCATGTTGTAAGGCTTGGATGCGCAAGCGAAAGGAACGGGCGGCGGCACGGGCGTGTTGTGGGGTAGCAAAATCATGGTGAACCTGTGATGGGCTCCGTCGTTGATCCAGTACTCTCTCTTGCTTCCTCGCACGCGCTTGCCAAAGATGCGCGTCACTAACGTGAAGGGCGCGCAGGCAAAATATCGGCCAGGCTCCGCCATGATCTCTATCTTCTTCTGATCAACGGTTATGCTGCTGTAATTGTAGCCATTCTGCATGGCCTCGATGGTGCTTTCCAGGAAGCACCGATCCAGCGCCTTGTTAATCATCGGTGCCACATCCCGCGCACTTATCCCTCCCCCCCGTGCTCCCTTCCTTCAGCTCCTATCCTGATGAGCAGAAACCTCCCCCTATATCCAGCACATACATCAGCTTCTCTAGCAGCTGCTTCCCCAGCTCGAAGACAGTCCGCGCGTTAGCTATGGCCTCCTCGAACGCATTTGGGTTTATCGCCCCACTTCCAATGTGAAAAGCCACCCCCACCACCACAAGGCCTGCCTCCCTTGCGCTGCGCAGAAGGGAGCGTACTTCCTCCATATGGGCTCCGTACTTGGAGCTCAAGCGGATGGTAGCGCCTTCATCGTTGGTCTCAATTCTGAGGAGCAGCTTTGCCTTGCTCGGCGCCATTGATTTCTTGATCTTATGAAGCTCCGCCTCGCTATCGAACGTTGTCCAGTGCACTCCAGCAGCGGTGGCAAACTCCATGTGGGATTGGAGCTTGCAGGCATTGGTGAAGACAATGCACTCGGAGGAGACACCCAGCGAGGTAATCTGCGGGACAAAAAATACCACATGAGCCTGCAAGCAAAAGAAATGAGCTATGTGTGTGACAGTGTGTGCGCACTTGCGCGCACGTATGTGTAATTCATGTTGCTGCTGAGCTTGCATTTGAGGATCACATGCCACGAACATACCTGCTGGAGCTCTTCTTTGTTGGTGCAGTCGAAGCCTGCTTGAGCGGACGCGAGGGTCCGATGGAAGAGATGGTGGTTGTTACACTTGACGTCGTAGAAGGGGCGCACACGCGGGAAGGCGGCTGTCCACTCAGCCACGAGCTCCTGGGTGCGCCCCACATCGAGCAGCCAGAAGGGTATATCGCTGTGCAGAATGTGGTGCTTGGCAGAGGCTGGGCTACGCCGTGAAGCGAATGGAGCACCGCGCACACCACCTCCTCTCTAGTGCAGCTGCTACCTCTTCTAATCACAATGTTAGGGTGGCGGCCCAAGTACCCCCCGACATCGGCCACGCGCAGCTCCTGCCCGATCCTAGCAGGCAGCTGGGAGTGGTCATTCTTGGCAACTGCAGCTGTAGCAAGCAGCTCGTCATCAGCATGTTGAGGGTTGCTAGAATCAAGCTGGATGTTGGTGCAGGGTGCCATTCTAGTATATTATATCCTCTCTGTTCACTATACTCGATTCGTAATCGTACTTGACCTCATGGCTCCTTTATATATCTTTGGCCCTCCCAAAAACCAAACAAAAAAGAGAGAAAAAAGAAACGAGAAAAAGGGAACGGACCAGCCCGCGGTGCCAAGGGTGTGTGAATGCAAAAAGAGGCCTCCATCATCATATATGGCATGCCACAAGCCTGCCTCTTTTAGTGCATAGCTAAGGATATATCTATCCTCACAAGTGTCAAACAATAATGGTTTTGGGACTCTTCAAATGCACTAAATTGAAAGATAAACAAAATATTTCTTATTGTTTTACTTTTTTAGTCATTGATGATTGGATGTATTGAACATAGCAATAAAACATCTTTCGTCCAACTACATATATAATAGAATAAGTATTCTATTATGCAGCTGGACAAAAGATTTTTTATTTATGTATTGAACATAACAATAAAACATCTTTTGTCCAACTACATAATAGAATAAGATTTCTATTATGCACCTGGGCAAAAGGTTTTTTGTTTTTATATTTGGAATCCTGGCAAGCCTTTTTAATATATGATTTTTAAAACAATTAGTCAAACCTTATGGTGCACATCTTTTGAAGACTATTTCTCAATCACTCTTAAGAGCGAATTCGCATGGGTTGGGACCCTAGTTGGCGGGTGTGGGTTGGTTTCGCACAGGGCAGAGTTTATTGGTAGCGTTGAACGAGGAACCACTCAGCTCCACTCTGCTAAAAACTATCGAGTTGATAATCAGCGGCCTCATTAACCGGCGGCGACATCATTGTGAGTGGGTGGGCCATGAACTTCCACACAAAGCAACAAATCCTCCAGTGGTGCGCATTGCGAGCAATGGCTGCAGACGATGGACAAGTGTCACATGGTGGGTTTGGAAATCTGTGTGAATGCTTTTTGCTTTTCACAAGCAGCGTGAATTGTAGTAGTTGGGTTGGAGTGCAGTCGGCGGGGGTGCCACCCCAACTTGAGAATGTGCCCTAACATTTCTTGTTGTGTTGTCAAGTTGCGATAAGTAAAAGCCTTAAATTATAGTTCACCTACTTTGTGGAGCCGGTGATGATTAGCTTCGATGAGAGGCTGTAGTCAAGGCATGACCTGAGCTTGAGGTTGTTTTGTAATTTTGATGTTATGATTGATACAATTCACTCACAAGTTATGAGCTTTTCTTTTTTTTTTAAACATTTCTTGCCTTCAATGTGTGGTTGTGAAACACCAATGGCTTTGGGGGGTCATTTCCTTCCCCCAAGTTTTGAGGGTGGTCACCTCTCCTCAGGGGGTCCCCTAAGAAACATAAGCATCTAGTGAAGGGGGATGAGGGGAACCATGGCGCGGAAGTGATCTATGAGATCTCTAGACTAGGGGAACCTGTAAAACGATAAAAATTTGAGGTTCAATGATGGCCCTCTCATGCCCTGTAAGAAGGGGCTACAATGTGGGACCCCACGGTCCGGGTTGTCATGTGAATGGACCAAGGAATGGGCTAATTATTACTCCACCTACATGCACAAGGTGTACCCTTGTCCACATTTAGGCTCCATTCAAACTGCACATTCAAAGCAGAATGCCACTCAAGAGCCACACAACAATTCTATGCCCATGCAACCTGTTCACATTTTAGCTACAGTCTTGCTATACTTTTTGTTGCGGTGCTAAGCTCTTTGCACAGTTCATTAGCTCGCATAAGCTTGTTCCACCTACATGCGGGCTGACCAGGCCGAAGCACAATACAATATAGTTGGGTACCATCAGCAAACCCGCTCGGATTGTGAAGGATTAGCGGCTATGCGATCTGAATCGCTCAACAAAAGGTGTACGCTTGCATTGGTCCAGCACAACAAGAAGACGTTGTGCATGGGCAGTCTGAACCAACCCTTATTTTGTAATGAAAAATGGAGTCTAGCCTTGCATAAAAATGGTCGTTGTTTGTAAAAGTATGCGATTGGATTGCACCCGCAATAGCTACAGCTATATATGCACTCTCACAAAGTCAAAGTGTGTAACTACTAGTTTCAACTCATAAGAGCTATTTTATTGATAAACTACTTTATGAAATAGATGTAATATATGGATAAGCTACGACCACAATGTAATTAAAAAATAAGCCATAAGTCCCATGAATAATACTAGCTCGTGTGAGCCATCTTCAATGGGTCTTGCTCGCTCTTACCAATGGTGAATATGTGTGTGTGTGTGTGTGTGTGTCATGTGTCTATTTTTTTTTTCTCCATCAAAACATTAGGAAATATATTAGAGAGAGAAAAAAGATTACAAAGACCACGAGGGATAGAGGGGGCTTGGATGAGAGCATATGGGGAGGGAGAAGATCTAGGGGTGGTACATCGTCCCACGACACCCATGGTATTAATAAGGTGTGAAAAATAAATTCTTCTAAAACATGGTATTTATAAGCCTTGTTTCTGCCACTGTTTATTCATGACACTTCTTTTTTATTATAAAAATCTCTCAAAATAAAGACAAACATGTTAATTTGGATTTAGAGCTCATGCTTTTATGTCGTTTAAATTTCATCAAATGCATGTTGCCAAAGCCATCGCAAAAATAAACCCAACTTTTGAATACCCAGTGACCCTTAATGATCTTGGCATGCACATGCCAATTTCTTGCACAATATGACTATCCTTCAAGATGTAAGTTCGGATGTGGAGAACGGCCTCATTTTGCATTTTGGAGAAACATCTTTGAGGTTCTTTCTTTGCCCATCTTATGCAAACTCCCAAATGATGCAGTCTAAGAAACGACCCTCCAATGGAAAGCTTGTCATCCCAATGACTTGATGCACACATTAGAAGATTTTAGAGGTCTTTTAGAAGGCCTTATTGAGGAGAGAGAAAAGGAGGTGCGTTTAATGAGCATCAAGGCAATGTAACATAAAAAATGAAAGAAATAAATAAAAAAATATTTAAAAAAAGACAAAATGTGAGATAACATCTCGTTTTTACGGGCTTTACGACATTCATATGTGGACCCGCTATAAATGGAGTCTGATAGTCTTAAAGGTTCTGAAAGATAGCTACAAAAATCTATCATACTCCCAACAACAAAAGCTCTTGCTCCATTATGAAATCGTTCAAAATTGAAATTCCCTCCATTACAAATAAGTCAAACTTTCTTTTTCCACTCAAAAAGAGCCATGTATTCTTCTTCTTCCCGCCCTAATAGCTCAAGGGGTTGTTGTACTCTCTCCCAAGCTAGCCTCACTATTAGTTTGTGAAGGAGGCCAAGTAGCACCATATGCTCTATCACCATCTCAAACTCCAACAATATAGATAGTCAATGGCAACAACAGACAATATCCAAAGGTTATTGGGACATTCTTATGCAACCAAGAAGGAGAAAAAGATACTCTACAGAAAATCTATTTTTGTTCAACATGGAAACCACGAGTGCTAGATTTCAAAGTGAAGGTCGGCAAGAAAACTATTAAGGGTGTTTTGGTTCAGCATATCTACAATCACTCTGACGTGATTTCAAATGGTGGAGATGTCTCACTGGTTTATCATCCACGATGCAACTGAAAGTTCTTTCTTAGCCATCCTTCTGTACTTTTCCTTTTAGACTTTGCTGGTCTCTTACTTTCTCTTCTTTTTGAAGAGGTAGAACTATATTAGACGGGGTAGATCTAGTTTTCTAAACTATTCCTAGATTCTATGCAGTTGTTAGACAAAGTGGTCTCTTACTATTGGTTATTGTAATTGAGAATGGCTATCCTTCATCATACAAGGAATGGGAGCAATTGAGTGTATTGTGGGTCTCATGTATGTAATCCACACCGACATTGGTATTTTACAATATGTTGGAAGAACTAGCAAGAGCCTTGCAGATGAGGGCATTTTCTTTTACGAGCACTTCTACCAACTCAACCAGAGAAACCAAAAAGGTACTTTGGTTAAACTTCCTCTCCCTACCAATTGGATCTGCATTGAGTGGCAAGTCCCGGACACCACATTGTGAGTAAGTTACTTAGGGATGTGCAGAAGTCCCTACGGAATTTTGTACCCACCAAATTGGTGAAGATTGCTAATTTATGTCCTATAAGTTTATTTGTGGAACTATTTCACACCACCTACCACATACATCTTGCAAAGAAAATGCTAGTATGTAAATCTCTAGACACTTGCTTTTGTGACAAGCTTCTTGATAGAAGGTGGTATGTTAAAGAGGTGGACGGCATACATTGCGAGGTTGCATCGGACACTCTGGTGGTCAAGTACATGATCGACACACAATCACTTCTCATCTCCTTCTGGTACAAGCGCTCTCAATTTGTTGCAGGCTGCTCTCAGTTTGTGCCTATTGATCAAGAGTTGACTGGCCTGGAGAACAACGTTTTTATAGATGTAGAGGTATTGGACAAATAGCTCAACCTTGTGACAATGGTCACAATAATGGATCAATGCAACCTTCTGCAACTCCGGCACGACATAGTGGAAAAGACCGCGGACAAGGAGCCCTCAAAGTTCTATTTCTTACTAGGTGGATGCAAAGGAATGCAACAAAGGGAAAAAGAGATTGCCTTAGAGAGCTAATTGTCGGTGTTCAAATCGTGCCAATGTAACTTGGAGGAATTCCTTGGAATGGGCATAACTTGTTCTTTATTTGAAATCTATAGTCGTGACTTGCATTGCAACGTTTCTATCAATTGAAATCTTTTAGTTCAACTGTGAGATGATTCTGACCATTTGGTTGTAAGATGAAACTGTCTGTTTATCTCTCTCCCTTTGTGAAAGTATGTGTCATTTATTTACATTTTGTACAACATATGCAGAGTTTGATCTCTCTCTCTCTCTCTCTCTCTCTCTCTCTCTCTCTCTCTCTCTCTCTCTCTCTCTCTCTCTCTCTCTCTCTCTCGTTATTTGCACTAGAATAAACGCAGTTACTTGAGCCGGAAATGTTTTCATATATCGATGCTTGTTTTGAGGCCCGTACCGGTGCGTGTACCAAATTCGGTTCCGACGATCAAACCTGCAATTTTTTTTTTTTGCGTAGAGAGGATTGGGAACTGATGTTGCATGTACTGCAACAACATAAAATAGTCCTCTCTACCCAAAGAAGAGTGCACAAGCAACTGCACTCCACCTACAAATTGATGCTAAAGAGCGAGTGTATACAGATTAGCAAAACTGTAAAAAGAACAAAACCAAAAATCAAAAGCTTAATCATGACAGATTCTCAAAAGCATAACCATAATGTCGACTCCCAAACCTTATTTACAACGGCATAAAGATTTTATAGCCATGATGAAAACATGATTCAAAAACTGCAAAACCATAAATATAACCCACTTCCCATACCATAACCATTACCATAATTTGCTTGTCATACCATAACTATAACAACCATACCATCATTGCAAAACCATAACCATAAACATCATTAGATTTCCAAACCATAACCATCACATGATTGCCATACTATCATTGCAAAACCATAACCATAACCATAACTTGATCTCCAAACGCTAACCATACCATGATTGCCATACCATCATTGCAAAAGCATAACCATAACCTAATTTCCAAACCATGACCAAAATCTTTGTGCCATACCATAACCATAGCCTCTGTGCCATACCATAATTGCGAAACAAATCATAATCGCAAACCGAATGAAAAACCATAAACATAAGCACAACAAAATTGTGCAAACAATCACTGAGTAAGACTATATCAAGAAGACCACAGCTACAAAAAAGACTGTACCAAGAAGACTGTATTAAGATGACTGAGTAAGACTATATCAAGAAGACCCTCATGGTGATGCCTCCTAGTTGACGTCCTCTCCCTCCTCCTGCAGTTGGGTCAAAAGGGCCACAAGTCCATGCTTGTACCCATACTTCTCCTCTCGGCGTGTCGGAAGGTGCGACAACTTCCTGCAAAATTATGGTTTAATCATGAGATAAATCTTTAAATAACATATATATTTTTAATAGTGCAAAGCATACGTATAGTACTTACAAACTCATGTTGAAGTGTTTCCTAGCCTCCACTCCCAAGATGTGATGCTCCAGTAGACTCCAAATGTGCTCTGGTTGCATCTCTCTACTATTGAAATCTGTTAGGATTGTCTTGTGTCTCTCGTGCAATCTCTGCCCACTCGTCTACATCAAATCGTGTCGGATTTGGACTGTCGGAATTGTACCTATCTCTCACCTCTGACTGACAGTGTGACACTTTGGCATTCACCACGCCCAAAATCTAGCCATTCGAGACTGGATCGTACCCCTCTATTTGGCTATACTCTCTGTGAATGGCCTCGACAATGTAACTCTTTCTTTCATCGTCGAGATTAACCCAAATCTCCATCATAGAGTGACCAAAGTGAATTGTACAGAGCTGCCGAATTCTCTATCGCATGGCCTTTCCGACCCTATCCGCCACAATAGCCCTATCCCTGCTCTTGTACGCCTTTCTAGGATCATGCTCATGTGATCCCCAAGGTGTATGTGGTGTGTCAATTGGTGAACTATCTATTGAAGAGAGTGGGGGACGGTCTCTCGGTGGTGTGGATGCATTGAAAGAACCGCTACCACAACAACCACCACCTCCAGAACAACGCCTACCTCCTCTCGAGGATGAACCACCCGTCAGTGTAGGGGGCACACTAGTCATAGGCGTAGGGGGAACACTCGACTGAGGTGTGGGTCTGGTCAGTATAGGGACCACACTAGTCCTAGGTGTAGGGTTGATCGTAGTAGGTCTAGAGGAACCTGCTATCCAAGGTTCTGTGCCATCGTGATCTCCTCTGGTGTGAATTGTGTCAAAAATAGACCCATCTGCTCGGGTAACATGCCAATCGGAGTGAGAGAAAACTAAAACTAGGAGAGTAGGGCTCATCGTCATTGGCCGTGGCTACAGATACACAAATAACACCCACAAAATATGCTAGTTTACACAAGAAATGCATAATCAATACAAATAACAAATAAAGGAATCACCAACACAAATGAATGAATCTAAAGTGTATGGTAGACTAATAAAAAGAGTTTTACAAAAGAGTTCCTAGCAAAAATCATTAGTTAATCTCTCATCTTCTATGAGATCTGATGCACCAAAGATGTCTACCTCAATCTGTACTTCTGCATCTTTGTCATCAAACCCTACTTCTTCGTCGCCCTCCGCATTAGCTTCAATATTTGACACTTCATTTCTAGGTTCAGGCATATGCTCACCACTGACCTCCAACTCAAAATCCAAACTTATATCATCCGTCGTCCCTACACTTTCTTCATGAATCACCTCTTTGACCTCAACGCCCAATCCTCCACAAACTTGCTTGCTCTATGGAGCAACTTGAACAACATGGAGCTAGTGCGGTGTCATGCAGCTCCGCTACCATGATGAGAAAAAAAGCAGAGAAATGCAAGCTAAGCTTCTTTGAAGCCTACACATTAAGTGAGCAGTGATCAGGGCTTGATAACAGGCCAAGCTTAATGATTAATGTATGCCAGATGCGGCTTAGAAGGGCCAATAGATGCCTCAATGATTCCAAAAATGAGTATGCTTGCAGTGACCACAGATGAGAGATTATGATCTAGAATTGTAGTGCTTGAAGTGCTCTACCGGCCTGTCTTTGAAGCCACGGTGAAGAAGTTATGGCACTTTGAAGTTTAAGTCGATTGCAGATCCGTACCGGATTGGGAAACTGCAGCTGATTTGACAAAATTGAAATGAATGCACGGGCCTGAAATACTCAATTTCTAGAGCCCGTCGGTCTTTTCAGATCAGTGATCGGGTTTACGGTTGCCAAGTTATTGGCCGTTAAAGATTTACCAGGGGCCGGTTTCCTACCAGTCCGGTCCGCTCGATCGGAGTGCCATATGATAGTTTTTGGGGTTCAACCAGGCTGCTCTAGAATAGAGTGCAATTAAAAGATCCATAAGTGCTTGAGGAGCATTGTGTTTGGAATGTCGTCTTTTGGAATCCAATGATTGCGGGGAATGCCCAACACGGTTGTGGTAAGAAGCTGGTCTATTTTCATCCAGTGCCAAGGAAATGCCTTCCGACAGAAACAATCACCTATTCTTGCATTTGAAAGGCATGTGGCATGATACGGGATGCTGGAGACGGCAATAAAATTCACAAAGATAGTCAAGGACTCTTGGAGAAAGGAGTCGTGCTTGGTATTGCTTTGCTCGGGTGAATACGTATGCCTAATATGATGCTGTTATGAAAGCACAAAAAGCCCTTGATGAGCTTAGAGTCTGAAAAATCATGCGGCATGTATGCCAAATGTGGTGCCCTTTACTCGCGCCGCACATAGCCAAGGGCCCATAGGCTATGGCCGCTCACATGAGCAGTTAATATGGCCACCTATTTTAAAATTGACACACATGTTGTGTGTGAAAGAGAAAGAAAATAAAATGGCAATGGCCTGAGACAGCGAAGGGGGGATTGTGTAGGAAAAGCGAAGCCTGGAGGGAGGAGGAGGTGAAGAAAAGCACTAAAGAAAAGGATTTCTCTCTCGAGAAGGAGAAGCAAGGCAAGCTTTCAGAGCTCGGAGCAAGCCGAGCAGGAAGAAAAATTGGGAAGTCTAGAGCACGATGAGGCGAGAAGAACTAAGAAGCTTGAGCAATCAAGAGCAAGAAGGGATTCCAAGCGAGGCTAGAGCAAGCCAAAGCAAGAGAGGAGAAGGCATGCACTTAGGTAATAAATGAAGTTTGATGATCGAGGGAGTGAATTGAATTGAAGCTTGCAGAATACAACGGAACTTGAAGCAGATAAAGCAGTATAAGATAATTTCCATCACCGTCATCAGCTAGAGATTGAATTAGCATTTTGTTAATTTCGGTGTCGTTAACGGCCCGGTTAATCCTATAATCGAGAGCTTAAACTCCTAGTAAGCAGACGATCTAAGTGACAGTGCTGTTAACAGCCCGCCTTGGCTAAGGACTAAGTTGTACTCAAAGTAATATTCAATTAATTGATGATTGCGGTGATTGGAAGAGTTGTTATTGTCTCTTGTTCTCTTGCTCTCTCTTTCACACCTCCCACAGCCAGAGGCGCGGCACCTGCCCGGCTCACATAGCGAACACATATCCCCCGACATCTTTGGTGAACCCGATGTGAAACGAGCTGGGGTGGCAGGTAAAGATGGAGATGACAGAACAATTAAAGCAGTTTATTGACGATTTCAGTGCCAATGGATTTGATAAAAATCTAGCAGTTGCAGATTTGCCAAAAATGATAGAACTGGTTCAGGGGTATCTACAGGAAGCAAAAGCCATGCAGATAAAAAAGCAGACTAATGATGCTGTAGAGCTAGCACTTGATGCTGTTCGAGAGCAGTATTATAATTTTCAGGGATATGATCCAGAAGGTTTTATTGCATGTTACGAAGCTGAGATGAAGAGCCGAAATGTTCAAGAAGAGCGGATGATTGCAGCTTTTGAAGAGGCTATAAACTCAAATTTTAAAAAGCGGGTTCAAGAACTGGTAGAAGCATATCCCACACGGTGGGAGTATTTTGCAGAGGAATTTATTTACGAAAGCTCAAGGATTCTAGATCAGGAAATAAAGGAGATGACTGAACGAAATAAGGTTGTCTTCAGTAAAGGTGAAGGGGATCAGATGCAGATCCTCAACTATGATGAATTCTGGGAGCATATTTCTACAAGAAGTAAAGCCAAAGAAAATGCTAAGCTAGAATCTGTTATTGATGCATGTCTTCTGGAAGACGATACATTATTGCATGCAGATGATGATTTCATAGTAGATACAGTTTATGATCGATTGGGATTGTCTTCTTTATTCCAAAGCAGATATGACTCTATGGATGCTAAGGATGCAGTCATATCCTCTCAAAGTGACATAAATGAGGAAGCATGTTTCTCAGAGCCAGTATATGGTTTGCATACAAGCATAATTGCTAGCAGTGATCAAGAAACATGTTTATCAGAGTCAATATGTGATGTGGATGTCCATTTGGAGTGCTCTTTGGGTATAGAACATGAAGAGAATGCTTATGCAGCATTACATGCAAAAACAATTGTTTTGGATGATGCTATACAAGAGGGTTTCATGTCTATGGCTGCATTTCAGGACACTGGTGATGATGTAGATGTATTTGATGCTCAACCATATGTATTTGATGAGAACCAAGACAAAGATTATGATTATGGAGATGCATATTCAGAGGGGGTGATGGATGATGATCAGTCTATGACTGCTATAGGTTACAGGGTTTGCTATGATGATGCTATGGAAAAAGAAATTGATGCTATCTTTGTAATTCATGCTGAGACTTGTGCTATCAAAGTGGAAAGATATTTGAATGGGAGTGTGAAGCTGCCAGAACAATTTTTGCCTATGTATGAAACAAGCGATGAGGTTTCCTGTGATAAGACTCAAAAACTAGGTGGTTCTTCCAAGGACGAAGATATGGAGCTTATGGATCTTCTTGATGATGCGTTAGAGGAATTTTGGGTTCCTTGTGACAAGAGTAGTGAAGAACATCCTACAACATATGATGAAGAGCTTATTTCTCTTTTGGATGAGGCTCTAGAGGAGTTTGTGCCTACTAGAGAAGGCAACCATGCAGCATTTGTGGTATCAAATGAAGTGATGGAATTCAATGACTCACAAATGCGGATTGATATTTTGGAAACCATAGTGATTGAAATGATTTTGCCACTGGGTTCTGCTATGATGGGAATTTGGGACTTTTTGTTCCTATGCTATGAGGAAGTTTGTGGAGATGTAATATACTTGAAATATGACCATCCACTACCTTATGACCCAGGAGGTTATCATGCTAGTTATGATTGCTATCAGTTACTTTATATGCCCTATGATCCTAGAGGATGGTGCAAATTTTTCAAAGGAATGCTCACAGTGGGAAAAATGCTTAGTTTCCCGTTTGATTCTGGGGGCTACTAAAGTGCCAGTTGTGGATTTGAAGAGTACCAGCTATCTGATGTAGCAGGTTGCATGGTACAAGATTTTGTTTTCTAGATTATGCCGAGTTAGAATAGGTTTTGTTATGCGGTCAATAAGCTTACATGGTTGGCTTCCAGCTGACTTCTTTGGACACTGCTGAAGTGTCTTTACATCTTTTGAGTTGGTTCTGCTAATAGAACTTGAGGTAAAGGACTTGACGGCCATTCCGTGTGCAGATAGAGTAAGGCATACTTGAGCTTGAAAGGGTTCCCTTAAGAGAGCTTAATGGTCAAGCCATGTGCAACATTAACTGGAGCACTTGAGTCTGGCGGGGTTCACTAAACAAGTTATCCATAATTGAATGATTTGAAGATACGACAGATACAGTTCATAGATTTTTGATGGGAAGCTACCTAATGATTAAGCTAGAACATTGATGATAAGGTATAAACCTTATTTCATTTTTCATATGTTTAACAGTTAAGTGAGTCTGATGATGGTAAGGAGCTTAAGGTACCTGTAGTAGATGCATATTAAAGTGCTCATGGCACAGACCGGAGGCTGTGCAGGTTCAGAGGGGGTGGATGTCATGCATCTCCGCTGCCATGATGAGAAAAAGAGCAGAGAAATGCAAGCTAAGCTTCTTTGAAGCCTACACATTAAGTGAGCAGTGATCAGGGCTTGATAACAGGCCAAACTTAATGATTAATGTATGCCAGATGCGGCTTAGAAGGGCCAACAGATGCCTCAATGATGCCAAAAATGAGTATGCTTGTAGTGACCACAAATGAGAGATTATGATCTAGAACTGTAGTGCTTGAAGTGCTCTACCGGTCTATCTTTACGGCTCATCGATTAGAGCCACGATGAAGAAGTTATGGCACTTTGAAGTTTAAGTCGATTGCAGATCCGTACCGGATTGGGAAACTGCAGCTGATTTGACATAATTGAAATGAATGCACGGGCCTGAAATACTCAATTTCTAGAGCCCGTCGGTCTTTTCAGATCGGTGATCGGGGTTACGGTTGCCAAGTTATTGGCCGTTAAAGATTTACCAGGGGCCGGTTTCCTACCAGTCCGGTCCGCTCGATCGGAGTGCCATATGATAGTTTTTGGGGTTCAACCAGGCTGCTCTAGAATAGAGTGCAATTAAAAGATCCATAAGTGCTTGAGGAGCATTGTGTTTGGAATGTCGTCTTTTGGAATCCAATGATTGCGGGGAATGCCCAACACGGTTGCGGTAAGAAGCTAGTCTATTTTCATCCAGTGCCAAGGAAATGCCTTCCGACAGAAACAATCACCTATACTTGCATTTGAAAGGCATGTGGCATGATATGGGATGCTGGAGATGGCAATAAAATTCACAAAGATAGTCAAGGACTCTTGGAGAAAGTAGTCGTGCTTGGTATTGCTTTTCTCGGGTGAATACGTATGCCTAATATGATGCTGTTATGAAAGCACAAAAAGCCCTTGATGAGCTTAGAGTCTGAAAAATCATGCGGCATGTATGCCAAATGTGGTGCCCTTTACTCCCGCCGCGCATTGCCAAGGCCCCATAGGCTATGGCCGCTCACATGAGCAATTAATATGGCGGCCTATTTTAAAATTGACACACATGTTGTGTGTGAAAGAGAAAGAAAATAAAATGGCGATGGCCTGAGACAGCGAAGGGGGGATTGCGCAGGAAAAGAAGGGCTCACACCAGCCATAACGGGCATCTAGCGATGTCGAGCAAGAGGGAAAAAGCCAGAACTTGCCAGCATGCATCATTTTGGTCCTTATCCCGGAGGATTTGGTGCTGCTTGTCCCCGCTAGTTGCCACGTCATTGGGTCGGTTCCCATGCCACGTCAATGACGTCGGCGCCATTGCAAAAAGAGGGCACGCTATTAATAGTGGGGGATTTTTCATGAGATAGGGGGAAAGCATAAGAAGAAGAGGGCTATCAACAAAAGAAAAAGGAATGGAGAGTTAACGGGGGGAACCAAGCCAAGGAAGGAATGGCAAGCTCCCTCTGTCGCGTTCGAGAAGGGTAAGGAGAGGCGGGATAGCAAGGAAAAGAAGCACGAACAGTTGGAAGAGAAAGGCTCTCCCTCTCTCGTGTTCGAGAAGGGTAAAAAAGGCAAGGGCTCTCGCCCTCTCTCTCTCTCTCTCTCTCTCTCTCTCTCTCTCTCTCTCTCTCTCGTCCTCGAATAGGAGCAAGGGGGAAGCTTTCTCCTACTTTGATCCTCGGCAAGCAAAGCTCCCTCTCTCTTGCTCTCGTCATCAAAACAAGCGAAGCCTGGAGAGAGGAGGAGGTGAAGAAAAGCACTAAAGAAAAGGCTTTCTCTCTCGAGAAGGAGAAGCAAGGCAAGCTTTCAGAGCTCGGAGCAAGCCGAGCATGAAGAAAAATTGGGAAGTCTAGAGCACGATGAGGCGAGAAGAACTAAGAAGCTTGAGCAAGCAAGAGCAAGAGGGGATTCCAAGACAGGCTAGAGCAAGCCAAAGCAAGAGAGGAGAAGACATGCACTTAGGTAATAACTGAAGTTTGATGATTGAGGGAGTGAATTGAATTGAAGCTTGCAGAATACAACAGAACTTGAAGCAGATAAAGCAGTATAAGATAATTTCCATCACCGTCATCAGCTAGAGATTGAATTAGCATTTTGTTAATTCCGGTGTCGTTAACGGCCCGGTTAATCCTATAAACGGGAGCTTAAACTCCTTGTAAGCAGATGATCCAAGTGACGGTGCTGTTAACAGCCCGCCTTGGCTAAGTACTAAGTTGTACTCAAAGTAATATTCAATTAATTGATGATTGCGGTGATTGGCAGAGCTGTCATTGTCTCTTGTTCTCTGTCTCTCTGTTTCACACCTCCCACAGCTAGAGGCCCGGCGCTTGCCCGGCTCACGTAGCGAACACATATCCCCCGACAGCGGTTTAGAGAGATCATTTTCATCATTTTATCTCCATAGTGGATCTAGTGTGAGCACAACTTGTTCACAATGCTGTGGAAGTACGAATGTATCCCGCGGATCTATCCACACATTCCTAGAGTTCACTTGAATCATTCCACTCTTGTCTTTGCGCACAATTGCATTAGGGCTGTTGGTAATAACTTTGAACCACTTGACATCAAAGATAAAAATATCAAACTTTCTAAAGCTAATATTCAAGATGTCTTGGATGTAGCCAAAGTATTCAAGTTGGCTAGTCTCTGTGTTCTCATCCCTTACACTACTCCTACTTTCTTGGACGAAGCTTGCCCTAACACCACTATCTAACGTGACCCTCTGTTCGTCCATCAGTTGCACTTTGAAGTGTTTCCCATGCGACCACAAAGCTCCATATTTGTGATACTGCAGCCACAAAATTGAAACAAACTTAAAGTTATTAAAGTAATGTTATCATGTGGAGCTTGAAAAGGAAGTTGTGAAAATATAAATGCCAATCACAACCCCTTGACATCTCCTCTTCCTCTTCAGTAATCAACACTCCATTCCTCTTTGTCTCTGAGATTGTCGCATCTAACCATCGTGCAATTGGAAATTCAAGCAATTTCTAAAGATGATCTAGAAAAGAAAGGTTTCTAGTGGCACAATTGCGCTTGAATTGAAGGAAATCTATCAAGCGTTGTTGCTTTTCCCCTTTTACCTCTCTAGCCACTTTTGCATGATGTCTGAGTTGAGAAGGCAAAATCTCACAAAATCTAATAACCTTTTCTCACATTGTGATTTCCACCTTCCTAATGATGCCTTGCCCCTGCGGCTCATTCCATGTCACCTTGATGTTGACCTTAGTAGTCCACATTTGGGGCATATCTGGATCAATTGAGCCCAAAGATTCACTGATGAGGATAAGGGACTCTTGTACAAGCCATCCTTCAGCCATGCTACCCTCGAGGCGAGCCCTTTGATGAACGAACCCCTTTAAAGTCTTTATAAATCTCTTAAAGAAGAACGCGCGCACACACACACACACACACACACACACACACACACACACACACACACACTATGTTAGACACACATACACACAAACCTACAAGAAAACTTGAAAAGAATTTCACCTTGATGCTGGGGAGTAGTCCACAAGCGAGAATCTCACCTCCGGCAACTTGTTGGGTAACAGATCTGTAACAGGAGGTGAGGATGAGGAGGGCAAGATAAGAGGTGGAGAATGAAAGAAATGCGCAAGGAAAGACCCGTGGCTTTGTTTTTAACAGGGTCCACCGGTACAGGGGCCGGTGTAGACGTCAGAATAGCTGCCAATAGAGGCACTGGAATATCTGTCGGTACAAGCATCGGAAATTCAAAAATTAAAATTTATAGAAAGCTGATCTCCCTCCAGATTTACTCACACATATACCGACACCCGCCATTGATGCCGGTAATTTGACGTCGGAATTCAAGCGGGCTCTTGTAGTGGATCCATGATATATATTTTTGGCTGACTTTTTGCAAGTAGTTGGTTCTTGATCAAACTACAAGACAATAATAACTGGAAGTTATTTTTTAATCTAATGATTGAATAAAAGTATGCTGAAGCTATAGAAAGCATCTTACTTTAGACACAAATAAAAAATTGAATCAGTTATTTTAGCAAATGGATCCTTCAATATATTAATGTCAAGAGAATCCAGTGCAAGTCTCTCTCTCTCTATATATATATATATATTTTTTTTTTTAATTAATTAATTTATTTTTATATATATACATATCCCACATACTTTCTTAAGAAGAGAGTAGCATCATGGAGTGCGGGTCAGGGATTTTAATTATGCGATGATGCATTTTGTTAAATGTTAATTATTGTTGTTATTATCACTATTTTTTTTCATGTTAATAACATATCTAATGTCATGACTTACGAAAACCGGTAGAAAACATAGAACAGGCGGGGCAACCAATAAACCCTGGCAGGCCCGACGGGCACTTTACAAACCTCGGCGGGCAAAGCAAGAATCCCGCTGGCCCCGTCATGTTCCCCCTCCATATTTGGCAGCTCTATATAACCCTGTAGTAGACATCACATCACATCACTGCTTCCTCTAAATTTGGTCATCCTTTAAAATTTAGAAGAAAAACTAAAGGTAAAAAAATGAATAGTCTTTAAAAAAAAAATTAAAACTTAATGAAACTCTGATCATGGATCATTAGTTCTTTTTTGGACTGAACTGATTCTTGAAAGGAGGTAGAAAGGTGAATCTTTGGGTCGGTATCTCTACATTTGGGATGGATTAATCTCATGTTTGGTTCACCGTTATATTTGCTATATTGATTAGAACTTCTATCATGGGTCATTAGTTCTTTTTTGGACTGAACTGATTCTTGAAAAGAGATAGAAAGGTGAATCTTTGGGTTGATATCTCTACTTTTGGGATGGACTGATCACATGTTTGATTCACCGTTGTATTTGCTTGCTATTCCGATTAGAGCTCCAATCATGGGTCATTAGTTCTTTTGTGGACTGGACTGATTCATGAAAGGAGGTAGGAAGGTGAATCTTTGGTTCGATATCTCTACTTTTGGGATGGACTGATCACATGTTCGATTCACCGCTGTATTTGCTTGCTATTTCGATTAGAGCTCCAATCATGGGTCATTAGTTCTTTTTTGAACTAGACTGATTCATGAAAGGGGTAGGAAGGTGAATCTTTGGGTCGATATCTCTACTTTTGGGATGGACTGATCACATATTTGATTCACCGTTGTATTTTCTTGCTCATGTTTGAGTACATTGAGGTTTATTCCCTTCAGGCTTCACTACTACGCTTGTGTGTGATATTGATTATAACACTAATGTTTGGTTTGAATAATACTTGAAAGAAGAGATAGCATACTGAGCTATATTTATGGGTATTGCAGGCATCCAATAAGTATGTCTTCCACCGGGAATGTGAGCAGTGATGTTGGTGTCTCAAGCCTGGCTTCCTTGAGGAGACCTCCTACCTCAATGCCAGGTCCTGCTTCGCAGGGCAAGCGAAAGGCAGGTGGAAAAAGTCCAGGACCCGAGTGGAATTTTGCCAAAAATTTAAATAAGTATCAAGATTGGAAATGTAACTTTTGTGGCGAAGAGAAATCTGGAGGAGCACCAAGAATAAGGGATCATTTGCTAGGTGGCAATACTAGAATCCAAGGAGGAAAGTGCAAGGGCTTAGGTGCAGAAGAAGCAGCTATGCGCTTAAAAGCTTTAATTGGTAAGCTAATTTCCACGAGCAAAAGATCAAAAATCTCTACTTTCGACCATCACACCCCCGTATTGATAAGATCAAACCACTATGAGGGATCATTGGGTGTAACGCCCACCAATGGAAGCACTCAAAGTAGGGAACCAACTTCTCATATCGATGGAAGTACACCTCCAAACCATGGAGCTCCTGACTTTCAGGTAGGATCGTCAAAAAGTAGACAGGTTAGCTTACAGACGAGCTTCAAAACACTTGCCTTAGAAGAAGCACAACTTGCACTAGCTAAAGCCGTCTATTTCACTGGGGGATCATTGGCCATTGTCACCCGTGATGCATGGAAGTCAGCTTGGAAACGCATTGGGGAGTACGGTGGTGGATTTACCCCTCCAACATATCACCATATGAGAAACCAACTATTGGATAAATGTTACACAAGCACACAACATGATATTCAAAGGGTAATATTAAATGCAACAGAACAATCTGGATACACCATGGTTAGTGATGGTTGGTCCAACGTTCAAAGGCGGCCATTGATCAACATCATGCTTGTATGTCCTCGTGGTGAATGTTTTATCAAAGCTGTGGATAGCTCTGGTCAAATAAAGTCTGACAGTTTTATAGCTGACATCATAAAGGCGACGTAGTTGAGGAACTTGGAAAAGAAAATGTTGTCCAAGTAATCATGGACAATGCCAAAAATTGCAGGGCTGCAGGTAGAATACTTGAAAGTCGCTTCTCTCACCTATATAGTGTTGGTTGTAGTACACACAGCTTGAACTTGGTATTGCAAGATTGGCACAAGAGGGAGGACACAGAGTGGTTCAAATGGATAGTAGACAATGCTCGCTTAATAGTCAAGTTTGTTTTGAAGTGTCAAAGGGTTCTTGACATGTACCGTCAGAGGATGTCTACTATGTTAAAACTGCCGTGTGAAACTAGATTTTGCACCAACTACTATACGGTAGAATCACTAATAAAAAATAAGAATGCTGTGATGGAGACATTTGTTTGTGCTACTTTTTTAGAATGGGAGGCTGGTCAAAGGAAGAAGATACAAAGAAAAATAGGGGTGATCAGAGATCTACTAGTTGATCGCCACTTCTGGGATGATGTGGTGGATGTGCACAATGTCATGATGCCAATTATGCTCGCATTACGCCAACTGGATTCTGCCTTGCCTAACATAGGTAAGGTGTGGATGGCTTGGTGGACTGTTCAAGAAAGCCTTGCAAATCTAGAGGATCCCCAGGAGCCAATTATGAAGCCTTGGAAGACACCATTCACTCAAAAGAGGAGAGAAATTTTGAGAAAGTATGTGCATGGTTGATGGGTTGGAGCACATAGTCCACTACACAGCGTAGCTTTCTTATTGGATCCAGAGTATTGGGCAATGGAAATAGAAAAACTTGATGAGGAGGTGCTGGAAGACTTTTATGATGTGATAGGCAGGTTTTATGATGATCCTGATGAGCATGCATCAGCTGTTACTGATCTTACGAAGTTTAAACTCAAAGAGGGTAAGTTTGGTACAGAAACTTGCCACGGAGCAACCAGCGTGGAAGTGGTGGATGATGAATGGTGGTAGTGAACCCACCCTTAAACGCCTAGCTGTTAGAATCCTAGCCCAATGTGCATCGAATTCAAGTTCTGAGAGAAACTGGAGTACAGATAAATATGTACATTCCACCATCAGAAACCGCCTTCTAAATTCAAGAGTTGAAAAATTGGTGTATATAGTACTTGCAACCATCGGCTATTGGCAAGAGTGCAAGCTGAGAACTACAAAGAGGAGATGCCGCGCTGGACTTATGATGTAACCAATGATGAGGTGGATGAAGACAGTGAGCTGCAAGGGGAATCTCATGAAGTAGAAACTACATGTACTTTAGAAGAGATCGAAGAGAATTTAGAAATTGAACCATCAACTTTGACCCGTCGCAGCAAGCGACGGTGGTTTAATTAATAGATTATCGAATCCATTGAGTGACTTCTGGTTAAGTTTAGAAACTGTTTATCTTATAATCTTTTTTATATATTTAGTTTAAGGTTTAGACATTTGCTTAATAATAAACGAATCCCTTAAAAACCTTTACAAGGCCACAAATCACTATTAAAGCTTCATAATATACAAAGCCCTAACAAATCGTTGCATTATCACATATCATAATTGAAGTTGAAGTGAAGACAATTCACAATTCACTAATAAATTCTCACAAGACAATGAGTAAATGTTTTCAAATGTTACAAAAACTATCCAAGTGATAGTGAAATATTTGTGAGAATATCTTCATTCTCCTGTTCACGCTGACCTTTAATCTTATTGTAGTCTTCAAAAATTTTGAACATTGCATATAGCTTTTTGGATATCTCAAACTCACATATAGCACAATGAAATTTATTCATCATGCTTTGCATCAAGCATGATATATGATACATATGTCCCCATGGCAAGATGAAGTGACCACACCACTCATGAAAGAATGATCTACATATGGGGCAAGGACCACCATGCTCACCAGAAGCTGGAGGGGCCTCAATAGATGTTGGGTGCTCAATCAATGTGGCAACATTTTGTTTTTTTATAGTCGCCTCTAACTCTTTTACGTGGCGAGATAGCACCTTCACCTCCCTTTGCAAGTCTCTATTTAGGGTTTCTTCTGCATGAGAGCCTTGTGTAGCTTGTGATGCTTGCCTGAGTTGAGTTTGAAGCTCCTCCTTAACTTGGTGCACTTCCATTGATGCACCTTCTAGTGCTAATGACATCTCTTGCCGTGTGACGGTGATTGCAGTACTGCGAATGTCCTCAACCGTCATGTGAGGTGTCCTTGAGCTAAAGTCCACTGCTTCACGCAAGACATAATGCATGTATAACATCTTCACAAACCACAATGGACAATCCATATGATGCATAGGATGACCCATAACATCGAGATATATGTTCTCTCCATTGTCTCGTATGTCTGCATTAATGCATTGTGATAGCTTGAGTCGTCCTTTCTTGATGTTGTCATCTGCAACGCCTGGCCATATGGATTTGACCATTTCTCGGTCAATCCTAGTGTTCACCTCTTTCCATTGTGTACCCATTGGGTTGGCCCACTGGGAGCAACGAGCAGCAATTCGAGCGGTGTCATTCACTCCACCGCCTTGACACATGGATCTGAGACGCTCAAAAGCGCGCTTAGCCCTTTGATTATCATTATCCATATCCTGATTAAACACTATACTTCAGTTACGGCATACAAACTTAATGATAATCAATTGCTATAAGAGTAACCACCATTTTACGACAATCAATTGATATTAGAATAACCACCATCTTACGACAATCAATTGATATAAGAGTAACCACCATTTTTTAAATCAATGAATGACAATCAGTGACTCCACGTGGCTTATTGCTTGAAACTTAAGAGAAAAAACAAAACTCTTAGAAAATTTATTGTCTATTGAGATATAACAAAGTGTTTTTATTACTCATACATCATCCATGGCGCATAAAGCCCAATTTTTAAAAGTGCTTTTATAAGTCACAAGTCTTAGAAAACCCTGCTTCATAAAGTACATCATATATCCATCAAAAAAAGGCTACACTCATTTCAGAGGGAGGGCGTAAGCATCGTTCTGGCTCGGCTTCAAATCTTTCTAATTCTTCGTCCAAAAGTTCCAAGGTCTTTCTGTCTATGGATTTCTTCCTCACCCAACCTTCCACAACAATCCTAGATATGGCTTGTACCTCCACTGAAACCTTATGTTTGAACCAATCTGTGATGTAGTAGTCAGATAACTCTCCACAAAACTTACAAAATTGCCATATCGCCCATCCTATGGCGTACACATCTGTGGCCTTGGTCCATGGGCATAAATTCTTGCCATCTAGTAACTCAGGAGCTCGCCAAGGATGAAGCTTTTGCCAGTTTTCATCGATATTGTTGGTCTTTTGTATCTCTAAGCCAACACGCAGAGCCAATCCCCAATCAATTATTCCAATACGGGGAGTGAGATCCTTGGTAAAGTCCAACATGATGTTCCATGGATGGAGATCATTGTGGATCACTCCCTCGTCATGTGCGAATCGCAATGCCTTCACCAAGGCATGGATCAACGAGGGAGCATGATTGCACAGGATCTTGATACGTGTTTTCTTGTCTTCAGAGGGCTGCTCCCATTTAAAGTCTTCAAGGATCTTTCCTTTCCCCTCTTGATGCACTACAAGCGTCGTGAAAGAGCCATGTGGAAGGGGCACTGTCTCCATAAGATCACCTAAAGTTCCCCCATTGAAGTAGGGGAATATCAGAAACCATGGCAGAGTTACAGAGTGGGCAATACTCCTCACAATCCCTCTATGGTTGAGATCTACTCCACTTTCTGATGCAAAGCTTTTCCACTGATGCTTGGCCCGTCCTTTGAACTCCTTGGCACAATAAGTATTCGTTGCAGGAAGGAAACTGATCCCTTTGATTTGAACTTGCCACCCTGTGCCATAAGCCCCTGACCCAAGTTTCTTGATCTTCTTAATGGACTTATTTGGAATGCCCAAAGTCATACTGCATTCAAAATTGTATATACTTCTCTCCAAGTGACTGGCAGAAGCAGTAGAACCCGATGTTCCCTCAATGGAAGCCTCCTCAATAAACAGTTCTCCAACTTGGCTGCTCCCCATAACTCTGGTGATAGCCATTCGCATTTTCTTGCTTAGGCCAAACTGTGTGTCTATGTGGGATGCTCGCCTTGACCTCTCCTTCTCAGCTCTCCATCTCGCGTTCCAATGCTCTAGCTTACCCTTGTCTACTTCTTGAGGGCACTCCTCTTTCAAATCAGAGGCCACCTTGGGCAAATTGCCCACCCAACTGCTCAATAATGAGATTATTGATTCGGTTGTTTTGTCTGGATATAACAACAAAATTTTGCGGGCAATCTCACTGTATAATGATTGCAATCTAGACTCATCTGCAACAATCTGCGCTATATCGTCGGGATCTAGTGCACTGACGATTGTAATCAACAATTGTCTAATTTTCTTTTTGAACTCTATCATTGAAGTAGCAGAAGGATCCATTTTGCCTGCAATGGTATTATTGCAAACAACACATTGTGAAATATAACTATGTGCCACTCCATTTGGATCTTTTCTAAATTCTACGTGAAAGAAAAAGTGCAGTATAGACCATAGATCTCGTACGCTTTTTCAGTGACACACCTAATCGCAATTGCAACCATGTGCCAATGCCTCCCCGTACAAAAACTTACAAACAGATGCTCTTGTCATTCTAGCAGCAACACACATAGTCGCAATTGCAACCATGTGCCGAAGCATGAATGACTGGGAGCAACATAAAACATAGTCACCCTACGCTTTTGCAATGACACACCTAGCCGCAATTGCAACCATGTGCCAGTGCATCCACGCACGGAGACTTCTTTCAAACAGATGCTCCTGTCATTCTAGCAGCAGCACACCTAGTCGCAATTGCAACCATGTGCCGAAGCATGAATGACTGGG